>NC_085141.1:210488507-211230173 GCF_024139115.2 Armigeres subalbatus | reverse complement strand
GAATCCAGTTGACGATCCACGACGGTAGACCAAGACGGGTCAGTTTCAAAACAGCAAGATCATGCGGAACTTTATAAAATGCTTTCGAAAAGTCAATATACACAGCATTTACTTGTTGCCGCTTCTCGATGCATCCAATAACACTATTGGTGAAGCTCATCAAATTAGAGATCGTCGAACGTTTTTGCATGAATCCATGCTGGAATTCTGATATAACGGATTTAACGGCTGGATAAAGCTTGTCATGCAACAGTCTTTCTAGTACTTTGGCCAAACAGTTCAGGATCGAAATGGGTCGATAATTTTCCACGCTATGTATGTTGCCGGATTTGAAGATCGGTGTAATTGATGCGTGCTTCCAGGCATCAGGGAACACGCCATCCGCGAGTGATCGGTTGAAAATTGTCAGGGATGGGACAGCCAGCGATGCTGCACAGCTTTTTATGAACGACGGTGGAATCTGATCTGGACCAGGTCCCTTCGAAACGTCAACTGCATTAAGAGCGTTAAAAACCGTGTCAATACTGAGGTTTAGCTGCGGTAGATGGATGTTGAAGCTTCGTAACTCATCTAAATATTGTTGTGGCGGTGAATGGTAGTCTGACTCAAACACACTGTGAAAGAACTCAGCAAACAGATTTGCAGAAGTGTTGTCGGCGGAAGAATTATGATTACCATAGAAGACGTTATTCGGAATACCAGCTGACCTTTTGCGAGTATTCACAAAAGACCAGAACGATGAAGGGTTCTTTTTGAGGTTCCGTTGCATTTGTTCAATATACTCACGGAAACGAACTTCATGCACGCTGTTATACTCAGCTTCCGCAAGTTGAACAGCATACTTATTCTCAGTTGTCCTGGAACGAAAATAACGTTTACGGGCCTTGCGTAGACGGTTCCGTAGTCTGCGCAGCTGCGGGTTCCACCATGGTTGTTGGCATTTTGTAGACTTTCTTCGGGTTTTCAGCGGGACATTGTCACGAATTACTTGGTAAACATTGTCATAAAAACAGTCACAGCATCATCTATCGTTTCGAGGTTTGATAAACACGTTCAGTCCAATGCAGTTAATCTAGCGTTGATTACATCAAAGTCACATCGTGCGAAGTTATACTCATTCCGTGCAGCTTTATTCGACTGCGGGAGTTGCAAGTCTTCAGAGGAGCATTCGAGCGTCAAAACAAATGGCTTGTGGTAAGGATCGACTTTCAAAATGGCAGCAGGTGATTCAAACAGTTCAATTCGATCAGAATCACTGACGAAAACTATTAGTTAAGGGGATTGCCAAGGCTAAAACAAAGCATGCAGACTTACCGGAATCTCATCCCAGGGGCTGCCTAGCCTACAAATTATTGTTACGATGGCCCTACGCCGTCGAATGCTGGACGCCTGGTTCACTCTACTCCTTGAGCTGGGGCGGGTTTTGGAGGTTAACCACAGCCTCCACGCGGTGCACGGACGGACGCCCTTGAAAACGGGTGGTAGAACTCGCGGGTTCCTAATCGGCGGGTCTTTTAACGCACGTTGGCCACAATTGTCGTGTTATTCACATGGGTTCTTTTGGGACAACCTCACTTGATCACACGCGGTCCGGAGGACGGATAACTTTTAATTGTTCGCCCGTTAAAACCGGAATAACTGCAGTACAACCCTCGACCTTCACGGAAGTCCCAGACACGAACCGACACCACTGAATCGTCCTTTCGGGGAATTAGACAGTTGTTTTTTTTTGTCACCGAGTTCACAGTTTAATTTTCTGGATTTCTCACTCGCGGGAATCGACTGCTTCTATCGAAAGCCACGACACAAGAGAACGACCTCGATCAGCACATCTGAGTAGGAAGCCGGACTCGTCTCCTCTTTTTCTTCTACCCTGACGCCAGATATCACGTCAAGGTGCTTTAACCATTGCGAATTGTCGACGGCGTGTCGATGGGCAGATTTAATAAATATAAATCTAGCTCCTATTAATAATTGGTTTTATTTAAACTACTATGGAACATTGGAAATGTAACAAAACTAAATCGAGAAGCCTACCATTCGCATTAACCAAATCATTGATTTGCTGCAATCCTGTGGGTAGTAAAGACTCAACTACTGCAAGTTCTTGTTCCGACGAGGCGTTGAGAGACAGAAACCCATGTACTTCATCATCGAATTCCCAGGCCAAATTAGGAAGGTTGTAATCGCCCATGACCATGATATATCACGAGGGTCAGCTAACTCGAGGAGACGCACAAGGGATTCACCGTGCTTAGCGGCGGGACTGCGCGGTCTAATATAGATGCAACACAAACAGATGGACTCATGTGGTAGCATAACTTTCACAATAACCGAATTTCTCTGCTGGTATCGTTATCGGAGGTCACCAGTGGGCCCAAGTACACGAATTCTTCAACCCACCTCGATTTCGTCACCACCAATACAAACTCGGGGTCGGTCCATATGTTGTCCTCTCTTGAGCTACTTCCTATCATGTACTTCGTCTTCGATGTGTTGATGACTAGTCCAATCCGTTTAGCTTCGCTTTTCAGTCTGATGTTGGCCTCCATCCTCTCAAAGTTACGTGCCATGATATCTATGTCGTCGGCGAAACCAAATAACTGGACGGACTTCGTGAAAATCGTACCACTCGTGTCAATCCCTGCCCTTCGTATTACTCCCTCCAAAGCGATGTTGAATAGCAGACACGAAAGACCATCACCTTGCCGTAACCCTCTGTGCGTTTCGAAGGGAGTCGAGAATGCCCCTGAAATTCGAACTACGAACATCACCCGATCCATCGTCGCCTTGATCAACCGTACAGTTTATCCGTAAATCCGTTTCTTGCTGCCATAGCTGGTCTCGATCGATTGTATCGAATGTGACTTTTACCTGGTCTGTGATAGACGGTTCACCCATAAATCGCGCCTGGTACTGTCCCACGAACTCTCTTGCAATTGCAATTGGTGTTAGTCGGCGGCATAAAATTTGGGAGAGAACTTTGTAGACGGCGTTCAGCAATGTGATTGCGCGGTAGTTGCCACAATCCAGCTTATCGCCCTTTTTGTAGATGGGACACACGACACTTTCCATCCACTCCCGCGGCAGATCATTATCTTTCCAGACCTTGGTAATTACCCAGTGCAGCACTCTAGCCAGTGCCTCACCACCGTGTTTAAACAGCTCTTCTGGTAGTTGGTCAACTCCAGGGGCTTTGTTGTTTTCCAGCCGGCCGATCTCCTCTTGGGTTTCCTGGAGAGTTGGAGCCGGAAGTCGTATGTCCTGCGCACGTGCTCCTAGGTTCATTACCATACCGCCACCGTTGTATGCCACATCGCCATTCGGGTGCTCTTCGTAGTGCTGCCGCCACCTTCGGATCACCTCACGCTCGTTCGTGAGAAGGATCCCGTTTATTTACTTACGCATATCGTTTCAATTTCACATAGAACTTTCGTGCCTTCGTGGATATATTTGCTGTGGATATTCTTGCTGCAACGTATATGCATCGTTGACGGTTATCATTTCGATGACCGGTCTATACTTTTCCTCCCTTCCTACCCGCAGTGGGCATCCATCGTATGTCTGCTCCAGCTGTGCATATAACGCTTCTTTCTCGTCGTCGGGTCTCCCTTCGTGTGGGTAGTGCACGTTGATGATGCTATAGTTGAAGAAACGACCTTTTATCCTCAGCTTGCACATCCTTGCGTTGATAGGCTGCCACCCAATCACGCGTTGGCGCATCTTGCCCAAAACTATTAAGCCAGTTGGGGGTTCCACAGCTTTGGCGAATTTCCTGTAGCGCTACGACGTTGCGGGAATGTAATTCATCCTAGATTATCCTGACGCAACCTGCGAAGCCTAGCGACTTGCAGTTCCATGTTCCAAGTTTTCAATCGTGATCCTTTATTCGTCGCCTAGATCTTTGCCGATTATATCGAGGTGCATTATCTCTTATATTGTTCGTAATTATTGGTTTTTCAGGCGGCTTATTGGGCCTGCGCTAACCTCCTGTCTCGTCGGAGGGCCATCGTGTCAGGTCTGTTTAGCGTCTCACCTAACATCTGAACTTGGGCCTACTTGCGGATACATGCAGATTTTTATAGAAGTTTAACAGGGGCCACTGTCAAAACCCACCACATCCTAGGCAGGCACTACAACTCGCAGATGGCCTGGGGAGGGATCGTCAAGCCCTTTTACATAGCTTATTTCTCACACTCCATATAAATAAAACAATATTTGTTTGGCAAAAACTTATATTGAGGGAGGGAGGTTGAAAACCCAGAAAAATTGCTTACGTAATTAGTGTGTAATTATATCGTTTGCATTCCATATTTCAAGAAGATTCTTATTTTCGTTTCAAATCAAAATCTTATCCGCCAGTAAAAGGTTTTGAATTATCTCAGAAATGATCACTCAGCGAACTGGACTGTCGAAATTCATAACTGGCGCCTTATGAATCTTCGACCGATTATTTCACCAGTAGTGCTTCTTATACGCAGTTACCTTCCCGAGTATTCAAGCGTCGATGGGCGTGTGATCTACATACCGGCCTCCAGACCCCGACGTCCATGGTTCGAATCCAGTCTGCCGCACTTCACTTTTTTTTTAAATGAAAATCATCATTCATAAGGCAACATATTGAAATTCATACCTGTGGCAAATTTTCATAAGGCGTTTGATGGAAAATCATACGTCCATTTTCCTCAGTATATACATATATTGTATATATGTACATTGCTTGTCCATAAAAAATAGAACAAAATTTTCAATTTGAAGGCTCAAAATGCAGTATATGCAGCTTTCACTAGAAATCTAGTTTTAAAGCCAGTGTCTCTATGCACGCCTATGTCTTCTGATGTTACTAAAAGTGGGATTTTTTTCTTTCCTTTTTGGCATTTACATTTTAATTCAAAGACGCTCTCCTTGGTATGCTGTTAAAAGTCCAACCTTCCGTTAATTAATGAAATGCGAAAAACAAGTGTGAGGAATTGGATTTTTACTTCAGTTGCTCTCCGGTATGAACTGATGTAAAATTTAAATTCGATTGAGGCCGGGCAATAAAAATACCAACGCAAGAATTCTTTTTCTTCACCTTCCAACAGTGAGCCTTTCAGCACTTTAAGTAAAAAGAAAATGTTCTCCCTTTCGCTATTCGAAGAGTCCGTTTCAAAGGGATGCTAATTTTTTTAAATTGTCAACCCAAGTAGCGTGTGTCAGCCTTCATAAATAACTGACTTGGGCTACAGAGAAAAATTGCTCCCTCGCGACAAAAGGATAAATTGTTAAATACACAAGTAAAGCAATTTTTATAAACACTGTAATCATCTTGTTGTGATGCTCACTTCGCGTCTTCGCTTTTACAGAAATGAAGGGAAAATAAATTTCACTTGTTTTATTCGAAAAAAAGTACTCGTAAATTTTCCATCTGTCGGAGCGCGTGCGAAGGTGCAATTTCGAATGCAAATCAGGTCTCGGTTGATTTTTCCCTTTTCCCCTTTTCCGTCTTGGATTCTGGTACGGTAGGGGATTATGTCTGGTTCCTTGCAGAGGCGGTGGCAATAAAGCACACCAGCGGTAGAACCATTTTTCACATGCAAATCATGCTGAATCAATTTTTGATGTCATGATGCTGATGTTACTCCGACGTGAAAGTGGAAAAAAAATGGCAAGATTTGGTACCATCAAATGATGTTCATGCACAATATTTTTTTCTAAGCATATGGATGTTACGAAATACACTCAACCCTCTTTTTATTAGTCTTAGTCTTTCACTTACGTCTTAAATATAGGCATATAAGATGTTGTAAAACCTCCAAATTGTCCTGGAGTTTGAATCAAATAGTCTAATGAATCATCCAAGGCTTCCATGGTGCCCCCCAGAATATGCACCGACGATTTTCAGCAGATAACAAACCCGTTTGGTTTTACCATGCGCGCAGTAAAAATCAACTGTAGCCCATGCGGAATGTTGTCACATGAACTGAAACAGTGGTGAATTTCTCTGAAACAATGGTAAAATTAATTGAAATTTCATGGTAGTTTTAAAAACGGAGTGTAGTCTACAAAATAGTAGTTTTTACCACGGAATTTTTTTCTGTTTAGAGCAAATCTCGCTCAACTTTTCAAAGGGGTCTACTTAACATTTATTTCATGATTTAATTTGAGTATTGGTCTGTTTATTTATTCATTTACATGTAAATACATTAACAGGCTATATAAACCCAAATAATGTTAATATCAATATAATCTCTTGGAGGAAATTGTTGATTGTTGATTGCATTACTCAAATTAATTCATGGAAAAAGTGTTACTTAGGTTCTTTTGAAAAGTTAAACGAGAAATTCTTCAAAACCGTTAGAAAAATCAAAATGTCACTTGAGTTGTATCCAAAGCACAGGTCGGTTGCACGAGAAAACTAAAAAAAATCGATTCTAACAAATGCCCATCCTTGTCTCCGGTTCAAACATTGCACACCCCATGAAAATAAGTCGATATACGCTCAATTTAAATGACGACAGCGAAAAGTCATGTTGGCTGTAATTACGTAATTAAATCGTATTATTACACAAATTATGGAAATAACTTTTTTCGCACAATGCTCAAGTGGGTATAATACATAAGGGGGAAACATCAAATTATCATGGCCTGCCCACGAGAAGTGAGGAAAATTGACAACCATCAAATCGCGTATTTAGAGGTTGCATGCGCCGCACACGTTTAACGAAGTAGCTACCGCTGACAGTGTGTAAAGTTAAAAATCGAGGGTGAAACAAGGTGACGTGCGAATGAGGAAAAATTGAAAAGTTTTTCGGTTCACAATTTTATTGTGTGCTCTCTTTGAAGCAAAAGTAAAACATGGGGTACGGTGCGGAAACTAAGTGGTGACGTCTTGAGGGTGTGTCATGTTTGTGGTTTCGTATAACGGGCGAAGCATGCGAAAATTTGGAAGCATGTGGTATTTATTGGTTCATATTGTCAACGAAAATTTTAAATTGACACGGAACATTATTTGAAACATTTATTTAACGATAGAACAAATGTCATTACGGTTATATATGGCAAATTAACGGAAAGTATCCAGCCCTTCTAGGGCATTATTTGGCACAAATGTCACTTTCTAATTACTTGTAGTACCGTCAACTGGGGGGAAGATGATCATTTGATGTGTCAGTCAAAAGTGCCAAATTTTTTTATGAAACGGTAGTCAACAATATTCTCCGTTCAAGTAATGTTACCGCTAGGTAGAAATCCGAGATTTTCGATTATAATCATGAAAATGTATTTTTTGAAGAAAGAGAGAAATAGTCATAAATGACGCTATTTTCGTTTCAAATATTGACTTCGTAGACTTCTTTACGTAGTAAATTCAACATTCATACAAATAACCTAGTGTATTTTGACTACTAGGTCATAATGATTTTAGTAGAGCTGTCTTGATCAACTTCACCCCAAAGCAGATTACTCAAAAAATGTGTGATAATTTAATTTATTTTAATAAATGCGAATGCATTTCAGAAAACTAAAGTTGTTGATTATTGCAACGTATAGCAGTACATGTTTTGAAAATATTTGTTTCGATTTAAAATGTAAACACACATTGTTATTGCATGTTTTGTCTTAAAAATGATCATCTTCCCCCTAGTTGACGGTACCGTACTTTAGATCAATTTCTTGTAGAGTACACTGTTAGCCTTTATGCTCTCCCAGAAGCTGGACGATGATACTCTTCACCTATGGGAATCGCATTATAGCTCCAAGAACATTCCGTCATTCAAGGTGATGGTGAAGTTTCCGGAGAACTACTGTGCTATTCTACAATCAACATTGTTGCTTAAGAGTAGAGAGTTCAAGAAATCGTACAAAACCCCCGTTGTTCATGCTGCCATATCGACTGGAAGTTGAATATTGTGCAATGGTGGATCATATTCTGTTTCGGGAAAATAAAAGTTGTAGACAGAAAAATGTTAGCCAGGAAACTTGGATTGTGCCTAAATTGTTTTAATTCTGGGTATTTCGTTGCAGTGGACAACAACGTCGCCGTACGATGTTCCATCCGTATGTCATTTCTGCCGGTCAAGGGCAGAACATGAATCAGACATCATTCCAGAAGAACATCAGAAAACGCAAGCATTCAGTCTCAGCAATCGAATCAGGCCCAAACCCGGATTAACTCTCAACAGCTACAGACTACACCAATCCCAAGCACATCTTCGCAAAATGCACGTCAGCCACCTCCATGGTGTACAGTGGATGGACACCATCCAAAACACACCACCACACAAAAACTGCCCTAGTGTCAACTGCTATTGTGGAGCTCGGTGATCGTCACGGAAATATCGTTCTTGCACGCGCTTTGTTGGACAGCGGGTCTCAAATATCTCTTATATTGCGAGAACAGACAAAACTTCTAATTTTGCGGAGCAAAGAAGAAGAAGAAGACTGAGTGTCGGAAACTTCAAATGACATGCACTGTGCGAAAAGTGTTGATATTCCTTAATATCAAGAAATTAGAGAAGTCTAAAATGTTTCAAAATCGCATAAATACGTTCCGATATGCCTTAAAAGTACCATAAAACTTATTTAAAATATATAGCGGCATGTAACACTCGATTAAAGTTACATATTTTCTTTGATTTCAATAATCAACATTCACACCGAAAAAATCAACCAACATTATTTTCCGTGCAACAAGTGATTTGACGTTTGCGGAACAACTTTCCGACGGTCGACCGTCGGACCCTCGTTCGAATTTTTCTATCTTCTCGCAATATCAGAAAACCTGTCTCAACGTTTGAATTTCCGTCGACTTCGACTCTCTCTCTGTTGCTAAACAGTCAGTACTGGCAACAATGCTGTCCTGCAACTCTGAGTACAAGTCTTGCAAGGTACAGTTCTATGTACTGTCGAAGATTACGTGAAGCCTGCCGCAACAGCACATCGATACTTCGTCGTGGAACCTACCTACTGGAGTTTGCCTTGCGGATCCTAATTTCAAAGAGCCTGGAGCTGTCCATGTCTTCTTGGGTGTCACAGTTTTCTACTATCTGCTGCTGAATGCACAGCTGATGCTCTTCAACTCTGGACCGAATCTACGTGATACCGAACTTGGGTGGATTGTGGCAGGGGAGTTATCTGTATAACCCGCCAGCCTGTCAGGATTTCCGTTTAAAATGGGTGGTTTAAGCGCCAATCCTTTAAGGAGATCACCCAGCAGTTTTCAGGTTTGCCCGGCCTGAGACTCTTAAGAAGGAGGGCTGAGCTTCCCGAACTCGGGAGGGAAGCTGACTGACTACCAACAATGTGGTTTGGGGTCAGAAACCGTCTATACCATCGTAGCTCCGGAAACTAGTCTCAGGAAACGTTAGAACTTAGATCGTGAGGGAAATTCATCATCATCGGTCCCAGTTGCTCATCCAAATAAATCCCTTGCTACCAAAATTAGAGAATGGTTGGAAATGGATATCGGGTCCAATTGCCCAGTACAAAAATCTACATACGCACGCGAGCGGTATTTCGAAAAATTTCGTTTCAGGTGGTGATGGGCAAATCATTCAATCCGGCGCTCTACCACAGCAGCTTCGACATCACATGTCGAAACCGATGAGAAAACAAATCATTTATGCTGGCGCTCTTCCAGAGCGCCTTAGACTTTTTTTAAGTCGAAACCGTTGAGAAACAACTCATTTTTTCAATCCAGCGCCCTTCCAGCACATTCGACATCACAAACCAAAACCGATGTAATCATATGAATTTTTCACTCACCTAGCTAATTAATTATTAATTAATTGACTGAAAAGCGCCTGTTAGCGCCAGGAGCTCAAGTCGGGGATGCTGGTTTGGCTAGGGCAAATCGAAACGGAAGGGTTCTTCATCTTGAAGTCACTACAGTAATACATTCTTGCTTTTCACGGTTTATTATCGATATTCTACTTGTACACTTGTACACTTGAACACTTGACTAACTATTGCTGTTGTTTAGCCACATGATATGTGGCGGCTGAGTTTTAACTACTCTCAAAGACTGACTATTTCTAACTGTCACTTTGGACTTTTATACGCTTCCTATCCAATAGTGTTGCAGATTACAATATGGGTTCGTATTCATATATTTTTGGTTGAACGCAATTTCAATTGTCTTGATCACTTCTTATGTTTTTACAAAGAAACGCTAACTAATGATAAGTATAGGTGTACAGCGATCACTCGTACACTAATAAAACAGAATTGGATTCAAAGTAGAATTGTATCAATAGGGGTGCCCAAATCATCTGTTACAAAACTATTCGAGATAAATATTCACCAATAAAGGCATTAACAGCGCCTAAAACTGCTTTTTTCCTAGACAAATTGTCGTGTACAAATTGTACACACACCAACTCCGAACGATCGAAACACACCCATACACTTATTTTGAACATGCATTCAGTTTTTCACTTGTTCTTTTCTCGCCGTTTTCTTGATTTTATCACAACTAAACATAATTCACTACACGCATAAAAATATTGCAGTAAAAACTACCATTCCGAGGGTTATTTTAAGAATATGCACCGACAATTTTCAGCAGAAAACAAACCCGTTTGATTTTACCATGCGCGCAGTAAAAATCAACTGTGGCCCATGCGGAATGTTGTCACATGAACTGAAACAGTGGTGAATTTCTCTGAAACCATGGTAAAATTTACTGAAATTTCATGGTAGTTTTAAAAACAGAGCGTAGTCTACAAAATAGTAGTTTTTACCACGGATTTTTTTCTGTGTACCTAACATTTAGAAATACTACAATCTGGGAGCTGCGGACTCGTTCGATTCTTATTTTCAAGATATTTTGCTTGACACCCGCAAATTTCCTCTCAGTGTTCAATGTACACGCTACGATTTTCTCACATTGAATTATCATTATGTTTATCCTTTAAAAATTAATTTCAAAGATTTCTCGCTTAACTTTTCAAAAGTACCTAAGTAACATTTTTTTATGATTTAATTTAAGTATTGCAATCAAAAGCTTTCATGTTTTTCTGTTGATTGCGCTATTCAAATTAATTCATGAAAAAAATGTTACTTAGGTCCTTTTGAAAAGTTAAGCGAGATTTCGTCGATTTACTGCATTGCATAAATTATTGTGCCGATCGTAAAATTAAATCATGCTGTTCCCTTATTGAATCTTCTCGATAGGTTTGAAATGACACCAAATAATTGAGTTTCGTTAGAAATGAACTATAATTAGTATGAGTTGATTTACACGTGTGCCCTCTCAGCTGCGCTCAGAATGCTCAAAAACTCTCTCGATGCGATGGATACTTTTTGACAGCTTGCTTTGGAGATTTTTTGACAATCGTTTTGACTCTATCCGCAGCTCCCAGACTACAATAAGAGATCGGAGAAGACCCATCTTGTTTTCAATCGAACCGTCAAAGCGGTTCCATTTCGACTTGTTTACTTTTTGCAT
This sequence comes from Armigeres subalbatus, assembly GCF_024139115.2. Classification (NCBI taxonomy): domain Eukaryota; kingdom Metazoa; phylum Arthropoda; class Insecta; order Diptera; family Culicidae; genus Armigeres; species Armigeres subalbatus. The sequence goes on along the minus strand of NC_085141.1, from coordinate 211,218,745 downwards.
CCATAAGAAGCAAGCAAAAAGCTCAAGTGCTGCCAGTATAATTTTCACGGTTTCATGCATTTTCATACGTTGCCATTTCAACAGTTTTTCACTCCGCCGGTCTCTGGTTATAGGGTTGCTACTAGCATTCACTTTTGTCTGTGGTGTTGAACACCAATTTCTTCACTTCATATCGAAAAACCAACGAAAACTGCTTTAAAAAATTTGAAGTGAGAGACAAATTTGACGGCCGTTGTTGCAAAATTCGGAACACCCAAATTCACTACCGCATTAGGCGAAATAGTGCACTCAAAATCTCGGCAAAGCAACTTAGAAATATCAAAACAATACATCGAATATGCGAGTCGACACGCAAACAACTTTATGCATATACAAGAAAAGAATCATCATTTCTCGCTTAACTTTTCAAAAGGACCTAAGTAACATTTTTTTCATGAATTAATTTGAATAGCGCAATCAACAGAAAAACATGAAAGCTTTTGATTGCAATACTTAAATTAAATCATAAAAAAATGTTACTTAGGTCCTTTTGAAAAGTTAAGCGAGATTTCATCGTTGCCAGATTTATTTAATCCAATAATTATTGCGGTTTGTCGAATTAATCAAATCAACCAGAAAAAAAGAAAAGATTATGCAAGCTACACACTCAGTTCAGCTCGGCATATTTTGATTCTTTTGCCGAGATCCGCACAGCCGAGCGCTTGGTTAGTGACTTTCTGCTGATATCTCAGCTGAAAAATTAGTTTGTTTACTGCGGCTCTCAAAGGAACCACCGTTAACATACGTTCATTCAGCCGATATTCCAGCAAACGAACTTAAACCGAGATTTGCACAGCCGAGATCGGTGGAAAAATTTAAGTGTGTAAGTTGGCAGGGTGGAGAATGGTTGACATTTAATTTTACCGTACCATTCATCCTACCATGCAGTCAAAAAACAAAACCACGGCAGCCGCAGCAGCAGCCACGACCAAGCAGACGACAGCACATACTTTTACTCCCACAATCAATGTTTTTGTAGAATAATTTCTCAACGTATATTCGGTGTTGATGGCAAATATACATTTCATTATTCCTTACTCATTTTACAGATTAGAACTAATAAATCAGTATTTGTGGCTAGTACTCTTTCAAGGCTGTGTATATAGACCTAAAACATGCGGTATCAAGGTTTTACCATAAAGTATAGACCCTAAGTTAAATGTAAAAAATATAAAATGGATGGGTTTCATCGAATTTCTTTCCGATATACCGGTATTTTCGATATTACCTATAAAAAATGCACTTTTTTCATAAAATGCGTCGGGGCCACCCCTAAACGTCATTTCCCAGAGTTGTCGTAGAACAATTTTTTTTTTGTTATACCTTAAGCTTTCATTTGAAGGTTGAGCCCCCAAAATCCCAGACTTGGTCCAATTTTGGGACACCCTAATATATATACTTCATATACCTCAGAAGCATTGCATACACTCCCTGTTTTTGAGCTCAACGATTTCAATGTTAAACAGCAATTTCTAATTCTGATCATGATATTCTCATGAATAGATAACCCTGTCAATTATGGCTCATGGAAGTTTGAATGTTTTATATTTTCATTATGTTTGGAGAATTCACGTTGTTTCATTACTTCATATGTATTATTTGTTTTCAATAAAAACGCTCATGTCATTATGTATGATACTGCCATCCGTCTTTTTATTTCATCTTTCCAGAAATCAAGAAGCCTATTTTCGCGATCGTTCAACCAGAACGAAGCATATTCCCCGATTTAAACCAGGACATTGCGTGGCGAACTGTTGGTTCTGCATCTCTGAATACTAAAACTAGCTGGTACTGAAGAAAGGTCAAATTGAAACTTGGTGAGAGAATTCCATTATATTATATATATATATATATATATATATATATATATTTACCGAATGATATTCTAACTACATGATTACATATATAACATAAAATAACCATCAGGGCACCCGATTGAAGCGATTTGGATAGGAAGAGTGGAATCGCCAACTTCCTATTGTTAACATCTCGTGGATAAAGGGCGGGCTCTTCTCCCCATCTATTGGGTCAATCTGGGAATCGAGGGCTAGATTATATTATTGTATGTACGAACTTTCTTCTGGAAGGAGATTCTCTATTCATCCTGTAGATTCGCATAAGTGTCTCTGCTTATTGAACCATCTAACCCATTTTGCCCTTTCACACAGGAGTTTGATGAAATACAAACAATTGTATAATCAAGATCAAATCGTTTGTAAGATATGGCATGTGCTATCGGCAGGTACAATAGATGGTAGTATCATCATCATCATCATCATCATCAGTACTCTTTCAAGGCTGTGTGCCACATCCTAATTCAACGATTATGTTCTATTTGCACTGCGCACAAGAAAGTGTGGATGGATGGCACGAGACTCACGCAGCAGCAAACAAACAGTTTGCGGATGAAGAATAAAAAAGACATAATTTCGTCTTACATTAATTTGGGAAACTGTCTCAGTGTGCTCGGTGCACGAATTTTTTCCGGATAAAATGTAAATATTCGGAGAATCAAAGTGTTTTACTGCACTTTCCCCAACACTGTATGTTGAAAGCCTAGTGGTGTATGAAGAATTTTAAAATAAGTTTTCATATAATAAATATTTCATAAATGCTCAAAAAAAAACATTTTGTTGCATCTGGCAACATTATGTAGCAGCTGACAAGCTTTTACCACCCCATTTCCACCCACCTCAAATTTTCGTCACTTTTTCGTACTAGTTGCCTCACCAATACTAACAAGCAATAACGTCATTAATTTTCAAAACAGAGTTATGGAGTCTTGAGCCTTAAGAGCGCCTCTTTCTTATTATTGTCGGCGTAGCACCAAGTTAGAATTCGGAAGTAGGGACTTCCGAACCGAACTTTCTTCCGAAGTTTTATTTGTCAAACTAATTGATGCGTTGTTTAGCGCATCTTTAGGCGAATCCAGCGCACTACTTCCGAAGTTCGGAAATTTGCCTGTATCTGGAGAAAAATCCAACTTCGGTATAAAAGCGGTATAAATTTATTCTGGATAGACAATAAAGTCAACTACTTCTTCACCTTTCATGGGGGCCGTCCAGAAACCAAGTGATCATATATGGAGGGAGGGGGGGTTTGGAAAATGACCACGATAAGCCACATGGGGGGAGGGGGGTGTTGCTCTCGAACCACGTGGTTTTTTTTCACTTGGTGAATAATAATAGCGGTGTAAAAAATACAAATCAATAAAATTTAATGATTCAATCATTAAACGCAAAGCGCATCTTAGGGCCGATGCCCACGTAGCGTCTTTTCAACTCAGCGTTGAAAAGACATAGGTGTGCATCCAGAAAAATCGGTAACGCAGCGTCGATTGTAACGCCGATGCATATCTGTATTATTTGACCATCTTAGCCTGGGAAACATTCTCGACACCCTAGGTATAGTGTATCCATCGTACTTGCTACACAAGATATATAATCGTGCAAGACATGCTAATAGAATATACAAAAAAAAATGCTAATAGAATATACCAAGTTGAAAGGCAGACCAACTTCCAGTTGGAATATGGAGCCATAGAAGAAAAAGAAGACTTTTTCCATAAAAAATAACGAAAAAACAGGTTGCGATTCAGTTTCAATTTCCACAAAAAAAAAATTGGAAATGAAAAATGGAAAAATATTAAAAAAAAAATCCGCCGAAGATGGTTTTTGGCATCACGCCGCCGACACTTTTGCATCAGCGTACTGCAGCTACAATTTTGAAAAATGTTCATGTTTTTACAATAATCCAAGAAAAAACTTCAAAAGCATTTCTTTTGGATATTCAGAAAAATCCAGTAAAAAAATTTCCTGTTAAAACTTTGATATTACTTCATACAATCCTGATAAAATGCTGGCATTCAGAATGATTTTTAAACAATTGTTTCTGAAAAATTTTGCAACAAATTTTTAATGAAAAAAAAGATATCCAGTGTAAATTCCGAAAAAAATTCCTTAAAACTCCGAAAAAAATTCTATGTGAATTCTGTCTGAAAATTCAAAACAGTCCCGTGGGAAATACATATAATTTTCGGTGGAGAAAAATATTCATATTTTCATATTTTTTTTTACATTCTAATGAATTTCTTCGACAAGTTCTTTCGAATCTTCACCAGAAATTCATTTCCAAAAGAAGTTTTTCGAACATTTTAAGGAGTGCACTTCAAAATGTTCAGTCTCCAGTTAGCTTTACGAGCAAAGGCGTAGGATTGAAAATCCGGAGATGACGAGTTCGATCCTCGTTCCTGCCTAGGATGTTTTCGGGTGGGAAACATTCTCGACACCCTAGGTATAGTGTATCCATCGTACTTGCTACACAAGATATATAATCGTGCCATGGCTGGCATATTTATTTTATTTATTTATTTATTTATTTAGTAGTAATTGTCATCTGACATCTGATGTCTCAATGACTACAAGGGTAAAACTTATCACTGAATCTAACAAGCATACACATAATACATAATCATAATACACAAGAATTAATCACTACAGTAAAACAGAACTTAACAAACTACGTTTGTGTCAAACGGTGTCTCGAAAGTGTGTTGTGAAAACTCGCTGTAGATTTGCTGGCGATAGATTAAAATCAAAGAGGTGGAACACTGCGTTGAAATTGGATGACATATATCGAACTGGATCATGCTGACCATATCGACTGTTTCGAGCACCAAGCTGAATGAAAGCTTTTAATTTATAACTGAGGAAATGCCAATAGAATATACTAAGTTGAAAAGCAGACCAACTTCCAGTTGGAATATGGAGCCATAGAAGAAAAAGAAGACTTCTAAATTTTTCAAGAAAAAATCTTCTGAATTTCCGAAAGATATTAAACAGCCAAAGCCACATGAAACACTTTGATATTTCCGTTGATTTTTTGTTTTTGGATTTTTTTTCAAATTAGAAATATTGAAATGAAAATTTTTTGGAATACTTTTTATTCGCTCTTTGTGATTTCTATCACTTTTTTTTAAATTTTCTAAGTATTTTTTTTATTTGAGGCATTATTTAGAATTTCCACGGAAGAGTCTATGGATAATCTTCAAAAAATTCTTTGGATTTTCAAAGAATAAATCTTTCGAATTCTCAGGGTGCATGGATTTTTAATTTGCACCATAAATTCTTCCAAAATTTCATCGGGAATTCATTCTTCTTCGGGAATTCATTTTGATTTCTTTGTAGGTTCAGCTGTACATTGCTTTAAATCTTTACCATGCATAGATGCACAGGAAATGATTTAGAAATTTTAAGGAATTTTCACATCAGAAAATCTTTAAAATTTTGATTTAATTTTTTAAGGAATTCCTACTGGAAATGCTTAAAAAGTACAACCTTTACAAGTACTATAAAAGTACAATTTTTTCGTTATTTCCACTTGTTAAAACATTGGAATTTCCTCGGGAAATTCATTATTGGTGTTTTAGATGAGCTTTTTTCGATTTTCTACAGGAAAATCTTAGGAATTTCCATCGGAACTATTTTGGCATATTCTTTTGGAAATTATAAAAAAAACTGCTGAAAATGTCTAAGAATTTCTTTTGGAAAACGAAAAAAAAATCCATTGGAAATTTAGAAGAATTTCCTTTGAAGATTCAATAAAGTTGCCCAGGATTTTGAAAAAAAAAACTTTAAAGATTCTGTAAAAAAAGTAAGCTGATTTTTTTTCTTCTAATTAGTACTGGAAATTCTTCGGAATTTAATGTTTATTTGATTTTAAATATTTTTTCGTGGAGACTCCGAAGAATTTCTTGTCAATATTCCGAAGGGTTTCCCTTGCAACTCCAACTTGTCTATAAAATCACAAAAGTGAGCTAGGCCACCACCAGTAAAATTGTTCATCTAGATATTGGCTTTACAGGAAAAATATGGGAGCTCAAATTTGACAGACCCTGAAAACTCAGATATCCGATACCTTGGGAAGATTTCGATTCTAAGAGCATGCAAATGAAGTTGAAATGTTTGAATAATTCTGAAGACTCAGATAGGATGGGTCATCCTGAACGTTAAGCCAGTGATTTTTTTTATTGTCTTTCAGCCCGAGGCTGGCTCGTCTCCGAGTCAGTGATTAATATTCAGGAATACGAGATACTCAAGGTACTCCAAAATGCTCTCAAGTTCAGCCCACGATATCTACCAAATCAATCAACACATTTGCAATGTCCTTATCATCGGTATATACCCAATCCGATGAAATAAGCATATTATCCTAATTTCCATTAACATGAGATTCAAGAGACAAGGTACCCAAAATTATCTTGAGTCAACATCAAGTTGCACAATGACTATGAGGTTTGCTCGCAAACTTTTTTTGTGGGGCCCTAGAAGCACTGGGTTCACGGACTTGAATGATTAAGTAGTTCAAACATTACGACTTCCAGGACGTTTTGTATAACCGAAAAAATCTGTAGTAGCTTATATAAATAATAATTGAAGTCATATCAACCCAATGGACCTACTGGGATATTATATCATGCATCATTCATAAGTTGGTTAATTGAATAAATCGAATGATCCGAACTCCAAAATAATAATTGGTCTATAATACATGCATTCCTCTTTAAGTCGCTTATGAAAGGACCATTGACTGAAGCATATTCGAGATGTGGAATAGAAGTTCCTTGGAAAGAACCATCTGAGTGACCGAGAAAATATTTTTAGTATGGCATCACTGGCTTCCACGAGTCGATATCAAAATAAAATTTCAATGAAGAATTAGAAATTTTGATAGATGAGCCAGCTTTGGATTGAAAATCTCTTTAATAGAGAAAAAACAGAAATTTTCCATAATAAAATAGGAAATTGCCAATAAAGAAATCAGGGTATGAGTATTAAATAAATATAGAATTATTACAAATAATGCAAAATTTCCATAAACAGTTGAAAATTCTCCACAAAACAATAATAAATTAGTACTTGTAAAAGCAAAAAATGCAATTATGAAATAAGAATTTTCCATATGGAAATCGAAATGTTCCACGAAAAAAATACAAAAGTTTTATGAATAAATCGATATTAGCAATAAACAATTACAATTTTTTTATTTCGTGGAAAATTTTGTAATTATTTATTTCTAACTAGTCGACCCGGCAGACGCAGCCCTGCATAGTAGGCGAAAATGCGCGTTGTGAACTGCCCATGTAAAATTTCCATTTGAATCATTATTTTAGATTTTCACGATTTACTCAACCCTACCCGTGATTTTGGTATGAGGAAATATGATATAGGGTAAGACGGTATAATATGCCCCCCCTAAGGCAACTTCTTGATAACTTTTTACGTTTCAACGCAATTTATGCAAACTTTGTGTTATTTGGTAGTCCAGGAAGTCGCAAATGCATTGCCCGTGAATAGTCATATAAAAATATTACAGATAACACGTAATAAAGCTTTTTTGAAAAGTCGTGAAAAAATGAATTTTCAAAAGTGCCTGGGCAATACGCCCCACCTCAACCAAAGACGTTTCATAGCCCTTCATTAGTATTTTATCAATCCCATAATAAAAAAAACTACAAATCCTTATGCGCTTGACATTAAAAAACCAACATAGGCCCATTCAAGCAGGTGTGAATTACCTTTCAATATTTTCCATACAATTTGGAAGCAACTGCTGCAAGCTCGCTGCGCTTGTGTCTACTTGGTAAGGGCATATCGTCCTGCCTACACTGGGGCGTTTTGGCCAGTAAAACATGTTTTCAAAAATCGTTACATTTTTGAAAATGGAAGCAATTTTGTATCTTATTAACCACTGAGAAAAGTTATTTTGTTGCCCAACTGAGTGTTCCAGTGCAAGTTTTGCGGACAGTATGCCAGAGTCGCTCCAGAATGTTGAGCAAACAAACATGAAAAGTTACATCAAAACTGTAACTTTTTGTATTTTGCTATTATTTTCATTGTGTAATACAAAAATACTTCCACATTCACATAGTATGATGGTTTTAAAACTACTTATAGGTACCAACTGATTTTGAACCTTAATTAGTTATAGTTTTCTAGAAATCAAAGGGGGGCGTTTTGGCCAGGTGGGGCGCATTATACCGTCTTACCCTAAACCCGTCGGTAACGATAACGAACATAAATGCCGAAGAAATGAATAAAATCCATCCAGCCGTTTTCGAACACAGACAATTTCATTTTTATTATATAGATATTTATTTATTTATGGAATGTTTGTATTTTTTCCGTGGAAAATTTTGATTTCTTTATGAAAAATTCTTCCTTTATATTTGTAATTTTTGGTTTTCAAAATGTTAATTTATTTTTGTTTTGTGGAAAATTCTTAATTGTTTATGGAAATTTTGCATTATTTGTAGAAAATTTAATATTTTTTTATTGCTCATACCATAATTTCTTTATAGGAAACTACCTAATTGTTATGGAAAATTTTTAAAAAAAATTTAGGCTTAGTTTTTATTTCAGTCGATATCATATCTTAGAACATCGACACATGGAAGGTCTATTGTAGCTTGTGAAAGTATTAAATGAAATCGCATCGGCTCAATGACCTGCTTGGATGAAAAGCGATACACGGATACATCGCTCAGAACTTTAACGCGTCGTTCCAAAACTCCGTAATATCATGTCTTATGATTACATAGATGTTTGTAGATGTATTCTCAGCTTAGGACATTTTGTTTCTTGAAAATTAAAAAATATAGGGATATTTTGGAAAATTTCTAAACCATTACAAATTTTTCTCGAAATTTTTATAACATATTCACGAGTCCACATTTTTTTGTATCCTCCTGATGCATCGAAGGTGTGCGTGTTCTAGATATCCTAATCTTACCTGATACACATTACTACATGATAACATCATTAAAAATTTCGAATTCATGAAATTTTATAATTTCCATGCTGGGTTTAGTTTGATTTTGAATAAGTTGTCAGTTTGTCAGCAATCAGCAATCAGTTTGAGAATTTGTCCATCTTCAAAATTGATCGGATTAACCATATGTTTTAGTAACATAAGGTTTTTTTTCAATATTTGTACTTGAAAAAAAAAAACCACGTGGTCATAGGGGGGGGAGGGGGGTTCTGCCAAATGACCACAATAAGCCACATGGGGGGAGTTGAAAATCTTCAAAAATATGACCACGTGGTTTCTGGATGGCCCCATGCCACAAACCAGGTTTAAGCGCATGACTAAGCACCGCTTAAGGGTTAAGAAGAAAAACTTTATTCTAAAACGAAGCAAATGATTTTGCGTCATCGAGTTTTCAAAATAACTTCGTTTATAAAAAATATTTAGTCGCTTACCAAGGTGGCTCAACATGATTTTTTTAACAGGGTTTGAATACAAAAAAAATCATACAATTCCTATATTTGAAGCTGAACTGATATAAAATTGATCCACAGCACACACGGAGCCCACTGCACGATGAATTCCTTTGAAAGCGGCACAAATGCTGGGGTATTGACTTATCGCCAAGAAAGATCCTTTAATTACGTAACGAAAAATGGACAATTTTTTTTTTGAAAAAAATTAAATCAGAATTACGTACATAATTAAAAATCAATTCAATAAAAATTCCACGGAAAAAAAAATAAAATTTCGTTTCGTTTCGTGAAATTTCGAATTCGTATCGTTTCGAAATCTTGAAAGTAAAGATATATTTCGTTTCGAATGGACAGGGACATTTTAAATTTCGTTTCGTTTCGTTTCGTCAGGAAAAAGTGGGCTATCGCATACCCTTACCTGCAAGGCCGTGCATATAGAGGTCGTCATGGATTTCATAAGCGATACCTTTCTAGCCGCTCTCATAAGATCCGTCGCACGATGCGCAGGCCCTATCTTGATACTTTATGACAACACTACCAACTTTGTTGGAGTGCGAAGACAATTATACGAGCTACACAACATGTTTCGGCAAGTACGGATCCAGGACCGAGTATCAACGGAAGCGGCATGGGACACAATTGAGTTTAAGTTCATTCCCGCCAGACCTGATCATCAGACAATACGATCCCGGCCAAAAAATATTTTTTTTAAATAAAATTGAGCTCTTTGCAGTAAGATAAAAAAAGCATTTACACACTGAAACACAGGCAAAAGTCAAAAATTTGTACGATTCAATGGCAAGAAGATTTATTTCATCTTAACAAGTAGGTATGTACTAGGGATCCTATATTAAGAGATGTGCGAATACTTTCCAGACGATTTAGCAACGCTGTTACTTTCGTAAACAAACGCTGCCAGCACCTGCCGCAGTGAAAAATGTTAAGGCTTGCACATGACTGTACATTAGACTGGCCCAAAATGCATGAAATCCTGAATTTCAAACCTTGCACCCTTAAATGACAGTTTGGGGGCCCCAGAAGCTCCCCTGAAAATTTCAGCTCATTCGGTCCAGTGGTTGGCGTGCGCAAATGGCTCAAAGTTTGTATGGGAAAAGTGATCCAAATGTATGAGGAAACGCAACCGTTTCAGTTTTTTGCTTCTAGGTGGCGCTGTTGTCGACGGATTCCTGTTGTGGACAAAATGTAGAACCTTTTTTATATAAGGAAGCGACTGGTGAAAACCGGATGTAAATCCCTTTGAAATTGGCCAAGTTATAAGCATTCAAAGTCGAGGGTGTCGAGCGTGTCCCCCATGGGTGTTTAGAATGAGAGCAACGTACCACCGACCATTGCGGCGGCGATGCATGCGTATTTGGTGCCGTGCGAAACTAAATGCATGATTATCACGCAATCTCGCGAATTTTTATCCGATTGGTAAATACTTTCCGTACTCTGTACAGTAGTGTAGCTAGAGAGGGGGGTGAATAAGAAGGGGTGAATAAGAAGGGGCAAGGGGGGGGATTTTTTTTTAGTGGAAAAACACATCCGGGATATTGTTCGATGTTTAATCTCGCAATTTTCTGGCGTCGTTTTATCTTCGAGCTAACACGCTAAAAAACTTTATTCAAAATCGACATAAGTTGAAGAACTCAAAATTTGGTCAAGTTTGGTTTATGCTATAGTTTAGAGTTCAATTTTCGAAGCGTAAATACACGAAATAAATTAAGTACTTCTTCCATTTATTTTGTTAGCCTCAAATAAAAATATACAGCCATCTAGTTCCAACATTATTGATATGATCCCTCAAAATTACCTTATATTTGGTAGGATCATTCCTTATAGAACAATATTGGACCCATTTTATTATTTCCCCTTTATGGTGACCAATTTCAATATAGGGTATTCAGAAAAATCGACGATCAGACGATTTTACCGTTAGCAGACAAACAATCTCAAGGGCCCGTGCAGAATATCGCGAAGAGATTGCTCAAAATATCCAAAGCAATTTTGATCTAAATGGACCACTTGTTGTACATTGGGATGAAAAGCTGCTTCAAGATCTCACAGGTAATATATTTGAGTATTTTTTATAGCATTGAAATGTGTTATTATTTTTGGATATCTTCTAACTAAGCATGATTTGAAGTAATCGATAGTTCTTTTTGTTATTTGAAATTTCTTTCCAACAATTTTAGATTACAATTGGTAATATTTGTTTTTTTTTTATGAAGCTATTTGTAACATATTTTTAACTCGGCATGGCCTACTATGGATCAATCATTTGATGAAAATATGGTAGACGAAAACATTATTGAGATCCTTGGTGATGAAACACAACATTTGATTGAATTTTTGAAAAACCAACTCAATATTCAACAGCAACGAAAAGACTATAAAGAGTTGCTAAATTTATCTTTAGCATTTCTTAGTGTGAAAAGAATTAAATTTTCGCCACCAGGAGCACATAGCAATGCCAGATGGATGGCGAAAGCAATATATTGTCTTAAAATATGGCTGTTTAGAGGCCAATTTGACATGACGGATGATGAAAGGCGAAAAATTCCAGTAATGTGTGCTTTTATTTTACGAGTTTACATTTGGTCTTGATTTAAAGCTCCTTTACCTTGATCTAAACCTGGCAAAAAAATTGATAACTTTACGAGATGCTTTCCCTGATCAATCAAGAAATGTGTATATGGCTGCGGCTCCAAGATTTGCAAATCATCTATGGTCTATGGCCTTACTTTTGAGGTCGAAATACGTATCTGTCAAGATACAATTAAGTGGTGGTGTTGTCTAGCGATAAGCGAATCAAACGTTTTCATAAATTTATTCCAAGATAAATTACAAAATTCCTGTGGAAATTTCAAAATAACAGTTTGCGTTACGTTCTAGTCTAAGTAATAGATATTAAGGCCTTACTTATAGTGATTCGCTACCACAATCAATTCCAACAACAACTTCCAATAAACGCTCGCAAGTATACAAGTATCGTATACTTCTGGATAGGAATAAATATACTTTATGGTCTATCGTTTAATAGGTAAGTTTTTGCATGTAGTTACCTTTGTAATAATTAGAATTAGGTTCACAATAACAGGCTCAAAGGGAGCTTTTTAGTGGCACTACCTATATGGATTAAACTTAAATTTATAATTTGCATGTTAATCTAGTTTTCCAGAAAAAATTCAATCTTTAATCACTAGTACCTTTGTTTATAACTCCTAGTATTAAGTTTTAACTGTTTAGATAAGGTAGTAGATAAGTTGTTTCACAAATTTGAAGACAATCGTAATTTCAGCAATAATTTCTCAATCTCTTCTGTTTACGTTTTCCGATTCGTTGTCCCTGCATCGATTGACCTTTACACGGACATTCGTCGTGCGGTCAATTCTAATGCGTCTTGGTGGGGCTGTAGGGGCTTGATGGATCTCTTGACGTGGCGGGATTTACACTCCCCCCGGAATACACCGATGATTCTCCTGAGGCGTATCCTTGGTCAACGCCTACGTCAAGCACAGCGAGTTTCACGGCCGGGCGCTCATAGATACCGCTGGTTGTTTGAACAGTGGCCCATCTTACTTGGCCGTCGGCTCCCGGCTTCGTAGCTATTACGCGTCCCTTTGGCCAACAGCTACGTGGAAACTTTGGGTCGACAAGGACGACAATGTCACCAACTTCGATCGGCTTCGCTGGAGCAAACCATTTGGTTCGACGGGTTATAGATGGCAAGTAATCACGAAGCCATTGGATCCAGAATTGATTGGCCAAACTCTGAGAAAGCTGCCAGCAGTTTCTGAGTGCCGCAGGACTATCGTCTATGGGTACCCATGACTTCAAACCGTTGGACGACCCGAGTAAAAAATGATTTTGGTTGAGCACTGGGGATTCGTCGTTTTCAAGGGATACTAGTTAGTGGTCTGGAATTGATTACGTTCTCCACCTCAATCAGCAGATTTTCCAGGACTGCGTATGATAGCGTACGGTTCGGCAACAGCTTGTTCAGGTTTTGCTTGACTGTTCGAATAAGGCGCTCCCACGCTCCGCCCATGTGCGGAGAGGCTGGTGGGTTGAAGCTCCATGTGGTATGCGACGTAGTGAACTCAATCATCAGCCGATCCTTATCGATATTCTGCATGGCGGCTTTCAGTTCCTTGCTAGCACCCCGGAAGTTAGTACCTTGGTCACTGTAGATAACCGCTGGTGTACCTCTTCTTGCAATGACGTTTCGAAGGGCCATGATGCAGGAATCGGTACTGAGTGTGTGTGCAATTTGCAAGTGGATGGCGCGGATGGTCAGACAAGTTGCTATTAGGACCCAGCGTTTTTCGGTTTTTCGATTAGCAGTTACCAAAAACGGGCCGAAGTAATCCACCCCCATATGCGTGAACGGGCGAGTGTAGGCAGCAAGCCGAGAAGGCGGTAGATCGCTCATAGCTGGTGGTTGTGGAGCTGCCCTGGCATTCATACATTCTTGGCACTGCTTGCGGACTGTATTGTATACGGATTTGAGACGAGGGATCCTGTACCGTTGACGAATTTCGTTGAGGACAGTGTTGTGGTGATGATATTTACTATGGTAATGCAGCACTATTAGTCTTGTCACATGATGGTTACGAGGAAGAATTACTGGATTTATTGCGTCGTAATCAATCAACCGGCATTCACCGGTTCGGCCACGGACTCTCAGCACGTCTGATTCATCAAGAAAGGGACAGTAATAGCCAATAGAGCTGTTTTTAGGGATGGGCTTCTTTTCTTCTCTACGAAGACGATTGCCGAAAAGGATAGTTATCTTCTCAGCGTACTCGCAACTTTGGGCGTGTTGGTACAGGAAATTTGCAGCTCTTGTTAATTCCTGCTGCGTCAGCGGTCCACCGGTTCGTTGTTATCATTTGCTTTGAATTACAGATGTATCGGAATATGTACGCCGTTGTACGCAGTATCGAAGTCCACTTCGAGAAGTTCTCTGGATTAATGATGGATTCATTTTCAGGGGTATGTGCTAAAAGATGCGCTCTTAACTCAGTGTCTGTCACTCCATACCGGTGGATAACAGGCCACTCCGCTTCTGATTTGCGCAGGAATTCCGGTCCTCGAAACCAGCGGCTTGATGCGCTGAGATCAGGTTGGCGCGTCCATTTTGTTCCTTCGTCGGCCACGTTCAGTTTTGTGGGAACCCATCGCCACTCCTTTATATCGGTAGTCTCCAAAATCTCGCTTACCCTGAATGCCACAAACTGACTATACCGTCGATGGTCAGAGTTCAACCAGCAGAGGACGTCTCTTGAGTCAGTCCAGAAGTAGCGCTTCCGTACTCTACTAGATAGTGATTGGGCGACGCTGTTTGCTAGTCTAACGCCCAGAACGCTCGCTTGAAGTTCTGAGCGAGGGATGGAAAGGAATTTGAGTGGAGCGACTCTGGTTTTTGCAGTGATAAACGCAATCTCTATACGGTCTCCCTCCTCGAACCTGAGATACACAACGACTGCGAATCCGTTGACCCAAGTATCCCAAAATAAACTATTTTTTCATGCGGTTTGAAAATGCCATTTTAGGGGAACAAATCAATACTTCCAATACGAAACTGGGGCCAGTCTGGGTGCTGGTATAGCGAATCCACACCAGCGGGAGCGCAAAATATTGGCTTTGGGGGGGTTGATAGTAACCAACAGTGCATCATTGAGACCCATGTGGGCGGTAGCAGTGCGAATCCGCACCCGCTGGAGCGCCGAATGTTGGCTTTGCGGGGGTTGATAGTAACCAACAGTGCATCATTGAGACCCATGTGGGCGGCAGCAGTGCGAACCCGCACCTGCGGGAGCGCAAAATGTTGGCTTTGGGGGGGTTGATAGTAACCAACAGTGCATCATTGAGACCCATGTGGGCGGTAGCAGTGCGAATCCGCACCTGCGGGAGCGCAAAATGTTGGCTTTGGGGGCGTTGATAGTAACAAACAGTGCATCATTGAGACCCATGTGGGCGGTAGCAGTGCGAATCCGCACCTGTGGGAGCGCAAAATGTTGGCGTTGGGGGGAGTTGATAGTAACCAACAGTGCATCATTGAGACCCATGTGGGCGGTAGCAGTGCGAATCCGCACCTGCGGGAGCGCAAAATGTTGGCTTTGGGGGGGGTTGATAGTAACCAACAGTGCATCATTGAGACCCATGTGGGCGGTAGCAGTGCGAATCCGCACCTGCGGGAGCGCAAAATGTTGGCTTTGGGGGGTTGATAGTAACCAACAGTGCATCATTGAGACCCATGTGGGCGGTAGCAGTGCGAATCCGCACCTGCGGGAGCGCAAAATGTTGGCTTTGGGGGGTTGATAGTAACCAACAGCGCATCATTGAGACCCATGTGGGCGGTAGCAGTGCGAATCCGCACCTGCGGGAGCGCAAAATGTTGGCTTTGGAGGGTTGATAGTAACCAACAGTGCATCATTGAGACCCATGTAGGCGGTAGCAGTGCGAATCCGCACCTGTGGGAGCATTTTAAAGAGACTGTAAAGGTGTTCGGCCGTACGGCACACTATTTTTTGTACACACATACACGCTCACATGCACACATATAGCCTAAAGAGACTAATAGAAATTTTTGGATTTGGGCAAAGCTTCTTAGTTGTCGACCAAGTGTGACTAAGAAGGACAGCAGGGCTGTATGACCCAAGTATCCCAAAATAAACTATTTTTTCATGCGGTTTGAAAATGCCATTTTAGGGGAACAAATCAATACTTCCAATACGAAACTGGGGCCAGTCTGGGTGCTGGTATAGCGAATCCACACCAGCGGGAGCGCAAAATATTGGCTTTGGGGGGGTTGATAGTAACCAACAGTGCATCATTGAGACCCATGTGGGCGGTAGCAGTGCGAATCCGCACCTGCGGGAGCGCAAAATGTTGGCTTTGGGGGGGTTGATAGTAACCAACAGTGCATCATTGAGACCCATGTGGGCGGCAGCAGTGCGAACCCGCACCTGCGGGAGCGCAAAATGTTGGCTTTGGGGGGGGTTGATAGTAACCAACAGTGCATCATTGAGACCCATGTGGGCGGTAGCAGTGCGAATCCGCACCTGCGGGAGCGCAAAATGTTGGCTTTGGGGGGGTTGATAGTAACCAACAGTGCATCATTGAGACCCATTTTTGCGGTAGCAGTGCGAATCCGCACCTGTGGGAGCATTTTAAAGAGACTGTAAAGTTGTTCGGCCGTACGGCACACTATTTTTGTACACACATACACGCTCACATGCACACATATAGCCTAAAGAGACTAATAGAAATTTTTGGATTTGGGCAAAGCTTCTTAGTTGTCGACCAAGTGTGACTAAGAAGGACGGCAGGGCTGATGACCCAAGTATCCCAAAATAAACTATTTTTTCATGCGGTTTGAAAATGCCATTTTAGGGGAACAAATCAATACTTCCAATACGAAACTGGGGCCAGTCTGGGTGCTGGTATAGCGAATCCACACCAGCGGGAGCGCAAAATATTGGCTTTGGGGGGGTTGATAGTAACCAACAGTGCATCATTGAGACCCATGTGGGCGGTAGCAGTGCGAATCCGTACCTGCGGGAGCGCAAAATGTTGGCTTTGGGGGGGTTAATAGTAACAAACAGTGCATCATTGAGACCCATGTGGGCGGTAGCAGTGCGAATCCGCACCTGTGGGAGCGCAAAATGTTGGCTTTGGGGGTTGATAGTAACCAACAGTGCATCATTGAGACCCATGTGGCCGGTAGCAGTGCGAATCCGCACCTGCGGGAGCGCAAAATGTTGGCTTTGGGGGGGTTGATAGTAACAAACAGTGCATCATTGAGACCCATGTGGGCGGTAGCAGTGCGAATCCGCACCTGCGGGAGCGCAAAATGTTGGCTGTGGGGGGGTTGATAGTAACCAACAGTGCATCATTGAGACCCATGTAGGCGGTAGCAGTGCGAATCCGCACCTGTGGGAGCATTTTAAAGAGACTGTAAAGGTGTTCGGCCGTACGGCACACTATTTTTTGTACACACATACACGCTCACATGCACACATATAGCCTAAAGAGACTAATAGAAATTTTTGGATTTGGGCAAAGCTTCTTAGTTGTCGACCAAGTGTGACTAAGAAGGACGGCAGGGCTGATCCGTTTTCACTCGCATCTACGAAGGTGTGCATGTTGCAACTACTTTTCAGTGTGACAGATACTCTATAACATCGTGGTATCTGAAAGTCAGTCACCTTCGGTAGAACCTTTAACCAAACTAGCCACTTTTGAAACTGTGGCTCCTCGATGGGAGTATCCCAGTCAACTGATGACCTCCAGATCTCCTGCATCAGTACTTTCAGGTACATCAGAAAATGCGAAATAAACCCTAGCGGGTCGAACATCATCATAAGCGTACGTAGCACCTCACGTTTTGTAGGTCTACGTCGACCAGATAGCAGGTCCTGATCATATCGTGGAGACACTTTGAACGTGAAACAGTCTGTAGTCGTGTTCCACCAAAGCCCTAACACCTTTTCGGAAGTATCCTCCTCTCCAGTTCCTAGGCATTTCTCTGTAGCCGCTTCTTCCTGCAGGGATGTTAGGACCATTGACGAATTGGACAGCCAGTTGCGCATTTCGAATCCCCCTGCAGCGTGGATGCGTTTAACATCTTGTGCAAGCTTCAGAGCTTCTTCATCTGTTTCGACACTAGCAAGCATATCGTCTACGTAGTGCTTTTTAACAATGGCATCAAAGGCTTGTGGGCATTCGTGTTCAAATCTTTTTGCATTAATGTTCTTCACATATTGGGCCGTTACAGGTGAGCAACAGGCTCCGAAAGTCATCACTACCATAACATACACACTCGGAGAGCTATCCTGAGCATCTGGCTTCCAATAGAATCGCAGGGAATGTTGATCCTCCGCCCTCATCAGCACTTGGTGAAACATGTCCCGAATGTCGCCGCATACCGCAACTCGAAACTCCCGAAACTGGGTCAAGACAGTCAGCAGGGACGT
Organism: Armigeres subalbatus; assembly: GCF_024139115.2. Taxonomy (NCBI): domain Eukaryota; kingdom Metazoa; phylum Arthropoda; class Insecta; order Diptera; family Culicidae; genus Armigeres; species Armigeres subalbatus. The sequence continues at coordinate 211,200,441 of NC_085141.1, read as the reverse complement.
TAGCTGGTCGGGTCCTTTCAATAAGACCGAGTTCAAAGAAATTCCTTGGGTTGTAGCTGCCGCGTCCCAGACCAGCCGTAGTTTTCTTGGTTTATTAGGATTATGGACTGGAAACACCGGTAAATACCACACCCGTCGTTGCTGGATCTTCAGCTCATCGTTGGTCAATTTCCGGACATACCCTTTCTGAATATAGTCGATCATTTTTGCTTGTAAAGCTTCGGCCAGTACTTCGTCTTTCTTCATCCGGCGTTCCAAACATTCCCATCTCCTGAACGCCATCGCCTTGCTGTCGGGAAGACGTACAGTATCATACTTCCAGAGAAGGTCAGATTCATAACGACCGTTCTTACGTCTCGTTACTGCTTCTAGGATATTCACTGAGCGCTGGTCATCCGCGGAGAGTAGCACCTTTTCAGGTTTGGAAATACCCATGCTGTCAAGATTGAAGTAGTTTTCATCGCCACATGAAGACTTTCATCGGAAAATTCGTTGCAATCACACACTTGCACAGCATGGTAGTTAACGTGGCTCGCTACGTGGTGAATGGATGAACAGCTCCATATACAATCCACCCTAGCCGTGTTTTAACGGCGATCGGTTCGAATGGTTTGCCTTCCCGACTCTTGAATGCGTGTCCAAGCTGCGCGTTATCTAGCCCGATTAGGATTCGTGGATTCGCACCAACGTAGGTATCAAAGGGTATTCCAGAGAGGTGACTATAGCGCTTCTGCATTTCGGACGCTACCAAAGTTTGTGGTCTGAGTTTAAGTTGCTGTATAGTTCGAACATCCGCAAGTTTATATTTTTGGGACGATTTTCCCGCTGGCAAAATATCCACCTCAACTTTTTGAGAATTGTTCTCTATTCTTTTGGTATCACCTGTCCATTTCACACAGAGAGCCGCATGAGATCCTTGCAATCCAAGCTTCTGCGCAAGAGAGTGTTCCATGAGCGTGAGTTCCGAACCATCATCGATGAAAGCGTAAGTCTGAACCATCTTCGCTGGGCCGTAAAGCATGACAGGAACAATGCGGAAAAGGACATCGTTTGTCTGGGTTTGATGAATGTAGCAATTGGAATTCCTAGCTGCTTCTGCTCCTGAACTAAATTTAGAGCCTTCAGACTTTTCGCTGTGCAGCAAGGGATGATGGAGGTAAGTACACCCATTGATTCCGCATTTGTTTTGTTGCCTACATGTGCCGTTGTGTTTACGAAGGCACTTGCGGCACACCTTCGCTTCTCGTATTACTGGCCACTTAGATTCGTAACTCAATTCGCCAAATCGTTTACATTTTGCAATTGACGAACAGGAACCTTTGCACACAAAACACGCCCTCGACAGTTCTCGTCCCTGGGATCGCGTTTCTTTTGCTGGAACCACAGGGGATTTGCATCTTATCAGGTTTGAGTCGGAGTGGACGTTGATGAATGCGTCTTTCTTGAAACTACGGCTTCGATGAGCAACAGAGGACGTCTGCATAACCGCACTCGCATCCTCCGCCATAGCGTACAGCCATGTACTGAGATCTAGAAGATTAGGAGCTGGGTTTCCTCTGATGTACCTTGCCCAGTCCAACCTCAACGCTGGTGGAAGTCTTTCCACGAGTCTTTCCACGAGTCTCACTCCGCAAACTTCTATTGTTGCCACCAGGTTTTCGACAGTAAGCGCAAAGTTTACCACACTCTCTAGTCGATCCACTTCTGGCGATGGGAGGGAACGTATTTTCCTTATAGCCGCTTGGACAATTGCTTCTGGTCTGCCGTAAAGCATCTTTAGTGTTGAAAGAACCCCAGAAACATTGGAGGGATGGAGCAAACGGCACTTCACAGCATCTAGTGCCTTTCCCTTCAGACACTTACGTAGGCGCAGCATATTTTCCTCGTTGGAGAAACCGCACATCTGCGTTGACGAAGAGTACATCGAGAAGAACAGAGGCCAATCCTCGGGATTTCCGGAGAACTCCGGTAGCTCTCTAGACACCGCTTGCCTAGCGGCAAGTTGACTCCTATTGAGGACACAAATAGTCTCTTCCCCTGGAATTGGTTCCTGTTCCGTTGCTGGACCATTTAGCACTTGCCGTAAAATAGGATATGGCCTAGATCCTGGATTCATCAGAGGCATCGTCAGCCGCGTTTGCGGCGTAGAACGTTGTTCGGGAGCGAAATTCGGAAATGTGTTTCGCCGTCCACCTAGCGAATGATGTTGCTGACTTGCATGTCGAATTGGCTGTTCAGCAGGAATAGGCAAAACTCTATATTCTTCCGGTAGCTCTTCCTCTACCACGCCGGAATCTTGGGCAACCTCCCTATGACACGTATCTCTCATCCACCGCGAAACGATAGACATCTTCTCAAGATCCTCATCATCCAAGCCCGTCTCGCTGTCACCGTCCTGCTCTTCCAAGATTCGAAACTTCTCATCCAAAAACTTTTGTTCCAACTTCTTCTGCTCCTCAAGCTTCTGCAACCGCAACTCTATTTTCCGCTGATCACTCTTTCTACTGCTCTTATTCCCGTTTGATGTTCTGTCGCCACAAGCTTTTGGGGGTGGATTCTTTGCTGGTATCGTTGCTCGATTATCTTCAGGAGGGATTGGCTGTTGCAGCTCACTTGGTACAGCAGTACTCACTGGACATACCCAACTAATTTCGGCTATTCCTTCGGTAACTTCCACGCACGAAAAGTGGAACCATCTTTCGCAACCATCGCACTGCACCATTCTACTATTGTCACTATCTGCACACAACTCACAACTGTACCGATATGCCCGCGCGCGACGATCCGGATTACGTCTGACAACGAGTTTTCCGCGTAAATTTGAAAGGGAAGATCTATGTTTCAGCTCTACAGTTGAAGCTGCTTGCTTCGGCACTGCTCTTTGGCATTTAACTTATTGGCTACGTCAGCATTTACCTGATTGGCATGAAGAGGGTTTGCTGGTTTTACCGGATCCGTTGGATTATTGATGACCGATACAGTGCGCAATGCGCCGACTCCCGGGTCCATCATGCCCACCGTTTCGCTCGTCGCGACCGCTGCTGTGCTTGCAGCTGCAGTGGGGATGTTGGCAGAAGATCCCGTTGTTGCGCATGTTGCGCCGGGTCCACCTTCATTGGTGAACATATCATCGGAGTCGTTCCTGCCAGATCCAGTATTCGAACCTTTGCCAGACATCGCACTTTTCGCCGATAAAAGAATTTTGTAAAGTGTTGTCTAGCGATAAGCGAATCAAACGTTTTCATAAATTTATTCCAAGATAAATTACAAAATTCCTGTGGAAATTTCAAAATAACAGTTTGCGTTACGTTCTAGTCTAAGTAATAGATATTAAGGCCTTACTTTTAGTGATTCGCTACCACAATCAATTCCAACAACAACTTCCAATAAACGCTCGCAAGTATACAATCGTATACTTCTGGATAGGAATAAATATACTTTATGGTCTATCGTTTAATAGGTAAGTTTTTGCATGTAGTTACCTTTGTAATAATTAGAATTAGGTTCACAATAACAGGCTCAAAGGGAGCTTTTTAGTGGCACTACCTATATGGATTAAACTTAAATTTATAATTTGCATGTTAATCTAGTTTTCCAGAAAAAAATCAATCTTTAATCACTAGTACCTTTGTTTATAACTCCTAGTATTAAGTTTTAACTGTTTAGATAAGGTAGTAGATAAGTTGTTTCACAAATTTGAAGACAATCGTAATTTCAGCAATAATTTCCCAATCTCTTCTGTTTACGTTTTCCGATTCGTTGTCCCTGCATCGATTGACCTTTACACGGACATTCGTCGTAATGACAATCCCTCGACGGAGCTTAGGTGCGGTCAATTCTAATGCGTCTTGGTGGGGCTGTAGGGGCTTGATGGATCTCTTGACGTGGCGGGATTTACAGGTGGAATTCAATGGGATTGTATTAACTCGTCTTATGACAAGTGAAGACATTCCACTAAAAAGCTCAAAATAATTTTCTTATCATTAAAACTGTTGTTTGGAAAATATATAACTTATCTAATATTCTTTAATATCAAAGAAGACATTGAGCGCACTTTGTCTGCAAACCATAAACTGCTTTCTAACTACGAAAGCTTAGCTGCCACTCATGACGAAACGCTTGAACGCGTAGAAAAAATGTTTGGTACTATTAAGCAAAACATTTCAAACGTCGCCAACAGCAGCAAAAATAGTGCTACGGAAATAAAAAATAAATTATCAGCCCTACTTGACACACCTTCAGCATTCACCTGTACGACTGTGGAAAAGACCGCCAATTCGGCAGCAGTTGCAACAACAACAACAACGGAAGCAGAACACTCAACAGACTTGCTGCCGGACCTCATGAATGCAGTCAAGAGCGACTTGGTAACTTTAACCAAGTCAGCTGTGACTGCGGCAATAACTGAAATTACATCAGCAGTAGCAAAACGAAGCACAACTGGAGACTTCCCTCACTTAATTTCTTTGAGTGAGCAACTTTTAGAGGAGGTCAGGTCAGTTTCTGCTGCTATTTCCAATATTGACTGCAGTACTGACAAAATCTCAACGCTCGCAAACAAGACTTTGGCGGATGAACTAGCAGAGGAATCCCAAGACAAAAACTCTACTGAAAATAATTTAGTTGCTGGGGCTCACAATCCACAATCTCCACTCAACATCAAAGTAAAACAGCACCAACCAAACCCATCTCCTGCCCGGCAGAAAATTTCGCGTGATGCCATTGCAGAGCTTTTCGCTGAGCGACGCGCAAAAATGGCGCAAGTAAAGGGAAGTTGTGTTAGACACCTCAATAAAGCTGGTTGGAAATGCTTTCTGCCAGGAAAAAATGCAGCTGGAGCCCAGACTGGAAAAAACTGGAAGAATACCGGCAGCATGAAATCTCCAGAAACACCCTCACCAATAATCCATTGACTGAAAAGGCGACTAACAGTAAAAGACATCATAAACAAAAAGCTCCACCAATAAGAAGCAAAAACAACGTTACAACTTCCTACACCAGCAAAAACAACAACAATAACAACAAATCTACAGACAAACAGCTGCTCGTAATGGCAAAGCATCAATTTTCCGGACCCCCAGCATCTACAGACCACCCAATTGCAGCTCTCTCTTCTCCTGCTGCAAAATCGTTCATCAATTTCAAAAAAGGTGAAACGATAAACCCGGCCAAAAAAACAAAACCCACACCTCCACCACTCCTCAACCAACAGAGTGAACCAAATATCGGAAATCTGCAAAGCCTTCAGCAACAGCACCAGCAACAACAACAACAGCATCTACGACAACAACAAGAACAAAATCATCAACAACACCAAATATATCAGCAACAACAACAACAACAACAGGAAACACAACTACCGAATCCTGACAGCCAATTTGAGTTAGATCCGATGAGACCACCCATCGTCCGTCTGACTCAGCAATCCACCGAAGGAGACGGCCGTTTCCTTAAAGCCAGACTACGTGACCCGAGGATTATGAAGGTTGTCCGGTTGTTTTTGGCATACATGAAGGACCAGTCTGCTAATGTATGCGTCGAGGGAATGACTCCAACGAGCATCAGGATGCTCCTTGCATCTGAAGGACTGCCGACTGCACCAGAATATCTACATGAAATATTCATCCAAGTACATCAGGAATACGGAATTGGGCCAGCAGAAGCTGCAGCTGATCTACAGTCATACCGACAATACCTGTCCAGCGAGCGGACACATCGCCTGCAGCAACTACGGGAGAGCACAACGAGGTACCACTCTCCTTCCCCCGGAAATTTTCGCAAGTAAGGACGCCTTCTTCGGCTGAAGAAAATAGCACTATCTTATCGACCAACGGGGTAAATTTTTTAACAACCAACGTGCTTCCAACAAGTTCTTCATCAAAACAGAATGCCACTGAAGTTTTGATTTACTGTCAAAATTTCAATCGCATGAAAAGCCCAGCTAAAATGAAGGAAATTCATAATAACATCTTAAGCTCGTCCTTCTCGGTTATTTTGGCAACTGAAACCAGCTGGGATGAAAGCGTGAATAGTGAAGAACTTTTTGGAAGCAGCTTTAACGTATTCAGGGACGATCGCGATTTCTTAGAATCCAAAAAAAAAGTCTGGCGGTGGAGTTCTAATCGCAATCTCTAGCAATTTTGATTCAGAAATAATTACTACAAAAAAATATAAGAACTTTGAGCATGTTTGGGTGAAATCTAACATTGCAGGAGAAACCCATGTTTTCTCCTCTGTGTATTTCCCACCGGAACATGCGCAAACAACATCTTATGAAAGTTTTTTAAAAACTGCAGAAAAAAAATTATCGGGACTTCCACCTGAAGTCAAAGTACATATTTACGGAGACTTTAACCAACGCACCGTTGTCTTTATTCCGGATTCAGAGAACGAACAAATTCTACTTCCAGTCGCTGGGGAAAATGAAACACTTATGTTTATATTTGACAGAACTGCTAGCCTAGGACTTAACCAAATCAATCACATTAAAAATCAACAGAACTGTTACCTTGATCTCCTACTAACCAATATTCAAGAAGATTTCTGTGTGACTAAATCATTGAATCCCTTATGGAAAAACGAAACATTCCACACGGCAATCGAATACTCTGTGTTCGTTCATGAATATAAAAAACCCAGCGACTGTGACTTTGAAGAAGTCCTTGAATACAACAAAGCAAACTATGACAACATAAGACATAAGCTAAGTAGATTTAACTGGAAGCAAATTTTAGAGAATGAAGGTAATATTGAATCTTCCGTTGCTGTCTTTTATAACATTATTTTTGATATTATTATTGACGAGGACCCAAAAAGAAGAAAACGACGTAGCGGAAATTCAAAATATCCAATTTGGTACAATAGGCAAATAAAAAATTTAAAGAATCGCAAACAAAAATTACATAAAACTTACAAGCTAGACAAGACGAATGAAAATTTGGAAAAATATTTGAACATCTGCGATCAATTAAAATTAGCAATTGATGTAGCATTTGAAGAACACAACACGAAAACAGAAAACGAAATAAAGTCATGTCCAAAGAACTTCTTCAATTACGTAAAATCAAAATTAAAATCAGACAATTTTCCGTCAACCATGTATTTAGACGAACGCGTCGGTAATTGCTCGGAAGATATCTGTAATCTTTTTGGAGATTTCTTCCAAGAAATATACACCACCTTTTCGGAACAAGATCGCGACCTAGATTTTTTGCGCCTATCCCAGAATTCGCTAGGGATATCGGTGTTAATCAGATCATGGTGAACGATATTCTAAACGCTTTAAAAAACTTAGATGCATCTAAAGGCCCTGGTCCTGATGGTATTCCACCGATATTTATGAAGAGTCTGGCTAAAGAGCTGACTGCACCTTTGTTTTGGCTCTTCAGATTGTCATTGGAATCCGGAAATTTTCCCAGGGTATGGAAAAGCTCCTATCTTGTGCCTATCTTCAAAGCTCTATACACTGACTTTAGCAAGGCGTTTGATCGTATTGACATTCCAATGTTACTCTTCAAATTGCAAAAAATTGGAATTGAGCCAGGACTCCTTAGATGGCTTGAATCTTATCTCACAGACCGGCAACAAATAATAAAATTTAACGGAAAGAAATCCAATCCCATTCAAGTCACTTCAGGAGTTCCACAAGGCTCTCATCTTGGCCCTCTTTTATTTATATTATATGTAAATGACATTACCTTCATTCTCAAAAATATAAAGATTTTAATTTATGCCGATGACATAAAGCTATTTATGGAAATAGTAAATGAAGACGACATAATCATATTCCAGAATGAAATACACATGTTCTATACATGGTGCAGAAAAAGCCTATTGCAACTGAATGTTAAGAAATGCAACATAATATCATTCAGCAGAAAAAGAATAACACCAAATACACAAATTGTATTAGGGAACAATACTGTAGAAAGACACGAAAGAGTTAGGGATTTAGGAGTGATTTTAGATTCGAAACTAACTCTTGTTGATCACTATAACACAATCATCCACAAAGCTAATAATATGCTAGGCTTTATCAAGCGTTTTTGCTTCAACTTTCAGGATCCCTACACAATCAAAACACTATATATTTCATATGTACGATCTATACTGGAATATTGTAGCATTGTATGGTGGCCTTATACAACCACACATGAAGAAAGAATAGAGTCAGTACAAAAACAATTTCTATTATACGCTCTTCGTAAATTAGGTTGGACGTCATTTCCTCTTCCATCTTATGAAGCACGTTGCATGCTTATAAATATACAAACTTTGAAAGAGCGTCGAGAATGTGCAACGGTTTCATTTGTTAACGATATAGTTTCTCAACGTGTTGATTCAACTGAAATCTTATCGAAATTTAACTTTTACATACCTTCTCGGCTACTTCGACATAGAACATTATTTTTGACCAACCACTGCCGAACAAATTACGCCAAATTTAGGCCTCTTAACCGAATGATGGCCATTTACAATCAACACTGCGAACTATTGACTTAACAATGTCTCGGCATAACATTAGACAATATTTTCAAAGAACAAACATTACAAATTCAGCAATATAAATTCAAAATCAAAATTATACATCACTTTACTAAAAAAACCTATTATTTAATTATACTATAGCATTACAAAAACAAACATGTATATGTATATGTACTAGTCTACGTTGGTTGACGAAATAAAATAAATAAATAAATAAATAAATAAAATATTCCAGGTCTCTATGTCTTTCTGTCCTTCTGTCCCTCTGTCTGTAACAATTATATCATATCGCTCTAAAATTGATGCAACGGGCATCACGATGTCCGAAAACAACTCGTTACAAATATTTCATGAATTTTGTCTCCCCTTAAAAATTTCAGCTCGTTGGCTTCAGTGGTAAGTCACCCCCTCTCTCTCTAGCTACACTACTGTACAGAGCACGGAAAGTATTTACCAATCGGATAAAAATTCGCGAGATTGCGTGATAATCATGCATTTAATTTCGCACGGCACCGAATACGCCTGCATCGCTGCCGCAATGGTCGGTGGTACGTTGCTCTCATTTTAAACACCCCTGGGGGACACGCTCGACACCCTCGACTTTGGATGCTTATAACTTGGCCAATTTCAAAGGGATTTACATCCGGTCTTCACCAGTCGCTTCCTTATATAAAAAAGGTTCTTTTTGTCCACAACAGGAATCCGTCGACAACAGCGCCACCTAGAAGCAAAAAACTGAAACGGTTGCGTTTCCTCATACATTTGGATCACTTTTCCCATACAAACTTTGAGCCATTTGCGCACGCCAACCACTGGACCGAATGAGCTGAAATTTTCAGGGGAGCTTCTGGGACCCCCAAACTGTCATTTAAGGGTGCAAGGTTTGAAATTCCAGACTTTTCACTTTTTCCATATAAGCTTGGGCCACTCTACTGTACATTCGAAGACACTTTTTGATTGTTTTGTCTATCCTCTAGCAGTGCATTTTCGCTAAAATTAAAGAGCAATACGAATGAACACGATATAAGGCATCAACTAGACTACTTTAACTTACGAAAGCAAAACAAATTGTTTATTCGATAAAATTTTTCATAAAATCTATTTCACCAAAATCGCAATACCTTTCGATCTGCAACAATAACGATGTTCATTTGGCTCAGATTTTGACAGTTCTCAATGCTCGTTTGGCTCAAGATGGCCGCTTTCGCATATCTCTGAATGTAGGATCCCTAGTATGTACCAAGCATTTCCTTGAAAGATGTGGTGCAACAAGCCACATAAAATTGGATTTATTAAGCCCACACTTTCAGCCACTCTAACGGAATCAGAAGCTGCGTACGTCCTTTGACCGGTAACCGAAGAACCCTAACATATCATTTTAAATATTTTATAGCACTTTGTCGTGGGACCGAATATTTGACGGCAACCGAGGGGTGCGAATAGGTGGCACATGGCGCAACAGAAGTGAGACGAAGTGAATGGTTACCTTCCATAAAGTTCGGCACGGGGTTTCAAGAAGCGTGCCGCGATTCTTACGAACAATTCAGAATTATAGAAAGAAAAAAGATGCAATACGAATGGATTTTTTACATAATATGAAATCTATTGATTGAATTGCTGTACTATTTCACATATGGTGCTTGTTGACTAAACACCAGTTCTTTAATATGTTTGGTAATTCATTAATCGATATATTCCACGGCATTTGGTAAAACCTTGGTATTTTTCTTCATACCATTCGCAAAAGACGAAAGTGTCATTGAGCTGTTATTCTTTGCACGTGGAATATTCCAAAGTTTTCGATAAGCAATAAATTCATCAAGCTGCTTTCGATTAACGTCGATTTATCATAAATATGCAATATTTCTTCTTCAATGGATTCTTTCATCTATTGTTCCACACGCTACACGATTTCCCCGGAAGCAATCTCCCGATTCCTCACGTACAGACTATACTCGCGGGAGGAAAAGCATCACCTACGATACCATCACCGTTTTTGAATTCTTACCTTTCACGCTGCGAAATAAAAAGTGCAAACGATCCCTTCCTGCATGCCCGTGGTTCAATCCAAATGGCAACAGGCTTCGGGAAACCTAATCCGTTGTGGCATGAAGACGACAATGCCCTTCACTTATTGTACCGCACGCTTTCCAGCTGGAACCGAACAGAAATAGCTAATGGAGAGGGGGAAGTGTCATCGGAAATGGCACGATTTACTTCCCTCATAATCGTCTCATAAAAAGATTACCGAGTACCTAATGCAATTTTCTTGACAAGTCCTTCGCCGAGGCTCGTCCGCTCCGAACAGTGTACAATGCTTATGAATCTTGTATGAACATCAAAAGTTACTATGTCGAAGGCAGTAGACCATTGAAGTGTTGCATGAGTGACATAATAATAACGGCTAAAGTGTTGTAATGTTTTCCTTTTTTGCTTTTGCTGCAAACTTCTTATATTTCCTTTGCTTTATATGAGTATGAGTATGGAAAACGGAAGCTTCATCCAATCATTTTGCGACCTTGATCAACCATGCATGAGATCCAATCTGTTCCCTTCCCGCCTTCCGCATCGCGTTTAAAGTTTGTATGAAAGCTAACATACATTTTTGCATTTTTAATCTGGATGTTTTAATTTATTGTAAATCGTTCGGTAGCGTAGCGTTCGGATGTTGCTGTGATATGATATCATATTTTGTTATTCTTATGTTATTCATGAATAACATAAAATGGCATGCCAACATCAAATTTTGTTATCCAACATTTCACGCTCGGTAATGGCGGCTTGTCGGTGAGTAAAAATTAATCTTCAATCGAATAGGACATTTGGCCGAATAGACATCAAAAGACACATTCGGCCGAATGACCTGTTCGGTCAAATGGCTTATTCGGCCAAATGACCTTTTTGGCGCAACCTAATCGGCCAAATGACTCGGTCTTGGGTGTGAAGTAGGCTGTGAGTCCAAACGCATGGTTTTATTTTCGCGTGACGTTTTCGCAAGTCAAGTCAAGTATAAGTGAAATAAATCGTTTTTTTTTTTAAATTTTATTTTGAAAGCATGATGATTTGGCATATATGTAGCTCGCTGTTTTATAACTCGGGCCAAGATGAAATGAAGTGAGGAGTGTTCGTTCAATGATGGGATCCTTCTAACTCTAGCGGTCAAACGTGCGACTACAAAGCAAGCCCATACCGAGGGTAACTGGGTTCGACACGAATGCAAATATGGTGAAAGAAACAGACTGGACAGGACTAAACAATCTGTTCACAATAAAGACAAGAAATACTGCAAACCGACAACAAAATGTAAATTGGTCGTCAGCGAATCATTTCGCTGGAACGTTGACCAGTTTGCATACAACAAGTTGCATTCGACGGGTAATCTTTTCCTATTGAAAATTGGTCAGATCGGACTATGGGATCAACATTTATAGCATACATATTATTATTTTAAAATGAAAGAGAAAGACACCATTTCCGCTGGAGTGCTTAATCAGGGTTTTTTTTAATGTAATAAATGTACACAGATAGAAAAAGTTGTTGAAATTTACACGAAAGTAATGCACATAAAGGGAATGCCAAAAAGAGGGTAAATTCAAACAATTCAATATTATCACCTGAATTTATGCAATTTGTATTGCATTATGTCACTTTTTATACGAATAAGTGTCATAATGCTATGTAAATTGCATACATTCAGGGTGAACTTGTTGGAAAAGATCCATGTACGCCCAGAATAGTGTAATTTTCCACGTCTTTATTATTTACGTGCTGATTACTTTTCATTATTTTTTTCTGTGTAGACAAATGGGAAAAATGAAATACATTTACCTCAAGCGCAATTTTAGACTTTAGGGGAGACTTTTCTGATTTCCGATGTATCACAGCCAAAAATAAATAAACATACGCGATTTCCAAACAGACTATCTAAGAAAAATAGTATTTAACTTTACTGATGTATAACAGTCCCTAAATAATTGTTGTTATTGATACACAATCGATTTTTTGGAGTGCTGTCAAAAATCAACTTGTTTTGAATCTTTCTTCTTTATTTTCAGCCGAGTTTTCAAATATGCCCACAGCTGAACCACAAAATCGAATGTCCAAAAATGTCATATAATTTCTTCGCTAGTAGTAGCGTTATTCGTCTAGCTCTCTATTGCTATACAAATGTCGGCATAACATCAACTAGAGCCAAAGCTATAAACCAAAAACAAAAGAGTGCCCAAACCGAACCTCTTCCCCTACTAATCTATAATTGAACTGATTCCACAATTATGTATATCTAACTAGAAAGGCATCATTGCCGTTAGGTGGACTAATCTGGGTTTTAATTTTAGTTTCATCGTAAATAGAAGAAGAAACGAATAAAAATAGTACAAATTGGGTTGTCTATTCCTGAGTGATGCGCTTTCGTACAAATGCCAACTTTTTTGAAGACACAATTTGTATTTACTGTTGTCAGTTCTTCAAACCATTCGACGTAACCAATCAAGGCAACTCCATTGAACACACCTTTGATTTGATTTGAATCAAGCTTTGCTCCACCAAAATTTCACTCATTGAATGTGAATTCGGCCACCGAAGGCGGCAATATTGTGTCCATGTGCCATACAACACGGAATCGAGAGCGGCATTGCTGCGCGGCCACGATCGATAGTTTTCTGCCTTGGAATTCAAAACACGTCCTCTTGGAAGCATCCTCTCCGTCGTCGGTCGGTCGGTTGGCCACACTCGCATTCTCAGTATGTTAGAGCGTAAATTCACCGACACTGAAACACTGCTACCACACTCGACGACGGGTGGGGCATAATAATCATAAAAACCAATACGGAGGCTTTTTCTCCTTCGGCTTTCGATGCTGTCTGCCGGCCGGCGTTCCGAGGGCCTCCCTACTACTGGCGGGCTCGAATGTTTTTGCTGAAACGTGCTGTCACGTCATGGCCGCGCCCAGACAGATAAGCCTAGATACGTGCGAAGGAGAATACTGACTGAGCCCAGTTTCATCAATGCGTAAAATTCCTTGACTTGCTGAATAGGTTCCGCCGATCCAACCGAAGCAGGAACACTCCATTTAGACTTCGCTTCAGTAACGCAGCACGCACTTGACTTCTTTTACAGCCACTTAGCCGCCAAAAGTCCCAACAATAAAACAGAACTGGGATTTTTTTTCCCTTTTCCGACGGTAGCGGAACGCATTTATTGCTTTATGTAAATTTCTATTTAAATTTATTGGCAGACAATATGGAGGAATGTTTTCTTCGTTTTCTAATGCCGTCATGCTTGTGCGTCGAAGTCAAGTGTTCGTGAATTCCTTCTTATTGCTGAAAAATGACGCTAATGCAGATTTATTGGAAATACATTTAGAGAATGTTGTAGACACCTTCGAATTTCCCGAAATAAAAAAAGCGAGGGGACTTGCTTGGGATCTGTAGTCTTACATTTTCATCTTTTCCTTGCAGCATCTGGAGAATAATCGACGGCGAACAATTTGGTCATGCAAATTTAAATTTTATTATAATGGACAGAACTAATGGTTTTAGGAGGTTGTTCATAGTGCATATGCCTTGCTCACTGTGGCATGAAACTAAAAATGTTCGGTATCTTATTTGATGTCGAAGCGGAAATAAAATAAAACTTCATTCAATTGACACAAAACCGAATTTAGCTTTCTCCATCAGCGATATTTTTCTGTTGCTTCGATAGAAAATAATTCAATTCTAGAAATGAACATTTATGAATTCAATCAAAGTTAATTGCCTATTTCCGGGGATTAAACCACCCGACTTGGACATTAATTTACAATGTTGTGAAAACTCATTTGTGAATATGTACGTTATGTGGAAGATATTGATTTGGAAAATGTATTGGAGGTAACCACTTCCCTTCGATGAGACTCGAACCCATGACCCTACAGTACGCTAGACTGGTGCTTTAACCAACTAAGGTACGAAGGACCTCCGTCGGCCTTCGCAACCTAGCGGCTACTGAACGAGCTCGAGATTCCCAAATTGGAGATTCATTGCACTGTGAACGGCGTTCCACACATTTGCATCAGCGCACATTCTCTCGACAATGTTGTCTGGATTTGTGTCCGGACCACTAGAGGCGAACGTTTCATTTCGAATTATCTCGAACCTTGGACACTGAAAGAATACATGTTCGGGTGCTTCCTCACTGACTTTACACTCTGGGCATAACGGCGACATTGTTTGGCCGAACCTATGGTGATAGTACTTTCTGTAGCACCCATGCCCAGATCTAAACTGAGTCATGTGAAAGTTGATTTCACCATGAGTCCTATTTAACCATATTGATAGATTCGGAATGAGGCGATGGGTCCATACCTACCGTTCTGTGCATCATCCCACTGCTGTTGCCATCTACTTATCGTTTCAGTTTTTTTTTTCTATTTCGAACACCTCTGACGCCTCGATCTACAAAGCATTCGCTATCTTCCTCTAGTAACAGAACAATTGAAATCATTCCGACGATATTGTTCGATAAGCACGGCATGATCCTTGAGAGTGACTTGATGACCTTTGATGCCTTCTCGCAAGCATATTCCACATGACTATTAAAACTAAGCCTATCTAAGTCTAAGCCTAAACTAAGTCGATAATTACACCTAAGTGTTTCACCGATCTTTTCGAATCAATAGTGCACTGGTGCTCCGACTGTGATACATACCTGCTTTACTGTTTTGCAGTTGCTTATTAACACCACTTCTGTTTTGCTATGGGCTATTGCCAGCTTCTTCTCAAGCATTCATCTTTCCACTGTTGCAACGGTTTCTGTTGTGGCTTCTGATTTGATACAAATAAGATGTTTTAGATGTTTTTAAATTAACATTACATACACAGTTAAAAATTCTGAAAATAACATCCCATGGAAATATTTAAAAGCATATTTTTGTGTTCAATAGCCTCTAATTTGACAACCAACTTTTTCTTGTACGCAATATTGAATGCAATCCCCATAGTAACGACGACCTGTAATTTTAAAAAGTGATGGAAAAATGAGTCAAATCGAACGGAGCCTTTTTATTACATCATATATGCTGTAACATTTTAATACTGTGTATGATCAACTTTTCACCAAAATATTACTTTGGTACACCTTCTTTGCAAAGTAGTTTTCGAAAAAATAATTTAGTTTTTCTGAAATGCTTTTCTGGTAGAAAGAATTATCATAATCTACCATAACCAATAGATGATCGATATGGTTACTGGATTTTACGAACACCATCGCACATTTCGAAACACTGCAAGCATGCATAGCTGCGTGTGCTTCAATCATAGCATTTTTGTCTAATTGGATAATTCCGTTGACAAGTTTACAGCCTAATGTATTTCCACGCTTTAAAGCAATTTGCGTTAATTTTTCTTTGCACTCCTTTTTTCTCAACAGCAGAATCGTTGATCCATCCTCGGAAACCGCTGAAAAAAAGTAACCACAATATTACAAAAAATATACAAAAACAAATATTTTTTTCAAATACGTACCAAATACGGCACACATGATACATAATTGTGACATCGATCAATATACATTTTAGTGCCACCCATCTTGATTCCGTATTCATCATTAATTAATCGAAGTATAAGGCCAACTATCGAACGATTGCTTTTTAAAAAATTCCATGTAGTGGTGGTTTGTAGCAGAGTTTCGCATTTTTTAACTTTCGTAGAATCTCTAGAGTTTATGACTTCTGAAACGAATTTGGCCAATATACGTCCGTGACAATATTCCTCCATTTGCGTAATTGACAAATCATTCTTCAATAGACGTTCCAAGCTTTCCGAGACCTAAAAGTTTTGAAAAGGAATTATAGCTAGTAAATTATTATAGAAATGTACAAAAAACCTTGTATTTAGCCTCAATCGGCTACATTAAAAATGAATTCCGCCTCTTCCACTGCAGGTACTGCTTCTTCACCGTAATCAAGTTCAATTTCATCATAATTTGTTACGTTTCGTCTGGTAAAACCTGGTTTTTGTTGACGTTTTTTGTTGTGTTGATGAACATAATTTTTGTCACGAATCATCCTTCGCATATAGAAGCCTGGAGACTCGCCTGTATACATTTTCATGTATTTGTCATGCCATGAAAAACCTTCATTATGCTGGAGAACTGTGATGTAAGCCCTACGCTCATACGACCCGCGGCTCATCGTGTCAACGCGCTTTCCAACATTGTATTTGCTGAGACGACAATATAGATTTTCCACCCTATAAGATTTGCGTTAGAATTACATATAAAATGTTTAGTACAAATTATATAGGTAGAAATGATTTCGAATAACAGTCCACTTTAAAATACTCACAAATTGCTTGTTCTATTTTGGCGGAGAAATTCAGCTTTACCTGCAGTTTTCTCCACGGGTACCAGAACTTTATTCCAAATTCCCAGGCTTTGTAGTTCGGGCACTATCGATTTTTGTTCACCTTCATCCAGGCTTTTATGAACATGAAAATAAGTTATACAATCGTCATGAACCCCGAATGCATGGTAATGCGTATGCGTTGCGTATATCTTGCCGTAATCCTTCAACGTCAAGCCCATTGGTTTCGTCGGCACAATGCTTTATCGCAGCACGTATTCCTCGTGTGGTGCGATCGATAGATTTTTTGAATGTGTCCAGTAATTGTTTGGGACATTTGATCTAGAACAAGCGATATTGAAGAATATTTTGTTTTGCTTCGTTTTGCTGATTAAATCGGTCGAAATAAGCAACACTCTGGTCAATCACATAGATTGTATGTACACTGAGGTCACTTTTAACCAGGTTTGTTTTTGGTTATTTCTGGCCTTTGGATAAACTAAAACATTGAGTTAACTAAACCTAAAATCTATATACATAAAACTGGATTTATGTCTGTCTGACCCTTTTAGACTCGGAAACTACTGAACCGATCAGCGTGAAGCTTTGAAGGAAGGTTCTTAAGATGGTTCGAGACCGTTCCCCTTTTGGAAAGGGCGGCCCCATACAAATGAAACACTAATTTCTTCATAACTCGAGAATTAATCCTGCAAATGGAACCAAATCTGGCATGTGGACGTTTTGGAAGGGAAGATATCTTTCTGTGGTGGTTTGAAACCCCTTCTCTTTCTGGGAGGGAGGCTCCCATACAAATAAAACCAAAATTTTATGGAACGACCTCGGAAACGACGCTTCCAAACCAAGCCAAAGTTAATAGAGGCAATTTTGTTCAATTGCATTTTAGCTCAACCACTTCAACCACATAAACAGTTCAATTTAAAAATGATTGGTCTATATTTATCGTTTTAGTCATAACCGAAATCAAGCACATAGCAGGACAGTTATGCACCTTTTTCCAATGGCGCTCCCATCGTACTATAATTGTCGCCACAGGGCAGAGAATATGTGTTCCAAATTTGGTTGAAATCGGTCAACAGGTCCAAAAGCTACATTAAGTTGATCGAAAACTAATCAACACCCCTCCCCCTTTTTCTATGACTCTCACAACTTACTATATAACCTTACTCTATAATTATCTCTTTAAGGCAGTGAATGTGTACCGTATTTGGCGGAAATCGGTCAAGGGGTTGAAAAGTTAAACTAAATTGTTCGTTTTCTTATGAATAACCCTTTCCCCTAACACCTTTCTCTTTTTTCCAATGGCCCTCCCATCTTACTATAATCGTCGCCAAAGGGGAAGAGAATATTCCCAATTTGGTTGAAACCGGTCAATAGGTTCAATAGCTACATTAAGTTGATCGATAACTAATCAATACCCCTCTCACATTTTCAATGACTCTCCCATCCCCACTCTAATTACCCGATTAGACAGAAAATATGTGTTCCGAGTTTAGTGGAAATTGGTCAAGGGGTTCAAAAGTTGAACTAAATTGTTCGTTTTCTTATGAATATACCTCCCCCACACCATCATCATTTTCCAAATATCAACCCACCCTTCCTATCGTCGTCTCCTTAATGTAAAGAATGTGTGTTTCAAATTTGGTAAAAATCGGTCAACGAGTTCAGTGGTTATGCAGGAACATGCATACAAACACTAGCTTTATGTAGCCAGCATTGCTTTTTGAATTCGAATACCGTTTTGACTCAAATTCCGCTTTTGAATGGCCATTTTTGCTTTATTCCTGTAATTCTCGTCATAGGATCTTGAATTGAGGGGCCGTTCTTAGTCGTGCGGTAAGACGCGCGGCTACAAAGCAAGACCATACTGAGGGTGGCTGGGTTCGATTCCCGGTGCCGGTCTAGGCAATTTTCGGATTGAAAATTGTCTCGACTTCACTGGGCATAAAAGTATCATCGTGCTAGCCTCATGATATACGAATGCAAAAATGGTAACCTGGCTTATGTCCAGGTACTCTTATGTCCAGGGAAGTCGAGGCAGTTTTCAAACCGAAAATTGCCTAGACCGGCACCAGGAATCGAACCCAGCCACCCTTACTTTATAGCCGCGCATCTTACCGCTAGGCTCCTTCTTAGCCGGCGAGGCGAAGTACTATTTCATAAGACGTCATAAGATGTCATAAGACGAGTTTAGTACTATTTCATTTAATTCTACCATGATTTGTAATCTTCACTGTTAGGTAAGTCGACCTTACAGTTAAGGTCGAAATACGTATCTGTAAAGATTACAAAACGTAGTGGAATTGAATGGAATAGTACTAAACTCGTCTTATGACAGGTGAAGACATAGCTATAAAAGATCTTAAATTATTTTATCGAAATGACAAGTATACATTCAACCAAATAAAATATAACACAAGAAAACCAAAAAAATTTAAGGATTTTCTTCAATGATAATAGACTTTCGCAATGCTTTGTGCTCCATGGAATTAAATATAATAGTGACAATTAACAATACTAATAAATAAAGCTGATTTCAATTCTCCAAAATTTATTTTTATATCTATACGTTACTTACCAGCGAGTTCCAAAGTGTTCTCAATTTCGTTTATCAACGAATCATATGCTGTCACAGACATGTCTTCAATTGATGCTACCTCCAGTGGTACATCCGGTATAACGGCGGACATGAACTGTGGGTCATATCGGTATAGAGGACTCGATGGTGGGTCAACTTCTTCAACCGGAAGAAGCATTAGAGACTCATTGTCAGAGTCTGCATAAAATTTCGTGTTAGTCCGACTCCAGAATTATTATTAAACATGCATTTACTATTGACTTACCGATTGATGAAACATCAAAACCGATTGCACAACAATTTAGAGCTGGCGAAAATTCGTGGTTTGACACTTCAAACACGTCCGACGGCACAAACAACGGTAAACCCTGTACATTCGCAAGAATAATCATAATCGGTAACACTGCCATATAAATCTCATATATTCGAAGCTTCGCGATTGGTGTTAGTTATCGTCGTGGGTTTGCAAAATGCGAGAAAAACAAAATTTTCGGTCGAAGTAAAACTGCACAAATCCGGGTTTTACAATAAGTTTGCGCCAAAATAAGAACGGTTCGTGCTAGTTTGGAAAGTAGTGCTCAATCAACTTTTATTTCAGAAGTGTAGTGTAAGTGCAACTGCTGATAATTGCCAGTGAAAGCCTGGCGATAAATATTGTGCTTATAAGAATGATAGAAATTGAAGAAGAAACTTGATCCGATAACATTGTGAAAATATTTTTTAATAGTGATATATAGTTTTTAATAGTGACATAGGCAGAAAAATCCGTTCCAAACGGAAGAGGACATATTCATCTTCTGCCAGTAGCAGTATGTCTCCATTCGGTCAAGGTTAGTGTATCTCAAAATACGTTTTTAGAAAGTTTCCTCTCTGATAGCACCCGGCGCAGGTTGAGGTGAGTGGAAGGGGTAGGCAGTGAGAGGGGGGGGGGGAAGTTGGTTGCCATTTCGTGGCTTCTTTGTTTTATGTCCTTAAAGCGGCTTTAGCGGCTCTGAAAATTATGTTACGCTTTTCTCTAACGTCAACGTCTCTTGCTCTTTGCATTCTTCTCCTTGCCCTAAGGCATTTAGCACGGAGAGTACCAATAGTTTCAGTCCACCAGTACACTGGTCGACGTCTATGCTTCGGCTCCACTTTCCGTGGCATCGTGGTATCGCATGCGCTTATCATCATATCCGTTAGATCCTGTGAACTAAGAATCAAGGCCGGATTTGAACTTTCATTAGCGATTTCTACGTTGAGTCTTGCCAGAGCCTCTAGTAGGCTACGACCCCGTGGATTGGTGGAACGACTATCCCATTCAACCGCCCAGGCATTAAAGTCGCCGGCTATGACAACAGGTCTCCGATCAGTTATATCGTTTGTTAGCTTGTCTGGGGCCCTCCTTAGCCGTGCGGAAAGACGCGCGGCTACAAAGCAAGACCATGCTGAGGGTGGTTGGGTTCGATTACCGGTGTCGGTCTAGACAATTTTCGGATTGGAAATTGTCTCGACTTCCCTGGGCATAAAAGTATCATCGTGTTAGCCTCATGATATACGAATGCAAAAATGGTAACTAGGCTTAGAAACCTCGCAGTTAATAACTGTGGAAGTGCTTGATGAACACTAAGCTGCGAGGCGGCTCTGTCCCAGTGCACTGTGCCACCAAAGTACTCTTTAATGGGTAAAATAGTACCCATTATGAACTTAAATAGTTCAACTCATTAAAAGAGTAAACAGCGTTTACTCATTAATGGGTAAACCGCTCGTACGTCAAATCACCGAGTGATTTTTACCCATTATTTCCAAAACCCTTTTTAAGAAAATGTGTAAAAACCACTCTTTATTATTTAGAAAAAGTATTCCCGAAAATATTATAACAAATTTGAATCCGTTAATAACTAAATCATTGTACGAAGACCTTATATTTATATTTGGCATCAAAATTATCGTATTTATTCATTTGTAAACATACATTATAAATATAAACACATATTTCGTTAGTTCAGCAATAAACACCAGCCTAGCGAGTTGCTCCCTGTGTTGTCGGCGATCGGCAATTGTTTCTGGGTGCTGACATTGGTTTCCGATACCGTCGCGAAAGATTCAATGTCGAAGGGAATAAACGTGTGTTTCAAATATTGTTCCGAGGGAGGGGATTAAATAACAGGAGCAATGGATCATCCTGTCTCAAAGATGGTCCTTACAGGTTGGGTGCACTCGCCCGTCATTATCTCGATTCCCGTCGGCACCCGTTGTGGCCGATTTTCTCTTTTCCGGTAGCGAAATACTCACGAACTTTCCATCAGCTGAAATATCACACAAATTATATTTCATTACATTATTAAAACATCAATAAATTCAAATTAATACTCACTGAAATACGCGGAAATATTGTCAGCCTCCATTATGTGATTCTTCTGTTCCAACAATGTAATCAAGTTGTTTTTCACCCATTAATGGGTAAAAGCTTTGAACATTAAAATGGGAAAAAATACACATTAACAAAAAAAATAAAGTACCCATTATTTTGACAGATTCATATATTAGCAAAAATTGGGGCTTTTTTACTCTTTAATGAGTATTGTCGGGTTTACAGTGTGTGGGGATGTAATGCCAATAAGAAGAAGAAGAAGTTTGTCCAACATCTGGTTAAACTGCTCTATCGTCCATCTAGGAGGTGCGTAGCAACTGCATATAAAGACATCTTTTATTTTGACTATAACGAAACCTTCATTTGAATGAGACACAATCTCTTGGACAGGGTATTTTCCTGTCGTTCATATTGCTGCTGTTTTGGTACAATCGGAGATCCAATTACCGTTTCCAGATACGACTCTGCGATAATAGCTACATCACACTTCGTCTCCGTTACTGATTGCCACAACAGTTGTTGTGCCACCTCACAGTGGTTGAGGTTTATTTGTGTTACCTCCACCTCGATTTCGCAGCCGACGCCTGTTTAAAAGCCGGACATTTCGGGCCTCCTGTGACATGATCATTGCTAGCCTCACTGGCACAAATAAGGCATTTTGCTGGCTTCTTACAGTCTCGCGCAATGTGATCAGACTCTCCACACCTCCTGCACAAGCTACTTCGATCTGGTCCCTTACAATTCCATGACAGATGACCGAATTCGAAGCATCTGAAGCACACTGTCGGTTGCTGATGAATACTCAGCGGGCAAACCTACCAGCCAACTTTGATTTTACCGATGGCCAGTGCTTTGTTCGCTACTGGAAGCTTCATCGTCGCTATTTAGGACCCCTTTTTAACCGAACCGTCAAATCAATGTCTCCCAGATCGCATTGCTCTCTTGGGGCTGTAACCAGATCGTCCTCTGTTGTGACTTCGTCCAAGTCTTTACATTGGATAAGTACTTCCCAACTCAATGCTCTCACCTTCACTTCACTACCACACGCTTAAAGTAAATTACACATCGCATGAATAATTTTCACACATGACGACGATGACACGAGAGAATAGCAATCTGTGTGAAAATTATGTGTAAGACATGCACAGTCGCTGTGTAATGTCTTTTATTCTTTTAATATGTGTAAGAAACTTTGCTTCGAACTGTCAAGTTCATTTTGATCGCCATGATGGCGGTTGCGTCCGGCATGCATCGCAAGCAAAATGACTTTTTCTGTGGATTTTCGATATGTTTCGATACGATACAACTAAAATGTGCGACTATAAACATCGCACTTTAGTTTGGTCATATTGAAACAAATGGGGACTCCTCTGAAATAGTATGAAAATGTTGCGATAATTTTCAATTTACATGAAAAAATATAATTGAGGTTAGGTTCGTTTTCCGACCGCTCTCTCACTGTGTGAAATGAACTCATCGGAAATCATTAACCGTCAATTACACTAAAATGAGTAACATGGCAGTTACTCATAATATGTGTTGTTCCAGGTTAGGCCCGTTTTGTGTGAACGAAACACAAAATTGTGTGAATGACTTTAAGCGTGCAGGGATTGAATCCTAAAGAGAAAGAGCAAGTCTCTCACTTATCATCTCTGTATACATATACGATATGTAGCATACCGCGAGAAACTTTTTTCGCAAGCTGTCATGATAGAGGACTGATTCGGAATGTTATACCCTTATACCCCATGTTAAATTTCTTTTAGAAGGCTCCAAATGTTGGGAGCACTGGCTCTGATGATGCATTTCAACTTGTTCTACACAGCTGCAGTAACCAACACGAAAGGAGCGAAAACAAAGCGAAAATCACCATTTTTTTGTGGGGCTGCCTATCCGATTCTGTGTTTTCGCAATTGTTTACAAGTTTGATAAATTTGTTATCATGGCTTGTTATGATTCGGAACAGTTTTTGCCTCTCTTTTATCGTTGTTCGTTATCTATTGAGAGCAATTTCTGCAAACTCTGTTCACTACCCAAGACTTCTTCAGTGAGCTCTTTGTAGCGAGAGCTCTTGATTCGCATGGTCTTCAAGACCTCAATATACTTCTCGTCGCTTGTTTTAAAAACAAGAGCTTCGCCTCTCTTCTCTCGGATTGGTCTGGTGTGCTGATTTCTGTCCGTTCGACTTTGTTGTACTTTCTTATTGTGCACCACTTGCCATGGGGTGCTTCTTCCTCCGGCTTCTGCGCTTGTCAATGCTGCGCTAGTTTCAACAGGGATTTTGTGTTTTTTTATTCACCCGGTCTTGCATAACAAGTTGCATTCGACGCAGAATCGTGTCCCATTGTTTCCTATTGAAAATTGGCATGATCGGACTATGGGATCGGAAGTTGTGGCCAAAATACAATTTTTGTATAAAACAAAATCTCATAGCATAAAAACAAATATGAAAAATAAGACCTATCTACATATTGATAGATGGGGCCCTCCTTAGCCGTGCGGTAAGACGCGCGGCTCCAAAGCAAGACCATGCTGAGGGTGGCTGGGTTCGATTCCCGGTGCCGGTCTAGGCAATTTTCTGATTGGAAATTGTCTCGACTTCCCTGGGCATAAAAGTATCATCGTGCTAGCCTCATGATATACGAATGCAAAAATGGTAACCTGGCTCAGAAACCTCGCAGTTAATAACTGTGGAAGTGCTTAATGAACACTAAGCTGCGAGGCGGCTCTGTCCCAGTGTGGGGATGTAATGCCAATAAGAAGAAGAAGAACATATTGGTGTTATTTTAGATGATTCGTATATATTTCTCAAACCTTTTGAATGAACGAGAAAGGCACCATCACTGCTAGGTGGATTAATCTGGGGTTTTTGTCTACTTTCTGGTGGTTAGTGTGGTGAATTGCGCATAGCTGCGCCAAAGCGGGAAATTGACTGGTTCAATGTTAGAAAGAGGACGCTGTCTTTGTTCTAGATCCTAGGGCCTGGACTTGCGGAAGCCCTTGGATAACATAAAGTATGTCGGATAGCCATTTTAACCTCAAAATGAATTCAACGTTTCAAAATTACTCTGTGGTGAAGTTTTGAACGCAATCTCAGGTTTTGTTCGGGATTTGTATGAGGGCAATTGCTCATGAATGGCAGTCATGGATGTTGTGATCAAGGATGTTGTGCTTTGTTTTAAAATTAAAATTTCTAAATTATTTTAGTAGATATATGCGAAGAATAGTGACTAGTCGATAAATTAATCATATTCCTTTCAATTCACCGAGTTGAAAGTGGCAATAATGATGATGATGATGATGATACTAGCATCTATTGTAGCAAGGCACCTGCCGATAGCACTGGCCATATCTGACAAACAATTTGATCATGATTATACTATTGTTTGTATTTCATCAAACTCTTGTATAAAGTGCCAAAATGGGTGGGGTGGTTCCATAAGCAGAGACACTTATGCGAATCCACGAGATAAATAGAGAATCTCCTTCCAGAATAAAGTTCGTACATACAGTAATGTAATCTAGCCCTCGTTTCCCAGATTGACCCAATAGATGGGGAGAAGAGCCCACCCTTTATCCACGAGATGTTAACAATAGGAACTATCGAGAAATCGACTAAATTTTTTTATTTCGATTTTAAGGACGGCTACGCAGTCTTGAATTATTGAAACAAGTTGCATATTTACCGAATTTGGAGAGTTGGGTTCAATAAAATAGTATTTTATACTTCTTGAGGGTTTTTTAAGGTTATTTCCGAATACACTTTTCAGCATCGTTTCCCAGGGTTATCTTTAGGAGTGGTACAATGTCGGAAAATGTCGTTCGTTTTGAGCTTGATCGGCAGACTTGTAGCCAACAAAGATTCATATTTTATTGAAGCTTTTTTCAATTGAATTTTGATAAAATAATAAATTAGATTCTTCACACTTTTTTGTGTCACATATCATCGATCATGGCACACTACTCAATCCGCATCATTGGATTGAAGCAAGTCAACTGAAATTAAGGAAATGAAATTTACGACCGATTCCTCATTAGTCAATGGACAAATTTTCTTAAAAGCCAGTGTAAGGACAATTTTTTGTGACTTTTTCAAGTATTATTTATAATTTTAATTTATTGATAGGGCATACTTTTTGATATTTCTAGTACTGACAAACCAAATGGACTTCAGCGAAATCAAGTTCGGCTAGCGAAATGATGCTTCTTCTTCTTCTTCTTCTTATTGGCATGATGCTATTCTGCTTAGAACACTCAAGCGCGATGTTCTCCCTGCAGAATCGCAACTCGCAAGCGAGCTAGCTCGCGCATGAAGCTTCGAGGATTGAGATTTGAGCATGATTCTACCAACACTGCTCATAATATACGAGTGCTCAACTGGTAACTTTGCTCAGAAATCTCGTAGTTAATAACTGTTGAAGTGCTTGATGTACACTGAGCTGCGAAGCGGCAATAACACACTGGGTGATGAAATGCCAATAAGAAGAAAAACAAGAAAAAAAGAAGAAGCTAACAGTTGAAACAACCAAGAAGGTACCCCTTATTGAGAACCACTAGCATGCATGACTGTATAAACCAATTTGAAAGATTATGTTTCAGCATGTCGAACGAGAAGATTTTCCCAAGAAAGTAATAAAGCAATTTAGCAAACGTTGCCACAATAAATGACAAAATTATACGATTATTCCCGCTGCCCAAACTATTTCGTCCATTCCATGTGTCGGACGTTTATCAGAATCCAAGTCAAAAGTCACTGGGCGGATATTAAACTTACCCTTAAATGGTTTTTGATGGTCATTTATATGTGTCATATTTCATATTTCTCCCTTCGTTTCAGGCTCTACTTTGCGTCGAGGGTACACCTGCTGTCCGGCTTCCTACGCTAAAGTATTCGACCGGGGAAATTGCGAACGGCATCCGGCTGTCGTTGCTACGTTACAACAGTGAACAACGTTGGAGAACGGTCCAGAAAGCAGATAAAAAACTATTAACGCAGACTCGCCAGAAATCCTCGTCGAATCACGATTGAGTCGTCAGAGATAGATTAATCGTATTGACAATAGGAGTGAAAAAAAAATTTTTTTTTTGTGTCTTTTAATTATCCACTGTTCATGGTTTTAGATTGTTACTGATAAATTACAATATCGTTATCCACTCATCAAAACGGACAACTTCAGTAGTAACCAAAGTCTAGCGTATGACAACAGTAATAACGAGTGTATCGCAAAAACCAAGCAAGACAACATCAACAGAACCGACGAATAAAAATATGAGTTCAAAGAACGCAAAAAAATTGACTAATAGTAATAAATCATAACAATACGAAATCTGTGAAGATATGTTTCCAAACAAAAAACTGCCTTTTGACCATCTTGTCGAGCTACATCCGACACATCATCCGAATCGGTGTTAAATCTGCGATAAAACGTTCAACTTATATTTGCGCCAGAATTCGTGGATTCGCACCGGACAACAACGTGACATCTGCTGAAAAAAAATTATACAGGGAAGTAACATAAAATTGTCGACTTTTGGATAGAAATTGTACTCCTGCCAAGATCTTATATTGCCCATTCCACTAAGTTTAACCAGACATGGTAACCATCTTTGCATTGCTTTCAGTAAAACATTGCTTCACTATCCACACCACATGGCGTTCTATGGAAAATCCAACCTGTGAAACCGGTTTATTAATTATTAAAGTTTTCAAATAGGCGTTGAAGACAGCGGCATTGTGAATTTGTTCACCGTGACCAAGACCATCGGATACCGTTTAAATGCATGTCAAATGTGGCAAATCCTTCCAGGAGAAATCCAAACCGATGACACACTTTATGTAGCGTGATGCTGAGACTACTGCCTCTTCCATTTCGGGATGTGTGGAATTCTAAACTTGAGTCAAGCGTGGGTGATTAGCAACAAGGGAGGGGAAGACGACCTTTTGCACGCGTCCCATTCTAGATACTTTATGCATTCCTAGATAAGAAAAAGGTTGGGATATGTGGAAAATTTAGGACTTTTGTGTTGTACAACATTTAGATTCGGATAAGATTATTTTTAATTATGCACTCGCATCTAGTCGGGACGATTCCCGAACAAGGAACGAATGAGAAGTTAATTGTTGGGATAAGACCATAACTTCGTACATCTAAATTATAATAAAGGTTATATGTGTCATATCTGAAAACCGTTGCTTTGGTGTGGCTTAATTCTAATTTTATAAAAGCTTCTTCCTTCCGAAATCCTTTGACTGTACAATCATAATCACTGGACTAGTCCCTTCTACCTTTGTATCTCATGATGGTTGGCAACAAAGGGAAGGTTGCAGGAGCTAGAGTGCCCTTTCCCACAGGATTTGTTTCAGCTTCTTGGATATGTCTTCAGAATTTTATACGAGGAAGCGGAGCACACGTGCCATAGGTAATAAAATGTTGATGTCTTCCCATCCGTGTTACTAAGACATACTCTGAGGCTAATGCCATATCTGACCTACCCTGCTAATAGAATAATCGCTGAATATGAGCGTCTAGGGGTTGTCACCATTAGAATTTCCCGCATAATGAAAATGAGGGATGGGAGGATCCAAATGAAATAAGAAACTTTGTCCCAGTTAATTACTTCTGTCACGGGTAGTCACGAGGAAATATGACAAACGGTTCCCATGATATTAGAAACAAATGGTAAAAGTGAGTATGATTGTCGTTATAATTACGGTAACTGGTAGATTTACGAGGATCGTCGTGTAGTGAAGGGAGACAATCTTTCATTCTTGGTGTTTAATCAATAAATTAGATTATTAGGTGTTTCACATTACTTCTTGCTGATATTCTTTGCTCCTCTATACTGCCACTAACAGCAAGTTATACTTATATGGAAAAACAATCAAGTAGATATGTGAATGGTTAACGGTTAGCAAAAGTAAATGAAAATATTGTTGCAGCTTAAAGTAATTTTGAAAATGATAAAATTGAATTGTTTAAATATTATTGATCCGAAAGCAGTTGCAGACGGATCAAATATTTGGTGAGTTAGGTTACGGTGTTTCTTACCTGACAAGCCACGGGTACGTTGCTCACGGGTGTCATAATGCGCCTCTAAATGTTGTCGTCCGCGCACCTTTAGAACCCAGTCCCAGTTGCGTTGCTAGAGTTGTTCAAAATATGTTCAAAAGCTTTTAAAAATATGACCGAAAAAAAATTATTTAGTATGCAATATAATTTAATTAAGACAAACTATATAAATTTGCGCTGCAGGAAATCTGCTGGACAGGACAGAAAGTGTGGAAAAGCGGACATCGAGCGACTACCTTCTACCAAAGCTGTGGCACCACCAACGAGCTCGGAACCGGCTTCATAGTGCTGGGAAAGATGCGCCAACGCGTGATTGGGTGGCAGCCAATCAACGCAAGGATGTGCAAGCTGAGGATAAAAGGCCGTTTCTTCAACTATAACATCATCAACGTGCACTGCCCACACGAAGGGAGATCCGACGACGAGAAAGAAGCATTCTATGCGCAGCTGGAGCAGACATACGATGGATGCCCACTGCGGGACGTCAAAATCGTCATCGGTGACATGAACGCTCAGGTAGGAAGGGAGGAAATGTATAGACCGGTCATCGGACCGGATAGTCTGCATACCGTATCGAACGACGACGGCCAACGATGCATAAACTTTGCAGCCTCCCGCGGAATGGTAGTCCGAAGCACTTTCTTTCCCCGCAAGAATATCCACAAGGCCACATGGAAATCACCTAATCAAGTAACGGAAAACCAAATCGACCACGTTCTAATCTACGGTAAATTCTTCTCCGACATCACGAACGTACGCACTTACCCCAGTGCGAATATTTAATCCGACCACTACCTCGTTGCAGTATGTCTGCGCTCAAAACTCTCGACGGTGATCAACACGCGTCGGAGTCGTCCGCCGCGGCTAAACATTGGGCGGCCACAAGACGGTAGACTAGCCCAAGACTATGCGCAGCAGCTGGAAGTGGCACTCCCAACGGAAGAGCAGCTAGGCGCAGCATCTCTTGAAGATGGCTGGAGAGATATTCGATCCGCCATTGGAAGCACCGCAACCGCTGCACTAGGCACGGTGGCTCCGGATCAGAGAAACGACTGGTATGACGGCGAATGTGAGCAGTTAGTTGAGGAGAAGAATGCAGCATGGGCGAGATTGCTGCAACACCGCACGAGGACGAACGAGGCACGATACAAACGGGCGTGGAACAGACAAACTCGATTTTCCGGAAGAAAAAGCGCCAGCAGGAAGATCGAGACCGTAAGGAGACGGAGGAACTGTACCGCGCTAATAACGCACGAAAGTTCTATGAGAAGTTGAACCGTTCACGTAAGGGCCACGTGCCACAGCCCGATATGTGTAAGGACATAAACGGGAACCTTCTTACAAACGAGCGTGAGGTGATCCAAAGGTGGCGGCAGCACTACGAAGAGCACCTGAATGGCGATATGGCAGACAACGGTGGCGGTATGGTAATGAACCTAGGAGCACGCGCGCAGAACATGCGACTTCCGGCTCCGAATCTCCAGGAAATCCAGGAGGAGATCGGCCGGCTGAAAACAACAAAGCCCCTGGAGTTGACCAACTACCAGGAGAGCTGTTTAAACACGGTGATGAAGCACTGGCTAGAGCGCTGCACTGGGTGATTACCAAGGTTTGGGAGGATGAGGTTCTGCCGCAGGAGTGGATGGAAGGTGTCGTGTGTCCCATCTACAAAAAGGGCGATAAGCTGGATTGTAGCAACTACCGCGCAATCACATTGCTGAACGCCGCCTACAAGGTACTCTCCCAAATTTTATGCCGCCGACTAACACCAATTGCAAGAGAGTTCGTGGGGCAGTACCAGGCGGGATTTATGGGTGAACGCTCCACCACAGACCAGGTGTTCGCCATACGTCAGGTATTGCAGAAATGCCGCCAATACAACGTGCCCACACATCATCTATTTATCGATTTCAAAGCCGCATATGATACAATCGATCGGGACCAGCTATGGCAGCTAATGCACGAAAACGGATTTCCGGATAAACTGATACGGTTGATCAAGGCGACGATGGATCGGGTGATGTGCGTAGTTCGAGTTTCAGGGGCATTCTCGAGTCCCTTCGAAACGCGTAGAGGGTTACGGCAAGGTGATGGTCTTTCGTGTCTGCTATTCAACATCGCTTTGGAGGGAGTAATACGAAGGGCAGGGATTGACACGAGTGGTACGATTTTCACGAAGTCCGTCCAGTTATTTGGTTTCGCCGACGACATTGATATCATGGCACGTAACTTTAAGAGGATGGAGGAAGCCTACATCAGACTGAAAAGCGAAGCTAAACGGATTGGACGTTTACGTCGAAGACGAAATCCATGATAGAAAGAGGCTCAAGAGAGGTCAATGTAAGCCACCCACCACGAGTTTCTATCGGTGGTGACGAAATCGAGGTGGTTGAAGAATTCGTATACTTGGGCTCACTGGTGACCGCCGATAACGATACCAGCAGAGAAATTCGGAGGCGCATAGTGGCTGGAAATCGTACGTACTTTGGACTCCGCAAGACGCTTCGATCGAATAGAGTTCGCCGCCGTACCAAACTGACTATCTACAAAACGCTCATAAGACCGGTAGTTCTCTACGGACACGAGACCTGGACGATGCTCGTGGAGGACCAACGCGCACTGGGAGTTTTTGAAAGGAAAGTGTTGCGTACCATCTATGGTGGGGTGCAGATGGCGGACGGTACGTGGAGGAGGCGAATGAACCACGAGTTGCATCAGCTGTTGGGAGAACCATCCATCGTTCACACCGCGAAAATCGGAAGACTGCGGTGGGCCGGGCACGTAGCCAGAATGTCGGACAGTAATCCGGTGAAAATAGTTCTTGACAACGATCCGACGGGAACAAGAAGGCGAGGTGCACAGCGGGCAAGGTGGATCGATCAGGTGGAGGACGATTTGCGGACCCTCCGCAGACTGCTTGGTTGGCGAAGTGCAGCCATGGACCGAGCTGAATGGAGAAGACTTTTATGTGCAGCACAGGCCACTCCGGCCTTAGTCTGATAATAAATAAATAAATAAATATAACTTTGTGGAAATTTTATCCAATATGACAAGTGAAAATTGCATAATTGATAACTACCTCTAAACTTTTCTCAAAACATATAACATTACTCATTGATTCATAACTTTGTTTTGTGTTTGATTTTTAACAAATTCATAAAACTAGCTCTTTTTTATGTTTGTAATGTAGGGACAGCTGTGCAAGGATAAAGGACGATGAATTTTGAACTTATTTTTTCAAAGGTAAGCGCTAAAAACATTTTTGTATATATATATTTTTTTTCAGCCTAAAATTTATGCGGAATGAACTTTTGTCATGTTCAATTACAAGCCAGTGGTGTAATACAGATGAGCGTTCCGCGCTTCGCAGGGCGTTTACTAGTCACATTAAACATGCAAAGGCAAACTAAACTATATTATTCTATCACCTTGAAAACATTGACAAATTAAGTCCTACGTCCATTTTTTAATAATGTCTTATAACCTATTCAGATTACGGGAATTTGCGACGAGGTATTTTATCTGATATCATATTAAATGAAAATAAGTTGAGTGAACTTTGACATCAAGATACTCTTCATCATATCATTTAGCTCTTTATCATGTCCAACCACTGATGACGCATGTCGCGCCAAATCATACTCCGAGCTGACAGCACTCTCTCAATGGATCACCTCATGCTCGTTCTTAAGAAGGTTCCCTTCTATGTTCTTTCTTACACATATCGGGCTGGGGCAGCAGGGACCAGGTCCAAGGGCCTCCATGTATGCCGCAAGATATGTATAGATAATCATGGGATCGTGAAGGGGACTACACCAGAAGGATTCAACAGCAGCCGCAAGGGGGACCCAACAGAATTGAGAAAATCATCTAAAAATCACTTGTCATAAGACGAGTTTGTACAATCCCATTGAATTCCACCACTTAATTGTATCTTGACAGATACGTATTTCGACCTCAACAGTAAGGCCGTCTTCAAGTAAGGCCATGCAATAAATAACTAATCGTGTAAGCCACTTTTTAATTGTTTACGTAACAGCTGTACTGAAAAACGTACATTAAGGACTATTTTAAGTTGATTCAAAATAATAGTGGAACACGGCGGAACAAAACAAAACATTGTACATTCGGTAGCTCAAAACCAAATCTTTCAGATGGTGCTGTTTAGCTTGCCGCTTCTTGCCGCTTTTCATGGTGTGTTGATGTGAAAATGGACTATGTTTTCTAAAGATTCCTCAATAACTTTGACAAGTTTCAAGATAGATCAAAGTAGTTTTCCAGACAAACATGTTTTTTGTCATTATGAACAACTTTCTAGAATAAACCATACTGCTAAAATCATTTTCAAAAAAGTTATGCTCAAAATATAATTTTTGGGGGTCATTCATACAAAACGGGCTCTAACTCGTTACAAATCCGTTATTCCAATATTGTGTCTTCAGAATAGATGTTCCAATTTACATTCTTTATAACATTGCAGAGGACAACTACTGTTTTCGTAGTCCGTTTCGAAGTCCGTGGAGGGTCTGAGGAGGTGCCGGTCGAAGTGAAGATGGACGGCCTCACCCTGAGCCTCACCAGAGTCATCAATTCGGTGGCCGGTGGCCAGACGCGGTAGCCAGACGATGGAGGTGATCACAAACGTTTCTGACGTGATCATGTCGTTCCTGGACAACCGCGTTAACTACAGTGAAGGCAAAGTCCGAGTGGAGGACCCTACTAGAGGCTAAGGGTATGCGATAACACAATTTTTCCTGACGAAACGAAACGAAACGAAATTAGAAATGCTACAGTTGGATCGGAACGAAACGAAACGAAATTCAAATTTACTTCCAAGACTTCGAAACGAAACGAAATCCGGGTCCATTTAATTCGAAATTTTACGAAACGAAACGAAATTCATTTTTTTCCGCGGAATTTTTATTAGATAGTATTTTTTGCTCTAAAATAAAATTTTGAAGCGACAACAAAAAAATCGGTAAATTATAAGGATTTTTAAAACATTCTTTAACAAATCCGAGGAAGTTTTTGAATTTTTTTATCATGTAATATTTATCTTTTATTACCCCCTGCCCCTTGAACTTTCCGGCATCAGTAAGACATAATTTTTTATTTAAAAAAAAAACGATTTAAGAGCAAAATTAGCAATGCTCATTTTAAATTCTAGATTCAGAAAACTGGCATAACGCTCAGTTCTATTTTCTGCAGATTTGAACCACGCATGAAGCACGAGTTTTACATATTTTGGTGTATGAATCCCAAGTAACATTTGGTTTTATATTGGTATTAAGGCACAAGAGTAAATAATGGTCTCCAAGAGCGTTATAAAACAAAAAATGTTACTTGGAATACGTCATATTATCTACGGATCAATCCACTTTGCAATTACGGCGCCTTTCTTGGCAGCAACTTAATTATTTTATTTTATTGAAAATTTTAAAAACTGTTACCTAAATGCCGTAGGGAGAATCTAGCTGAGTTTTACAATAGGATAAAGGTAAGTAACAGATCATTTTGGATCTATTCGCCATTTTCAAAAGTGTACCCCTCACCATAAACAATGTGAAAATATTCATCGCTTAATATTTCCAACAAACCTCAGTAAAAATTAAAAAGCCGATTTTTTAACTGCAATCAACAGATTTCATATTGATTAGATCTCTTCACCATTTTGAAAAGTAGGGAGCGGGACCATTTGGGCAGCACCCCCTATTCCCGCCCGCAACGTTAATAACTCGACCGCGTTCCAACCAAATGGCTTGATTGTTTGTACATCACTAGATATCGACAGAAACTAACCATGTACTAAAAACCAAGTAATTCGGTTGTAATGCGCTCGAGTAATGAGCATTGCCGACGGGAATAGGGGGTGCTGCCCAAATGATTCTCTACCTTATTTTACGTTGTAAGTTTTTTATGGCAAGAGGCATTTTTCATCCATCACTTTTTTATGGAGTTAGCCTTGGAAGATAAACGAAAATCGTGACTGCTAAATGTGTTTCATCAATTTTTCACAAATTCTGTGGTGCGCTGAGATGGGAGTTGATCTTAACAATAATATCCGTGGGATGCGCTGACTCTAGCAACATCTTGTAGGCATTAGCTTAACCCTTTAGTGCCTAAGACCGCCTTCAGACGGGGTACTTTGATTATTTATTTTTTGTAATTTTCAATTGATCAGATTTCGAAAAGTTTTTGATGTTGATCAATAATATAAACTTGAATGCATGTTTAAATGTGGTTTAAAGTCAATTTTCAAAGTTCTACACATTTATAAAAAAATATTGAAAATTGAGTAATATTTTGTTCTTTCGTGTTTCGCTCGTAGGGTAGTGAGCTAATTCCCGTCGTAGTAGGTAGTGCTTCGTTTTCAAATCTAATTTATACGCCAGCCCAACTACTTACTCTAACTACGTTGTATGCAGCACGTATTTTAGAGTTCCTAGTTTTCATTGTGTTCTATTAGCGCATTGAACAAATCATAGTTTATTGAGAATCGGCAATCAAAAATACCCTTCAAATTTTTCAAATTTGTCTTATGAAAATCTGTTTACGTCCATGAGAATTTTCATTCGTTCAGTCTAAAACTCGATGGATTGCTGTCAAATAAATCTGTTGGTATTGGTGTGCGATTTCTACAAGTACACCAAATTAGTTTTTTATGCGGTATCATACCGTGTTAAATAAAAATAACATAAATTCAATTAATATTGGCCCGTTCTGAATATGATATGTGTACATTGTGAAACATTGAATAGAATATGTGTATGAAGGATGTTCGTGGCTATCCAAGAAATACCTGAAGTTGAGGTCTTCAGATCTACACGCGTAACCAATGATCTGCAGGCCTATTTTGTTAATGTAATGTACCCATTGTGGTACATATAACAGAATCTGCGTATCGAAGACGTTCGCGGTTATGCAAGAAATACCTGAAGTGGAGGTCTTCAGATCTACACGCGTATCCAATGATCTACAGGCCTGTTTTGCAAATGTTATATATCCATTGTGGTACATATGATAGAATCTGCGTATGGAAGATCTTCACGGTTATCCAAGAAATCCCTGAAGTGAAGCCCTTCAGGTCTACACGCGTAAACAATGATCTACAGGACTGTTTTGTAAATGTTATGTACCCATTGTGGTACATATAACAGAATCTGTGTATCGAAGACGTTTGCGGTTATCCAAGAAATACCTGAAGTGGAGGTCTTAAGATCTACACGCGTATCCAATGAACTACAGGCCTGTTTTGTAAATTTAATATACCCATTGTGGTACATATAACAGAATCTGCGTATGGAAGATCTTCACGGTTATCCAAGTGAAAGCCTTCAGATCCACACGCGTAACCAATGAACTACAGGCCTGTTTTGTAAATGCAATATACCCATTGTGGTACACATGATAAAATCTGCGTATGGAAGATCTACACGGCTATCCACAAAATCCCTGAAGTGAAGGCCTTCAGGTCTACACGCGTAACCAAAGATCTACAGACTTGTTTTTTAAATGTTATGTACCCATTGTAGTACATATAACAGAATCTGCGTACGGAAGACGTTCGCGGTTATCCAAGAAATACCTGAAGTGGAGGCCTTCAGATCTACATGCATAACCAATGATCTACAAGATGGTTTTGTAAATGTAAGGTCCCTTTAATATCGACTCATGGAGGTTTCACAGTAACAGAATCTGCGTATGAAAGCCGTTCGCGGATATCCAAGAAATACCTGAAGTGGATCATTTCAGATCGACACGCGTAACCAACGATCTAAAGGCCTGTTTTGAATATATAATTTACCCATTATTTTTGCCTTTATCGTACAACAAAGTTGTACCGAAAGGCTGTCATTTCACTCCAAGAACGAACTTTTTATAGAAGGCCCGGAGACCCATAGTGTTAAATATCAATCAACTCAGCTCAACGAACTGTATGCATGTGAATATGTGTGTGCACAAAAGCTAAGAAAAACATTAGACAACTTTTCTTATAGTAATCCTCAGCCGATTTTCTCGCAACAACATTGAACCGAGCCATATAAGCGACATATAAGGTTGGTGTCTTGACTAAATGCAAGAAAGGCAGTATCACTATTCGGTGGATTAAGTCTGGTTTTTTTTCTTTGAGATCGTTCAACAATGATGTCACAGGTTTTAGGGGGTGGTAGGTGGTCTAAGATTTTGTGACCCTGCATATACAAGGTATACAAAAAACGTGACAGAGGGGTCTAGAAATCTCAAAAAGTTGTGGATGTCATATTTCAATCATCCCTTTATTTGTGTGTTTTTAAGTTTAACATCAAGTTCAACATAAATGTATTCAATATGAAAAGAGCATGAACCATATTTGAAATCGGAACATTGATCTTCAGCTACGCGTGTAGATCAAATTGCCTTACTCCAGGGATTTCTTGAATGACCAAGAACATATGCAGTGAACGCATTCTGTTATTTTTATTACAGAGAGCATGTACCATATTTGAAACCGGAAAATTTATCTTCAGTTACGCTTGTAGATCGAAAAGCCTTACTTCAGGGATTTCTTGGATGACCAAGAACATATGCTGTGAACGCATTATGTTCTTTGTACTACAGAGAGCATGTACCATATTTGAAACCGGAAAACTGATCTTCAGTTACCTGTGTAGATTGGAAGGCCTTACTCCAGGGATTTCTTGGATGACCAAGAACATATGCAGTAAAGGCACTCTGTTCTTTTTACTACAGAGAGCATGTACCATATTTGAAACCGGAAAATTGATCTTCAGTTACCTGTGTAGATCGGAAGGCCTTACTCCAGGGATTTCTTGGATGACCAAGAACATATGCAGTAAGGGCACTCTGTTCTTTTTACTACAGAGAGCATGTACCATATTTGAAACCGAAAATTGATCTTCAGTTACCCGTGTAGATCGAAAGGCCTTACTCCAGGGATTTCTTGGATGACCAAGAACATATGCTGTGAACGCATTATGTTCTTTGTACTACAGAGAGCATGTACCATATTTGAAACCGGAAAATTGATCTTCAGTTACGCGTGTAGATCGAAAGGCCTTACTCCAGGGATTTCTTGGATGACCAAGAACATATGCAGTGAACGCATTCTGTTCTTTGTACTACAGAGAGCATGTACCATATTTGAAACCGGAAAATTGATCTTCAGTTACACGTGTAGATCGAAAGGCCTTACTCCAGGTATTTCTTGGATGATCAAAAACATATGCAGTGAACGCATTCTGTTCTTTGTACTACAGAGAGCATGTACTGTATTTGAAACCGGAAAATTGATCTTCAGCTACGCGTGTAGATCGGAAGGCCTTACTCCAGGGATTTCTTGGATGACCACGAACATATGCAGTGAACACATTTGTTCTTTGTACTACAGAGAGCATGTACCATATTTGAAACCGAAAATTGATCTTCAGTTACGCGTGTAGATCGAAAGGCCTTACTCCAGGGATTTCTTGGATGATCGAAAACATATGCAGTGAACTCATTCGGTTCTTTGTACTACAGAGAGCATGTACCATATTTGAAACCGGAAAATTGATCTTCAGTTACGCGTGTAGATCGGCAGGCCTTACTCCAGGGATTTCTTGGATGACCAAGAACATATGCAGTAAACGCATTCTGTTCTTTGTACTACAGAGAGCATGTACCATATTTGAAACCGGAAAATTGATCTTCAGTTACACGTGTAGATCGAAAGGCCTTACTCCAGGTATTTCTTGGATGATCAAAAACATATGCAGTGAACGCATTCTGTTCTTTGTACTACAGAGAGCATGTACCATATTTGAAACCGGAAAACTGATCTTCAGTTACCTGTGTAGATTGGAAGGCCTTACTCCAGGGATTTCTTGGATGACCAAGAACATATGCAGTAAAGGCACTCTGTTCTTTTTACTACAGAGAGCATGTACCATATTTGAAACCGGAAAATTGATCTTCAGTTACCTGTGTAGATCGGAAGGCCTTACTCCAGGGATTTCTTGGATGACCAAGAACATATGCAGTAAGGGCACTCTGTTCTTTTTACTACAGAGAGCATGTACCATATTTGAAACCGAAAATTGATCTTCAGTTACCCGTGTAGATCGAAAGGCCTTACTCCAGGGATTTCTTGGATGACCAAGAACATATGCTGTGAACGCATTATGTTCTTTGTACTACAGAGAGCATGTACCATATTTGAAACCGGAAAACTGATCTTCAGTTACCTGTGTAGATCGGAAGGCCTTACTCCAGGGATTTCTTGGATGACCAAGAACATATGCAGTAAAGGCACTCTGTTCTTTTACTACAGAGAGCATGTACCATATTTGAAACCGGAAAATTGATCTTCAGTTACGCGTGTAGATCGAAAGGCCTTACTCCAGGGATTTCTTGGATGACCAAGAACATATGCAGTGAACGCATTCTGTTCTTTGTACTACAGAGAGCATGTACCATATTTGAAACCGGAAAATTGATCTTCAGTTACACGTGTAGATCGAAAGGCCTTACTCAGGTATTTCTTGGATGATCAAAACATATGCAGTGAACGCATTCTGTTCTTTGTACTACAGAGAGCATGTACTGTATTTGAAACCGGAAAATTGATCTTCAGCTACGCGTGTAGATCGGAAGGCCTTACTCAGGGATTTCTTGGATGACCACGAACATATGCAGTGAACACATTTGTTCTTTGTACTACAGAGAGCATGTACCATATTTGAAACCGAAAATTGATCTTCAGTTACGCGTGTAGATCGAAAGGCCTTACTCCAGGGATTTCTTGGATGATCGAAAACATATGCAGTGAACTCATTCGGTTCTTTGTACTACAGAGAGCATGTACCATATTTGAAACCGGAAAATTGATCTTCAGTTACGCGTGTAGATCGGCAGGCCTTACTCCAGGGATTTCTTGGATGACCAAGAACATATGCTGTGAACGCATTTGTTCTTTGTACTACAGAGAGCATGTACCATATTTGAAACCGAAAATTGATCTTCAGTTACGCGTGTAGATCGAAAGGCCTTACTCCAGCGATTTCTTGGATGATCAAAAACATATGCAGTGAACTCATTCGGTTCTTTGTACTACAGAGAGCATGTACCATATTTGAAACCGGAAAATTGATCTTCAGTTACACGTGTAGATCGGCAGGCCTTACTCCAGGGATTTCTTGGATGACCAAGAACATATGCAGTAAACGCATTCTGTTCTTTGTACTACAGAGAGCATGTACCATATTTGAAACCGGAAAATTGATCTTCAGTTACACGTGTAGATCGAAAGGCCTTACTCCAGGTATTTCTTGGATGATCAAAAACATATGCAGTGAACGCATTCTGTTCTTTGTACTACAGAGAGCATGTACTGTATTTGAAACCGGAAAACTGATCTTCAGTTACCTGTGTAGATCTCGGTGGCCGCCGCAACAGTAATATTGGATGACCAAGAACATATGCTGTGAACGCATTTTGTTCTTTGTACTACAGAGAGCATGTACCATATTTGAAACCGAAAATTGATCTTCAGTTACGCGTGTAGATCGAAAGGCCTTACTCCAGGGATTTCTTGGATGACCAAGAACATATGCAGTGAACGCATTCTGTTCTTTGTACTACAGAGAGCATGTACCATATTTGAAACCGGAAAATTGATCTTCAGTTACACGTGTAGATCGAAAGGCCTTACTCCAGGTATTTCTTGGATGATAAAAAACATATGCAGTGAACGCATTCTGTTCTTTGTACTACAGAGAGCATGTATTGTATTTGAAACCGGAAAATTGCTCTTCAGCTACGCGTGTAGATCGG
The DNA here is from genome assembly GCF_024139115.2 of Armigeres subalbatus. Lineage (NCBI taxonomy): Eukaryota > Metazoa > Arthropoda > Insecta > Diptera > Culicidae > Armigeres > Armigeres subalbatus. Next base: position 211,159,804 of record NC_085141.1, on the reverse strand, counting down.
AAGGCCTTACTCAAGGGATTTCTTGGATGACCAAGAACATATGCAGTGAACACATTTGTTCTTTGTACTACAGAGAGCATGTACCATATTTGAAACCGAAAATTGATCTTCAGTTACGCGTGTAGATCGAAAGGCCTTACTCAGGGATTTCTTGGATGATCAAAAACATATGCAGTGAACTCATTCGGTTCTTTGTACTACAGAGAGCATGGACCATATTTGAAACCGGAAAATTGATCTTCAGTTACGCGTGTAGATCGGCAGGCCTCACTCCAGGGATTTCTTGGATGACCAAGAACATATGCTGTGAACTACTTTGTACTACAGAGAGCATGTACCATATTTGAAACTGGAAAATTGATTTTTAGTTACGCGTGTAGATCGAAAGGCCTTACTCCAGGGATTTCTTGGATGACCAAGAACATATGCAGTGAACGCATTCTGTTCTTTGTACTACAGAGAGCATGTACCATATTTGAAACCGGAAAATTGATCTTCAGTTACACGTGTAGATCGAAAGGCCTTACTCCAGGTATTTCTTGGATGATCAAAAACATATGCAGTGAACGCATTCTGTTCTTTGTACTACAGAGAGCATGTACTGTATTTGAAACCGGAAAATTGATCTTCAGCTACGCGTGTAGATCGGAAGGCCTTACTCCAGGGATTTCTTGGATGACCAAGAACATATGCAGTGAACACATTTGTTCTTTGTACTACAGAGAGCATGTACCATATTTGCAACCGAAAATTGATCTTCAGTTACGCGTGTAGATCGAAAGGCCTTACTCCAGGGATTTCTTGGATGATCAAAAACATATGCAGTGAACTCATTCGGTTCTTTGTACTACAGAGAGCATGTACCATATTTGAAACCGGAAAATTGATCTTCAGTTACGCGTGTAGATCGGCAGGCCTTACTCCAGGGATTTCTTGGATGACCAAGAACATAAGCTGTGAACGCATTTGTTCTTTGTACTACAGAGAGCATGTACCATATTTGAAACCGAAAATTGATCTTCAGTTACGCGTGTAGATCGAAAGGCCTTACTCCAGGGATTTCTTGGATGACCAAGAACATATGCTGTGAACGCATTTGTTCTTTGTACTACAGAGAGCATGTACCATATTTGAAACCGAAAATTGATCTTCAGTTACGCGTGTAGATCGAAAGGCCTTACTCCAGGGATTTCTTGGATGACCAAGAACATATGCAGTGAACGCATTCTGTTCTTTGTACTACAGAGAGCATGTACCATATTTGAAACCGGAAAATTGATCTTCAGTTACACGTGTAGATCGAAATGCCTTACTCCAGGGATTTCTTGGATGATCAAAACATATGCAGTGAACGCATTCTGTTCTTTGTACTACAGAGAGCATGTACTGTATTTGAAACCGGAAAATTGATCTTCAGCTACGCGTGTAGATCGGAAGGCCTTACTCCAGGGATTTCTTGGATGACCACGAACATATGCAGTGAACACATTTGTTCTTTGTACTACAGAGAGCATGTACCATATTTGAAACCGAAAATTGATCTTCAGTTACGCGTGTAGATCGAAAGGCCTTACTCCAGGGATTTCTTGGATGATCGAAAACATATGCAGTGAACTCATTCGGTTCTTTGTACTACAGAGAGCATGTACCATATTTGAAACCGGAAAATTGATCTTCAGTTACGCGTGTAGATCGGCAGGCCTTACTCCAGGGATTTCTTGGATGACCAAGAACATATGCAGTAAACGCATTCTATTTTTTGTACTACAGAGAGCATGTACCATATTTGAAACCGGAAAATTGATCTTCAGTTACACGTGTAGATCGAAAGGCCTTACTCCAGGTATTTCTTGGATGATCAAAAACATATGCAGTGAACGCATTCTGTTCTTTGTACTACAGAGAGCATGTACTGTATTTGAAACCGGAAAATTGATCTTCAGCTACGCGTGTAGATCGGAAGGCCTTACTCCAGGGATTTCTTGGATGACCAAGAACATATGCAGTGAACACATTTTGTTCTTTTTACTACAGAGAGCATGTTCCATATTTGAAACCGAAAAATGGATCATCTACGTATCCTTTCTCTGTACCACAAGGAGCATGTATCATAATTAAAACAGGACTGCAAATCTTTGTTCCTGAGCTCAAGCCATTTCTTGGATAACTGGACGACTTATCTGTGACTTTATGCAGAATAACTATCATTTCGGTCAATTTTGAAAGTTAAACTTAAAAGTTTATTTTCGGTTCCAGTTAACAAAAAATTCCTATTGCAATCCCATTTCGACCGCATAAAAATGGTTTCGATTGTGCTGCCATTCAGTTAAATGCCTCAGTCTGTCAAACAACTAACACACATGCTTAACATGTACGTGAATAGTGCTGCCAACAGATTTCTGTTATGAAATTATTTCTCCTGTTTCAAACTTTTGGAATAGTGGAAAATTTTAGTGTGAATGACGAGTGTGTATGAAAAATATTTATTTGGAAGACTTTTCTTTTATTACACTAGCGGAAAATAATTGAAAACCCACTTTTATTGATTGCATGATAAATTATCAGATGTGTAACATAAGACTATTTCAGTTCAAACCGCCAGTTTGGCAACGCGTTTTTCGACTATAAACAAGGCGACGAAGAAAATAAATTTCAAACGCTCTGAAGTTTGAAAAAACAGATTATTTGAACGCCTTCCGGCAGTCATTGCTTTTATTTAGTGCGCAGTGAGAAATTTATGTGAAAAAGTGCGGTGAAAATCAGTGAATTACGTTGATTTTGGTGACGGTGTTGCGCGTCTTCTACAGCAGTGAACGAACTGGATTTTCCTTCGTCGCACGGATATTGAAGGAAATTGTGCAAAAGTCACAGCCGCAAAGTTAAATTTAACTGTATTTCAAGTAAGTAACACCGGAATGTAATTTGAATGAATGCAGATCGTAGTGTACACTTTTTTCTATCTCGCCAGATGATTAGTTCATTATTTTAGTTTACGATTCGCGAGTATTTAGTGATTTAGATTTTGATATGACTAATGCTAGCGCCATAGACGAATTAGCGCATAACCTTATACTTTTACAGAGTGAAATATTTGTAGTTTAGTATTTTTCTACAACTAACCATATTCAATAAAAGGTTATTGAGGTGAATGTTACACTCTAAAATATTTATCCAACTCTTTACACGGAAAATAAAAAAATAACTCTGAAAATTTCAAAATTGCAATGAGTCAGCATTGGATAGGAATTTTCAAACTCTAAATATGTTAAAAATCAAAAAAGAATAGTTTCAAGAAACTACTTGATTGGATAAAAAACTTGAAAAACAAAATTCTAAAAAATCAAAGTGTGAAATTGATAAAATCGCAAATTAAAAACAGTGTTTAGATCGATTTTAGAAAGCAAATTAGAGATTTTGAGCGAAAACAAAAATTTGGGTTGTGACCAGCAAGTATCCTGCGAAACGCGGGACGCCTATTTGGATTACGTCACTTGCTTGAAAATGAATCCTACAAAAGTGCATTCGCATAGATTTTGGCCCAAAAAAATTATAAAAATATTTGTAAAGCCTTTGGAATAAATTTGTAAAACGAAAAATGCAGCGTTACAATGGCCAAACGTCCTGGATTATGTGGGACAGTCTACTTGCCTCGCATTTCCTGGTGCCCTGAAAACGTTCCGGATTCCATGATGAATCTGTAAAGCCGTTATTTCTGCAGCTCAGCAAAATAAAGAACAAATTTCCGTAAAAAGTACGGTTATTTGTTGATTTTAGCATAACAAACATCACAATTCTCGACAAAGCCAGGACATGATGTAACAATTCAATCGAGACTGCCTTGTTACTATTCAGTTGGTAGTTCAGAAGAGATGGTCGCCAGTGTAACCTAACTAATATGGTACAGAATCTTCCAAATAATATGTTTCGAAACTTCGAAATGTTTGAGAACAAACTCGGACGCAGACATTCATTATTGCTAAATATTAACTGTTAAAACTAGCAGCACGTCCAAACTAACAACAAACTGCCCTACGGAAAACGCACTGCACCTGCACCACTGCACGATTGTGACAGAAAATCGGAACTATTTTTAAGTATTTGAATTATCTGGATCTGTTGGATCTAGAAAATGTGAGAAAATTATAAATTTCCATGATATTCGGAATCAAAAATATCTGTAGGTAGAAGTTTAGATCATGACAATGATTTCAATCGGAAAGATATACTCCCAAAAAACAAATCTGACAATTATTGTATAAAATCTGGGCATATACAATTCTGTAAGCTTTTTATACAAATATTGTATTAAAATAATTGTATATGCCCAATTATTATACAGTTTCTGTAAGGTTCTTATGCAGAACTGTATAAAAATCTGCCATCCCCTGGTTGGGTGTATCAGCTCCAGAATCCGAAATAAATGAGATATCAGAAAATTCCCTAAATCTGGAGCATTCTTAAATCTGCAAAGATCTAACAATCTACTAAATTAGGAAAACTTCTGAAACGTCACCATCTCCATTTCATTGCTTTCAAACAATGCACGCTTAAAATCAATAACACAGAGATATGTTTGCTTCACACAAAACGGACCTAATGCAGAACAACCCCTAGATGAGCGACAGTTACACAGGCACAAAAATGCCTCGTACGGTCGTGATAACGGTCCTTTTTAACATGTAAACGTTTGTACAGATTCCTTGTTTCATGAGGAGCTAAATACTGTTGAAAATATTGAAATCCAAGCGTCAATAAAACCACACGAGCTATTTTTGTGGCTGTGTAACTGTCGCTCATCTAGGGGTTGTTCTGCATTAGGTTCGTTTTATGTGAAGCAAACATATCTCTGTGATATTGATTTTAAGCGTGTGGTTGTTCAAACCTGAGAGAGAGAAGCCAGCTCACTGACAGATCGTTTAATACTATGTCTTCTTCTTCTTTATTTGTGTTGAAACCATGCACGGTTAGAAAAAAGTACCTAATATTAGGTACTTTTCACTCAAATCGGGGGTTCAGTGTGGGAAGCCAAAATTAAGTAATTTTTTCTTGAAATTAAGTAAAATTCACTTAATATTAAGTAAAATATACTTAATTTTAAATAGAAACTAACCAAAGGTTACGTAAATTTCATTCAACTTTTGTAAACATGAGATTACTCAACGTTGGGTTCCCATACTTTAATGCCCTTGTTGAGTGGTTTTGCTCTTCATTTTGTGACAACAAAGGGAAGAGGGAGGGAGATGCAAGAGAAAAAAAGTACCTAAAATTAGCTACTTTTTTCTAACCGTGTGGAAACTCAACAAATCAAAGTACCATTTCATAACGTCGGAAGCAACATTTTTCACTCCAATAAAAACTTGTTCGAATTAGCTGATTTTAATGGATATGAACTTCCTAACGTGGAGCAAAACCGATTTCTCATAATACAGGATCATTCACATGGATAATTACGGGTTCAATTCACTGTAGCAGACATAAGAAAAGCTGCGAACATAAATTGCTAAATAAATAATTTAGGTTACGACCATTTGAAATTGCATCGCATTGTTTATTGAGAATTGAGAATTATTTCGCTTATCGAAGAAATTCCATAACTAGAAGAGCACAAATCGAACAATCGCCACATATTACATTTAATATGTAATGTTAGTCAACTCATTCAACTTCAATAAAAACAGAGCATACCTAAACGATGAGATCTACAAATTATTTTTACTTTACTGAACAATATTATTTAAATTACCAGATAAGCATTACGTTTTAAGAACACTTTTCAAGTGAATGCTAAATGCGTTCTTGTTGAAGATACAGAATTGTATTACGTAGTGAGATTTAATGAAAGAATTAATATGTATAAAATTTTGAATAGAGTTTGAAGGGCCTTTATTTAGCGGCGTTTTTTATGATATGGAAATTGGAATTATTAGAAATTAGTTTCGAAATTCCGTTTAATTTCGTTAAAAGTATGATTTCTCAGTCGAAATTTTTGAAATTTAACGATACGAAACGAAATCAGAAAATCAGATTTCGCCATGCCCAAATTCCGCGGAATTCCGCGGAATTTCGTTTCGAATGCCCTAGAACGAAAGATTTCAAAATACCGCATATGCTTACTAGAGGCTAGTAAGAGTGCGGAGCGAGATATCCGCAAAATTACGGAGGAGCGGAAGCTGGCGGAACGCCTCCTGGCCGAAAGAAAACGGTTGGCGGAGATTCAGACCGAGGAACTCCGCAGGAGGATGGCCGTGACAGGGGCGACTCCGAAGCTCAGTAAGGTTACGCAGGAGGCGAGCCTGAAAGTAGCTACCGAGAAGTCAGCAACTCCTAAGCGGGAAAGACGGGAGAAGGTCGAGCGGAAGGCCGGCCCTCCCAAGACGGTGAAACCAGTGCCTCTACCAGCGAGGACCACTAAATATCGCCGGGAGGAAGACCTGCCCATGGAGGAAGGTCATGGACCTCAAAAAGGCGAGGAGGAGTCGATAGCAGGCCGCAAAGAGTGCGACAGGTGGAAAGGTGCGCACCACTGCTAAGAAGGGTAGAGCCCAGGAGAAGACGGGTGCGCCTTCCAATGTCAGTGGCAAGCGCAAAGACAGAGGCCATCACAAAACGGAAGTCGTGGTGGTGCATAACCCCATGGGTTGCAGCAAGCGAGGATAAGAGTAGGAACCTGCACTCCGTGAGGTCTCAGCATCTGGCCGTATAAACTCAATTTCACGAGCCACGTCGATTATCCATGCCAGCGGGCTTCATTGGCGATAAAATGTTTTTCACGAATGATGTCCAACAGATCAGCGGTGCATAGTCAGGTGCGTAGGTTGATAGCGGGTGTAGCATTGTCTATCACCCGCTATAGTGTACCAGCATGGGCCGTAAGGAAAGATCCACAAATTTCGTAACGCAAAAATCAACCATTTTCAAACCCACCCCCTCCCCCTATGTCACACTTTTTGTATGAAACACCTTAAAATTTTGTAAGGGTTGTCACACTTCAGAAAACCCCCTTCCCCCCTCACAGCCAGCGTTACGTAATTTATGGATGTTCCCTAACACTAAATGCAGAGTACAATGTGAAGAAACTTATCGCCCAAAACTCGTTTGTGCCGTGCTCTGTTTTCTCTCTCTAAAAAAAAATGTTCGTAGCAGAAAGACTACGAGACGATGGCTTTTAGCTGTACTGGTGAAATGCGAGGAGGTGGGAAAATCCTTTCTAAGTTTAAAAAGATCAAGTTTTAATACTGTTTGGTGTTTGGATGATTATTTATTATTTATTTATTCAGACTAAGGCCGAAGTGGCCTGTGCGGTATATAAGAGTCTTCTCCATTCGGCTCAGTCCATGGCTACACGTCGCCAACCACGCAGTCTACGGAGGGTCCGCAAGTCATCTTCCACCTGATCGATCCACCTTGCCCGCTGCGCACCTCGCCTTCTTGTGCCCGTCGGATCGTTGTCGAGAACCATTTTCACCGGGTTACTGTCCGACATTCTGGCTACGTGCCCGGCCCACCGCAGTCGTCCGATTTTCGCGGTGTGAACGATGGATGGTTCTCCCAACAGCTGATGCAACTCGTGGTTCATTCGCCTCCTCCACGTACCGTCCGTCATCTGCACCCCACCATAGATGGTACGCAGCACTTTCCTTTCGAAAACTCCAAGTGCGCGTTGGTCCTCCACGAGCATCGTCCAGGTCTCGTGTCCGTAGAGGACTACCGGTCTAATGAGCGTTTTGTAGATTGCCAGTTTGGTACGGCGGCGAACTCTATTCGATCGGAGCGTCTTGTGGAGTCAAAAGTACGTACGATTTCCAGCCACTATGCGTCTCCGAATTTCTCTGCTGGTATGGGGACAGCAGGGACTATGTCCAAGGGCTTGACGATCCCTCCCCAGGCCATCTGCGAGTTGTGGGACTTGCCTAGGATGTGGTGGGGTTTGCCAGTGGGCCCTGTTAAACCTCTATAAAAAGCTGCATGTATCCCCAAGTAGACCCCACCAGGCCCCAAGCGACCGTGTTCCGCTCAAAGCGCACAAACCCAAGTCCTGGTGTTAGGTGGGACGCTAAACAGCCCTGACACGACGACCCTCCGACGAGACAGGAGGTTTGCGCAGACATTACGAACAATGTAAAAGTGTTTGAATGATGTAAATGGCGATATAATTTTAATGATTTTCACAAATCCTCAGAAAAAATCCTCGTCTATCCGCCTTTGCGCTTATTTAGGAAACAATAAAAAATGTGGGTGTTTGTAACGTGGTAGTTGAATTTTCCAAGAAGAAGGGAAAAGATACTTCTTACACCAGCAATAAACTTATGCTTATTTTTCTCTGTTCCACTGATACCATCAACTTCCTCATCCTGGCTGATTCACAGTAGCACAACCCTCAGTGTGATCTAACATTCAAAGATTAGTACGCAAATTCGAATTTGCTGTCTTGCAGCAAGGACTTTTTCGATTGTTTTATTAAACTCAAAATAATCAATCGTCGGTCAAAGTTTTCTTATTAGGTATCGTTCCGATTGTTAGTTAGTAGTCTTAGTAGTTGAAAAGAAAGACAACTTCTCGCGTGATTTTTGAAAACGTCGTAAGTCCAAATGAGAGACTCTCTTTCATCACGCTCTCTTTTGCTAATATCAAGGCTAGTTTAAAATTTGTTCCAATATTTTCACCTCAGCACACTAGACAAAGCTATTTTCTTCAGATCGGTACTGGAAAATCCAATGTAAATGTTAGTATGGCTTTGTAATAATCGAAAGAGAAAGTAAACAAAGAGAGCCTCTCTTTTGGACTTACGACGTTTTCAAAAATCACGATCACGCGAGACTTGAATAAAAAATGTCTTATATATAATGTGAACTGCAAAATGTTCATCTACTTTTGTTCTGATTAAAATTTATTCAAGCTAGTTAGGCCGGAACAACTTTTAACGTCTTCTTCTGTCTCCACCCCTCAAAATTTTGTGGCCAAATTCAATGTTTTGAGGGGGGTTTCTAATTTTTTAACGGAAAAATATTAAAGTTTGAACTTTATGAGAAAATTCTTTAAGAAAACTATTTTCCACCCCCTTCATTATCAAAAGATCAATGGGACAAAAGAAAAATAAAACAATATTTGTTCCAGCCTTATTTGAGGGCAATTAGGTAGGGGAGAACGGTCCAAAATGCACCCCTGGGCAAAATGGCCTCACTCATAAAATCACTCATATAATCTGTTGTAGTACATTTATGAACGAATATTACCATTACACTTCATAATTAGTTATCCATCATTGAGCTCCATTGGAAAAAAATAGCAAAATCCCTTCATATTCACTTAAATTTAACGATTTGTTATTCTTCCGCCACATCCGTAAGATTGTAGTTCAATCCATTAAGAAAAAACAAACAACCATGCGTTCACCATCATTTTGCATGCAATTGAGTCATTTTAGACCACCATTCGGGCGTTTTGCCCCAGGCCTATTTTTAAAACATTTTTTAAATGCGCTAGAAAGTCATGAAAACCTTATTGTTTTGAATAGGAGATCATTGTGAAATGTAGCTGGGTTTGTAAATTTTGCACCTATACGTTGAAATGGTTGGATATTTTTGTTTATATGGGCGAAAACATCGAAACAGTTTAAGGGGTGCATTTTGGACCGTTCTCCCCTATATTTTTCTGTGTATGATAGCAAGTTACAATGCTAAAACATAAACATCTATTGGAGCTCTACATATTCTGAGTTGGAGGATACCCGCTTCGGAAAAAAAATGATTATGCTTATTCTTGTGGCAAAGAACTGATGTCAGAAAGGAGACCAATTTCAGAATATTTTATCAGCAGCATTACCAGCAGACTACGAGATGATTAGGGGCTTTGTTATGCTCCGATTCGCTCTATTATTGGGGTGTCTTTTTCCTTATGAAACGTCGAAGTGTTCAGACCGTCATCGCCGAAACTGACTGTGGCAGTTTTAATAAGCATGTATTTATACAACGAACCCCTAATTTTGGATTCGAATTCCGATTTCCAATCACTGTTGTTAAATTTTGCGACAGTTTCCGGATACGGCTCACTGATTATTCTATTTGCCTGTCTGTTGGTTCGCATTGATGAATGAAGTTGTCATTTCAATCACTGCTTTGCTAGCTGACTATAGGGTACCCTACATACATATGAAGTTGTCACAGCTTGGTCGCATTCAGGGGAATAGGATAGTTCAAGTTTTAAAAAAATATCCAAAAACCCCAGCACTCATATCTCTGTTAGCATCATTTCAACAATTCAAGAGTCCTGCCAAACTATAAAGTTACTTGTTTTCTATTGAAGGGTTCAAAATGTCCTGCCACTTTTAAATCGCGATAAATCCAAATGTACAACCGTAACCTCCATTTTCAGTATCCACATAAACTGAACCAGAAATAAATTTTGATATTAAATGGGAGGGCAAACTCTAGTCATATCAGATTGCACAATTCAAGTTTGATTGTCCCTAATTAAGTTATTCTTCCTTATTCCGCCCTGCTGCGACCAACAAATCATACAATGCTAATTAGATTTATTGGGCGAAAATGTTTTTGATTTAAATTTAATTAGATTCTCCATAAAGTTTCATCGTTTCAAGTACGCAACGCACGATAACTTGGATGTATGGCTAAAGAACATCGATGACAACTCCTGGTTTGCTCTGAGTTTCCCCTCTTTATTTATCCTGCGGTTCTTGTGGCATAATAATTACTTCGAATGGTAGGATGAATTGTTATTCATGTATTTGATGTACGACATATTTGAACAACAGAACTTCCTCTTTATTCCCAGCTACATTATTCTTTTTCGAATTCGTGGCTTTTCTAAGATTATCTTCACTGGCATATCAAGTATTTTGTTGATGCTCCAAAAAAGTTTTTAAAAAATTACATATGTCTATAATACACTTTTGTTTCTAAAACTTGATTAAACTTCCTCAACTCTAAAATAGCCAGCATTGAATGCAAGCAGTGTCAAATAAGGCTTTCTGCTATTTTATTGCTTTGCCTTCATCCGGCTGAGACGGTTTCGTTGGTTTTTTAATTTTATCTTGTCTGTGGTTTTCGTCTTTTTTTGGGACTGTGACACACTGTGGTCGTATGCAAGATAGGTCTAGCAAATTGTCGAAGAGAAATGAAGAACTTTGAGGTGTCATGCATTATCAAGTGTGTGTCGCACTGGGGAACTGATAGAAATCTAAATAGTGGTATCGTGTACTTCACGGAAAAGATCTTATTCCTTCAAAACACTGATAGAATAAGTGTGCTGGACAGGTTTTCCGAGGTGCAGAAGTTGAAGCTGGACGAATGGTTCTGTGAACCAGTGGCGTGAACACTCGCATAATCTAAACCAAGCAATAAATTTCTATTTACACACATCCGAAAACCAACAAGGGAGTAGACCATCGCAGGATCGTCATCCAATGAATAATGTATTTCACTTATATTGACACAACTAACAAAAGGTCCCGGTCAATTCGGGTCAATTTTCGTCCAATCAATAGGCCTTTGGCAAAACATTTGTATTGAGCATAATTTACTTCCAATCAGCTCCCGGCTCAGAGGGTGCTGAATTAATTTTGCTTTGACAGGTATTGTCACCCTCAGTCATGATGAACTTTTGTACTTAGCTGAGGTGAACCTTTTTGATTACCGCTTGTCTTTGGTACATATTGAAAGGCGTTGCTAGTCGATGCTGGAACGCATAGAGCGAAGGGGTTGTTCGTATCCTCAAAAGGGGGAGTTGTACTTGACGATTTTTACGCACTTCTTATATTGATTTGCTTAAAGGGATCAGCAGAAATATCTGCGAAGTAAATTCGATGTTCATCCTAATTTGAACTGTTGTCGATCGTCTTGTTGTTTAGTACAACATCTTGAATACCTCGTAGTTTCTCTGCATCAATAGAAAAATTTCAATTGCATACGCTTCGACGTAGTTCATAAGCCATTTTATGAGACAGATTTGAACAGCTGATCGAAATTTTGAGTGGACGGCTCGGTCTTTGTTTTGGTAAATTTGCATGTAAACCATCATCATTTCGTCATCATCATCATCATTTCATTTCATTTTCGCAAATGTTCCTTGTAAAATGTAAATATTAGTATTTGGTCTCCTGTCAGTTGAGCTTTCTATAAAATGGCTTATTAATATTCTTTTATGATTTGATGCATTGTGATACTGGGAGGGATAGTCATCAATTTACTGTTCTAGAAGTTTGACGCGCCGTGAGCTGGTACCGTCAACTGGAGGGAAGATGATCATTTTTAAGACAAAACATGCAATAACAATGTGTGTTTACATTTCAAATCGAAACAAATATTTTCAAAACATGTACTGCTATACGTTGCAATAATCAACAACTTTAGTTTTCTGAAATGCGTTCGCATTTATTAAAATAAATTAAATTATCACACATTTTTTGAGTAATCTGGTTTGGGGTAAAGTTGATCAAGACAGCTCTACTAAAATCATTATGACCTAGTAGTCAAAATACACTAGGTTATTTGTATGAATGTTGAATTTACTACGTAAAGAAGTCTACGAAGTCAATATTTGAAACGAAAATAGCGTCATTTATGACTATCTCTCTCTTTCTTCCACAAAATACATTTTCATGATTATAATCGAAAAACTCGGATTTCTACCTAGCGGTAACATTACTTGAACGGAGAATATTGTTGACTACCGTTTCATAAAAAAATTTGGCACTTTTGACTGACACATCAAATGATCATCTTCACCTCAATGATCATCTTCCCCCCATTTGACGGTATCTCGAAAGGGATTGTGCTGGAACTGTTTTCGCAACGGTCACAATGCTCGTCGTTGTAATTCTGAATGTTATTGCCGGACGTACCATAGCCACCACCATACGTTGTTGCACAAACCATCCCAATTAACGCCAATTTCGTCAACTCCAGTCATCGTATCGAATTTCCGAAAACCTCCGTCAAGACCACTGTTTTGACGACCGCAGGTTCCCATGGGTCATCAACGTCTTCCCACATGGATAGTTTGTCGGCCCAAACGCTAGTAAGCACGGTGCTCCTCGAGACAATAGGTCTCATGTCATCGATGATGATGGAAGGGTGTTCCAAGCTCGGTCCTTGTTAGACTCAGGGTCAATGAGAAATTTTATACCTACGAATTTTTCCAAGCTCCAATCCTCAAGCCAAAGTGAACGTTGATGTACGGGATCGAACTCCACGAAACTCCAGTTCATGATCATCGATAAACCCTCAGCCGATGTCCCTATCACGAGGACAAGCTTGCCCCCTTCGTTACTACAACCCTACACGACCTTGCCTCCACTCCCAGAACTTGTTTGATATCTACCGCCGATGACCACTTAGAATCTTCATTCCAAAGGTTTTTGGAAATGGAGACCATCCCAAACGAAATTGTCTACTCTGACACCGCCAAGCGTTGCGAAGAAGTCTACAACATCACTACCGAATGGAACAATACTGTGCGTTATGTCGTTCGCCTTCCCAGAACAAACGATCCAGATGTTGTACTCGGAAAATCCCGATCCATAGCTGAGCGCCGATTTTTGTTTTGTTTTGAACGCAGACTGAAGCGGAATCCTAAAACGAAGACAGCATATCACCAGGTTATGACCGACTACGAACGGCTTGGCCACATCAAGCGTCTCAGTGAACCTGTAGACAACACGAAGACTTATTGTTTTTTTTTCACACCACCCAGTCTTTAAGCTTTCCAACACCACGGAAAGAACGAGGGTGGTATTTAATGGGTCTTGCAAGACTACGTCAGGCTACTCTTTAACCGATTCAATACGAATGGGTCATATATGACCCAAGACGAAAATCAGCTGTCAAAAATCAGTTTTTAAGGGATAGAGCCTTGCTTTCTTCAGCAAAAATGTTCAAAATTAACTGCTCCATCCACGAAAAATATTGTACAGGTCAGGTTACATACACTACGACGATCTAGATCATCCAAACTATCCTTGAGTTGTAATTTTGATGTTCTTAGGAATCAACACCATACTTTACCATATTATTGTTAAATAATTGAAATTGAAATGCTTAATGATAATATTCTGCGCCTGCCCAGCGGTATAACAGATCTTTTTCAATATCTACAGTACTCCAAACCGTCCTTGAATTCAGATCTTAATATTCAAATCGACCAACAAGAGGATCTACAATATTCTCACTATTTTTATGAGTTAGAATAGCTCCACAGTACCTCGTAACATCATTACAGAGACATTACAGACTTCACTTGACATCTACGACTCTCCAAACTGTTCTTGAGTATAGATATTAATATTCAAATCGATCAACATGAAGATCTTCGATGTCTCAACTTTTTTATGAGTTGGAATAGCTCCACGGAACTTCATTACACCATTACAGACAAACTGCAAAGTTCGTTCGACATCTACGACACTCCAAACTATCCTGGAGTACAGATCCAAATATTCAAATCGATCAACATGAAGATCTTCGATGTACTCACTAGTTTCATTAGTTGGAATAGCTCCAAGATACCTCGTAACACCATAACAGACACATCACAGAATTCGATCAATATCTACGACACTCCAAACTATCCATGAGTACAGATCTCAATATTCAAATCGATCAAACATGAAGAACTTCGATGTCCTAACTAGTTTTATGAGTTGGAATGGCTCCAAGGTACCTCGTAACACCATTACAGACACACCACAGAATTCGATCAATATCTACGACACTCCAAACTATCCTTGAGTACAGATCTTAATATTCAAATCGATCAGCATGAAGATCTTTGATGTCCTTACTAGTTTTATGAGTTGGAATAGCTCCAAGGTACCTCGTAACACCATTACAGACGCAACACAGAATTCGATCAATATCCACGACACTCCAAACTATCCTTGAATACAGATCTTAACATTCAAATCGATCAACAAGAAGATCTTTGATGTTCCCACTATTTTTATGAATTTTTATGGCCTCACGGTACCTCGTAACACCATTACAGACACACCACAGAATTCGATTCATATCTACGACACTCCAAACTGTTCTTGAGTACAGATTTTAATATTCAAAACGATCAACACGAAGATCTTCTATGTCTAAACTATTTCAATGAGTTGGAATAACTCAGAGGTATCTCGTAACACCATTTTAGACATTTATAGAATTCGTTGAGTTTCTACGACGTTCCAAACTGTCTTTGAGCTCTGATCCTAATATTCAAATGCATTAACAAGAAGATCTTGGATGTCTCCACTATTTTTATGAATAGCTCTATGGTACTTCATAACACCATTACAGACACACTACATACTTCGATCGACATCTACGACTCTCCAAACTATCCTTGAGTACAGATCTTAGTATTCAAATCGACCAACATGAAGATACTCGATGTCCCTACTAGTTTTATGACTAGGAATAGCTCCACGGGACTTCAAAACACCATTACAGACAAACTACAGAATTCGTTCAATATCTACGAAACTCCAAACTGTCCTTGACTACACATATACTGGTGTAATGATGTCAAATGGGACTTCATCAACTAACACACAGGCTCGGGAACCTATGAATCACTTTGTTGGTCTTGTAGACCTCCAATATCTGAACTCAAGAATCATTTGGAGTATCGCAGGAGCTCTGAGAATTTTGTGATTTGTGTGTACTGGTGTACTGATGTCACGTGGGGTTGTTCCAACTATAACACAAGCTCAGGACCCTATGAATCACTCCGTTGGTGTTGTAGACCTCCAATATTTGAGCTCAAGAATGGTTTGGAGTACCGTAGCTTTTCTGGGAATATTGAATTTCTTATATACTGATGTAATGATGTCCCGTGGGGCTTCTCCAACTAACATACAAGCTCAGGAACCTTTTGAATTAGTCTGTTGATCTTGTACACCTCCCAGATCTGAACTCTAGAATGGTTTCGAGTACCTTAGATATTCTGAGAATGTTGATTTTTTAAAAACTAATGTAATAATGGCCCATGGGGCTTCACCAAGTAACACACAAGCTCGGAAACCTATAAATCACTCTGTTGGTCTTGAAGATCTCTAATATCTGAACTCAAGAATGATTTGGAGTACCGCAGGAACCCTGAGAATGTTGTGATTTGTGTATACTGGTGTAATGATGTTTCGCTCCAACTATCACACAAGCTCAGGGCCCTATGAATCACTCTGTTGGTGTTGTAGACCTCTAATATTTGACACACAAGCTCGGGAACCTATCAATTACTCTGTTGGTCTTGTAGACCTCCAATATCTGAACTCAAGAATGGTTTGGAGTACCGCAAGAACTCTGAGAATGTCGTGATTTGTGTATACTGGTGTAATGATGTCTCGTGGGGTTGCTCCAACTATCACACAAGCTTAGGATCCTTTGAATCACTCTGTTGGTGTTGTAGACCTCCAATATCTGAACTCAAAAATGGTTTGGAGTACCGTAGCTATCCTGGGAATGTTGAATTTGTTATACACTGATGTAATGATGTCCCGTAGGGAATCTCCAACTAACACACAAGCTCGGAAACCTATGAATCACTCTGTTGGTCTTGTAGACCTCCAATATCTGTACTTAAGAATGATTTGGAGTACCGCAGGAACTCTGACAATGTTGTGATTTGTGTATACTGTGTTATGTTCTATTTTTTGTCGGGTGCGAACAAGAAAGGGAACGCTAAATCAATTCAATTTTTAGAGTTTCCGCGGCTCGCGGACTTATTCTCACGTGCTCAGTAGGCCGGCTAGCCTATGACTCTTCGTACATCGAGAAGAAGGTCAAACCAAACAATCAAAACTCAATCGTACTCAACAAATTACCCACGTGTAGAAAGTAGTGCTCTTACAAACTGTATATTGTATCATTTTATGCCTATCCTACCTGCCTAACTAACTGCGCTAGTCTTCAATTTCAGCTATCGGTGGGGGCCCCGTTCTATTGTAGCTGCATCCTCACCTCGCTCGTTGTTGTCGCACAAAAGTGCATTCCTCGGATCTTTGAGTTGCACAGGTAGACAACAATTCACACTTTGTCATGTACACACTTAAATTCATAATCCCAGCTCGGTAATTATTTTTACTGGTTTTATTCAGTAAAAAATAATTTCTACCGTGAGCTCGGTTAATCTTAGGAAAATTACTGACTTCTGTTATATTGTTCACCGATATATCTGTAAACTGAAATGTCAATAATGTTAGCTACCGAGTTTCTCGGTTTTCGTAGATATCGATTCATTGTTATACCGTGTTCTGTAATCCATTTTACCAATGTCGTTTAAATGTAAACCGAGCTCTCAGTATCATCTACCGTGATGCTTGATGAGGCGCCATTTTGTGTGTCGTATTCAAATGCCTGAGCGAGCACATCAGGCTACAGCAGGTTCATATAAATGAAGTAAAACAAATTATCCAGATAAGTGGATATTATCATCGTTTTGTGTGGTAAGTAATAAGGCTATAATGTGTTGTTGTTCATAGTTAAATAGCATTTTCATTATATTTTTAGAACTTTCCTTTTGAGATACATTTTTCTCAATATGGCACCTACAGGAGGATCGCTAAAAGGACGCTATGTTTGCCGAATTTAACTTCAGCTTCTCGTCTATGCAGCTGGGACTCGGAAAACGTACTCATTTTTCCTACTTTTACGATAAGAATGTCGAATCACAACTTGGAATTTCTCGCTAGGATTTTCATCCCAAAAAGAATCGGGTTCTGTTTTAAAAGGAGTAAAACTTTTTGGATTTCTAATAAAAAATCTCCCGGGATGTGGCAACGTGGTTCGACAAAAATACTATGCGCATTTCAGCATTTACTTCTGAAAAATAAAAATGATGTATAAATTGAACATTTTTGAATAATTACGTCTGGAATGAAAGAAAAAACACAGATACAATCCGCTCGGTATTTTTTTTACAGATGATCCGCAAAAAAGTACGGATCAACAGTTAAAAAAGTACTGAGAAATCGGTAATACTTAATTTTTTTGACAAGTGATTTATCGGAGTACTCGGTATTATATGACCGAGGGCTCAGTACATTTTACAGAACATTTCAGTAAAATTTGACATTTCATTCGATAGAATGCAGTACCGAGCACTCGGTTCTCGGTGTGGTTTACCGAGGTGACTACCGAGAGCTCAGCTGTTGAGAATTCGGTAATCTGGCAACCGAGCCCGGTAATAAAAATTAAGTGTGTATTTATCCGTTGTGCTGTTTGTCGCTCGTGTGAATGTCACGCGGTACAGCGTCGTCGTAGCCAGCCTTGTCACGCGACACGATGACTGCTCGGAGTCGGTGCTATCGGTCGTCCTCTACCTTTTGCTTCACTCTTCGCATACGGGGCCTCGCATGCACCTCCTTTACTGGTACAAAGTTAGCATGCAGTGTCCAGTGTCGAGTGGTATTGGTCGCGCTGGTCTCACAGATGGCTGATGCAGAAGGCCTTATCCTGTGAAATTATTGGTATCACTAATGCGTGAACGACATGCAAGCATTTATCTTTTGATTTATTCGGGCAATCTTTGGTCGCTCCATCAGACACTGAGTTTAGCAGATCTCGAATTGTGCTCCACTTTATTCCAAACTCGAGCGATATTGATTCTATTGTTCTCGAATCTGAGGAACACGTGGCTCACTGCCTGGTGGTAGGGTATGGTTTCTACCTAGCACTTTTAACGTCGGTTTTATGTCCTACCGAGGCAATGTACTGTACGGGTTCCGACGACTATTCCGATGCGCCGTGTGAATGTGTGAGATCGTTTAGATCACATTGCAACAATATCTCGATCCATGTCGAACAGAGAGATAGCAGGCTTTCCAGATGAATGTATTTATTGTTCACGTGAAATACACTTAAAGAAATGTTTTGGTCGACAATACCTCATTTTTTTGTAACAACTGGTGTAATGATGTCCCGCGGGGTTGCTCCAACTATCACACAAGCTCAGGACCCTATGAATCACTCTGTTGGTGTTGTAGACCTGCAATATCTGAACTCAAGAATGGTTTGGAGTACCGTAGCTATTCTAGGAATGTAGAATTTGTTATACACTGATGTAATGATGTCCCATGGGGTTTCTACAACTAGCACACAGGCTCAGGAACCTATCAATCCCTCGGTTGGTCTTGAACACCTCCAAGATCTGAACTCAAGAATAGTTTGGAGTACCGTTGATGTTCTGGTAGCACTGCGATTTGATAAAAAATAGTTTTATTATGTCTCAAGTACACTTTGTTGTTTATGTAGATCATCAAGTTCTGTACTTAAGAAGGGTTTGGAAGCCCTAAAAGATCTGAAAATAAAAATATTTTCCCCCATATTTCTACTTTTTTATGGTTTGCATCCGTTTTTGAAGCAGTATGTCCAAAATTTATGCTGAAATACGACGAAAATCCATATTGAATCGGTAAAATGATTCGCTTTTGATGGGTCCGTTCATCCAATCGGATTTGTTGTCGCTTGTCATGCGTTTTGCAGTCACCCAATCGCCTTGGTGACAAACATTGAAAAAATGTACAGGCAAATAGAGCTCCATCCAGATGACCGTCCACTCCAGCGAATTTTATGGCATTTTCATTCATCCCAACCCGTGATCACATACGAGCTCCAGAGATAACATACGGTACAGCATCGGCACACATATCTATCCCGCTATCACATAAGCCATGTGGTCAATGATTTTTACATGGATGACTTGTTATCTTGTAAGCCCCTGGCTGCTCAATGGGAAAATTCGTTTGGGAAATACTGCCGAGCACGGGGTCGCTTATTACTAGTTGCACTGTCAGAGACCCTTACAACACTCCTTCGGCACTCACCTGATCAGAAGCTGGATTCTGGACGTCGATTGTCAAACTCAGGTACTCATAACCAGGAGAATCAATCAAAGTAGAAAAGGTTCGATTACAGCGGACCAGCCAGATTAAGGACTGCGTACCATCATTCAACACGTGAAAGGAAAATGATCCAAAAGAGCATATAATGGGAATTGCGTTTTTGAATAAAGCTAACTACCGAGTTTAAAGCTTACATTCTAAATTTATTTGCTCACGCAGGAGCATGATCGTTCATAGGGAGGTTGCTACATAATGGTGTACTTGCGGTTTTTTTTTTTTTTTTGATGACGACGTTGGCTAGCTTGGTGGATTGTCCGGAGGATGATGGCAGGCGACTGGGGGGGTGGGGACTGACGTTGTTATAGCTGTCAGTTTCGCAGATCGGACGGTAATGATGGCCGGAGTATCGGGTGGGCTGGTGGCGGATGACCACGGTAGGTTAACCCTAGCAGCGGGTTGTCCGTTGGGATTGGGCTCGATGGCGGTGGTTTACGGTCGGCTCGCACACGAAGCGGCTAAGGCTTGGAAGAGTAATTGGCTCTGGACACAGATTGGTCGGAACATCCGACAGGCCGTCCACTTTCGACCGGTTCTCGGAATCGAATTCTTGAAAGACGAGGGAACAGGTTGGCTGGACGATGTGGTGAGTTGTCCGGACGGAGTGCCTTCGAGGCGGGTTGGCCACGAAGAAGCGAGAACTGCCGAATTCCAAAATGGCGGACTGTGGTCGTATGTGCCTGTTTCCAAGATGGCGTCGATGAAACACTTGTGGCCGACGAGTTCGATAACGGTTGCCCAATCCTGCCTATAAATGTGGCCCAATCCTGCCTATGCTCTCGGGAAACCTATTGGCCGTAGTCGGATCTCCGGAATGAACTCCAGACGTCCAAAAGAAGAAAAAGAAAAGGCCCAATTATGGACCTGCACGTGGATGATTAGTCCCGCAATTACACCTTGCCACACTCCCTTTCACACATCACAAGTACACCATAACCTCCGAATCGCAATTAAACAATATAATTACCTTTTCTTATTTGATTCTCTGTACTATTTTACACTTGTTTTTTTTTCTTCTCATCAAAGCTCACGAATTAGCTATTAAGCAAAACACATTATTATAAATACAATTACTTTGATTTTAAATGGCCTAAATTACTAACCGTACTAATAGCACGTAAATTATTGATTTTATCTCCGTTTGTCTTATCACTTGATTTTAACAGCCAATTTTAACTAAAAAAAACAAGAAAACATTATATACACTTTTAAATACTTTTTAGATTTCAACAATTACTTTTATAATTTTGTTTTAAAGCAACGCGCACTTTTTCTAACTGGTCTAGGACAGAAAAGAAGCTTCACGAGGTGATTCATTCCTTTTTATAATCTGTAGGTAGTAAATTCCATACAAACCCGAGGTTTGGCAAATGTATCCCTTCGGCTCCAAATCTTGCTACCCTTCCAAGTGTAACCCAATTTTGATTTGTGGGGTTACATACGACCTTAACCCGAACCGCTGTCAATGAGTGTGAGTGCGAGTGGCTATAACGAGTGCGACTGTCTTAAACGGGTGGCTCTGCGCATTTTTCCTGACAGCTAAGGATTCAGCCACCAGTGAGGCTGTCAGTTATATTTATTAGGGTGGGTCTAGGAATTATAGGTTCTCACTGGCAGGGGTGACTTTTAGGCAGGGAACTTGTGGAGGAGCCAACAAGCTTAAAAGTTGGAACTAACGGTTACAATCTGGAGCCCCAGATGTCAAAACTGTCACACGAATTCGCCGTGAAGTCTCGGTCATGCTCCGTTCGGTCATTACGAAAATGGGTCTCAAATTCGTCCGAAGTCATAGCTGATGTTCCAGTAGAAGACCAAGCAATTCAACCGTGGTTTGAAGTCCAGAATGAGCAGTCACCCTTGGTTTGTTTATGGGCATCATCATCCGATACTCTATCATCCAAAGTCCAGTTACCGCTACCTGCTGCCATTCTCACCAAGCGAATCATTATGTCCCACATTTCCCAAATCTATGATCCACTAAGAATTGTGGGCCCAACCGTCACGAAAGCTAAAATGTTCATGCAGTTCCTTTGGGTACTGAAATCCATCACTAGAAAATCTCATGCATGGGACGAACCTTTACCACCATTGACCTTCTCCGCCAAATCAAGATTCCACGATTTCTACTACTCGTCAATCCAATCCACATTCAGCTGTAGTACTACTTTGCTGTTTCGTTCGTACTCAGTCCAAAAATGATGTGTCTACCCATTTGCTGTCATCAAAGTCAAAGGGTCAAAGGTAACTCCGCTTCGGTACACTATTGTGCGCCTGCAACTATGTGCGTCTTGCTGTAGTTTTCCACAAAAAGGTGAATTTTGCTCTCAAGCTATCCGCTACGGTGTATTTTTGGTCCGACTCAAAGACAATTCGCAACCCAGCCGCTAGAAGACCTTCGTGGCCAACCGTGTTTCCCGAATCCAAGATAATGCTCTGAAAGGAATATGGCGCGTCGACAATCTGGCGGATGATATATCAAGAGGAATAACTTAAGCAGAACTATAAGCGATGGTGGACTGGACCTGCTTGGCTGCAACTTGGATCCGAGAACTTCCCGATGAAAATACGCCAGATGCATCCCAAGAAGTTCGGAAACTGGCCTCTGGCCAGAATCACAAATACGCATCCAGGAAAAGACGGCATCGTTCGAGTCGTGACGCTAAAGACAGCCTTTGCCGAAAACTTCGTCGGACCTGTAGCAAGAATCGCCTTGTTGCCTATACCCGATTATGACTCAGCACAACCTGTTGCAGCACGCCACAATTATTAGAGCATTGTTATACTTGCTCATGGCGTAATTTGTCATTGATAAGGTAGTTATCTTTAGAATATCACCCCTTGTCTCGAGTGACCTACCTGGTCTTTGTTTTCCATGTGCGGCTGACGACGAGGAGTCTACTCTGCACTACTTAAACTAGTTGCGCGCATCAGCACTTACTAGTCTTGTTTTGACTGCCACCACTGAGTCGAACGAACAATGTTTACCAAATGCAACAAACAATCGAAGCGAGATGCTTTCCAGAATCCCACAAGCAACGATAGAGTTCACAATACATCGAACGAAGGAAGTGGAGAACAGTTTAAAAACAAATCGAATACAAATTGGTAAATTTGAGAATCTAAAAATTGTAAATAATAGCTATACGTTGAAATACCATTATTGATAGCTTTTCAATTGTATGTAAATTTGCATTAGTACATCCCTACGCTAATGGTAAATCTCCTAGCAGCACACATGTTCTACATAAACCACTGCAACTCTCATGTGACCAGATTCAGTCGCAATCAAGTTGCAGCAACCATTTTTGTCTGGCTTGTGCTGCTTGGGGCATGATTATCACTGTAGTTGATAACGATTTAGCGGGACAGAGTTGTATTATCACTTCTTGGGATTAATATGTGTAGGCTTTGGCTGACCGGAAGGGTCATCGATCGTTTTGCTGTACTAGTCGAGTATGTAATGACGTATTCTGCCTAATGACATATTCGGCCAAATGATCTATTCGGACGTATGACCCGTTCGGCCAGATGCAGTGGCGTAGCCAGGGGGAGGGGTAGGCTGGTTTGCACATAACACTCCCCCCCCATCCCAGACAAAATTTTTAGCAGATTTTTTTTCCGAACCCTCTCAAATTAAAAAAAAATGTTCAGAAATCCTCCAACCAAACCAATTTTCTGGCTACGCCACTGGCCAGATGGGTTCCGGTCTAATAATTTGTTCTGCCTGGTAGCATTCGGCCAAATGGCTTTCGGCTGAATGGGTTACGGCCAAACGAACCTTCTCCCATTTGGCCGAAAAGGTCATTTGGCTTAACAAGTCATTTTGCCAAATAGATCATTTGGCCGATAAGGTAATTTAGCTTAGCTTAGGGGCCCTCCTTAGCCGTACGGTAAGACGCGCGGCCACAAAGCAAGACCATGCTGAGGGTGGCTGGGTTCGATTCCCGGTTTTCGCAGTTTTCGAATGGAAAATTGTATCATCGTGTTAGCCTCATGATATACGAATACAAAAATGAAGTTACCAAATGAAGCTCTGCCCCAGTGTGGGGATGTAATACCAATAATAATAATAAGAAGAAGAAGCTTAGCTTGATTAACTATACACATCGAAGATGCTAGTTGTGCTTCGTCGAGAAACAACAAATCTGCACAGCTTTGCATAGTTTTCTCGGGACTAGAAAGCTATTCTCACTGTACATGCTTCGGAGTTTCTTTGATTCAAGACCAATAACGATGCCGGCCACGTCCTCACAGTCAATTAGGATAAGAGGAGGGAAATTAGTTCGACACTCATTGCTACAAGAGTCCGAGGAATCCTCTGCATCTCCATGAGCGCACTGGAAAGAAATAGAATGCTAGTTGGGAAGGAAATCTATTGAAAATTGCCTTGGTAAGCGACTAATTATTTCTTTTGAACGACGCCATATTCATGATGATTCGAAGATGGAAAAGCAACGCGTGTCTAATGTATTTTCCGGAAGACTGATTCGATATCTTAACTACTTCGCGACGACTAAAATACGTACTGTACTTACTTGCTCGATGGCTACTGCAAACTACTGAAGATCCTATTTGGCTGAAAAGATCATTCGACCGAAAAAGGTCATTTGGCTGAATTTTGAATTGACGTCTCACTTCTCACTTCTCAATCATCATTTCTCTTTTCTAACTGCGAGGAAAGACAACTCTCTTCTTTCTTCGCTCTTCCCACTTTACACAGTAATAAGTTATAAGTGAGAAATAAGGAGTGAGAAATGAGAATTGAGACCTCTCACTTCCACTTCATACTCCTCATGAGTAGTGAGACGTCTCATTCCGCACTATCCATTTTTCACAGTGAGAAGTAATAGTGCGAAGTGAGAAAAGAGACGTCCCGTTTCTCATTGATAATTTCCTACTTCTCACTATAAAAAGTTAAGTGAGAAATGAGACGCCTCTCTACTTACTTTTCACAGTGAGAAGTGAGAAGTAAGAAATTATTAAAACAAAATGAGAAACGTCCCACTTCTCATCCCTCATTTCTCATTTCTCACTGTAAAAAATGAGAGGTGCTAAGTGAGT
Source organism: Armigeres subalbatus (assembly GCF_024139115.2). Lineage (NCBI taxonomy): Eukaryota > Metazoa > Arthropoda > Insecta > Diptera > Culicidae > Armigeres > Armigeres subalbatus. Next base: position 211,134,843 of record NC_085141.1, on the reverse strand, counting down.
AGTGAGATCTCACTTCCCCCTTCTCACTAATCATTTATTTATTTATTTTATTGTTACCTCCATCTGACTTATAGTCTTAATGAAGTTTACTAACAGCTAACACATCTCTACAAAATAGTCACAGAAACTTACAAAGCAGTCAATTACTATAAAAAAATAAAATCTACATTTATTTTCTACTACAGAATCTATTGTTTTCCGCGCGACTTCACATTCTCAGCCTTAACTGGTTAGCAAACATAGAAGCTCCCTCATCAAACTCGAAAAACCTTAATGCGTCGTTGAAACGCGAAGCCATAAACCTTATTGGATCATGCAGACCATAACGGCTATTACGAGGACCGAGATACAGGAAAATTTCTGCGTCGTAGAGGTCGTTCTGGAACATAAATATACAATTCAGCTAGAATAGGAGGGGCATCGATTCCGCCAGTCAGTATTTTTGCAACGAAGACTGCTTGTATCGTGGTCCTTCTTTTCTCCAATGTTTCGATTCCAAGCAGCATGCAGCGATGTTCATATGGCGGTAGAATGGGTGCATCACGCCACGGCAGATTTCGCAGAGCTATGCGAACGAATTTTCGTCGAACTGCCTCGATTCGTTCGATCCAGCTCCTAACATGAGGACACCAGACCATCACTGCTGATTCCAAAATTGATCGTACCAATGCGCATTACAAAGCTTTGAGGCAGAGGGGATCAGTGAATCCATCGGCCATCTTTAGAATAAAGCCAAGCTGTTTGTTAGCTTTAGAGATAACTTTTTCGTAATGAGGTCGAAACGTTAGTTCACTATCGAGCATCACGCCAAGGTCTCTAACTTGATCGAGTCGTTCCAACGGTTGTCCAGATAAAGTGTACACATGGTTGTCGTATCCGTGATTTCCAAAATGGTCGGAAAGAATTTTTTTCTGCTACGTGTGCCTGCGACTGTTCTCTACAAACTTCGATTACAGAATGACGCTTAATTGCCTTGACTCACAATGTGTTGTCTCCGCTCTCCCACTCAGTGTCTCTCTCTCTTCAACCAATCATGAACTCACAACCGTGTGCGTTTGCGTTCTCATGTTTCCGGTTACGGTTTCGAACGCAAACTGGTTTCGCACTCAGATATAAAGTATTACTGTTATAGCCTGTTAAATGAAAATGTGTGCGAACTTAGACATCAAGATACTATTTATCCAGCGAAGAAACCGGTAGTATAAATAGGCTAGAAATTAATGCTAAACACGAAGTTAAATTGTTTAGATCTATAACCCATTTTAATAATCAATTCTAATATTAGCTCTTATCAAATATTTCATATATGATATCTTTTCAATGTTCATTCTTGAGTTGATGATCATCATTGTAGATCATAACCCATCATTGTTTATATAATCCATATCTTAGTAAGTTTCTAAGAATGTGTACTAACTGCCGCACGCTAACCTGGAGCTACCCCGAATTATGTCAAAGTGACCCAAATTCAGCAAAACCGTGGTTACTCTAATTTGGGTTCGGGTACCTAAACTCAAATCTGGGTAACAGTACAAGCGAAGAAATCTGGGTATTCGGTACCCAGCTCTTTTCGCTTCACAATATTGTTATTGCATAAAAAATGTTAAATAATACAGTTTCCCCCAGCGTATATCATTTGCCGGCTGTACCGACAATGCTCCGCCTTGATATATTCAACCATTCTTACCTTATTTTTGCTGCATACAACGATAAATTCCAACATTTTCTCCGGAATGCAACGTCGGCGCCATGTTGCTGTATCCGAAAATGTTTAAGTCCCCATTTACCCAGATTTCGGGTTCGTCTGACTCAGATCCATTTTGTTGACATACCCAGATTTTGACAACCGCTAATATCGAAAAAATCCGGGTAGAATCGACCCGGCCAGTGGGTTGTTTCAGATTAGCGTGCGTAATACGGCGGCATAACGCTTCACATCCCTTTTTTGGTGTCTAATCTATGTTTAGACTACGGAGTTGAAACAAGTCAATCTACTTATAAACGAAGGAAAAGTAGTCAAGATAAACTCATAGGAATATTAAGTCTAAACCCATAGTGGATCAGTCTTGATTTCGTGTTTCAAATATACTCGCGATAATATTGCTAGTGTTCCTACAATGGTGCAACGGATATCGTTTTTTTTGTGAAGGAAATCGTACTGCATTTATCGACACACAATTCCAGGTAATTACGTTTGCTTCATTCTTCTAAAGAATCCAGCATGTTTTGTAGCTCCATGTCATATGTGTAGAAAACTCGATTCCCAGAAGGCAATACATATGTGACGTCTTTGATGTACAGGGAAAATAATAATGGGCTAAGGTTACTCCCCTGAGGCACACCAGATGTAACAAAGAAAGCGTCGGATTCTGTCGAGCCAAGTCTCACTTTCATTGACCTTCCTGAAAGGTATGATCTTAGCCAATTGACGATTGCTAGCGAAACACCTAACTTTTGGAACTTGTGTAGTAGGACTTCATGATTTACCCGATTGAAGGCAGCTTTGAAATCGGTATAAACAGCATCGATTTGCAAACCCGCATCCATAGAGCGTATGCACACAAAGGAAAACTCAACAAGGTTAATATTGACTGACCTTCTCGGATATCTATTCTCACTAATCACTGTTAAAAGCGATTAGTACAAATTGAGAAGTGAAACGTCTACTCATCTTCCACATTGAGAAGTGAGAAATGATTAGTGAGAAGTGAGACGTCTTACTACTCACTAATCATTTTACTCTTCTCACTGTGAAAAGTGGGAAGAGCGAAGTATGAAGGGAGACGCCTCCCTTTTCACTCATCATTTCTAAATACATATTTCTCACTTTTGCAGTGAGAAGTAAGAAATAAGGATTGAATAGTGAAAGGTGAGACGCCGAATTACCTATTTGGCCAAATAACATATTCGGCCGAATGACTTGTTCGGCCAAATGACATACTCGGCCATATGACATATTCGGCCAAATGACTTATACGGCCAAATGACTTATACGGCCAAATGACTTATTCCGCCAAGATTCGGTCGAACGACCCTCCCTCCCTCTAAAGGTCTAGTGCAAAGGGTGAAAGGCTGGAATAAAACGTTCCCTGAAAATAAGCCATTACTATCCGCCTTTGAATGCCATACATGCAGTGGCGAAGAAACCCCCTTCAATACCAGTAAATAAGATATATTAATTATCATATGGATAGAAAAATAAAAATAAAATAAAATAAAATCAGTTAGAAAATATACGAGAAATGCACAAATTATTTTAAAAAATTATTTGAAGAATTATAAAACTTAAACGCATTAAAAATGTATTATTAAAAAAAATAAAATCATTGATATGAAGCAAGCAAAGAGAACTTCCCTTCACAAATACGGCCTTCTCGAGAAGCAAACTGATTAACTGCCCTTGTGTAAAACCGAAATTACACGAAAAAAATCACCCTTTGGTCATCTTCAAGGGTTTCTTTATCGGTAAAGGAGAAATAAGATGAAAAAATTCCTCCATAATTTAAAAGGAGAGCAAGTAGTACTGTCACGCACCACCACTTGCAGGAATGTAATATCGACAGCAGTAAATTATGTATCATGTCCCTTCGCCACCGAACGCCCCCGTTGGTTGTCCATAAATCATCATACAAATAGGAGAAAAAATTCTGTGGAGGGTAAGCCCTATGATTTGGGGGGTTCAAATTTGGGTTGTTAATTATGATGAGTAACAGACGGTTAATTTGGGCTAACAAATTTATTGCAAATATTACGATGATGTAGGGTTCTTGAAAATGAAAAAAAAAACTTTATTTGTCGATTGGTACTTGCTATTAAAAGCATAATCAATATTGAATGGTTATAGATCCTGTACATAGCCATCCCTTCAAATAATAAATAAAAGCCAAGTTTCTTATTTTTGTGAATTTAATGAGCATACGAAATAATTGGTGTTTTATTCTTCTCTAGCGATATGGGAAAATACATTGGCCTCAAACAGAATAACTCCTTTATTTTCACGTAATCAATAAACCCTCCTGAGGAAAAACTGTTCCTGAAGAAAAAATCAATACCAATTCCCTTCATATTAATAATATTATTAATGAATATACATTCCGAATTAAAAAATTATATATTTAGGGGAAGTTTACTCAACTTCAAGGACTTGCTTGAGTGTGTTCATTGGAGTGGAGTGTTCATTGATTTTTGTACTTTTTTGTTCATCAGAATATGTTTATGATATGAATTTACGACTAACCGTGAGCAGTCCTGAACAGTGAATTACTTACTTGTTGTCAATTTTTTGGATATCATATACAGATGAGACTGATTTGCGGTTAGCGGTTAGCGGCACATATTGGAACAACTCAGAAAAAAGACGGTCAATACCTCATTGTGGAGTTTAATACAGATTTAGATCCATGATTTGTTCATAGAATGTATCTTCAGCAAAATTTCTCGAAACACAATATTCTAAAACATTGTCAAAAACCCGAACAATAAAAAGATTGTAGAAAAAAAAATTTCTTTGCTCGGGTATCGCATTGAAACATAATAGTGGATTTCACGCTCTACATTTTGTAGGGCCGCTTTTTGAACACATTCTATGAAAAAAATCATGGATCTAAATCTGTATTAGGCGCCACAATGAGGTTTTGACCGTCTTTTTTCAGAGATGTTCCAATGTGCGGCAGTATAGCCTTTGCGTACACATAGTGTGCGGGACAGACAAATAGGTTGATTAGTGCTCCATGCACGTATTGAAATTCGCCCCGCCAAGATCTGTTCTACAATTGCAACTCTACATCTAGCCTTGACGTGGTACCGGTAGAAGTCTCTTTGAGAAAAAGAACCGCAAACGAGAGCAGAATGTATTTTTTTCGCATGCCACCCAAAAACATCGTCCTTTTTTCACCATTGCCACTACATACATATTGCTTGCCACCTAGCTCCAAGTTCCAAAATGAGTCAAAATATCGCTCCTCGTACGTGCCGTCATGTTATTCGTTTACCTACGTGATATGAGTGAATAAAATTTGGCCAGAAGTTTTGATGAAATACACGTTTTCACCATTTCCACCGTCACTTCAGGAAAATCGATAAAGCCGTGTTACTGAATCGTCATTTTTTGCTTTTATTACACTAAATATAACATGAAGAAAATTAGAAATTATAATCTCTTCAATAGTGCAATATTTAATTAGATTCTATGAGAAATGACAACAAACAATAACTCGATTAGTCCGTATCATTCATTTTAATAAAATATTCTCAGGTTGAATTCAGTTGTCATCCCAACAACACTATATTAATCTACGCTTTTTTTCTAATTGAACAGAAATCAATAAAGCCAATACAAATATTCAAAGCAAGTTATGTCTCTCTCGGATTTTTTGCCCAAGAATAATAGTTTGAGGGGGCAACAAATAAAATTTCTGGAAATTTTGAGGATTTTCAAAATACTCCGAGGAGTTTTTTTCTTGACTTTATTTTCATTTAAATATTTTTTTAATCCTCCCCCCTCTTTCTTGACGTTTCGAAGACCAGTAGGACATAATTGAAATAAAATATTTGTAACGGCGTAATTTGACCAAAAATCGGTGAACTCCAACCGGATACTGTCGCTAATTTAAGTATACAGTAACAGATATTTAGACATCAAAACATGAGTAGAGTTTAAATTTTAGGGTTGATTGTTTGATACACGATTATTGAAGCTGCCGCAATCAGTTACTGCGATGACAACCGGGAAACACACCCCAACAATAGTCCGGAACGAATCAAGACAAAACTTCCAATCATATTGAAAACCCTCGTGTCGAAGGTCGATGTCTGTTGATATTGGTTCTGATTAAATATTTAAATTGTGTTTTTTTCTTTGCCACGAGAAGAGATATGCACATTTTGATTCGATGATAATTTATAGATGAGTGTCTTTCAACGAAGCATCTACGCGTATCCCTAAACAGCATTACAAGTTGCTATCGCGTACATAAATGCAAATTCAAGTATTTTGAAATGACTGTAACCTAACATTTTGGAGAAATTTTAATCAGTGTGAAATGGAATGAACACCCGAATTTACACATGTGACATCATTCGTTAAGAAAGTAGCCCCGTTCAACAGCGAGGCAAAAGACGTTACATTGAAACCAAGTCGAAGATGTTCTATTCAAGCTTTATCGATGGAAACATATTCATAAATCTAAAGTATGTTCCAAAATCGAAAGAACATCCTGCCGTAAGGAAGCACATTTTAATTTGCATACTCATTTCCGAACGGCATGATGTTGAGGTGTCATTGTGAACCAGAGTCAGTAGAAGGGAGTCAACTGGGGGAAAACGAGATGAATGGTATAGATAATAGGATTTTGGAACCAGTTCATTATTGGATCAAGGAAAGTCTTTTCCCTCCAGAAAAAGGGCGACAACAGGTCTGGGCTGGCTAATCTGATTACCAATACTCAAATTGTTTAGTTTTTTTGCCTTTCTCGTACACTAAGTCTATAGGATCCTCCGAAAACGAACTTTTGATAGAAGGCCGGAAGACCCATAGTGTTATACAACAATCGACTCAACTCGACGAACTGAAGTGACGCCTGTTTGCGCGTGTGTATGTATGTGTGAATACAAAGAAACTCGATCTTTTTGCCACTTACCACTCAAATGCCGAACGTGTCTCATATCCCGAACAGATGGTTTAAATGACCATTTCATCGTTATTCGCGTATTTTTGTATTGTTATGATCCAAGCATAGTCCAAGGATCCGTAAGACGAGCTCGGTGGTTTAGTGGCTTGGAGTGGAGTTTAGTGGAGTTTACCTACGTTCTACCAAAACGAGTCCTACTGTTATAACCTTCCACACTTACTTGATACTTGATGGGCTACAGCTCCTCGATGAACCTACGCCGAATGGAATATCCTTCTCCACTGGACTCGATCCTGGGCCAATCGCTTCCAGTCGCCCTGAACATTGAGCGCCCTCAGGTCCTCTTCAACTGCAAAAAGCCATCGTGTACGCGGCCTCCCACGAAGCCTGCGGCCTCTTCCGGGTTCTCTACTAAATATTATCCTCGCTTGACGATTTTCCGGCATACTAACAATGTGTCCAGCCCACCGTAATCTGCAGTGTTGTATAAGATTAATAATATCCAGCCTTTTAAACACTTGGTACAATTCGTGGTTCATGCGACGCCACCAGATACCGTTCTCCTGTTTACCGCCGAGTATTGTCTGCAGCACCTTACGCTCAAACACTCTGAAAGCTCTCCGATCAGCCCCCTTTAACGTCCATGTTTCATGGCCGTATAAAGCCACTGGAAAAATCAGAGTAGTATACAGCGCGAGTTTTGTTTTCGTTTGCAGACTACAGGACTTAAGTTGGTTACGAAGTCCGTAATAAGCCCTATTTGCAGCTGCAATACGCCTTTTCACCTCGCGAGTATCATCATTATCGCACGTCATTAATGTTCCAAGATACACAAATTCTTCTACAACTTCAAACTTTTCACCATCCAGCACCATTTCGCTACCACCTCCACCTTCGTTTTGCTGGTATTTATCGTGAGTCCAATCCTCGCTGTCTCCCTCTTCAAAGGCATTCAAGCCACTTCCACGGCCAGCGATCAATCCCGATAATATCGATATCGTCTGCAAATCCCATGAGCATATGCGATCTTGTGATAATGGTACCGCTTCTTTGCACACCAGCTCTCCTAATCGCTCCCTCGAGCGCTATATTAAACAGTAGATTCGAGAGTGCATCACCCTGCTTTAATCCATGTAAGGTAAAAAATAACGTCGATATTTCATCCGCAACCCTTACACTTGATTTCGATCCGTCCAACGTTATACGTTATATCAATAAACAGATGATGTGTCTGCAAGTTGTACTCCCGGAATTTATCAAGGATTTGTCTCAGGGTAAACATAAACAAGGACTCTACAAGCGGTCTCAATCTGTTGAACAGAATACGGGACATAATTTTGTACGCAGAATTAAAAAGGGTAATTCCTTGGTAATTGGCGCACTCCAGTCTGCCCCCTTTCTTAAAGAGAGGGCAAATGAGGACGTCCAACCAGCTAGCAGGCATTTCCTCATCTTCCCATATTTTCGACATAACATGGTGCAGAACTTCATAAAGCTGCTCACTGCCATGTTTGAGAAGTTCAGCCGAGAGCTGGTCGTTCCCCGCAGCCTTATTGTTTTCAGCTCTTTAACAGCTTTTTTAACCTCATCTAGTGTAGGTGACTCCACAGCTTGTCCATCATTCCACCTTCGACACTAAAAATGCAAAAAAAAAACTCCCGTGGCGGTGGCACCTATGAGAGGTCGTAGAGTTCTCTGCATCTTTCTTCAGTAGGTGTCCAGCTAACCATTGCATCGTTCCCCTTCCTTAGCATTCGCAAGGATGTGCCCAGGACAGATCTCGACTTTTGGTAAACGCATTGCTTCCATGTAAGAGATAATGATTAGTCCAAAATCACTGTCTGTGGTAACGGATGAAAGTGATGCAACTCTCATGCAACAGTTCAGGCTTGTACCATCTACGAATTTGTGCGAATTGCTCAATGCAAATTCTAATGCTAAAGTTTGTAGGGGAGACCGGGGCTGGTAAGCCGAAGCGGCAGGTTGACCGAGTGGCTTTTGTGAAAACGTTTTGAGGCACATTCAAGGCTCATTATAATGTTTTGGGTGGGGCATTAAATCGCCCATGTACGGATGTAATTTGAGGTATTTTAGTGTTTCCGTTTGCTCAGGATCACAATTTTTTCAATTTTGGTTATTTTATTATCAGACTAAGGCCGGAATGAACTATGCTATACATAAAAGTCTACTCCATTCAGCTCGGTTCATGGCTGCACGTCGCCAACCACGCAGTCTGCGGAAGGTCCGCAAATCGTCCTCCACCTGATCGATCCACATTGCCCGCTATGCACCTAGCCTTCTTGTTCCCGTCGGATCATTGTCGAGAACCATTTTCACCGGATTACTGTCCGACATTCTGGCTACGTGCCCCAGCGCAGTCTTCCGATTTTCGCGGTGTGAACGATGGATGGTTCTCCCAACAGTGGAACTCGTGGTTTTTTCGCTTCCTTCACGTACCGTCCGCCATCTGCACCCCACCATAGATGTTACGCAGCACTTTCTTTTCGAAAACTCCCAGTGTGCGTTGGTTCTCCACGAGCATCGTCCCGGTCTCGTGTCCGTAGAGGACTACCGGTCTAATAAGGGTTCTGTAGATAGTCAGTTTGGTACGGCGGCGAACTTTATTCGATCGAAGCGTTTTGCAGCGCTCTAGCCAGTACCTCACAACCGTGTTTAAATAGCTCTCCTGGTAGTTGGTCAACTCCAGGAGCTTTGTTGTTTTTCAGCCGACCGATGTCCTCCTGGATTTCCTATAGATTCGGAGACAGAAGTCACATGTCCTTCGCGCGTGCTCCTAGGTTCATTACCATTTTTTTTTTTTTTTTTATTGGAGCAGGGAAAAGCCCCTGGGAGTGTTGTTCCAAGTGAACCACTTCTCCCAAAGGCATAAAACCTACCCTTCTTAACCATACCGCCACCTTGTATGCCACATCGCCATTCAGGTACTCTGTGTAGTGCTGCCGCCATCTTTGGATCACCTCACGCTCGTTTGTAAGAAGGTTCCCGTTTGTGTCCTTACAAATGTAGGGCTGTGGCACATGGCCCTTACGTGAACGGTTTAATTTCTCATAGAACTTTCGTGCGTTATTAGCGCTTTACAGTTGCTCCGTCTCTCCACGGTCTCGATCTTCTTGCTAGCGCTTTATCCTCTGAAAAATCAAGTTTTGTCTGCTCAGCGCCCGATTGTATCGTGCCTCGTTCGCCCTCGTGCGGTTCTGCAGCAATCTCGCCCATGCTGCATTCTACTCCTCAACTAACAGCTCACATTCGCCGTCATACCAATCGTTTCTCTGATCCGGGAGCACCGTGCCTAGTGCAGCGGATCGAATATCACTCCAAGCATCTTCAAGAGTCTGTGCGCCTAATTGTTCTTCCGTTAGGTGTGCCACTTCCTGCCGCTACCCGTAGTCTTGGGCTAGTCTACCGTCTTGTAGCCGCCCAATGTTTAGCCGCGGTGGATGACTCCGACGCGTGTTGTACACCATCAAGAGTTTTGAGCGCAGACATACTGCAACGAGGTAGTGGTCGGATTCAATATTCGTACTGCGGTAAGTGCGTACGTTCGTGATGTCGGAGAAGAATTTGCCGTCGATTTGGTTTTCCGTTACTTGATTAGGTGATTTCGATGGGGCCTTGTGGGTATTCTTGCGGGGGAAGAAAGTGCTTCGGACTACCATTCCGCGGGAGGCTGCAAAGTTTATGTATCGTTGGCCGTTGTCGTTCGATACGGTATGCAGACTATCCGGTCCGATGACCGGTCTATACATTTCCTCCCTTCCTACCTAAGCGTTCATGTCACCGATGACGATGTTGACGTCCCACAGTGGGCATCCATCGTATGTCTGCTCCAGTTCTGCATAGAACGCTTCTTTTTAGTCGTTGAGTCTCCCTTCGTGTAGGCAGTGCACGTTGATGATGCTATAGTTGAAGAAACGGCCTTTTATCCTCAGCTTGCACATCCTTGCGTTGATTGGCTGCCACCCAATCACGCGTTGGGTAGCCGCTTAATGCCCGCTTGTCCACACTTTCTGTCCTGTCCAGTAGATTTCCTGCAGCGCTACGACGTCGAAGTTGCGGGGATATAATTCATCGTAGATTATCCTGTCGCAACCTTTTATAGAGCCCACTTGTCATAAGACGAGTTTGTACAATCCCATTGAATTCCACTCGACTAAGTCGAGTCAAGTACGAGACACTGAAGACGGCCTTACTGTTGAGGTCGAAATACGTATCTGTCAAGATACAATTAAGTGGTGGAATTCAATGGGATTGTACAAACTCGTCTTATGACAAGTGAAGACATTCCACTAAAAAGCTCAACATAATTTTTCTATCTTTTATAGAGGTTTAACAGAGCCCACTGCTCTATGGTCCAGGATACAGATTCACGCGGAAAGATGCATTTTGCTCCAAAACTATATTTTTCCGAAAAAAACTGTTGTTCTACAAAATTGTTCAAAATAGTCAGGCCATCATTATGGTTCTACCAAAAAATTGGGTGGCCATCATATAAAAAAAATTGTATTTTTTTTTTTATTTCTCGGAATATTGACATGTTATGTTCTACAAAGCTGTAGCGCAGCTTATTCCAATCAATTTAGCAAAAAAAACTTTTTCTGTAGCTTTTAAGTTAGCTGATTTAGAGCAATTTTACCTAATTGGATTAGGGTGTACCTCATAAAAACAGTATTTTTTATCTCCTTTTTTGTTTTAGATTTCTCGAAGAAGTCGTCTTCAGGTGACTTTTAGAGCTAAAAAAAATGCAACTTTTGATGGGTAAATATGCTCTATATCTTTTTCCGATCAAAAGTTATAATCATTTTTCTGTCAAAATTACATTTTTTTCATAAGTTGATATCTCCGGTTAGGGCAAACCAAAAAAAATATATTCACACGGCATCCGAAAGAGAAATTTATATTCTTTATTATGTCGAAAAATTGGGGATTTATTTTTTTATTTCAAGTTTCACCAAGTTTACTAAAAACATGTTTTGCCTTTCTCGTACACTAAGTGTACGTAAAGGCTATAATACTGCTTCAAAAACAAAATTTTGATAGGAGGCCCGGAGGGCCGATTCTTATATACCGATCGACTCAGCTCGACGAATTGAGGTGATGTCTGTATGTGTGGATGTATGTGTGTGTGTGTATGTGTGTATGTGTGTATGTGTACAAATTTTGTAGACACACTTTTTTGAACTTCCCATTGTCCGATTTGCTCGCAACAAGTTGCAGGCGACGCGGAATTCAGTCCCATTGTTTGCTATTGAAAATTAGATCAATAGCTCATTGCAATCTGAAGTTATGGCCAAAAAACTGTTTTTGCGTATAAAAAAACAGTAAAATATTCTGCACTGAATTTTCCTAGATTCGAACTGCTGACCTTTGGGGTGGAAAGCGCTTACTATACCACAAAACCATCGGGAGACACATGGTACGAATAAATATAAGTTGTACAGTATTCATCAAATTGGTATACGTTCATTTCTTTTCAAAGCCACAGAGTTCACTCTGCTAGGGTAACGGTACCAATATTGGAAGTGTTATTGAATCAATGAAAGAAAATATATTTGATAAAATCAATAGTGGTTCTAAATTGATAGTTTTAATGCATTAACTGATAGACAAACTTTGAATTTGCTAGACATGAAATTGGATTCATTTCGCCTTGATAATTAATCTAAATTTCTTGGAGGTAAAATGAGCCGTCGCAAGCATAATCGTCCAATATTGATTTTGCATGGAAGAAAATATGGAACAGTTACGCTTGCGGCGGCAGTATATAGGTAGGAAAGCCATTTTGTTGGGGAAATTATTGTTTTCAATTAGTATTCATAATGGCATAATTACAACGTGTCGTATCAGTTAAGAAATGCAATGATGGACAATATTATTAAGAACCCATTGTCTTCACTGAAGGCATGATCGCCCTATAAGTGTTTATTTGGGTAACTTCTTACGAAGAGAAAACTGTTCAATAATTAATAACGTTTCTCTTTACTAAACGTAATCAGGCCCATTTTTTCTATTATTTTGCTATCATGCGCTCGCATACCCTATATACGAGTGAACTTCTCACGTGGCATCTATTTTTGTGGCGTTCAATCAGTGTATGGGAGCGCAGCTGGTGTACGTGAGGACGCTATGCAAGCACATTTCGGCGGGAACGAACGGCACTGCATTCGCTTCAGTCGCTTGCCGTCGGATGAATATCGCAGAAGGAAGCATCACCAACACACCGCTTTGGCCCTGACGGAAGCGAGTAAACAAAATGGGGGCCGGGTGATGCTTTTTTATTTCACCCGGTAAGGAATATAAGGCGTCAATTTTAAAATAATTGTTAAAACGTTAAAACACATTTTAGCCGAAAATAGCTAAAATTTAATTTACTTTTAGATTGGCAACATGAAAATCTAATTATTTCGATTAAAAACATGTGTAAATATGTAGCCTAACATTTAGGTGAAGATTTCGGCTATCTGTTGCTGGTGTTGGATTGCGTGGGAATGCTCTCGGCTCTCAGATTTGACAAATCGATGTTTTAACCTTTAACGCAGAGAAGTCGTTTTAAAAATTTGGTATTGAGTTATATAGAAAAGAAAAATTGTTTATAAATATGTTTTCGAAAAAAAAGAGAACCGAACGAGCGTCGAACATAGACTCTCTGAGTGAGAGCCTAGAACGATACCCCTCAGCTATCTTTACTTCTTGGAAGAGCGGTGATCGAAGTATAAGAGCTTATACGCAATTTGCACTGATCATCGTCTGCTTGTGCATTCGTGTGGCAACGCACCGGATGCTGTGTTTAGGTTCCGTGGCATATTTAAATCATCTGACGTTGAAAAACATATACGATTGAGTCTACGTTATGTGCTTTTGTGTCAATTCATTCAGATATGTTACCTAATATTCATAGTGTTTTGATGTGCAGGGAAGCAACATCAATTTCAACGTTTAATTTGAATCCTCTGTAATGCAGTCTTCCTGGCGTTACAGCAAATAATCTATATTGGCACAGTATATGTAGAAAATAAAACAATTTATTTTAGTAAATGGTTTTGATTTTCTACAAATATTAACTTACTATATTCCTACCTTTTCGCTTGCATATCTTCTGTGTTGTTGTGATAGTTAATTAATTCATGCTATACATAAGTCCTAAATCTTGGACTTCGCTAGACCAATTAATTGGAACCCCATTCATAGTGATAACATATATGTTTGAAGTTTTCAAATATCACTCGGATTATGTGGGAGAAGCTGAGTTTCGGAAAGATTCGGAGAAAATGCATTCTTGCAAGTCAACGGAAAATATATCCAAACTTTTCTACAATCCAAGCATGTTTTGGATCATGTAGTAATCTCAGTTCGATCATTTAGTTTGTCGATGACTCATCCCGGAGGTTAAATTTCAAAACGTGTTTTATGGTGGACTTCTGGTGCGAAAATTTTCGACAGCTCTGCCCTACAGTTTGTTGTTTTAATTTAACTAATAATCGATTTAAAGCACTAGTTTGTAATAACTTATACTGAATGATAACAATTTTTTTATTAGTTATTATTAGTCAGTATAGGTTACTGCAACCGGCGCTATCATTGTGGTAGTAGTGCAAAAGAAACAGCAATAGGGCAGAGTTGTATAATCCTTCGCGGTAGAAATGGTGGAAAGCTCGGTTGGAAGTCAACTTTTGGAATGAGTTATTGACAAACTACTAAATATACAGGTTTGATAATTAATAAATTAATTAAGTATAATATTAGGTATGCAATCAGTATGATATAAAGTATTACACATTATTGGCCCAACTATGCTGATTTAGGTAACACCAGCTCTGTCACGAGTAGTCTATCAGATTGTGTACATGGATAGTTTACCTGTATGGAGTGAACTGATAAATAATTTTGGATCTTTTAGATTTTGGATACAAAAGCAAATTAAAATTAATTAGTTCTAATTCAACCTTCGTACCATCACTGTGAAATGCTCTCCATATGAAAAAAAGCAACCATAGTAGAATTATCTTCAGATTTTTAAGGTCGGATCTAATTCGTGAATTTTAGTTGAAAAGTGGTTGAATGTCAATGACAAAAACGAAGCTGCTATCAGCAAAAATGAATTCTTACCAATATGAAAAGTAGTATTCAAAACAATAATTAAAAGGCTAGCTTATTGATTGGGTGACAGAAGCCTAAGCTGGATTCTGACTTCAAACTGGGAAGCACTCGAATGTTTGCCAACTGGAAACATTTTTGTTCTATATCCAGGATGTTTTTGTAATACTAAAATAAATGCTAATACTAAAATAAAACATCACTGCATTCGCTTCAGTCGCTTGCCTTTGGATGAATATTGCAGAAGGAAGCATCACCAACACGTTTTATTGGCCCATCACCCCGACAAGGGTGAAGGGCGTCAATTTTAAAATGATTGTTAAAATGTTAAAACACATTTTAGCCGAAAATAGTCAGAATTTTCGGGTTTGAAATTTAATTTTCTTTTAGATTGGCAACATGAAAGTCTAATTATTTCGATTAAAAGACATGTGTAGATATGTAGTCTAACATATATATGTTATACTTCGGCTACCTAAATACTTCGGCTACCTGTTCGTGGTGTTGGTGTTGCGTGGGAGTGCTCTCGCCTCTCAGATTTGACGAATCGATGTTTTAATCTTAGTTTACAAACGCAGAGAAGTAGTTTTAAAAATGTGGTATTGAGTTATAGAAAATAAAATTGTTTATAAATATGTTTTTGAAAAAAATGAGAACCGAACGAGCGTCGAACACAGATTCTCTGAGTGAGAGGCTAGAACGTTACCCTCAGCTATCTTTACTTCTTGGATGAGTGGTGATCGAAGTATAACACGTTATACGCAATTTGCACTTATCATCGGCTGCTTGTGCATTCGTGCGGCAACGCACCGGATGCTGTGTTTGAAGATTCCAAATAGCACTCGGATTTTGTGGGAGAAGCTGAGATTCGGTAGGATTTGAAGAAAATTTTTCTTTTGGCAAGTCAATAAAAGTGTATCCAAACTTTTCTACAATCCAAGCATGTTTTGGATCATGTAGTAATCTAAGTTCGATCATTTAGTTTGTCGATTACTCATACCAGAAGTTAAATTTTAAACGTGTTTTATGGTGGACTTCTGATGCGAATATTTTTCGACATTTATCCTCTGGAATGAGTTATTGACAAACTACTAAATTATCGAACCTATATTACTAAATGATCGAAAACATCCTTGCTATAATCCATAACAAATTACTCTAAGGCAATCAACGATTTTTGATTTCCTGATAGAATAATATCAGGTATGCAATCAGTATGATATAAAGTATTACACATTATTGGCCCAAGTATGCTGATTTCGGTAACACCAGCTCTGTCACGAGTTATCTATCAGATTTTTGCAGTGATAGTTTACCTGTGCAGAGTGATCTGATAAATAATTTTAGATCGGTTCATTATAATATATACAAAAACAAATTAATATGAATCAATTTTAATAAAACCTTCGGTTAATCACTCCGAAATGCTCTCCATATGAAGAAAAGCAACCATAGTAGAATTCCCTTCAAATTTTATTAAGTCGGATCAAATTCGTAAATCTTAGTTAAAAGTGGTTGAATGTTAATGACAAAAACGGAACTGCTATCAGCAAAAAATTAATTCTTATCTATATGAAGAATCATACTATTCAAAACAATAATTTTAAAAAGGCTAACTTATTGATGGGTGCCAGAAGCCTAAGCTGGATTCTGACTTCAAAACAAGAAACACTCGAAAGTTTGTCAAATGACCAACATTATGGATCATATATCCAAAACTATGGACCATATTACCGAATTGGATCATAATCACGATCATAATCAAAAAGAATAATTGAATTCTTCATGATACTTCTGGATACGCCTGAGCTATTTTTTGGATTTAAGGTAGCGTTTTATGGAACATTCAGATGTTTATGGATCGTTTTTCATTTTTTATGGATCGTTTTTGTGCATTTAACGGTACAAAGTAAGGCTGCCATAAACAAATGTGAAAAATATGTTTGTCAACCCTTTTGAACGAGCGAGAAAGGCATCATCACCGCTAGGTGGATTACTCAGGGTTTTAAATAAATTAATATAACTCGACAACGGAAGAAGATACAGACGATATTCTTATAGCAAAACACGCGTTTAAAAAAGCTCCAAAAGTCGTCAGAAGTTGACATCCGTGAAAAATAAAAAATGAAATGAGCAGATCATAAATATTGTTTTTTGAGGGACACCCTAATCCTGGTAAGTAAAATTACTCTAAACAAGTGAGCTTGAAAGCTACATAAAAAGTTTATATGGCAAAGTTGATTGGAAAAAGTTGCGCTACAACTTTGTAGAATATTTTATGTCAATATTCCGCATAATAAAAAAAATAAAATTTCACATTTTTATAAAATGGCCCACTCTATTTTTCGGTAACTCTATAATAAGGGCCCAAGTATCCAGAACAACTTTGTAGAACAAATGTTGTTTCTTAAAAGTATGCTTCAGACCGAAAATGCATCTTTTCTCGTAAATCTTGCTTCTAACCGGAGATATCAACTTATGAAAAAAATGTAATTTTGACAGAAAAACGATTATAACTTTTGATCGGGAAAAGATATTGAGCATCCCAGTAAACCACATATCGTATATGAAATGAGAAATTGTATCGCATATATTGCTATTTTCTTTCACATTCGTATATGACTGCTCATATAGATGGCTAAAATATGAATATTATTGTATATGATACCAGTGTAAGCAATATTTACGATTGCGTTTATGGAAGTCATAAACCTATATAAACAAAATCAGTTTTATCGGATCAAATCGGAAATATCGTTTATGAATACAAATATTGTCATGCAAATCATGTGCGTTGTACGTATATAGCTTCCACTTTCTGCGCGTTGAGCACTGAGCCACTGAACCTTACCGATTGAATTAGTTTCAAAATTACTTACTTCATTCCATCTGATCTGCCAAAATTCCGATTATTGCCGGAGAACTTTTTCACTGCCAACCAGTATCGCTCAATATCTGCACTAACAATTTATCGAACAACTAAAATGTAGGGTAGAATACAGCATTGGCAGGGTGCGACAGTTGTTGGCACCCTCAACAATATTTGCGTTTTCCAGCAAACACACACTATTTATGAACATAATTTTGATTCAATCACACAATTTCAAGTCTAGGCTTTCATTTGAATAAGTTGTTTGTGTAAAAGTAGCAAGATTTGACGAGTTAATCACCGAAACAAATTTGCACCTACAAAATTCTTGCCATTATTGCATTGCCAAAGAAAGCAGCGCACGAAAAGCAAACTGTTACTTACTTTTTTGCATCGCTTGTTTCTTCGCTTTATTGCATATGACACGACAAATTAAGTACGTAAACTACTTATTATACTTCATCACTACTTGATTATCACCACAAAGAGCAAATTTATGTAATATTTGCTCTATGTTTCACTAAATAAAATCGGGACTGTTCGTTTTCTTTGACAACAGCACACGTTGGAATAGAGCGAGAGAATGTGTTTGTGAGCATATCAAACACACGCTAAAAAGATACCACGCACAATTCTATGTGATTTGATTTTAGCAAAACTACGAACAAAATATCCGGCGTTGGCATTTATTTTAAAAAAGTGTTAAAATACAAATGCTTCTATTCAGATTTTACGCAGACCATGAATTATATCAAAAGTGATAGCAACACCGTAGTATGTGGCTGACATGACCGTTTTCCTTTTGCAACTTCAATACTTTCCAAGCTCATCGAAAAATTCATAAACATTCCCGTTCCTACATAGCGCATTTCAACCATAAATAATTGCCTACTTTTAGGGTATTATCTATTATTCAACTGTGAAACGTAGTGTAAGAATGTACTTCATTTGTATGGAATCCCCCTTCCAGAAGAGGAGGGGTCTAATATAGGAATGGGCGTTTTTCAAGAAAAAATCGATTCAGACGATTCAGCTGCAAAAAAATCACCCCCCTGGCGTCCTATACTATCACATGGGGTTTGACAATACCCTAGCAGCACACATGTTTTACATAGATTACTGCGACTTATATGTGACCAGATTTAGTTACAAACAAGTTGTTGCAACAATTTTGGACTGACTAGTGCTGCTCGGGTAGCCACCATGTCCACGGACGGTAGCTCATTACCGTCCGTTGTTATTGTATGAAAATAAACAACATGTGTTTTGTTTACTATTTGTTTTGGTTAAATCTGAAAATTGTTTTCAAAATAATTTGCAAGAATTACATCTTTGATCATGGGAATTATGTTATTTGATGATAAAATATAATAAACTTACGAATTGGAGTGAATCGACAGGTGAAATCGAACGCTACACGAAATCATATTTCGTAGCTTGTTCTCCCGCTCCGAATCAAACAAAAGATATTATTATTGTTTATACTGTGGTGAGCATCACAGTTGAAATGGTCCGGGGATGCAAATCGAACAACATTCATTAGTGAAATTGAAATGAAATAAATGGTATGCGGAAAGATGTTTTATGATTATATTTAAATGCCCATAAAAGCTGGTATTATTTTCGATCAAATTAAAAATGTGTAGTCACCAATATTGTAGATAAGATCTAGTTGCTTGTAAACGCACGATTCGGGAGAAGTACTTTTCAAAATGTATGCTGGACATATTCATGAAGATGTTCGCTACGCTGAGAAGCATCTCTTGCCACGGGGTTGAAAAAAATCGATTCAATTAAAAATCGGCCAGAATAAATCGATTCAAAAAATCGATTAATCGAGTTTAAAAAATCGATCCAAGAAAAAACGGATCGAGATCGCCCAT
Source organism: Armigeres subalbatus (assembly GCF_024139115.2). NCBI lineage: Eukaryota > Metazoa > Arthropoda > Insecta > Diptera > Culicidae > Armigeres > Armigeres subalbatus. The sequence continues at coordinate 211,115,350 of NC_085141.1, read as the reverse complement.
TCCTAGTCTAATACCATTATAAAAATCTTCATCGTTCCCAAAAACCTCAACATACAAATGTTCATGCCGTTTCCTAGTCTATAAGGGCAGACAAACAAAAATTCATTCTTATGTGTATAGATTTGGTTTTACATAGTTTACGTCGAGCGGTCGTGTCTTGTACACAACCCCCATGATTTTTTTTTATGAAGCAAACATATCATGTAAGGACCTTCAAATCTAAAGACCGCAAAGAGCAAGTTGTATATTTGAAACTGGTTGATAGACTTTTGCTTACGCGTGTAGACTCTAAGGCATTGAAAAGACAAAAGATGTAAATCTTGGAAGTGGGCAAAAAGCATATAAGTTCCCTTTTCCAAAACATTATTCAAATAGGTTGAAAATGGTAAAAGTTATGAAAATGTCAATATCTGGGTACACGGGTACCCTATCTGCCATTCACGTCTGTTTTTTGTTGGCCGCATAATGGTTAAATTTGTTTTACAATGTGTTTAAATGCTTTTGCCTATCTGTTTACATGACATAAAATTCATGCTTTGTTTTAAGTCAGTTTTGATAAGAAAATTATTTTGAGCTTTTTAGTGGAATGTTTTCACATGTCATAAGACGAGTTAGAACAATCCCATTGAATTCCACCACTTAATTTTTTTTTTAAGAATACCTGCGATCCTCCTTAAGTGGTGGAATTCAATGGGATTGTTCTAACTCGTCTTATGACATGTGCAGTTTTGATAATTAATGTTTGTTCCAAAATTGAGTGAAGCGAGATGAGCGTGTGGCCGATTAATATGAATGAATTTTGCTACTGGAGGATATAAACAACGAACATTTTGCACCAATACATTGCCAGTTTTATACTTCCATGTCTAGTTGCTGAAGGGAGCAAACTCATTGCTGATAATAGAAATTGCTATGCCAATAGAAGAAACGATGACCTGTTACTTTATATTAAATTTACTGAGTTTGTGGTACAAGCTGTTAAATTTAGTGAACACCAATCATCAAAGAAAGAGCATACATTTGTATACCAGTTGAACTGTACCTGTATTTTAGTCTAATTATTCATTATTTTTATCATTCAATTTGCCGAATGTCTTAGACTGCCAAGAATAGGTATTTTCCCCTAATTAAGTTGTAAACACAGTTCGAGAGTAAACACGATGAAAGACTGATGTTGACATTTCATAATCGTTTATACGTGGGTTGAATCGTTTGGAACGATGCGCAATCGTTGTTATGTACGAACATTATCAGGATAATCATAAGTTGTTATCATATACGATTCAAGCCACATTTGTACGCACAACAACAAGGGATCCGAATCGTATCAATGTAGTTCATATCGTACACTGAAGCTCTTGTCAATAATAAATCGCCATCTAGATTATGATTGTCAAAATTTTGCTGCTTTTCAAGAGTTGCTGAGTAGCGCAAGGGTAGAGCATCAGCCTTTAGTTCCAGAGGTCAAATGTTCGAGACAGGGTTGTTACCATTTATTTTTCCAAATATTCACTAAGTCGTATAAATGTTCACGGAAACTCGAGAAAGTCGTTATTTAGCCCGTATATGGCCTCCACTTTAGTAGGTATATAGCGATTCGGTGGATTATATACATAATATCTTATGTGTATATGATGACCTATATCAATAGCAATAGGTATAAAAATGTTGACTGGGATATTTACCCTTCAAAAGTTGCATATTTATGAGCTCTAAAAGTCACCTGAAGACGACTTTTTCGAGAAATCTAAAACAAAAAAAGTAGATCAAAAATACTGTTTTTTCGAGGTACACCCTAATCCAATTAGGTAAAATTGCTCTAAATCAGCCAACTTAAGAGCTACAGAAAAAGTTTTTTTTAGCAAAATTAATTGGAATAAGCTACGCTACAACTTTATAGAACATAACATGTTAATATTCTGAGAAATAAAAAAAAAATTCTATTTTTTTATATGATGGCCACCCTATTTTTTTGTAGAACCCTAATGATGGCCTGACTATTTCGAACAATTTTGTAGAACAACAGTTTTTTCTAAAAAATATAGTTTTGGCGTAAAATGCATCTTTCCGCGTAAATCTGTATCCTGGACCATAGTGCACTGTCAAACCCCACCACATCTTAGGCAGGCACCACAACTCGCAGATGGCCTGAGGAGGGATCGTTAAACCCTTGGACATAGTCCCTGCTGCCCGTGTTCCATTTTGATGCGAGAGAGAGTATTAAAAATCCTACAAAACGGTATAAATGTTTCTAGGGTAACCTCACTTTTGTGTATGTAAATTGTGATTGTTCTCGAAAATATCTCGTGGGGTAGGTTGGCCGACTTTTGTGTGGTCTGTTTGGCCGAGTTGAAAACTTATCTTTATTAACGTGTTTTTCATGAGAAAGAAGTTCACCACTTACTACAAAGAGAAGTTTGTGGGACGGGTTGGAAGTATTTTCTGCGCGGGCCATAAAAAATGGAACCGAGGGCCGCTTCTGGCCCGCGGGCCGTACGTTGGGCACCCCTGACATAGGGTGACATATCAGTTGCAAGCAGCAACGGTAGTTCCGGCGAATAATTAACAAGACAACTATTCGACTGCATATCCGGTTACGCTGGGATATGGATACTCTTAAGTAGTGCTTAACGGTGTAAATCCGGTCATATCGCCAGGATCAGTATAACACTGAAGCGGACAATATGACGTCCATAACCCCAAATTCCAAGATGTCAGGCGACCCATGCCGACAGGATAAATGGCCTGGAGGTGATACAATTAGCCAGGCATTTAAAGGAGCCTGAAAGAAACGGAAACGAATTTAGTGGATCTGCAGAACCCTCTGACTGATTAGAGCTCTGTGTAAAATATGTTTGTACTTCAGTACCAATGCATGGCCAAAATCAGTATTATCACACTTATTGTTGAGCCGAAACTGATTGAGGGGCGCGCCTTTGAGAGTTGGTATAAGCCATTTCTCGAAGGGTATAAATAGCGGTACCTAAATCTGAAGAGGCAATACAAGGACGATACAAGCCACGGTGCGTACTCAAGAGAAGTATTTTCCTGTCATCCGGGGCAACTCCAAACTGAAAATATGCCTGCACGAAGTCAATTTTGAAAATTTCTGTCCTCCAGCTAACGACGCAAAAAGCTCATCATGCTCTGGTTTACCTTCGTCAGCAAACCTTCTGCTTCAAGCTTGTCAAATTCATCTTCCATCGTCTTCTGCAGATTTTACGGAATCTTCCTCGCCTTCAGAAACACCTGCCTGATATTCTTTTTCAACGGTAGGCTGGCTTGAACACTACAGATCTTTCCGATGGAGTCGTCGAACATTTTCGGGAAACATCTTTTTGAGAGCAGCCGTACGAGAGGGAGCAGCATTCGAAAATTTGGAACGCGGTATTCCAGTCGACCGGAATCGCGTTCAACCACTCACGCCCGAGAAGTGGATGATTTTCGGATTCCACAACGTACAACGGTAACGTAACTTTTTCACCACCATGACGATTATACGCAGTACTTCGATACTGGTTCCACAGTAGCTCACGAGATTTTTGCTACAAACACGCATTCTTAGTCCAGAAAAATACCTGTCTTTCCATTTCGCGCTTACGATACTGACCGACGATCCAGTGTCCACTTCGAACCGAATGTTTTTCCCGTTCACTAGTACGTCTAACAGGAAACGAGCATTAACGGATCTTGCATCTATCTTACAAATCTCCCGCACTGCTGTACTTCCGCGATCGTCTCCGCCACCGGACTGATGTAAATAGTTCGTTTGCACCGCATTCGTTTTCTTCCCGGGGCGGCTTGCAACCGACCTCCCGGAAGTCGATTTTTTCATGCACGCTTTTGCGAGATATCCCTTCAATTTGCAAAACAAGCACACAGTGTCTTTAGGGCGGCATGTATTTGCAAAGTGCGACTTTTTCCCGCAGTGAAAACAAGAAGAATCGCTCGCACTTCGTCCCACTTTAATAAAAGACTTCAACCCAGCGTTTATTTTGTTTTGGTTACCTTTTTGTCCGGTCGATCGATGCATGGCGTTCACCACTTGCTTGACTAGATTCCCTTCAACTTCCGCACCTCCTTTCCTGAAAAGCTCCATGCTAACAGCAACGTCTCGAGCTTCTTGAAGGGTCGGCTGTCGCCTTTCTAGTAGCCGTTCCGAGGTATGCACCGAAATTACACGTAACTTACAAGTAAATAAAGCGGGTGGGGTGGAATCCTTAACTACTCTCAAGGTGGGTGGGTTGGTTTCCATCGTCCGCTGAACTGACGTAGTCTTCTCCTTCGCTGCCTTGACCTTCACTGTCTGTACTCTCAGCGCCTCAGGTGTTCCTCGAAGTGCTGCTTCTATTTATTCGATCACCATATGTTCGTCAGTCTCAACCTTATCACTACACATCTCGGCTCGCGACACGAAGCCTTTGCGGGATGCGTTGAGATTCTAATAGAACTTGCGTGTTTCTTGACAACGACACAGCTGTTTCATCTCCTTGCACCCCATTTCTTCCAGGCTGAAAGAAGCAAGCTGTCTACGTTTCTGTCTATAGCGTTTTGTCTATGGCGTTCCACCTTGCTGCAACGCGACCGCCAACGCTGGTCCTCCTTCTAACCGACACACCCGATATTGTTCTCCGTTGCGTTGGTAATAGCTGCTGCAATAGAACTTTAGAAGTTCTCTTGAGGGTCCCCATCGAGCTCAACCTCTCTAGCACCAGTGCCTCGAGATGCTGTACGTATGCAGAGGCGACATCAGGTTTCTTCACACTTAAAATAAATCGCATATATAAATTCACCGAAATCTCAACAGCAGAACTGTTCGGTAAATAGTTTTACAGATTTTCTGTGGTTTTGTCAGTTGAACAAAGGAAAAAATTACAGAAAATCTGTAAAATAATTACCGAATAATTCTGCTGTTAAGGTTTCGGTGCATTTCATCAAAATTCACCGAAACTTGTGAGATGATTGAAAAGTGTGTTCAGTCGCTCTAGGTCGTCCGCATTCTCTTGTTGATTGTTTGCTGCTTTTCTAATGCAACGTACACACCATTCAAGCAGTTTAACGAACATTGACATTGCCCCCAAGAAAACACTTCGGTTGCTGCTTTGTTTGAACGTGTGTGAAGTTGTTCGAACAAGCATTTGACAGTTGGCGGCTCGGTTGATTTTGGTTTGAGTTGTTGGGGGTGGAGTCAAGGTTCGCCGAACTTGTTTGAGCATTTGTAGTGAAGTTGCATAAACCCCCATATATTTTTTGATGGTTGGTGCTCAAGTAGGCGCTTCGGTCGTTCGTGTGGGATATTGTTGGTCGAATAAATTGATTTTTCGTGCCGCTGTTGGTAAAACTTGATGGATGTTTGAATAAACGAGAGGTGGAGTCAATGTTGGCTAAACTGCTTTACCGTATGTACGTTCCATAATGCAACGTACACACCAGTCAAGCAGTTTGACGAACATTGACTCCGCCCCCAAGAAAACGCTTCGGTTGCTGCTTTGTTTAAGCGTGTGTGAAGTTGTTCGAACAACCATTTGACAGTTGGCGGCTCGGTTGGAAAAAATTAAAACGGTTTGATTTTGGTTTGAGTTGTCGGGGGTGGAGTCAAGGTTCGCCGAACATGTTTGAGCATTTGTAGTGAAGTTGCACAAACCCTCATATATTTTTTGATGGTTGGTGCTCGAGTTGGTGCTTCGGTCGTTCGTGTGTGATATTGTTGGTCGAATAAATTGATTGTTCGTGTCGCTGTTGGTAAAACTTTATGGATGTTTGAATAAACGAGAGGTGGAGTCAATGTTGGTCAAACGGCTTGACCGTGTGTACGTTCCATAAGACTGGCTTGCAGCGGCTGGCACCAAACTGTAGGAAATAGAAGAATAATAATTGAAATAAAATAATATCGTAGGATGTACGAAATAGTAAAATTATGAATAAAATATAATTATATTGATTTATACGTTAATACAACATTGATTCAAATCATTATCATAAATCATGTTAAATTTGTCAGTCGTTTCATTGGAGTGTTGGCAACAGAGCAGCTTGCGACGTCCTGCGTGAGAGCGGTGAGATGTTACTGAGCGTAACACGGAGAGCGTCGTTCTTGCAAGACTTGACAGGCGGGAAAGTTAGTTTTGTGACGATTGGTGTGAAGAACGGATGTGTGGAAGAAAAGATTGAATTTGAAAAAAAGAATACAAAAAATGTGGAAACTTAATTATTTATGTTTATTTTATTTAAAAAAAAAGAGAAGACCCGACAATGACGCAGTCGGTAAATATTGAATCAGTATACGCTAATGGTGTTAAAGTTTTGAAGCATAATTTAAATTTATTTTCGAGTGAGAGATAGCGATGAAAAGTATTCTTGTGAAGTGGCGTTTTTCTAGCATTCGGCTGGTGCTCCAAAAGGCTTTTGATGGACGCTTCGTAGTGGGATCTTTTGCGTAAGTTTAATTTTTCTTTTTTGGATTGTTATTTCAATGCGAAATAGTGCGGACATTCATTTTTTTTTTCTCGTTTATGAAGCGTTGGCAATATGTTTTCGCTATTCAAGTTTCACACTTCGACAAGGAATGAGCGTCCTTGAATATTTTTTCCTTACGCGACGCCGTACATACGTGTAATGTTGTGTTAGTAAACGCGCAGAATCTAATTGATTAAATAAGGGATGAGGCTGCAGCAGAGGGCTGTTTCAGACCGTCATGATTGTTTGCTGTTTATTTGTAGCAAACGGATAATTATTTTTCTTTAGCAGCAAGCACATTTATTTGAAGTAGTGTTTATGTATTGATTTTATTATTATTTTATGACATAGGAAGGTACATAATATGTGTTTCTTGATCCGACTTATTTAGAGATGAGCACCTTTTTATATATTTTCTTAATGCGACGCTATGCATTCGTGCTAGTACATGCAATGTGTTGGAGGACGCTACAGTTTGTTTAAGTCCGCGGTGTTCGTGGTTGTTAGATTTTAACTGTACGATAACAAATAACGCACCACATGAGATTATTCTTTTTTGTATCCTGCGCAATTTTCAGTAAAGTTATTTTGCCAATGAACCTTGATCCTAAAACAGAATTGTGGACTGACGGCTGTAAAATATTTTGGATTTTATTCGTTCGCAACACGTTCAATATGAATGTTCTGAAGAATTATATAGATGCGATGCCATGCAAACATGCATTTGTGAACATGCGATGGAAAAATGTGTTGAAGTTCCAACAGAGGGCTGTTTAATTCAGTTATTTTATTGATCGTTTGATTGATTTGTACTGTTAGAAAAGAACCGAATTGTAGAAGATTTTTCTAGTCTGCCAGCACATTTAAAGTAGTATTTGTGTGTTCATGGTTATGCACCTCGGGTCTACACATGATATAAATTCATTATAGTAAGCGAAAATAATAAATCTGGCAAGCATTGATAACAATTTGAAAAATATGTGCGGCGCATATTATTCCAAATTCGACTACGTGAAATAAGTGATGAACTTCTTATTTTTGAAAAATAAATAATAAAGAATATAACATTCCTGTAGTTAGTTGAAGTGTCTCTGAGTAGTTATGGGAAAAGTTTGAAAAAAATACAATCCTCAAGCGTATGTTGTTGGATGTTTGTGCGTTACCGATGTGCTGTGCACTCTTTAGTGTAGAAATAAAATGTGTAATATGCGATGAATGGAAATACTGTTGAATAATATTTGATTTTGATCAAACATTAAACAAGATCAGTTGTGGGTTTCGTGTAGAGATAGAATATGTAAGATGCTATGGTCAAAAAATATTATTGAATGGTGTTTGATTTTGTCGCTTGATTGATATTCTTGATCCTGGTAAGCTCTACCCATGACTGCATGAACAAGATCAGCTGTTAAATGAGATGAGATGAACTGAGAATATTGAGGAATAGGAAATATTCCTGATTGTGTGAAATTGTTGTATTTAGAGAGGTTTCATAAGAATGGATGATAGAAAAAATCCAATCTCCGAGTGGATTGGTGCGTCTCTGGGAGGACGTTTGATCCGGGTGGATCGTATGGAAGGAAGTCCAATCTCCGAGTGGGCTGGTGCGTCTCGGTATAGACGTTTGATATAGCATATATCACGTTACAAAAAATCCAATCTTCGAGTGGGTTGGTGCGTCTCTGAGAGGACGTTTGATCCAGAGGATCATTTATCAGCATGTATAGTATTTGCGTTATAAGCTCCATGACTGCATGACAAAGATAAGATGTGACATTTTGTATTGAATAGGAAGATGTAAACATAACTAAACTGAAAAATATTGGTTACTTTTTTTCTGGTTTTGATGCATGATTGATTTTCTAGAGCCTGGTAAGCTCTACCCATGACTGCATGAACAAGATCAGCTGTTGCCAAGGGTATAGAGTTAGAAAGTGTAAACTGAGATGAGCTGAGAAATTGGTTGGAAATTTTCGGGTTTTGATGCAAGATTGATTTTCTAGAGCCTGGTAAGCTCTACCCATGACTGCATGAACAAGATCAGCTGCTGCCAAGATTATAGAGTTAGAAAGTGTAAACTGAGATGAGCTGAGAAATTGGTTGGAAATTTTCTGATTTTGGTGCAAGATTGATTTTCTAGAGCATGGTAAGCTCTACCCATGACTGCATGAACAAGATCAGCTGTTGCCAAAAGTATAGAGTTAGAAAGTGTAAACTAAGATGAACTGAGAAATTGGTTGGAAATTTTCTGATTTTGGTGCAAGATTGATTTTCTAGAGCTTGATAAGCTCTACCCATGACTGCATGAACAAGATCAGCTGTTGCCAAAACTATAGACTTAGAAAGTGTAAACTGAGATGAGCTGAGAAATTGGTTGGAAATTTTCTGGTTTTGTTGCAAGATTGATTTTCTAGAGCCTGGTAAGCTCTACCCATGACTGCATGAACAAGATCAGCTGTTGCCAAGAGTAAAGAGTTAGAAAGTGTAAACTGAGATGAACTGAGAAATTGGTTGGAAATTTTCTGGTTTTGATGCAAGATTGATTTTCTAGAGCCTGGTAAGCTCTACCCATGACTGCATGAACAAGATCAGCTGTTGCCAAGAGTATAGAGTTAGAAAGTGTAAACTGAGATGAACTGAGAAATTGGTTGGAAATTTTCTGATTTTGATGCAAGATTGATTTTCTAGAGCCTGGTAAGCTCTACCCATGACTGCATGAACAAGATCAGCTGTTGCCAAGAGTAAAGAGTTAGAAAGTGTAAACTGAGATGAACTGAGAAATTGGTTGGAAATTTTCTGATTTTTGTGCAAGATTGATTTTCTAGATCTTGGTAAGCTCTACCCATGACTGCATGAACAAGATCAGCTGTTGCCAAGAGTATAGAGTTAGAAAGTGTAAACTGAGATGAACTGAGAAATTGGTTGGAAATTTTCTGGTTTTGATGCAAGATTGATTTTCTAGAGCCTGGTAAGCTCTACCCATGACTGCATGAACAAGATCAGCTGTTGCCAAAAGTATAGAGTTAGAAAGTGTAAACTAAGATGAACTGAGAAATTGGTTGGAAATTTTCTGATTTTGGTGCAAGATTGATTTTCTAGAGCCTGGTAAGCTCTACCCATGACTGCATGAACAAGATCAGCTGTTGCCAAGAGTATAGAGTTAGAAAGTGTAAACTGAGATGAACTGAGAAATTGGTTGGAAATTTTCTGGTTTTGATGATGATGATTGATTTTCTAGAGCCTGGTAAGCTCTACCCATGACTGCATGAACAAGATCAGCTGTTGCCAAGAGTATAGAGTTAGAAAGTGTAAACTGAGATGAACTGAGAAATTGGTTGGAAATTTTCTGATTTTGGTGCAAGATTGATTTTCTAGAGCCTGGTAAGCTCTACCCATGACTGCATGAACAAGATCAGCTGTTGAATGAGATGAGATGAACTGAGAATATTGAAGAATAGGAAATATTCCTGATTGTGTAAAATTGTTGTATTTAGAGAGGTTTCATAAGAATGGATGATAGAAAAAATCCAATCTCCGAGTGGATTGGTGCGTCTCTGGGAGGACGTTTGATCCGGGTGGATCGTATGGAAGGAAGTCCAATCTCCGAGTGGACTGGTGCGTCTCGGTATAGACGTTTGATATATCATATATCACGTTACAAAAAATCCAATCTTCGAGTGGGTTGGTGCGTCTCTGAGAGGACGTTTGATCCAGAGGATCATTTATAAGCATATATAGTATTTGCGTTATAAGCTCCATGACTGCATGACAAAGATAAGATGTGACATTTTGTATGGAATAGGAAGATGTAAACATAACTAAACTGAAAAATATTGGTTACTTTTTTTCTGGTTTTGATGCATGATTGATTTTCTAGAGCCTGGTAAGCTCTACCCATGACTGCATGAACAAGATCAGCTGTTGCCAAGGGTATAGAGTTAGAAAGTGTAAACTGAGATGAACTGAGAAATTGGTTGGAAATTTTCGGGTTTTGATGCAAGATTGATTTTCTAGAGCCTGGTAAGCTCTACCCATGACTGCATGAACAAGATCAGCTGTTGCCAAGGGTATAGAGTTAGAAAGTGTAAACTGAGATGAACTGAGAAATTGGTTGGAAATTTTCGGGTTTTGATGCAAGATTGATTTTCTAGAGCCTGGTAAGCTCTACCCATGACTGCATGAACAAGATCAGCTGCTGCCAAGATTATAGAGTTAGAAAGTGTAAACTGAGATGAACTGAGAAATTGGTTGTAAATTTTCTGATTTTGGTGCAAGATTGATTTTCTAGAGCCTGGTAAGCTCTACCCATGACTGCATGAACAAGATCAGCTGTTGCCAAGAGTATAGAGTTAGTAAGTGTAAACTGAGATGAACTGAGAAATTGGTTGGAAATTTTCTGGTTTTGATGCAAGATTGATTTTCTAGAGCCTGGTAAGCTCTACCCATGACTGCATGAACAAGATCAGCTGTTGCCAAAAGTATAGAGTTAGAAAGTGTAAACTAAGATGAACTGAGAAATTGGTTGGAAATTTTCTGATTTTGGTGCAAGATTGATTTTCTAGAGCCTGGTAAGCTCTACCCATGACTGCATGAACAAGATCAGCTGTTGCCAAGAGTATAGAGTTAGAAAGTGTAAACTGAGATGAACTGAGAAATTGGTTGGAAATTTTCGGGTTTTGATGCAAGATTGATTTTCTAGAGCCTGGTAAGCTCTACCCATGACTGCATGAACAAGATCAGCTGTTGCCAAGAGTATAGAGTTAGGAAGTGTAAACTGAGATGAACTGAGAAATTGGTTGGAAATTTTCTGGTTTTGATGCAAGATTGATTTTCTAGAGCCTAGTAAGCTCTACCCATGACTGCATGAACAAGATCAGCTGTTGCCAAGAGAGAAATTGGTTGGAAATTTTCTGATTTTGATGCAAGATTGATTTTCTAGAGCCTGGTAAGCTCTACCCATGACTGCATGAACAAGATCAGCTGTTGCCAAGAGTATAGAGTTAGAAAGTGTAAAATGAGATGAACTGAGAAATTGGTTGGAAATTTTCTGGTTTTGATGCAAGATTGATTTTCTAGAGCCTGGTAAGCTCTACCCATGATTGCATGAACAAGATCAGCTGTTGCCAAAAGTATAGAGTTAGAAAGTGTAAACTGAGATGAACTGAGAAATTGGTTGGAAATTTTCTGGTTTTGATGCAAGATTGATTTTCTAGAGCCTGGTAAGCTCTACCCATGACTGCATGAACAAGATCAGCTGTTGCCAAGAGTAAAGAGTTAGAAAGTGTAAACTGAGATGAACTGAGAAATTGGTTGGAAATTTTTTGATTTTTGTGCAAGATTGATTTTCTAGATCTTGGTAAGCTCTACCCATGACTGCATGAACAAGATCAGCTGTTGCCAAGAGTATAGAGTTAGTAAGTGTAAACTGAGATGAACTGAGAAATTGGTTGGAAATTTTCTGGTTTTGATGCAAGATTGATTTTCTAGAGCCTGGTAAGCTCTACCCATGACTGCATGAACAAGATCAGCTGCTGCCAAGATTATAGAGTTAGAAAGTGTAAACTGAGATGAACTGAGAAATTGGTTGTAAATTTTCAGATTTTGGTGCAAGATTGATTTTCTAGAGCCTGGTAAGCTCTACCCATGACTGCATGAACAAGATCAGCTGTTGCCAAGAGTATAGAGTTAGAAAGTGTAAACTGAGATGAACTGAGAAATTGGTTGGAAATTTTCGGGTTTTGATGCAAGATTGATTTTCTAGAGCCTGGTAAGCTCTACCCATGACTGCATGAACAAGATCAGCTGTTGCCAAGAGTATAGAGTTAGAAAGTGTAAACTGAGATGAGCTGAGAAATTGGTTGGAAATTTTCTGATTTTGATGCAAGATTGATTTTCTAGAGCCTGGTAAGCTCTACCCATGACTGCATGAACAAGATCAGCTGTTGCCAAGAGTATAGAGTTAGAAAGTGTAAACTGAGATGAACTGAGAAATTGGTTGGAAATTTTCTGATTTTGGTGCAAGATTGATTTTCTAGAGCCTGGTAAGCTCTACCCATGACTGCATGAACAAGATCAGCTGTTGCCAAGAGTATAGAGTTAGAAAGTGTAAACTGAGATGAACTGAGAAATTGGTTGGAAATTTTCTGATTTTGATGCAAGATTGATTTTCTAGAGCCTGGTAAGCTCTACCCATGACTGCATGAACAAGATCAGCTGTTGCCAAGATTATAGAGTTAGAAAGTGTAAACTGAGATGAGCTGAGAAATTGGTTGGAAATTTTCTGGTTTTGATGCAAGATTGATTTTCTAGAGCCTGGTAAGCTCTACCCATGTCTGCATGAACAAGATCAGCTGTTGCCAAAAGTATGGAGTTAGAAAGTGTAAACTGAGATGAACTGAGAAATTTGTAGGAATTTTTCTGGTTTTTATGCAAGATTGATTTTCTAGAGCCTGGTAAGCTCTACCCATGTCTGCATGAACAAGATCAGCTGTTGCCAAGAGTATGGAGTTAGAAAGTGTAAATTGAGAAATTTGTTGGATATTTTCTGATTTTGATGCAAGATTGATTTTCTAGAGCCTGGTACCCTCTACCCATGACTGCATGAACAAGATCAGCTGTTGCCAAGAGTATAGAGTTAGAAAGTGTAAACTGAGATGAACTGAGAAATTGGTTGGAAATTTTCTGGTTTTGATGCAAGATTGATTTTCTAGAGCCTGGTAAGCTCTACCCATGACTGCATGAACAAGATCAGCTGTTGCCAAGATTATAGAGTTAGAAAGTGTAAACTGAGATGAGCTGAGAAATTGGTTGGAAATTTTCTGGTTTTGATGCAAGATTGATTTTCTAGAGCCTGGTAAGCTCTACCCATGATTGCATGAACAAGATCAGCTGTTGCCAAAAGTATAGAGTTAGAAAGTGTAAAATGAGATGAACTGAGAAATTGGTTGGAAATTTTCTGGTTTTGATGCAAGATTGATTTTCTAGAGCCTGGTAAGCTCTACCCATGACTGCATGAACAAGATCAGCTGTTGCCAAGAGTATAGAGTTAGAAAGTGTCTGATATGATTTCTTCATATATTTTGATAAGTTTAAAGGTAAGCCTCGTTCCTGAAAATTTATTATTTTTTATATTAATCACATTTTTTTATTACAGAAATGTTTAACATCGTATTTTAAATCTGGAGTTATATTTTTATTAGTGTAAATTTATCACAAAAAGATATTGTTTATTTTAGTTTCTTCTCTTCATATGTTAGTAGAACATACATTTTGTTAATCAAAGTTTTCTGTTTATTTAGAGTAGAGGAGGAGAAGGATGTAGGAAATAGAAGAATAATAATTGAAATAAAATAATATCGTAGGATGTACGAAATAGTAAAATTATGAATAAAATATAATTATATTGATTTATACGTTAATACAACATTGATTCAAATCATTATCATAAATCATGTTAAATTTGTCAGTCGTTTCATTGGAGTGTTGGCAACAGAGCAGCTTGCGATGTCCTGCGTGAGAGCGGTGAGATGTTACTGAGCGTAACACGGAGAGCGTCGTTCTTGCAAGACTTGACAGGCGGGAAAGTTAGTTTTGTGACGATTGGTGTGAAGAACGGATGTGTGGAAGAAAAGATTGAATTTGAAAAAAAGAATACAAAAAATGTGGAAACTTAATTATTTATGTTTATTTTATTTAAAAAAAAAGAGAAGACCCGACACAAACCTTCGTTTTCCATGGTGCACAGTTTCGTTAAGTCTTAAAATCATTAATTTTTAAAACAGAGAAACCAAACTGTACCAACCCATGCTGACATTGCTTCTTTGGTTCACCATTTTATTACATACAGGGCTTTTATTACAAGCAAGCCCATTTCGAACTTGTAATGAGAAAACTTTGTTGGACAGAAGATAATAAAAACGAATCAATCCAAAACCAATAATGAGAAAAGCCCAAGAGCATAGGCGAGTACATCACGTATTCTTTGAACCATGATGCTCCTTGTCCATTCCTCACTGCTTTGTGAAGGTGCAAAATAAAAGTTAAATGAATTTTTGCTTACGTCAAGGATAATAAAAAAGTAGCACTCGACCATTAAGACAGAAAAAGTCGCAGCGTCAACGAGGGATTCAGCATTACCTTTGTTACTTTTCTTCTATTATGATGAGGATAAGTAATGAGCTAAAACGCTGTCCCTTTATTTTTGTTTTGGTAAATGGTTTCAGTAAATCGCGTAAATTTCCTTTTGTTATAATGACGCGAGATCAGTGATTGGTTTCTTACTCATCGCAGCTAACAGAGCTGCGGGATGAAAGAGTTTTTCGCGCATAGAAGCAAGCAACTGGATGCTGGGGTAGGCCCTTTGCTTTCGATTCATTGTAATAAACACCAACATTCAATTCGTTGACTCAAATGCCATTATTTGTGAATAGCATAGCATAGCATATGTGATTGTACAAATCGTGGGTGGCTATACAATGCTCAATAGAGCAATCTACTGTATATTGTCGCAAATTGATACTTGGGATTAGTACCTTTTCCTATGCAGTAGCAGTTGTATACCTGGCCACGCCCTTACAATCACGGAAGGAAGGAAAGGAATGTTAGTTCAACGTCTACTAGTGAAGATGCAGGGAACCCATACTACCTTCATAGATGTCTCAGGAAGGAAAATTATTGTTAGTGGGAAAGGTGAATAATACGGAGCTCTATTCGACAATAACAATATATGCTGAAAAATTATTAAAATATATTCATCAATTTACTTACGAACCGTCCGAAGGAGGACAACGTGACTTGGATCTTACAAATCTATCGCATCATATACAAAAAAAAAACGTTCAAACGCACACTTATTCACCGAACATTAAGAACAGAACCAAAAACTCGGATTTTACGAATGTTCTAAATCCTTCTAAATTCAAAATATTTCGGCAAAACGCGCGATCGTTCTGCTGTCCGAAACAAGAGCCAACGCGCACTGAACTAATTAACTTTATTCTCAAATGCCATTATTTGTGAATACACTTAAAATAAATTCATTATTTCTTCTGAGTAAACATGTACCAAGCGGCTTATTGACTGACTTGATATTTTGATCGTAAAAGTAAAACGGAAATCATTTCATATCAATTCTCGCTTAACTTTTCAAAAGGACCTAAGTACAATTTTTTTCATGAATTAATTTGAGTACTGCAATCGAAAGCTTTCATGTTGTTCTGTTGATTGCGCTATTCAAATTAATTCATGAAAAAATGTTACTTAGGTCCTTTTGAAAAGTTAAGCGAGAATTCATCCACACATTTGGTGTATACACACAACTAAGGATATCCTATAGCCCCAAACGCAATACAACGGAACGGCGACGGAAACGGCAAATTTGACAGAAAATATATGGGCTAACTGTCAAATTTTCCGTTTCCGTCGCCGTTCCGTTGTATTGCGTTTGGGGCTTATAGGATATCCTTAGTTGTGTGATAGTGGAAAATCCAATACTATTATTTTATTCAATTAAATCAGCTAAGCGAAATTTGGGGAAGAAAAATGGATAATTTTTTGTTGGCGCTTGGTGCGATTTGGCTGAACCCAGGCCAATTGTTGAAATTCTTCTGAATTAAACGACAGCTGATCAAAAAGACATACCATGTGTACCTCATCGAACTTCTTCTTCTTCAATGGCTCTACATTCAACTGGAACTTGGCCTGCTTTTCAACTTTGTATTATATTACCATTTCCTCAGTTATTAATTGAAAACTTTTCTATGCCCGCCATTGCATGAGTGAGTATGTATCTTGTGTGGCCAGTACAATGGGTATACTATGCCCAGGAAGTCGAGAATGTTTCCAACCCGAAAACATCCTAGACCGGACCGAGAATCGAACTCGCCATCTCCGGATTAGCAATCCTACGCCTTTGGTCGCAAGGCTACTGGAGACCCCACCTCATCGAACTAATGGCAATCTATATCAACACTGCTAGGTGTTTGCACCGAGAAAACATTTTTTTATCCACTCTCAAGAACGTGCCACCATAGTAATAACAATAAAAACGGCAAGACTGACTTCGAAAATCACCCTCAGCGTCTCATCACCGTGCGTATTTTGGCGTACGCTTGAATGGTAAACAAATAAATTGACCATGCTCTAATTCAACCACTTTTCCGCTCATGCAGCATTCAACCGTGAAACCAACGTCGCTGCACTTGGCGGATGTTGCTTGACCCGATGTGGCTATCCGATGAAGGGAAAACATTTGCCTCGATCCCTTCGCACCCCTCTGGAACGAAGGTACGATTGGTTTCCCGTCCACCAGAGCATGTCTGCAGCCTCCACGCACAGGGGATTCGCAACTAGCCCGTAGAACCGGCATCCGGTCATCTGGCTGGAATAGCTTTGGGATTATTATGGAGCCAGGGAAAATTCCCAGAGGTAAATAAAACGACCCATAAATGCTTATGCCTCGGTATGATGCATCGAAACAGGCGGAAAGTGCTACCAGCCCGATACGAGATCAGCGGGAAAAAGTCGTAATATGTGCTCTCGAAGCAAATGGAATCGATAATCTTTACGATATTGGGCAGAAGCGTGAAAATAAAAAAAGCAGATGAGACCGAGTGGATAAAGATATAAAACCGGAGTCACTCGGCACAAAATTGACCGCAACAAATAAATGCTTTTACCGCAGTAACCTTTCCTTATCCGATTCATTATTGTTTTTTTCTGTATCTATATTTAAAACAACAATCCTCCTGCATTTCTTTGGTCTGAATGTCCAAGGTTCAATTTTATTGTGATATCTATCTATCTATCTTCCATCATTTAATTACTGTCTTACATAATTCAAATTAATTCAATCACAATTTTGGGCGAATTGAAATTTTTCATATGGTATTGTACGTGGATTTCCCTATTGGACCCGACCGTTCGAAATAGTCGCTCCTTGAACGGTCGTTGAAATCGCCGTTTTCACCTTCACACCCTTTTAGTAAAATCTGTCAAAATTGACAAGTCTGCCACGTGCTTTTTGGTGTTTCCCTCGGACTTCTCTTTCTTTTTCCGATGTTTTGACATCTGTTTTGATAGACAAGGAGCAAAAAATAAGGTAATCTACCAAACATTTATTGAGTTTAGCAAACCTTGCTGGAAAAGGGAATGTTTGAAATAGACAAGTGAACCGACCTTCGAATCCATTGGTCGAGTAAATCCACAATATCTTTTGGTCGTTGAAATCGCCGTTTTCACCTTCACACCCGTCTTCGTAGTAAAATCTGTCAAAACTGACAAGTCTCCCGAATAAAAAAGTCCAATAGAATTACAATAGAAATTATTGTTACAATACGATAAATTTAATTGTCATTACAATAATATCTATTACAATGATGTATTACAATAATATCTGACAAACGCCGCCGCCGACGAATATCGGACCGGCGCACACCTCTACCCCCACCCTCCCCCACACTGAAAATATTCTACAAGTCCGTATTAATGGTTTCACACATGAATTCTCACTAATTGACATACATGTCGAAGTAACGTGTAAAACCAGTCTCAAATGTCAAAAAATGTAACGCTCAATAGACTTGGTTTGCAATATGAATACACTTGTAAAACACGTTGAATTGCAATGGTGCGTTTGTGGAAATCCATGGCAATTTAATGTGTTTTCCACATCTATTCATTGTGCCCTTTTCGAAAATATTTGTTTTCATTTTCAATCTTCAAATAACAATCATCATACATTAAAATTAAAAAGCTAATTACTGAGATAGCATTATTTTATTGATATCTCTTATGGTTCGCCTGAAAATATGTACATACCTAAATGGTATTGTAAGAAAACACGTTTGATTCACTAGAACAAGAACATTAAATAGACGTTCAGATTATTTTCAGTGTGCATATAACGCGTAACTGAGAAAATTTTAATGCCATTTTTTTCTTTCTGTGAAGCATTGAGTTTCGGTATTTATTGAACACTGTTATGAGGAACGGTTCATTGATTAACACCAAGGATATCAAGAACGCAGCTAGTAAAAAAGAAAACAGAATTTGCGACCATGGTCATTCACGTTTTAGTTTAGCGGGACTGATCTGTCGAGAAATATAATAGGGGTATTCACTAAACGGTGTAGGTTGCTGCGTATCTGTTTATAGAAATGTTTCAAAGGCGATTTGAAATATGTCCCTTATGATTGTGCGTGAAACATTTCTATAATCAGATACGCAGCAACCTACGCCGTTTAGTGAATACCCCTAATATTCGCTTGGTGTTTTTACGCATAACTGTCCCGCTATGTGCTTGAATTGACTAAAACGGTAATGACTAAAACGATAACGAAAGACAAATTATTTTTAAATTGAACTGTTTAATCTGGTTGAAGTGGTTGAGCTTAAATACAATTGCTTAGAATGAAAACTTTCTGGGTTGCCTTTATTAAAGGCAGCCTCACACCTCGGGAATTTGGTCCGCGGATTTTTTCCCCATGTATTTTTGCATATGCGATGTTTTCGGAATTTGGGCACGGAAAATCAAAATCCCGGCCCCATTTAAAATGCACGAGGACCAAAATCCGGCGGAAAATTTTCCCGAGGTGTAAGGTAGCCTTAACTTCGGCTTGGTTTGGGAGATCTAATCATGAAATACAATACCAATAAAAACGTCATTCCCCAGGTCGTTCCATAAAATAATAAAGAAATCGTGAATATTCTTCGTGAGACAAAAATGCCTCGAAATTTAGCAAATTTCAAATAAAACTCAACTTTGAGATAAAAAGTAAAAAAAAACTTTGAGATAAAAGTAAAAGTAAAAAACTAAAAAATAGAGTGGGACAATTATTGGTAGTATGGAAAGGTTGATACATATTCATCGTCTTGATCAAGACATATTAGCAAATTACTTCAATCAGTGATTACAAAAACCTTTAAAATTAATTTTTATTCGCGTTATGCGTAACATTTGGTAGTACCCACCCCCTCCCCCACCTTTTAGTGTAACAAAGTATAACGCAAGTTAGACCTCCCCCCTCCCCCCCAAAAGCGTTACGTAATTTGTGAACAGCCCTAACGCATTGTAACGCTCGCCTTCTAGAGCAAATTAGTTTTCTTGAAATTTCATCTAAATATCGCTATTTTCGCACGGTAAACCAGTGAAACAGATGCTGAACAATATTATTTTCCTGAAGCCAATGGGGGAATAAGCAGCGGCATTGATTTTAGTTCAGAAATCAAGAAAATGTCGCCAGGAGGGTCCATAATGTATAGGGGTCCAAATCAAGTTGGTTACCCCCCTTCATGCCTTTGAAGGATCAAAATGGAAGACTAAGCATGTGGTAATTTTAATCCTATTTCAATGAATAGGTATCTGAAATCATATCATCAGAAGGAACAAACTTTTCCTTTCTACATTTGTTTTTCTTCTATAGCCAAGGGGTGCGTGTCTTTCTTTTATCGTTTGGGCAGCAAGTGGATATTCATTTTTTTACGTTGAAAATAAAAGATCATAAATAATTCCTTTTATTATATCGATGGACACTAATGCCAACCCACACGTGTCCGCCTCTACAGTAATCGTTCGCTAATTGGGGCACGACCTTACCCCAACTAGCGAATGCCGTTCGCTAATTGGGGCGTTTTGACATGCGTCAATGTTGTTTACATTTTGCATTGAACAAAGGAAAATTTTACGCACCAGAAAATATCGATCCTGCCAAACACGGAAACAAAACGTCAACGCGTTTTTGACATCACATTCTGACGTTTAGCTGCTTTTTAATTGGGTTTCGCCCCAATTAGCGAACCCCCAACTAAAAAGCGCCCCAACTAGAAAAAACCCAACCAGCGAACGTTCACTGTATTCGGTGATCAACATTAATAATTGATGTGCTTGATATACAATCGGATTAACACCTACCGCAAACTTTCATTGCCTGATCGGAATGAAAGCAGTACTTATGTGAAAAAAATGAGTGAATGAGTTTGTTCCTGATATGCACACTAAATTCTACAAAAAAAGGGAACTGTTCCGTTTTCCATCTCACTGAACATATATACATCTCATCGCAAAACAAAAAAAAAACAGCACCAAACTCGTCGTTTCTTTTTGCTAACATTTTATTTATCATCAGACTAAGGCCGGAGTGGCCTGTGCTGCACATAAAAGACTTCTCCATTCCGCTCGGTTCATGGCTGCACTTCGCCAACCACGCAGTCTGCGGAGGGTCCCCAAGTCGTCCTCCACCTGATCGATCCACCTTGCCCGCAGTGCAACTCGCCTTCTTGTTCCCGTCGGATCGTCGTCGAGAACCATTTTCACCGGATTACTGTCCGACATTCTGGCTACGTGCCCGGCCCACCGCAGTCTTCCGATTTTCGCGGTGTGAACGATGGATGGTTCTCCCAACAGCTGATGCAGCTCGTGGTTCATTCGCCTCCTCCACGTACCGTCCGCCATCTGCACCTCACCATAGATGGTACGCAACACTTTCCTTTCGAAAACTCCCAGTGCGCGTTGGTCCTCCACGAGCATCGTCCAGGTCTCGTGTCCGTAGAGAACTACCGGTCTTATAAGCGTTTTGTAGATAGTCAGTTTGGTACGGCGGCGTACTCTATTCGATCGGAGCGTCTTGCGGAGTCCAAAGTACGTACGATTTCCAGCAACTATGCGTCTCCGAATTTCTCTGCTGGTATCGTTATCGGCGGTCACCAGTGAGCCCAAGTACACGAATTCTTCTACCACCTCGATTTCGTCACCACCGATAGAAACTCGTGGTGGGTGGCTCACATTGACCTCTCTTGAGCCTCTTCCTATCATGTACTTCGTCTTCGACGTGTTGATGACTAGTCCAATCCGTTTAGCTTCGCTTTTCCGTCTGATGTAGGCTTCCTCCATCCTCTCAAAGTTACGTGCCATGATATCAATGTCGTCGGCGAAACCAAATAACTGGACGGACTTCGTGAAAATCGTACCACTCGTGTCAATCCCTGCCCTTCGTATTACTCCCTCCAAAGCGATGTTGAATAGCAGACACAAAAGACCATCACCTTGCCGTAACCCTCTACGGGTTTCGAAGGGACTCGAGAATGCCCCTGAAACTCGAACTACGCACATCACCCGATCCATCGTCGCCTTGATCAACCATATCAGTTTATCCGGAAATCCGTTTTCGTGCATTAGCTGCCATAGCTGGTCCCGATCGATTGTATCATATGCGGCTTTGAAGTCGATAAATAGATGATGTGTGGGCACGTTGTATTCGAGGCATTTCTGCAATACCTGACGTATGGCGAACACCTGGTCTGTGGTAGAGCGTTCACCCATAAATTCCGCCTGGTACTGCCCCACGAACTCTCTTGCAATTGGTGTTAGTCGACGGCATAAAATTTGGGAGAGTACCTTGTAGGCGGCGTTCAGCAATGTGATTGCGCGGTAGTTGCTACAATCCAGCTTATCGCCCTTTTGTAGATGGGACACGACACCTTCCATCCACTCCTGCGGCAGAACCTCATCTTCCCAAACCTTGGTAATCACCCAGTGCAGCGCTCTAGCCAGTGCTTCACCACCATGTTTAAACAGCTCTCCTGGTAGTTGGTCAACTCCAGGGGCTTTGTTGTTTTTCTGCCGGCCGATCTCCTCCTGGATTTCCTGGAGATTCGGAGCCGGAAGTCGCATGTCCTGCGCGCGTGCTCCTAGGTTCATTACCATACCGCCACCGTTGTCTGCCATATCGCTATTCAGGTGCTCTTCGTAGTGCTGCCGCCACCTTTGGATCACCTCACGCACGTTCGTAAGAAGGTTCCCGTTTATGTCCTTACACATATCGGGCTGTGGCACGTGGCCCTTACGTGAACGGTTCAACTTCTCATAGAACTTTCGTGCGTTATTAGCGCGGTACAGTTCCTCCGTCTCTTCACGGTCTCGATCTTCCTGCTGGCGCTTTTTCCTCCGGAAAATCGAGTTTTGTCTGTTCCGCGCCCGTTTGTATCGTGCCTCGTTCGCCCTCGTGCGGTGTTGCAGCTATCTCGCCCATGCTGCATTCTTCTCCTCAACTAACTGCTCACATTCGCCGTCATACCAGTCGTTTCTCTGATCCGGAGCCACCGTGCCTAGTGCAGCGGTTGCGGTGCTTCCAATGGCGGATCGAATATCTCTCCAGCCATCATCAAGAGATGCTTCGCCTAGCTGCTCTTCCGTTGGGAGTGCCACTTCCAGCTGCTGCGCGTAGTCTTGGGCTGGTCTACCGTCTTGTAGCCGCCCAATGTTAAGCCGCGGCGGACGACTCCGACGCGTGTTGATCACCGTCGAGAGTTTTGAGCACAGACATACTGCGACGAGGTAGTGGTCGGATTCAATATTCGCACTGCGGTAAGTGCGTACGTTCGTGATGTCGGAGAAGAATTTACCGTCGATTAGAACGTGGTCGATTTGGTTTTCCGTTACTTGATTAGGTGATTTCCATGTGGCCTTGTGGATATTCTTACGGGGGAAGAAAGTGCTTCGGACTACCATTCCGCGGGAGGCTCCAAAGTTTATGCATCGTTGGCCGTTGTCGTTCGATACGGTATGCAGACTATCCGGTCCGATGACCGGTCTATACATTTCCTCCCTTCCTACCTGAGCGTTCATGTCACCGATGACGATTTTGACGTCCCGCAGTGGGCATCCATCTTATGTCTGCTCCAGCTGCGCATAGAACGCTTCTTTCTCGTCGTCGGATCTCCCTTCGTGTGGGCAGTGCACGTTGATGATGCTATAGTTGAAGAAGCGGCCTTTTACCCTCAGCTTGCACATCCTTGCGTTGATTGGCTGCCACCCAATCACTCGTTGACGCATCTTCCCCAGCACTATGAAGCCGATTCCCAGCTCGTTGGTGGTGCCACAGCTTTGGTAGAAGGTAGCCGCTCGATGCCCGCTTTTCCACACTTTCTGTCCTGTCCAGCAGATTTCCTGCAGCGCTACGACATCGAAGTTGCGGGGATGTAATTCATCGTAGATTATCCTGTCGCAACCTGCGAAGCCTAGCGACTTACAGTTCCATGTTTCAAGCTTCCAATCGTGATCCTTTATTCGTCGCCTAGGTCGTTGCCGATTGTATCGAGTCGTATTATCTTCTATGTCGTTCGTAATAGTTGTTTTTAAAGGCGGTCAAACCCCACCACATCCTAGGCAGGTGCCACAACTCGCAGATGGCCTGGGGAGGGATCGTCAAGCCCTTGGACATAGTCCCTGCTGCCCCCCTGCTAACATGCGTGCTCACTTCTGAAAAAAAATCACAAAAATCAGAAACAAACCAAATTCGAAATCCGCACTTCAGTATATGTAAAAGGATGCTGGGTCATTAGGCCGAAGGTCATTAGGCCGAAGGCCATTAGTCCGAATGGTCATTAGGCCGAACGGTCATTGCAAGAAATATCTGCCCCTGGTGCGATAGATATCACAGACAAATTCTGGCTGTTTTGTTGAATTACACGTTTCACTGATGCCTTCTGAGAAGCCTAACTATCATGCTAAAAGTTGGAACCTCGATTAGAATCGACTTCCAACTATTGGAACGACCATTCAATATGCATTGTCTAATGTTTAATGGAGTTAAAGCTCTTGAATATTTCATCCTGTCATATGGTTTCCCCCCTTGCCGGCGCTCAATGACGGAGGGCCACAATCAGAATAATGTAAAATTCAACCTCGCCATATCAACTGTCATACAAACCAGAAACGACCTGTGCACGATAAGCCCTTATTCAAACTGACCCAAACCATCGGATGACACCCAAAATATGAAATATAATGGCCCGTTTACATATAGGCTAGTTCTAGCGGACAATGCACTGTCCGACAATACTAGCACGAAATTAGCATAATGTAAACGCTTATTAGCGGGGACAATTCCTGTTTACATTGTGCTAATATCGCGCTAGTATTGTCGGATAGTGCATTGTCCGCTAGAACTAGCTCATATGCAAACGGGCCATAATCGACTGAGCCTGACGGAGCAAAATCATTTTTGAGCCACCCTAGTTATTAGTTGGCTGCTATCAGTACCGGTGTTTACATTCGCTCCGCGATCAGTTTTTATTCGTTTTTTTTTCGGGCAAAAATAGCAGTTTATATAAAGTTTTCGGATCAAACAAGTGACTGATCTCAAAAAGTGATGTTTAATTTGCATTCCATCAACATTTCGGGCTGCTCATGTGCGGAGAAGTGAGTAAAAACTAGATTTTTCCAATGCTCTTTGAGAAGAAGTGAAGTGCAGTGATAATCCCACCAAATCGCGAGCGGCTATTAAATTGGCACGAAACTGCTGATTTATGATATAATTCAAGCCGAAATACGGACTCTTTAATATCAAGCGTCCGTGTGCTGCGCTGTAGACCTGTTTTAAGTGCAGTGAGAACAGTGACCAACCCCCCCCCCTTTCCTAGCAGGAGCTAGACTACACATTGGGGAAAAGTGTTTTTCTACGTCTTTTTCGGACTGCTTTTCCGTCCAGCACACGGCTCGGCCAGCGTAGCCTTTAGGCTTCCGTACCTAATCCGTCAAGGATTGTGACGTCCTTCATTGGACGATTCCTCGGGCCGTTGGCCCTAACCGTCAAGGAGGAATTCCCCTCTCGGCCGGCCGATCACGCCTACGAGGGAGGACGCCTGCCCACCATCGTCCAGGAACGCCCGCTGGCCCGTCGGACAAAGATTGTCCTTTCACCGCTCGCCTCGCTATTCCGGCGAGATTTCTGGCCGCACAGCTGGACAGGAGTCGCTATGTCGGCTATTCTGCTCCCGTCACCAGCAGCTGCAGCGGTATGTACCGGTACCATCGATTACATTGGGTTACACTTAACAAATTAACACACAAATTTATTACACAGAACAACACGAACACGCCACAATAAAATATATGTAATATGTGTAAGTAATGTGAAAGTTCCCGGTGTTACCCAAGTAACAATTAAGGTTGTATCAGAGTTTTATAGCGTTCTTCAAAACCTAATCTCAAAACCTTCCATGCAGTCCTCGCAGTTTCCACAACATCCTGTAGATTTCTATAAAACCATGTTACAGCCAGTTGGCCCAGTTTTATTGCAATCATAAAAACCTAATATGCGTTCCAGTTCAGAACCAACGGTTTTATAATATACTTCAAGTCTCACATAAAACATGCAACATAAAACCTCCTCTAGACTTGGTGGTTTTGAGAACCACTATATAACCATGATACAACCACTTCATGACTATGATACAACAACAAATAAGCCGATAATGAAACAGTTGTCAACTCTCAGGTTGATTATTTGTTTATTGTTTGTACTCGAAAAAAATATGCTTTTCTTCCTGCAATACATGGATTACATGTCAACAACAAAATAAAAGAATTATTATCAGCCAGTTCAATAAAAGTTCATATCTGGCTTTGAGTGTTCTATGCATGTTTGAAGGTATGCCAGGGATTTTTCATGGTGAAACCATGATAAATAATCAGTATTTTAACAATGCGCTTCGTTAATTTGTTATTATTTAGAATTTTTCAAGTTTAATTAATTGCCTTAGTTAATTACTTTAAAGATAATTTCAATGAATAACCACTTTGGTTGATCAAATAATCAAAGCATTATTCCTAAAACTTATTAGAATGTCCAATTTTACCGTTTAAAAGGTGAAACAGAAATTTGCATGGTATTTCGATTATGAAATTCATTATTTTTTTCATATCGGCGACATTTTTTCGAATAAAACTTTGATTGCATAAAAAATGCCTCTATATAACCATCACTCCTGAACTGGCCCTATCTGGGCATTTCAAACACCTAGAGGTTTTATCTTGGCCTTTTTCAAGACCATGTTACGACTAGCAAGTTTTATCTTGGTCAAACCTAAAGCTTGGTAGTTTTATATATAATGACAACATGACAATGTAGACAGATATAAAAAAATCATAATCAAACTTTTTCTGCCCTCGGCATCGAATGCAAGTACTTTTAAAAATAAGTATTTCAATTAAAAAGCATATAGTGGCAATTGTTAAATGGTATATTTTGTACCATAAAAGTGTTTTACTCGTGTTAAATTGGCAAAGCATGTATGGATTAAATACATATTTTCATACCCCTCATGAGCAAATCCTGTTTGAACAGTTTTTTCAACGACTTAAATATATAAGGGAACTGCTCCTTGATTTCAACTCATGGCTCCGATGTTCATCGCATTGAAAGCAGAGCAATGGAAAGGTATTTGATTCGTGATTTTTTTTCAGCAGGAGTTCGCATGTTGACAAAAAGAAGCGAAGAAATTGGTGCCGTATTTCTTTACTTCCCGATAAGATGCATGTATTTTCAGTGAGTGAGATGGAGATCGGAACAGTTCCCCTACATAATTCACGACATGGAAAAAACCGCTAATGTTTTTTTTTTTCAATTTCGACTGAAAGCGAAATGAAAAAACTTCCGTGGGTCAAACAATTTGTGCTGAAAATTTAGTTTCTATACATAGTAGTAGTTTCAAGCTTCGTATTCCTATGCAGGTCTTCTTCAGGAGTAAAGGTTATATGTGGGTTTTATACAGGACTCTACGAAGCTTGGCAGCTTTTGTAAATCTTGATCAAAACCAACATATAACTTAACTGCTGGCTTTATGTTAGTTCCATTTTTTAGCTCTGCGGAGGAACACAGGAGCATTATAAAACCTAAAGAGCTGTGGTTTTATATTGGAATTCAAAACGTAGTTCTCAAGTACTCTTGCGGATCTAATTAAATGAAAACTGAATAAAACCAAAATAAAACGTTAAGCATTTCTACATGCCGTAATAAAACCTCTATAAAACTAGCATAAATCTTCGAAGCATTGAGATTGTTACTTGGGTAGTTTTTGTTTACCGCGAAAAACCCTTGGTTACCCAGTAATTAGCCGACCCTGGGATTGCCGGAGAGTCTCTTGTGTCCTGGTCTGGCCTGGCTATTGATTTTTGACGATTCAGGAAAACCTAGTTTCACCTGTTCTACTGCATTCTGAGGTTCAAAGCTACTAGGATTTTCATTGAACATTCCAATTAGACTAGAAAACAAGAACCAGTTGGATGCGCTTATTGACCTTATGTTGAATGTACATAAACAGACAATCTCATTGACATATGCGATTTATTCAATTTGATTTTCAAACACAATTGTCATTGTTTCTTTACTTTCTATAATGATCAACGTCGGAGGCAATCATCACCGTTCGTCAATCATCAATCGTCAATCATCAATGACAACATACACACTTCATCACAATACCATGTAATTATGCAGCATTGCCTCTATCTGGTTAGTAACGTAGCAAAATCTCACCCTTTTCATCCAAAAAGAAGTTTCCGTCAACTCTTGAGAAGAACAAATTTCATTCCCCCTAACGATATGGACTGCGGTGTAATAATGAAGCAACCCTGCGATAGTAATTGTTATACATTTACAGATGATAAATTAACCGGAATTTGTGAATAAATAAAAATATCACCATCAGATTAGAGAGCTAGAGAAAGTCAGAATTGCTTTAAATCTCAAGTTTAAATTATGCGCGTGGGAGTGATACCGATTCAGGTGCCGTACGAACTGCAGAAGTTATCCTCGCTGGTACCATCGACTTCGGTAGGACGAACAGCGCATAAATAAATTGGTCTATAAATAAAATTCTTTAGCAAGGGAATGAGATTATCTTAATATAAGTTGTAATTCATTTTACACTCAACCAGCGAATTGCAAATTTTAATACAGTTCTCATTTTTCAAATTTAACTTTTTGCTTCTCACTTTTATGTCCCTTATGTCCCTTTATGTCGTTTATGTCCCTTTTCACATCTTTTCACTATTCCCAGTTTACAATTCTCGTTTCTCATTTCTTACTTTCCGTCACTCATAACTTTTGACATTTCCCTCTCCTTTATAGTTTTTCGCAAATTTCCCTCTCTTAGTTTTTCTATTTGTACTTTTCAATTTTTAATAAATTTATGGCACAAGCCATTATTAAACTATGGCATCCACAGTCGACCATATCTGATACGTGTGGTTTATTTAATAAAATGTGTGTTTTATTTTACTGAAAATGCGAAGAAATGTGAAGAAAACTTTTCAGTGGCTAGCACAATGCTTACTACCCACGTAGCACATATGTTTATGCAGATACCGAATTTGGTCACAATCAAGTTACCGCAACCAAGTATGATTAGACTGTGCTACTTGGGTAATGTATTCTTCTATACATATGTTAGAATTGTTGAGAAAATTGTTCTATCTTGTGAGGAAACGAAAACTTATACTTTATCACAAGGAGGAAGAAAACATTTTTTTTTTTTAATTCATTTATTTTTTTTTCGTAGCTTAGTTGGTCAATGCTACAATAGATCTTATAACTGGCCGCAGTGGCCGAGCAATTAAAAAAAACTGTTCAAAAGGCAGCATTGACGTGTAAAAAACATTGCCGATTAAACTGTTTCGCTGCTCGTTTGATGTGCGTACGTATCGGGGCAGTTGCGCCAGTGCGTAAGAAAATATTTTACCCACGCCCCCCTTCCTGAACATATCAATTGCATCACTTGCCTACACATGATTAGAGCTGGCGGGCGCTCTAATGCCACAGTAATACTAATAATCTTTCACATGTGATTCCCTGAATGACCCTGCCATGAGAAAATACAAATCTTTTTTTATTGCAACCACTAAAACAAGGGGTTGATTTTTAATCCCGCCCATAATACCCTTTTTCGGTGGCTGCCGATGGGCTCGACCATATATTTCCGAATTTCTATCAGATTACAAGCTCTTCGACGAAGCATATGTGTCTCCCCTGGGGAAGGCATTTTAAGTTATTAAATTGCGGATTAAACTCATAAATAATTTCAAGTGTGTATTTGTACAGAAGTGGAAAAGGACATAATCGGGGAAGAAAGGGTGATGTATGAGATTAATGCGGTCGAGCCTACGAGTGTCGGATTTTTATTAGCAATCTCTAATGGCATATGTGTTTTATGGCTGATAGTGCTCTTGCCATTAGCTGTCATGATATGGATTTGTGTTCTCATTTGAGAAGGAAAAATAGCCAGGACAATTGAACGTGAACATTACGTAAATTATTTGTAAATTTGTTTATAGAAACATTGTTGAAAAGTAAATATTATTCAACTATCTAAACGATTCAACTATCTCAACAATGAAAAGAGTTAAAAATTCAAAACACTTTTTTCGGTTTGTAATGTAGTTATTTAAATTTCCTTAAAAAAATATTTTATGAAAAATACAAAAAAAACAGATTCGATAGAAGAATGTTTAGGAAATCATTGAATTCCTCAAAAAATGCATTATTGCTTCAGAAATCTGACCATTAAATGTAACGTATATTTAAAATTATTGACTCATATGCCTGTTAGTTATATCTATTTCCAGAAAGCAATAAATCCATCAAGAGGTGTGATTGTTCGGATTTTTCATAAATTTACAATTTTGCTTTGATAATCCCCATGAGATTCATTCATCTCACTGTGACAATTTCTATTGGAGCAGGATACTCCAGAACATTACCATCGCGCACAATACTTCAGGGAGAAAAGGAAATGCCTACTCGCCACCTACGTTTCTGTAATCTTACCTTTGATGCTACGAAGAAAAACTGCAAACGATACCTTTCTTACAGGTTGGGGGTAAATCCAAATGGCAATCCGTCGTGGCAAAAAAAAAATAACGATGTCGTTTGGCTCTTGCTGCCGCATTTGTCAGCTGGAATCAAACACTGTGGTGAGAGTGGATTCATCGGTATAGGGAAGCCCTCCTCATAATCGTCCAATAAAAAGATTACCAAGTAATGCCGTTTTATTGTCCTGCCGTTCGGCTGCAATACTTGACTGTATAGCACAATGCCTTTGAATCTTGTATGAACATCAAAAGTTACCATGTCAAAGGCAGTAAACCAACGAAGTGTTGCGTAATGGACTATGAGTGACAGAGTAATGACAGTCGAAGTGTTGTGATGGGTTTTCTATTTATGACGGGAGACTCGTTCAAGACGACGCACAGCAACTGGAAATGGCACATCCAACGGAAAAGCAGCTGGGCGTAGCTTCTCTTAAAGATGGCTGTAGGTGGCAGGAGTGTAGTTTGATCCACCATGCACCGCAGCCCACTAGGCACCATAGCCTCGAATTGTAGAAACTGTTGGTATGACGGCAAATGCGCGCGAACACACCCTCCCGCGTGATCTCTCCCAAAGGTTTACGAAAAGAAAATGCGAATAATTAAACTGAAAAATGTGTTAGTTACCCAAAAATGTTTATTGTATTACAGTTTCTAAAATACCTTGAATAATTTATCTAAATGGATAACCAAATGAATCTTGTTTTATTAGCTTAAATCAAACATATAAATAGTTGGACCGTTGGACATTGACATTGAATTGAATTCAATTAGACGAATATGTAACGATATAGCCATGTTAAAGAAAATTAGATTTCCCAAGAAAGCAATAAAGCAATTTAGTCAGCCTAACCAAAATAAATTACAATATTATACGATTATTCCCACAGCGCAAACGATTTCATTCGGACCGTACCGTGTGTCTTACGTTTGTCCGACATTTTACGGTCACTGTTTTGATATTATTCTTATCCTTAAATGGTTTCCGATGGTCATCCATTTGTGTCATATTTCATATTTCTCCCTTTTCCCAAATTACAGCACCCAGCCGTGCGTGTGTACCATCTGTTCGAGGGTACACCTGCCGTCCAGCTTTCCATGCTGAAGTATTTGATATGCTTCATACAACAGCAACTAACGGTGGAAAAAATGGGATTAAGCTAAATCTGCAAACAAGCGATAGATTGGAACTTACACTGAACTAACTAATACAATTCAGTATGACTGAATCTCACCGATATTGTTATGTTAGTACCAATAAACATGGGCTACAGATTAAAAATATGACAATTTCAGTTCAACAACTACAACCGTAACTACAGAACTTCAATCGTCGTTTAAGGAAATCAATAATCCCATCTTCAATATATTATAGCAACCCAACAGTGACACGAAAGCATGGATGCGTGAATTTCTCCAGAACCTTTCATTCGACGCCAATCATTTGGCAAAATTTTGCTCACTCAAATCACGTAGTTGAACGAAATATGACGGCACGTAAGCTGAGAAATGCCTTGCTCCTCCGTATCGGAAACCTAAATGGCAGCAAATTTTACGTAGTGCCGGGAGACGGAGAATAATTGAATCGACGGCGGGCAGCGTATGAAAGACTTCCTCGTGCTGCTGCGTTTGGCTGCCCACAAAGAGACCGAAACCGCGTGAAATATGCGAGCAGACGCATCACGTATTCTAGAGGCTGCGACAGTAGAACAGGTTCGAGTATCGGGCTTTTACATATATGTGCTGGCAAGCACCGATCCACTTCTTCTTCAATGGCTC
Organism: Armigeres subalbatus; assembly: GCF_024139115.2. Classification (NCBI taxonomy): domain Eukaryota; kingdom Metazoa; phylum Arthropoda; class Insecta; order Diptera; family Culicidae; genus Armigeres; species Armigeres subalbatus. Next base: position 211,083,471 of record NC_085141.1, on the reverse strand, counting down.
TACATTCCTGCTGGAACTTGGCCTGCTTTTCCACTTAGTATTCTATTAACATTTCCTCAGTTATTAATTGAAAACTTTTCTATGCCCGCCATTGCATGAGTGAGTAGGTATCTTGTGTGGCAAGTACAATGGGTACACTATGCCCAGGGTGTCGAGGAAGTTTCCAACCCGAAAACGTCCTAGACCGGACCGAGAATCGAACTCGCCATCTCTGGATTGGAAATCGTACGCCTTTGCTTGCAAGGCTACTGGAGCCTCCGCACCGATCCACTTAAACTCTTTTTGATGCACAACAAATTCATGTCACACACGGTGGAAACAATGAAAAATAATGAAATGCCCAACTGTACAGTAATTATATAACATAGGTACTAGCTGACCCGGTAGAACTTGTCTTGAATAAAAATGATATTATTCGCCGGCGCTTCGAATGAAGAATAGAAGTAAATGATTGTCGAGCGAGAATGTGCGAACTGATCATGTAAAACTCCCATTCAGATCGCAATTATAGATGATCACGATTTTCACAATTTTACTAATTATTTTTAATTGTGAAAAATAAACTGTAACCTCCAGTGACCCATTGGGCGTGTCAGTGAAAAGCCATCGGCGTGCACGCTTAGCGATGAACCTAGTGCAACAATTAACCCCTGAAGTACTATTGCCTAATTGATGTCCGGGAATAATTCATTTGCGCAATAGACCTGTGCAGGAGTTCATCAAATTCACCCACCTAATGGATTTTTACTATGCCTTCTTTTAATCAAATGATGAAGTATCAATAAGAAAGCACAATTATCCTCAGTCCAATCAAAGTTAATTGCCTATTTCCGGGGATTAAACCACCCGACTTGAACAATAATTTACAATGTTGTGAAAACTCATATGTGAATATGTACATTATGTGGAAGATATTGATTTGGAAAATGTATTGGAGGTAACCACTTTCCCTTCGATGGAACTCGAACCCATGACCCTACAGTACCTACATAAACCATTTCTTCCTTTTCATGTGTTGTTCTTTGATGAAGAAAATTGAATGCATTGTTGGCAGATTCATATTTTCTATCCGCGTTTCTCTTATTCTGGCCTCTAATTACAACCGTGGACCTTCGGCAAACTACCGCAATTCACTACTACATTGATAAAAAGAAAACATCGTCGAAGATAAATCGATCAATACAGTTACGCCCCGACGATTCTAAGCGCGAGATTGCGAATAACATTCAGATGTTTAGCCTGTGACATGTGACAATGACGTTTCCTGTGAATTGAAAAGACGTATGCCCCCCCCCCCTATTCGCAGGGGCTTCCTCGAATATTGGAAACGGAAATTGCTCTGATTCGTAAGGATGAAAAAAGAGGCGGACCGGAAAGCTTTTGGGGTTTTCGAGCGAAAAGTGCTACGTACAATTCTCGATGGGAAACTAGAAAAAGATGTGTAGCACACACGCATGAATCACGAGCTGTATCAAGTGTAAAAGGAAGACAATATTGTGAATCGTATAAAATACGGCAAACTCCAGTGGGCCGGTCACTCAGTGCGAATATCAGAAGAAAGAATAGCAAAAACAATATTCACCAGAGATCCGGATAGAGTCTAGCGACTTCGTGGAGGGCCACGAACACGCTGGCTGCTGCACGCGGTGGAATCGGACCTGGGAACTCCAAACGTTTAGGAAAACTGGAGGAATATCACCCAAGATTGACAATCATGGAGCTCTGCAATACGACAGTCATAAGTTATTTAGAGCTTCTAGTGGAGTGTTTTCACTTGTCATAAGACGATTTCGTACTATCCCATTTTATTCCACCACTTGAACGATTTATTGAAAGTGGCAGCATTATTGGTTGTATTGAACGATTGGCCACTCCTTTGGATTTTCTAAAACTTCAGAGGGACCACCTTGTGGCTATCCGTGTAGATTGCATCAATTATGCTCTCATATTTCTCAACAAGCGATTTCTAAAAACTCACAACTTTCTAGGACGACTTAAAAAAATGGCACATTTTCGAAAGTTCCGAAGATTCCGGATGTTCACCTAACGGCCACACGGTGTCAATGAATGATCCTTGAATTGATTTTGATCGCACACAGCTACAGCTGATCTCGAGCTTGATTGACTGCCCGTAGTTGCTACTCCAATATGACCGGATCAGCTGTTCTTGCACAGAGAACCAACAGATGTTTGCTTGGGACGATTTAGATCGCACACAGCTACAAAAAAAGTCACAGCTTGCTAGGATGAGTTTCTAGAATTGATCACCTTTTCGGCTATTTCGGAGCTTCTGGAGCACCACTTAGTGGCCTCCCAGGGTTAACGTTCGGTTCTTGCAATGATATTGCTCTCATTTTGATGCATAAATCGTTTTGTGAAACAGTACGGTTTACGAGGATGAATTTAAAAATTGGTCCTTTTCTCTGAATGTTCCGGAGTTCCCGGAGGACCATTTGGCCGAGTTTTGCTCTCACATTCATAACAAACCACTGTATTCTAGGACGATTTTCAGGCATTTGTCTTTACTCCGGGTGTTCCGGACCTTCAGCGCCACTTGATGACCAATCGTGCTCAATGTGTTGTTCATGCAATGATTTTACTCTCACAATGCTACAACAAGTAATACACTCAACCCTTTTTTTACAGCAGTTTTTTAAACGTCACTTCACGGCACGTGACGTAAAAAGGATTTGAAACATTATTGACATCCAAAAGTATGCCTGTAAGAAGGCACTCTTAGAGAACCAAAGAACAAAGTAGATGCTTTGTATATTCATCATTTGCCTTCAACAATTGTTTCATTCCAGGTCATCCAAGAATTTCCTGAAGTCTACACGCGTAACCAAGGGCCCAAGGTCTACAATCGTAACGAAAAATCTGTTATCTCTTTTTAAAAATGGTTCATCCCCTTTTTGGTATATTAAACCAAATTCCGTTCCAGGTCATCCAAGAGTTTCATGGAGTATAGGTTTTGAGGTCTACTCATGTAACCGAAGAGCTGTTACCTCTTTTAAAAATGTTTCATGCCCTATATGATCTATTACATCTAACTCAATATGCCTCAATATGTTTTAAGATCTCCAAATTGTCCTGGAGTTTGAATCAAATGATCTACCGAATTTATCAAAGCCTATATGATATCAACGGCCGCGGTATCAACCCAATTATGTTCTCCGAGTATCTGTCTTTCACATGCGCTTGCGATTTGAGACGTAAGTGAAAGACAAATAATCGGAGGACATAATTGGGTTGTTACCGCGGCTGGGGGCACAACGGAAGCCTTGGTTGATTCATTAGACCATTTGATTCAAACTCCAGGACAGTTTGGAGATCTTACAACACCTCATAATATGTCATGTTTTGAGACGCACGTGAAAGAAAAATACTAGGAGAGTTCCAATTGGAGACAATCTGGAGAACTTACTACATCTCATATGCCTGTATTTGGGACGTAAGTGAAAGACTAATACTCAGAAGACAAAATTAGGTTGACACCGCAGCTGGGGACATCGTGGAAGCTTTGGTTGATTCGGTAGACCATTTGATTCAAATTCTAGGACAATTTGGAAACCTTAAAACACCTCATATGTCTTGTTTTGAGAGGCAAGTGAAAGAAAAATACTTAGAGAACATAATTGAGTTGATACCACGGCTTACGACATCACGAAGGCTTTGGTTGATTCGATAGACCATTTGATTTAAACTCCAGGACAATTTGGAGATCTCACAACATCTCATTTGCCTGTATTTGAGACGTTAGTGCAAGATCAATACTCAAAAGACAAAATTGGGTTGATACCGCGGCTGGGGACATCGTGGAAGCCTTGGTTGATTCGGTAGACCATTTGATTTAACTCCAGAACAATTTGGAGATCTTAAAACATCTCATGTACCTGGACTTGAGACGGAAGTGAAAGACAAATACTCGGAGGGCATGATTGGGATGATATCGCGGCTGAGGACATCATGCAAGCCTCAGTAGATTCGGCAGACCATTTGATTCAAACTCCTGGACAATTTGGAGATCTTACCACTTCATACATGCAAAAATTGAAGACGCAAGTGAAGGACAAATAATCGGAGGACAAAATTGGTTCGACACGACAAAATTGGTAAGCCGCGCGGCTACAAAGCAAGACCATGCTGAGGGTGGCTGGGTTCGATTCCCAGTGCCGATCTAGGCAATTTTCGGATTGGAAATTGTCTTCACTTCCCTGGGCATAAAAGTATCATCGTGCTAGCCTCATGATATACGAATGCAAAAATGGTAACCTGGCTTAGAAACCTCGCAGTTTATAACTGTGGAAGTGCTTAATGAACACTAAACTGCGAGGCGGCTCTGTCCCAGTGTGGGGATGTAATGCCAATAAGAAGAAGAAGAACCTATTGTATAGAGTACTTTATGGTGTAGAACATTAATTCGGTTGGTTTTCCAGGAGGTCAAAACCATTAACTGAATGAAATTTGGGGCTGTGGGGTAAAAGTACGCAGGAACGGGTGAGGCAAGAGTACGCATGTTTTGATGTCAAACCCATATCTCCGGACGAAATAAGACTATTACTACTACTACTACTTCCAAAGCGTAAAGATCCACAACAAAGAAAAAAGAGACAGAAATCGAAAATTATCACAAGTTCTCCTTTCAAGGATAAGTTGACATAATTTGGTGCTAGAAAGGACGAAGAAAGCAATGAAGTGAAATAATGAAATTGTGTTAGGTATTGTTTTACACCTAAACATAGTCTGAAAACACAATTCCATCTAAATGATAATCATTTAATCAAAAGAAACACCTATAAATTACGCAACGCTGAGCTGGGAGGGGTTACGAGATGTATAACGATTCAAATAATTCTTAGAGGACTCATATAAAAAGGGTTTGATAGGGGTTAGGGGTGATGAAATGGTTAAATTTTGCAATTCGTAACTAGTGAACTTTCTTTCAGAAAGTTTTCCCACCGGAAAACTTGTTCCAAAATGGCCACCTCGGAGTCTACTTGTCTGGTGAACCCAGAAGCATCAAGAACACACAAAGGACAAAAAATGTCGGAGCCCCTCCCTCCACCCTCCCAAGTAGCACACGCAACATCTTCCAAAAAGCACATTGTTTCTATTCAGTTTCATTAAAGACATTGAAAAAACATCAAAGCACGAAAAAGTTGCATCAAGATGTCAAAAACGTTCGAGTTGTGATCAATGTTTCATTAGCATTGCAATGCAGTACGTGTTTGACAGTTGGAAACAAACAACCAAAGAATACTGCACTTTATGTTGCAAACACGAAACAAAATCATCAAGTTGCATATTTTTTATCATGTAACTTCAGTGCGTCTTTCAAAATTTATTTGTTTGTTCAAATTAAGTTGCAGATAAGTTGAGTGTGACTTCTTGTTTAATTTAGCATCGTTTAACGTTTTGACAACTAACAATTTTTCCCGGTGATGGTGCAATCAAGTAACAGAAAACCCGAGTACCCGAGTTTTTATGGTGAGTCAAGATGCAGTCCTTTCGAAGTGTTGAATGGTGCTGTGGTAGAGTGAAGGACTATCAATCACAAGATCCATAAATCGAATCCAGTTTTATATTTTTATTTTATTTTTTTCCGCTGTAGTATTTTGCAACATTATTGCAATTTTACTGCAATCGAAGGATGTTTCCGTAGGCTCCACCTCTTGCGCTTTTTAGATTGCAAGAGAGTTATGTTTGATGGCACATACGCAAAGATTGTTTCTTGTCGAATAGTTGCAACACAGTGAAATGTTCATTAGTGAAACAAGTTGTGCTGCTTGGGCTTCCTTAATCAAAATTTCAGTTAACCAGTACAATCGATTTTGGCCGTCATTATTGTGGATGTGGCAGAGTTTCAACCTTCCACTATGAAAATTCATTTAAATATCGCGAATTGAATTCCAGAAAGGTACCCGGGTAGCCAGCCGGCCACACAAGGGTTAAATCGATTATAAATTGTATCCAACCGGACATGTTTTACATAATATTCGATGTTTTCTTCATCTATGTTACAAATTTTGCACTTCAACGCCGTTTAATTTCCTTCATTGCTTCGACACAAATTTTTGAACGCTTCGCAACCGATGACGTCAAAATTTTCCCATGCAGCGCAGACCAAGTTCGGTTCACGTAATCTTCCGCCAGTCTACACCGAAAAAACCCTGATTAATCCACCTAGCGGTGATGGTGCCTTTCTCGTGCATTATAAAAATAGTATTTTGGCCATTACTCTTGAGCCCATAGTCCGATCTGGCCAGTTTTTAATAGGAAACAATGGGAGAGTATTCTGCGTCGAATGCAGATCATAGCGATCATATAGCCTTTACCGTATACTTAGTATACGAGAAAGGCAAAAAGGCATGACAACACAAATTTATGTGCATGTGGCAAATATCTTTGACGAGATATAAAATTGTGATATCTTAGATGTAAAAACTTCAGTTTTGTGTGCGCCAAATGAAACGTAAAATTGTGTCAATTACTTAAATACGTCTTCAAATATTAAATATTTTTTTCAGAAACGTCTATTTTTTTTCATAATCTCTTCAAAATGACACGTGTTATTCGGCATAATATGATTTGAATGACATTTTGCCTCTCACGCCTCAGATCTTATATCTAGAACAGTGTCCTGTTAGAAAAGCTTCATGAACAAGTGCTAAAAGCTCGTCAATCGTCAAAATTCATTAATTGATGTCTTACTTCTGAAACTAGTTCTCGGCAAATTATACAAATGTATGCCAATGACATTTCACAGCACTGCATCCGATTCCTTTTTGGGTTCATTCAACAACGTGCAGTAACTTTGTGTAGGTGAGTTCAACGAGGAAAGCAACTTTGAAAAGCTTAAAGTGAGTGTTGTTAATGTTGAAGGCAAACTGCAAAGTGCAAGTAACATCAGGCTTTCTTAGCGACTTGGACCCGAGGTAATTTAGTGATTCCACCACTATTGTACATATACACATTCCCGTAAATAATATATTTATTCACCGTGCATCATCAGATCTGTGCCACACTGTATATCCAGGACCGGAAGGATGCCACGCGAGTGTACCCCGTTGGGTATGAGTTACCGCAGTTTTCAGTAATCAGCGTGGCAATTCCAGTGAGGATCGGTACGCCACGCAGTTCTGTTATAAAACCAGCACCAATATCACCATTACAGACGTTACTAGAACCAGCAGTGTCTTCGGCGCAGAAATGCTCTGGAGCCGTTACTGGGTAGCGCGCTTGGCAACGCGCATCGGTAATTACCCTCTGGAAGGCACGGTGCAGAACGTTAGCATGGGTCGTTGCTGTTGAAGTTTATGAGAATTAGATTTTATTCTTTTTGCGAATAGTTTGGGTGCTATACTTACAACTGCCGTCAGTGAATCCAAAACCAACGATGGAGCCTTCTTCATTTACGTATGGTAGCATACTTTCGGATAGTTGCGGGAGAGCAACTGGATTTATATGTATTGTAAACACAAGCGACACAGGCAGTACGATAATGCCAATGTCGTTTAACCAAGTATCTCTATCGAATAATGGATGAGCTATAGCTTCTGTTGACACTATATAGCTGAGTTCAACAAAAACATTACTTCCCAAACCAACATTCCACCGAACAAATCTGATAAATATAAATGTCAGTTCAAATGCTCACTCATGATAATAAAAAAATGGAAATTACCCAACGATATTCCTTGCAGAAGTCAAAATGTGACGATTAGAAATTATCGAGCCACCACTGAAGAATCCAGCATTGTTTTGATTCAGATATAGGATGTAAGCATTATACGGTTGGTGAAGAGCAATGTTTCCCTCGATTATACGTGGTGTACGATCCGGAGCAGCCTGTATGAAAATTAGTTTTAAAATCTGAATACGTTATGTTTTTTAACATGACTTACCTGTGCACCCAGCACATAAAGAATGACTGCAGCTAGTGTGAAATGCTTCATCTTTTTGCGAAGCTGTAATTAACCGGCATTGGAAATACTTCTGATGAGGGCCGAATGTAGACGAATGTATTTATATAGCTATGAGCGAGTTCCTCCAAATTTCAAATGAACGTGTAACCGTTATCAAGAAAATACCTTCGCCGTGTCGATAAATGGACACTTAAAAAAAGACACATATCGAAGTAGAAAGTGGCGTAATCACGATTATGATAAAAAATAGATTCCGGTCGCACGAGTTGATACGCAAGCAGAGCAGTTTTGATAATAGTGGAAAAATGGGTGTGCGACGTTTGTCATACGTACGATACTCATTAATACATTTGACCTAAAGGACGATAGATATAACACAGAAATATCTATTCTGTTCGCCACAAATTGTTCTGTAGCGCAGTGTATTCATAAATGTACTTAAAAAATCCAAACAAATCAAGTCAGCTTTGTGACATAGAGTTAAGGAAGCTTCCCAAGCAGGAGAAACGACCTCGATAACAAAAGTTGGTATGAACTTGCCTTGCATAATAAGTAAAATATAAAAGGAGTATGTAATACCAAAAATTAATATGCAAAATACTTCAGACATAACATGCTTAGGTATTATAATACCAAACGAATAATAATTGATTATGCGTTTATTTATATATTCAGACTAAGGCCGAAGTGGCCTGTGCGGTATATAAGAGTCTTCTGTCGTCAACCACGCAGTCTACGGAGGGTTCGCAAGTCATCTTCCACCTGATCAATCCACCTTGCCCGCTGCGCACCTCGCCTTCTTGTGCCCGTCGGGTCGTTGTCGAGAACCATTTTCACCGGGTTACTGTCCGACATTCTGGCTACGTGCCCGGCCCACCGCAGTCGTCCGATTTTCGTGGAATGAACAATGGATGGTTTTCCCAACAGCTGATGCAACTCGTGGTTCATTCGCCTCCTCCACGTACCGTCCGCCATCTGCACCTCACCATAGATGGTACGCAGCACTTTCCTTTCGAAAACTCCAAGTACGCGTTGGTCCTCCGCAAACATCGTCCAGGTCTCGTGTCCGTAGAGGACTACCGGTCTAATGAGCGTTTTGTAGATTGTCAGTTTGGTACGGCGGCGAACTCTATTCGATCGGAGCGTCTTGCGGAGTCCAAAGTACGTACGATTTCCAGCCACTATGCGTCTCCGAATTTCTCTGCTGGTATCATTTTCGGCAGTCACCAGTGAGCCCAAGTACACAAATTCTTCTACCACCTCGATATCGTCGCCACCGATGCAAACTCGCGGTGGGTGACTCACATTGTGCGTTTGGTATTGTAATAACAGAGTATGCTATGCATGAAGTACAGTCGACTCTCCACATCTCGATGTTCTATATCTCGATATCTCTCCCTATGTCGATGGTTTTCTCGGTCCCTTCGATTTCCATACATTTGGGCATTCTACATCTCGATAACCTCCCTATCTCGATATCTCTCTATCTCGATATGTTCTGGTCATGATTTGCTAAGGATTATCTCTTCCTATGTCGATATATTCATATTTCTAGGCTACTAGACGATTTTTGGACAATAACAAACACATGAATAACAAGAGATGACATTTGTTTTGTTGTCGTTTTTCATAGCAACGAGTTCTTTTCAATCTAGCACCCATTTCAATTATCCTTCCATTCCTCGATCTCTCCCTATCTCGATGGTCCCTTCAATATCGAGTTGTGGAGAGGCGACTGTATTTTGCATAATAATGTTTGGTATTACGCCTTTGGTATTTTATACCTCTTATGCATGGCATGTTAATAACAGTAAGGTATCAATGACAGAATGAGGTATCATTGAGTCATTATGAAATGTATCGAGGAAAGTACTTTACAGAGGTCAAAATTGCACAAATATGAAGCACATGGTTTTTGACTGCCATATAGACTTCCAAATTCTTGAAATAATTTATTATAAGCAACAAACGATGAAAATCATTAGTTGTTATCAGTATTTTTTCTGAGTAAAAAGTTTGGCAAAAATGGATCGTGAATAAATTATATTAAAACTGTCATATAATCGGGTGTAGACAAAATCAGGGTGGGCGACACCCTAGGCATAGTGTATCCATTGTATTTGCCACACAATATACGTGCTCATGCAATGGCGGGCATAGGAAGCTTTCAATTAATAACTGAGGAAATGCTAATAAAATAGTTGAAAAGCAGGCCAAGTTCCAGTTGGAATGTAGTGCCATTGAAGAAGAAGACAAAATCAAGAGCAGACAAAATTTTAACATGTTAAAAATCGGGTCATCACATATTCATTTACGGAATGATGCTATGACAATTTCAAGGAGTATCTAAATGTCAAAGTTGTCGCACAGACAAACAGACATAACACATTGAACATTCACTCATCAAATTCATCGTCGCTCAAACACTAACGACATCTGTTGATTTTAGTTAGTTGGACAAACCACGAATCAGATGGCAATAGTGTGCAAATGTCAAACTCGAGCAAATCCGATGCGCGCGCCACGAGTGATCGATTGGCCAACTAATGTTTATTTAAAATGGCCAGTAATTCAGTGAACGATGGAAAATTGTCGAGTGTTATGTCTGTTTGTCTGTGGTTGTCGTTTAATATTATAACAAGTTAAAGTTGTAATCTAAATAGACTATAAGCATCAAAATTGAATCATTTGTTTGAGAAACTGCATATATATATTTTACACAATTTCGAGAAAACAACAAAACTCTTGACACCAAATTTTTCGCGTTTTTCGATACAGATCAATAGTTTTTGGCAAAACTCAACACCCTGGGGCGCTTGCAGTGCGAAAAATGAAGAAAGCATTTTTGTCAAACTTCATCCTGATATATACCGTGGGCTTCAGAACGTGTTGGAGCACATTGAGCATCTTGTATTTTAGAAAATTGGGTTTGCATGATGCGTGTATGCCTATTGAACCGGACTGGGTGAATATCGACGATAAGGACATTGGCCAAAGCCTTGATTTATCTGGTAGATATCCTGGGCTGAACTCCAGAACGTTTTGGAGTACCTTGAGCATCCCGTATTCAAGAAAATAGGGGTTGCATGATGCCCATATGCCTATTGAACCAGATTAGGTGTATACCGACGATGAGGACTTTGGCCAGAGCCTTGATTGATCTGATTGATACCGTGGGCTGAACTCGAGAACGTTTTGGAGTACATTGAGGATCTCGTATTCCTGAAAATTGATCACAGGCATAACGTTCAGGATGGCTCAACTTGTCCGAGTATTCAGAACTATTAAACAATGTGATTTAGGATTCAAACATGCCATTTTTATTCGCATGCTCTCAGAAGCGAAATCTTCCCAAGATTTCGGATATCTGGGTATTCAGGGTATAGCTAAACATGACCCCTGATATTTTTCCTGCAAAGCCAACATCCTGGTGAACAGTTTTACTGAAGAAAGTGGTGACCTATCTCCTTTCTGTGATTTTACACAGTCAATGACCCATCCGTCCAGAAAGGGTTAAATTACTATTTGGGTCTGCATCATCGGATAATAGTAAAATGGTAGAAAATTGGAGTAGGGGAAATTACGGCTTCGGCAGATTTTGTTCTATTATTGTTCATTAATTGTTCTATAATTATGCTCAAATTTGGCCAAAACATTCTTTGCATATCAAACGATATTGTGGCTATATTTCATAAAATTTGGTCAACAAAAACCCCCCTGACAATAGCAGAACGATATGCGGAGGTTCTATGAGTCTGTCAATGGCGTGCGGAGAAAGACAGCGCCATCTCCCGTCATGTGCAACGACCAACAAGGAAATTTTCTGACAGATAAAACCGAAGTGGCTGCCAGGTGGAAGCAACACTTCGAGACTTTGTTGAATAGTGAAAGTGACGGTGCATCGGTGAGCAGAATAAATTTTAGCGACGATGGACAAGCTGTGGAGTCGCCTACACCAGATGAGGTTAAAAAAGCTGTTAAAGAGCTGAAAAACAATAAGGCTGCGGGGAAGCACCAGCTCCCGGCTGAACTTCTCAAACATGGCAGTGAGCAGCTTTATGAAGTTCTGCACCATATTATGTCGAAAATATGGGAAGACGAGGAAATGCCTGCTAGCTGGTTGGACAGCCTCATTTGTCCTCTCTTTAAGAAAGGGCACAGACTGGAGTGCGCCAATTATCGAGGAATAACCCTCCTTAACTCGGCGTACAAAATTATTTCTCGTATTCTGTTTAACAGATTGAGACCGCTTGAAGAGTCCTTCGTCGGCGAATACCAAGCAGGTTTTCGTGAGGGCCGATCAACGACGTATCAAATGTTTACCCTGAGACAAATCCTTGATAAACTCCGGGAGTATAACTTGCAGACACACCATCAGTTTATTGATTTCAAGGCGGCGTACACACTTACCTTATTTCACCGTATTCGGTAAATTTTACCGAAATCTCAACAGCAGAACTGTTCGGTAATTTATTTTACAGATTTTTTGTAATTTTTTCCATTGCTCAACTGTCAAAATCACCGAAAATCAGTTAAATTATTTACCGAACAGTTCTGCTGTTGAGATTTCGGTAAAATTTTACCGAATTCGGCGATTTATTTTAAGTATGTACGATTCAGTGAAACCGAATGAATTATGGCAAATTATAGTTGAACATGGTTTTCCGGCGAAACTGATACAGTTGATTGGATATAACGTTGGACGGATCGAAATCAAGTGTAAGGGTTGCGGATGAAATGTCGACGTCATTTGTTACCTTAGATGGGTTAAAGCAGGGTGATGCACTCTCGAATCTACTGTTATATATAGCGCTCGATCCATATATAGATCGCATATGCTCCTGGGATTTGCGGACGATATCGATATTATCGGGATTGATCGCCGTGCCGTGGAAGAGGCTTTTGTGCATTTTAAGAGGTAGACAGCGAAGATTGGACTCACGATCAATACCAGCAAAACGAAGTATATGGTCGCTGGCATTCAACGCTGGGTTCATTAGTGGTGGTGGTAGCGAAATGGTGCTGGATGGTGAAAAGTTTGAAGTGGTAGAAGAATTTGTGTATCTTGGAACATTAGTGACGTGCGATAATGATGTTACCCGCGAGGTGAAAAATTATATTGCAGCTGCAAATAGGGCTTAAAACTCGCGCTGTATACTACTCTGATTCTTCCAGTGGCTTTATACGGCCATGAAACATGGACGTTAAAAGAGGCTGATCGGAGAGCTTTCGGAGTATTTGAGCGTAAGGTGCTGCGGACAATACTCGGCGGTAAACAGGAGAACGGTATCTGGCGGCACCAGGTGTATAAAGGGCTGGATATTATTAAGCTTATTCAACACGGCAGACTACGGTTATTCGTATGCCGGAAGAACGTCAAGCGAAGATAATATTTAGTAGAGAACCCGGAAGAGGCCGCAGGCTTCGTGGAAGGCCGCGTACACGATGGCTTTTTGCAGTTGAAGAGGACCTGAGTGCGCTCAATGTTCAGGGCGACTGGAAGCGATTGGCCCAGGATCGAGTCCAGTGGAGAAGGATACTTTATTCGGCGTAGGTTCATCGAAGAGCTGTAGCCCATCAAGTAAGTAATTTACTCCACATGATCATTCTCGCTAATAAATTATTTTGCTGCGGAGAACAATCAGATTCCATGTTACTGTGCAACATTGCATAGTTCGATAAACCGTGAAGCGATAGATGTACTTGCCTTTGGAAATATTTGATGTCATGTCCACCAATCTATTTAATTTATTACGGGGCGCATACACTATTTACACACTATTTGAGCACTTACCCAAGCTAGTTCAGCAAAATGTAGTCATGTAATTACTGTTGTGATGTTGATTTTTCATTATAGCACCCAAATGAATGTTATAATGAATATTATGCAACCCATTTGAGTTGCATAATGTTCATTAAAGCACCGATTTCATTGATATGGAAAAGTAGGCCGTTTCATCACTCAAATGTCAAGTGTGAACCAGATATTATGATCAGGAATTGCAAAAAATATATTTTTGCAATTCCTGATCATAATACCTGGTTTACAGTTGTCGTTTGAGTGATAAAAAAAGCCTACTTTTCCATACCAATGCAATGGGTGCTTCAATGGACATTATGCAACTCAAATGGGTTGCATAATATCCATGAAAGTAAGCCTCTTGGAGAAATAATTCCGAGTTTTTTTTAGTACTTTATTAACGTGATTTTTTATCTTAAAAGTAAGTTCATCACGGTAGAAATAATTCTATTAATAATTCTAAATAATTCCGAGGCCCATGAAGACAGGCTTCCGAGCCTCTTGAAAAGAGGCTTTCGAGCCTCATGAAAGGATACTTTTCGAGCCTCATGAAAGGAGACTTTTCGAGCCTCATGAAAGGAGACTTTTCGAGCCTCTTGGAAAGAGGCTTTCGAGCCTCTTGAAAGGAGGCTTTCGAGCCTCTTGAAAGTAGGCTTTCGAGCCTCTTGAAAGAAGGCTTTCGAACCTCTTGAAAGGAGGCTTTTTTAACCTCTTGAGAGGAGGCTTTCGAGCCTCTTGAAAGGAGGCTTTCGAGCCTCTTGAAGGGAGACTTTCGAGCCTCATGAAAGGAGACTTTTCGAGTCTCTTGGAAGGAGGCTTTCCAACCTCTTGGAAAGAGGCTTTCGAGCCTCTTGAAAGGAGGCTTTCGAGCCTCTTGAAAGGAGGCTTCCGAGCCTCTTGAAAGGAGGCTTCCGAGCCTCTTGAAAGGAGGCTTCCAGGCCTCTTGAAAGGAGGCTTCCAGGCCTCTTGAAAGGAGGCTTCCAGGCCTCTTGAAAGGAGGCTTCCAGGCCTCTTGAAAGGAGGCTTCCGAGCCTCTTGAAAGGAGGCTTCCGAGCCTCTTGAAAGGAGGCTTCCGAGCCTCTTGAAAGGAGGCTTTCGAGCCTCTTGAAAGGAGACTTTCGAGCCTCTTGAAAGGAGACTTTCGAGCCTCTTGAAAGGAGGCTTCCGAACCACTTTAAAGGAGATTTCTGAACCTCTTGAAAGGAGGCTTACGATACGAGCCTCTTGAATGGCGGCATTAGGCCACTTAAAAGGTGACTTCTGAGTACCTACCTTGAAAGGACGCTTTTGAGCCCTTTGAAAGTATGGTTCCAAGCCTCTTGAAAGAAGAATTCCGAGCCTCTTTAAGGGGGCCTTTCAAGCCCCTTGAAAGGAGGCTTCCAGGACTCTTGAAAGTAGGCTTAAGAGGCTCTTGAAAGAAGGTTTCCGAGCCTCTTAACTGGATGCTTCCAAACCTCTTATTGTAAATCAGTTGACATAACAAAGAATAGGAACGTGTTAAAAAAAACTTCCTTCTCTAGATTTTCGAGGTAATGACTGTCGTATTCCAGCCGAAAACGGCTGTATGGAATCCGCCGTTGAAGAGCGGTGCGACTGTTCGTTTTTAAATTCGACAACAAACTGCCGGTGCGATCTTCGTCGTTGCTACTCAACCCGATGGCGCTACCAACACCATCTCACACTGCGGTGGCAGCAATGCGCTAACATTGCCATACCCCGCCGCGCAACCTCTCTCAGCCCCTCACAAGCTACCGATTCATTGGCACACGCTTAAATGAAACAAAGTTCGTCAGACAATTCAATATGTTGCTCTCCATACTCTCAAATACTCAATCATGCACAGATTCTTTCACGATAGTGATCAGTATTCGAGTGAGAGTTCGAATGAAGTCTAATGTAAAACTTGCCACATTGTACGGTAAATTGGGGCACGCGAAATATGTAATTTCACGATTGGTATATTTGATTGCTTATGTTTAATGTACTATCCACAATAGCAGAATCAAATCATAGTCTAGAATCACTTATACAAACTAAAATCATTAGCCGCTTACTCTGAATACTACATCTTTCTCCTTCCCTACTCTTTCAACTTTATAAGAATATGATTCTTTGGAGTTCTACTCACTCTGGAATAAATAAATAAACTCCTAGGAGTCCATTTGCAAAATGTATTCCTTAATAGAAGCCACAGACGTAATACTACGTCAACTTGTCTCGGAGTTCTAATCGCTCCGGAACGAACAAAATTGTCTCGGAGTCCTGCTCTTCATTCATGTGGTCTTCTATAGAATACCCAGACGAACATGTCTTGGACTTGCATCGGAGTCCTGCTCTGCATTCGCAAAGTATACTCTTCTATAAAATACACAAACGATGTCCTACCTCAAAATGCCTTGGAGTTCTACTCGCTCCGGAATAACCAAAAATGCTTTGGAGTCCTTCACATTCGCAAAGTGTAATCTTCCATAGAATACACAGACGTATTTCTACGTCAAAATGCCTCGGATTTTACTCGCTCCGGAATGAACACAAAATGGAATAAACAAAAAAATTCTCGGAGTCGTGCTCTGTATTCGCACAGTGTAGTCTTCTATAGAATACCCAGAATACACAGACGTAGTCCTACGTCAATATGCTTCGGCATTCTACTCGCTTCAGAATAAACACAAAAATGCCTCGAAGGTCTGCTTGCATTCACAAAGTGTACTCCACATAATACACAGACGTAGTCCAGCGTCAACATGTCTCGAAGTTCTACTTGCTCCGAAAAAGAAACAAAAAATGTCTCGGGATCTTGCAATGCATTCGCAAAGTTTACTCCTCTATAGAATACCCAAATGCAGTCATACATCAAAACGTCTCGGATTTTTCTCGCTCCGGAATGAACACAAAATGCCTTGGAGTCCTGCTTTGCCTTTTTTTAAAGTAAACTTTTTTATTGAATACACAGACGTAGCCCTACTTCAACACGCATCGAAGTTTTACTCGCTCCGGAATAAACGCGAAAATTCCTCGAAGGTCTGCTTCGCATTCACAAAATGTACTCTACAAAGTACACAGACGAAATCCTACGTCAACATGCCTCGGAGTTCTACTCGCTCCGGAATGAACAAAAATTGTCTCGGAGACCTGCTCTGTATTCGCAAAGTGTGGTCCTCTATAGAAAACCCAGACGTAGTCCTACGTCAACATGCCTCGGATTTCCACTCGCTCCGGAATCAACAAAAAAATGCCTCGGAGTCCTTCACATTCGCAAAGTGTACTCCTCTATAGAATACACAGCCGAAGTCCTACGTCTACGGAATGAACACAAAATGTCTTAGAATCCTGCTTCGCATTTGCAAAGTGGTCACAGACGTAGTTCGACGTCAACATGCCTCGGAGTTCTACTCACATTCACTAAAAAAAATGCCTCGGAGTCTGCATTCGCAAAGTGTACTCCTCTATAGAATACACAGCCGAAGTCCTACGTCTACGAAATGAACACAAAATGTCTTAGAATCCTGCTTCGCATTTGCAAAGTGGTCACAGGCGTAGTTCGACGTCAACATGCCTCGGAGTTCTACTCACATTCACTAAAAAAATGCCTCGGAGTCTGCATTCGCAAAGTGTACTCCTCTATAGAATACATGCAGTCCTACGTCAAAATGTCTCTGATGTTTACTCGCTCCGAAATGAACACAAAACGCCTTAAAGTCCTGCTTTGCATTTTCAGAGTGTACTCTTCTTTTGAATACACAGACGAAGCCCTACTCCAACATGCCTCGGAGTTCTACTCGCTCCGGAATAAACACGAAAATGCCTCGAAAGTCTGCTTCGCATTCAGGAAATGTACTCTATATAAAACACAGCCGTAATCTTACATCAACATACCTCGGATTTCCACTCGCTCCGGAATCAACAAAAAATGCCTTGGAGTCCTTCACATTCGCAAAGTGTACTCCTCTATAGAATACACAGCCGTAGTCCTTCGTCTACGGAATGAACACAAAATGTCTTGGAATCCTGCTTGGCATTTGCAAAGTGGTCACAGACGTAGTTCGACGTCAACATGCCTCGGAGTTCTACTCGCATTCACAAAAAAATGCATCGAAGACCTGCTCGCTCCGGAATAAACAAAAAAAAATGCCTCGGAAACCTGCTCGTTCCGGAATAAACAAAAAAATGCCTCGGAGACCTGCTCGCTCCGGAATAAACAAAAAAAAATGCCCCGGAAACCTGCTCGTTCCGGAATAAACAAAAAAAATGCCTCGGAGACCTGCTCGCTCCGGAATAAACAAAATAAATGCCTCGGAAACCTGCTCGTTCCGGAATAAACAAAAAAAGCTTCGGAGACCTGCTCGCTCCGGAATAAACTATCCTCGGGAGACCTGCTCGCTCCGGGATCATGTTTTATTAAACACTCGAAGACCTGCTCGCTTCGGTATTTTTTTTTCTATGATTTCGGAGACCTGCTCGCTCCGAAATCCACAACATAAAATGAGAGCATACTTACCATTTAGTAACTACCACATTAATGGATGTGGCAAGCACCATTTTCATGCGCTAGTTACAATTATAAAACCAAACACTATTTCTACCGACTGCGACATGTCGTATTCCAGCCGAAAACGGCTGTATGGAATCCGCCGTTGAAGAGCGGTGCGACTGTTCGTTTTTAAATTCGACAACAAACTGCCGGTGCGATCTTCGTCGTTGCTACTCAACCCGATGGCGCTACCAACACCATCTCACACTGCGGTGGCAGCAATGCGCTAACATTGCCATACCCCGCCGCGCAACCTCTCTCAGCCCCTCACAAGCTACCGATTCATTGGCACACGCTTAAATGAAACAAAGTTCGTCAGACAATTCAATATGTTGCTCTCCATACTCTCAAATACTCAATAATGCACAGATTCTTTCACGATATTGATCAGTATTCGAGTGAGAGTTCGAATAAAGTCTAATGTAAAACTTGCCACATTGTACGGTAAATTGGGGCACGCGAAATATGTAATTTCACGATTGGTATATTTGATGTAGTATTCAGAGTAAGCGGCTAATGATTTTAGTTTGTATAAGTGATTCTAGACTATGATTTGATTCTACTATTGTGGATAGTACATTAAACATAAGCAATCAAATATACCAATCGTGAAATTACATATTTCGCGTGCCCCAATTTACCGTACAATGTGGCAAGTTTTACATTAGACTTTATTCGAACTCTCACTCGAATACTGATCACTATCGTGAAAGAATCTGTGCATTATTGAGTATTTGAGAGTATGGAGAGCAACATATTGAATTGTCTGACGAACTTTGTTTCATTTAAGCGTGTGCCAATGAATCGGTAGCTTGTGAGGGGCTGAGAGAGGTTGCGCGGCGGGGTATGGCAATGTTAGCGCATTGCTGCCACCGCAGTGTGAGATGGTGTTGGTAGCGCCATCGGGTTGAGTAGCAACGACGAAGATCGCACCGGCAGTTTGTTGTCGAATTTAAAAACGAACAGTCGCACCGCTCTTCAACGGCGGATTCCATACAGCCGTTTTCGGCTGGAATACGACATGTCGCAGTCGGTAGAAATAGTGTTTGGTTTTATAATTGTAACTAGCGCATGAAAATGGTGCTTGCCACATCCATTAATGTGCTAGTTACTAAATGGTAAGTATGCTCTCATTTTATGTTGTGGATTTCGGAGCGAGCAGGTCTCCGAAATCATAGAAAAAAAAAATACCGAAGCGAGCAGGTCTTCGAGTGTTTAATAAAACATGATCCCGGAGCGAGCAGGTCTCCTGAGGATAGTTTATTCCGGAGCGAGCAGGTCTCCGAAGCTTTTTTTTGTTTATTCCGGAACGAGCAGGTTTCCGAGGCATTTATTTTGTTTATTCCGGAGCGAGCAGGTCTCCGAGGCATTTTTTTTTTGTTTATTCCGGAACGAGCAGGTTTCCGAGGCATTTTTTTTGTTTATTCCGGAGCGAGCAGGTCTCCGAGGCATTTTTTTGTTTATTCCGGAACGAGCAGGTTTCCGAGGCATTTTTTTTTGTTTATTCCGGAGCGAGCAGGTCTTCGATGCATTTTTTTGTGAATGCGAGTAGAACTCCGAGGCATGTTGACGTCGAACTACGTCTGTGACCACTTTGCAAATGCCAAGCAGGATTCCAAGACATTTTGTGTTCATTCCGTAGACGAAGGACTACGGCTGTGTATTCTATAGAGGAGTACACTTTGCGAATGTGAAGGACTCCAAGGCATTTTTTGTTGATTCCGGAGCGAGTGGAAATCCGAGGTATGTTGATGTAAGATTACGGCTGTGTATTATATAGAGTACATTTCGTGAATGCGAAGCAGACTTTCGAGGCATTTTCGTGTTTATTCCGGAGCGAGTAGAACTCCGAGGCATGTTGGAGTAGGGCTTCGTCTGTGTATTCAAAAGAAGAGTACACTCTGAAAATGCAAAGCAGGACTTTAAGGCGTTTTGTGTTCATTTCGGAGCGAGTAAACATCAGAGACATTTTGACGTAGGACTGCATGTATTCTATAAAGGAGTACACTTTGCGAATGCAGACTCCGAGGCATTTTTTTAGTGAATGTGAGTAGAACTTCGAGGCATGTTGACGTCGAACTACGCCTGTGACCACTTTGCAAATGCGAAGCAGGATTCTAAGACATTTTGAACACGAGTAGTATTCGAGTGAGAGTTCGAATAAAGTCTAATGTAAAACTTGCCACATTGTACGGTAAATTGGGGCACGCGAAATATGTAATTTCACGATTGGTATATTTGATTGCTTATGTTTAATGTACTATCCACAATAGTAGAATCAAATCATAGTCTAGAATCACTTATACAAACTAAAATCATTAGCCGCTTACTCTGAATACTACAATGACCTATGCAAAATAGGCATTCAACATTATACAGTAATATAAGTTATATATAATGCAAAATTGTTAATTTGGTGTACGTATTGTTTGACGACAAATAAATAAAAATGATTCTTCCGAACCTCTTGAAAGGTGTACTCCGAGCTGCTTGGAAGGATGCTTCCAAGAGGCGTAGAAGGATAAGTTTAAATTAAAATTGCCATTACGCATTTGTGTACGAGGTACCCCCTAGGCCAGGTGAAGGTATCCTCAGAGGTACATGTCCTGAAATAACCATTAGCCTATTATGGTTTGGAAAAAGTCTATAAAATATTCAAATGTAATATTTCAGACACATCTCAAAATAAAAGTGGTTGTTCGGAAAATGATTTTGTTCGGGATTTGAATCAAACCGATTTGAATGTCTTCAAAAACCCCTCTGACAATAATAGGACGAACCTACCAATGCCGTCATTGCCCTTGCCCAAATATCTGTTTTGTTAAAGACACAACGACGAAACCCGTGACAAGTCAGCTGATATTACACCGAGAACCAAAAGATGATATTTGGGACTAGTTCGTCCAGTTTTTACACACTCGGGATGGTGTTATTTTTCTCTATTCCTCAAATGCTGCAAGCATTACTTAAATAAATTCTGGAGTAACATCCTTCCCTCTCATTCATAGATTCCCTTCCTAAATAAATTAGCTATTTGAATCCATAACACGTTTCTGCTTCGGGTCATTTCCCAGTGGACAATTCCACTTTAAATCGAGCAGTTCAATGTAGGAATCAGCTAGAGGAAATTCCCTACCGCACGCACGAGAGCAACAGGCTCATGTTTCTTTTCACTTTGATTGAATTAAAAGAATGCTATTTTATTACGAAACAGCGCCCGAGGCCTTTGCTTCCCGAGCAATTCTAGCTCTATGGTCGACCAAATGTGCCACATCAAGGGGGTGGTCGGTACGGGTTTCGCACCTATATAAAAACTCCCTTTTTAATGTTCGCCTCAGGGCATTTAACGCACATTTTCACCCCAGATACAGCAAGGGGACGATTGTTACCGTTTGCACCTGTTTAGTTTTTTTTTAAGTTTGCGTCTTGAAAAGCACATTGTGTTCGGCGAATGTCTATCGAATGCGAATCATTAAATGTTTATCATATTATTTTTGAAGTTTTATTATCATTAGTAAAACTTAAGAAAGCCATCTGGCCAATGAAAAATGTCCAGTTTTTTTCTAAAGTTTTCCTGTAACAGATTCAATTGATCACAAATCGCATCGAACATCGTTCAACGCCATAACTGCGAATATCCTACAACAAATGTACACTCAGAAATTAATTTATGCTATTTAGTTTAAAAGTCATTCTAACTGGCTATTCGCCTGGTTGACCTCAAACTTGAATTTGATCCAACAATACTGGGATAGTATAAACTTAAGAAATTCGCTCTCTATAGTATAAGTTTGGTTTATAATTGTTTAGTATATTTTGCATTTGGCTATGGTTTGTAGGTTATGTTCATTTGTTTTCATATTTTTGCATTTCGAAAAGAAAAATCAAAATGATTATATTTTTATTACTTATTTATTAGAACCTTTATTTTGTTGAAAAAAACTTAAAAAGTAACTTGGAACCACATCATGAGCCACAATGGAAAGGTCGCACTCGACTCGACCAGGGCCAGAATCTTGAATCACATTTTCTGCGAGTTGTCGGTTTCCTTGACGGTGGTGGTCGTTGATGCTTTAGATGTTTTGGCTGGTCCTGATTCGGTGCGAGCGATTCTGCTCCAGAGAGGATGTTTTTACCGGCAGCAGATATTGCGATAGACTGTACATTGACCTCAACAACCTGGAAAAAATAATTCATTGCAATAAACAACCTCCAGAAATCGATGCTCTTACCAACATAAAATTCATATTTCTTCGGTCGGACCGCCGCCACCGTCATGGGCCAAACACAATTGATACGTTTGCGTGCGTTTTGACAGTTTTCCCATGGGAAAACTGTCAAAACGCACGCAAACGTATCAATTGTGTTTGACCCATCAGGGTTATCTTGAATCCGCGATCAACTTGGGTCACTCGATCATATTGAAATTGAACGTCTGCAGCTGAAGCAACAAATTCCCTGTCACTAGCCGATGATGATTGCGTTGATTGGGCCGATTCGTTTTTAGACGTTTGAGGATAACCACGAATAAGTTCCTCTGGTAAAAATATTCACTATTTCCATTCTTTCGAAGTAAAGAAACCGTTCACATGCAGATGCAACAGCTTCCGACAATCTGCTAACCTCTTCCGTATGTTCCGATTTGTGTACATTTTTACAGCCGATACGAATAATTAGTACTGTAAAATGGGAAAAGACTTTGAAATATTCATAGTCTGATTTTTTTTCTAAATAGTGTACTTACATGTGTTTCCACAATTGTTGATCCTAATCCAACAGAAGAAATAGCATCGAGTAGAGCGGCGCCATGTTTTTCAACATAAAGAACACAATCAGTAAATAACTCTACGCTATTCCATATCAGTATAAATTATTATCGTTGATAGTATACTTTTTAAACTATCTTTCGTATAACATTCGAAAATGTCAAAATCGTTTAATTTTAATTCTATTTCAGATTTATTCTATTTCTGAGTGTACGCATGAATTGATAGAAAATACTTTCCGTTTTCCTTTTGTGCACAAAATAGGGGAAAAGACGGCTTTGGCAGGTTTTGTTCTATTATTGGCAGGGGGGTTTTTGTCGACCAAATTTTATGAAATTTGGCCACAATATTCTTTGATATACAAAGAATGTTTAGGCCAAATTTAAGCATAATCAGTCATAACAAACCCCCCTGACAATAATAGAACAAAACCTGCCAAAGCCGTCATTCCCCCTATCACAAGTCAGTTAAAAATCCGCTTGGTGCGGTTGGGCTGAACTCCGACCATCTATCAAGCTTCCAACTTATAATAAGACGTTTGTGCACGATGTTTACAATGCTCCCAATAACTATAGATAGTGGAATCTACAGATGAGCATTTTTTTGACCGTGACCGTTTAAATCAGTTTAAAGATTCACTATTTTAAAAACAACTACTCGTGCTGATTGTTTAAATAATCAAAAATACTAGTATCAATTTGTTTCGATTTTTGTAAAAATTTCTTTAATAGAAAAAGTACTGCTGGGCCATGTGGGTTAATTTAACGCCATTAAAACCTGATTGCAATGTATTTTAATTGTGCGGTAAGTGAAGCGAAGCATGCCAAGGCTAAGGAGGAGTTGAGCCCATGAGAAAAAGGATGCGCCTTCCAATGGCAGCGGCAAGTGAAATGACAGAGCTGAGGCGATTATTGTCAAGTCTGACGGTAAAACCTACGCCGACGTCTTGAAGGCTATGAGATGCCTCGAAAGCTCTCTGGCCTAGAAGGGGATGTCAACTGCAACCGTCAAACGCGGAAAGGCGAGATGATGTTTGTCTTGTAGTGTTCTAGACAGCATTCTAGATATGAATTTCTAAAGAAAAACATGAAAATCACTAGTGCCCAGTCTCGATCATCCAGTGCAAATGTCTGGATGAAATAACCGAGTCCGAAGACGTGGTGGACGCGCTTAGAGACCAGTACAATGTCGAAATTCAAGACGCCGCGATTCGGTTACATAAAGGCTTTGCAGGAATAATACAGGTTGTGTTCGTTGAACTTAAGCCAACCACTTCAGGCCAGGTCTGGGTCATTTGGCATAACGCCTTTTGGCATAAGGTTATTTGACATAAAGACCATTTGGTACAATTTTGAACTGCAACAAAAGAATAAGTCAATTGGGATAACGGACGTTTGGCATAATTTGGAATTGTGAATAAGAAAGTGTTATTCGATGTATTTTTTTAACTTTATTAAAGTGTTTTTTTAGTTCTAGTTGAAGTTCTACATTTTTACGTAGATAAAGTAGATCGCGGATTCGTTCTGAAGCCTACTTTTACAGGAGGGACCCCATCCATCATTGCCTTGATCCGGGCGAGCACCTACTTAAAAAGAAAGGGATCACATCCGTCATTGCCTTAACCCGGGCTATCACCTACTTTTAAAGAAGGGATCACATCTACCATTGTCTTAATCCGGTCAAAGGTCTACTTTTCAAGGGACCATATCCACTTTTGCCATATTTCGAGTAAACTTTTAAAATACACACTAATTTTTTTTCGCTGAAATCCAGCAAAGTTTTGCTGATTTTTTTTTTGTGCTGTTAATCCAGCAATTATTTCAGCAACAAATATTGCTGTGCGACCAGCAAAAATATTTTCCCAAAAATGACAGCTAGATATGCTGAATTTTCAGTAAACAATAGTCTTATGTTTGCTGATTAACCAGTAACTGGGTGACCAAAAATGTTTGCTGAATTTCCAGCAATAACAATACCTGCATATTGTATTTCTGAATCTTTGTCTTCATAATTCATAAAAAAAACGATCGTTTATGTTTTACATTTTCATATTTATTATGATGTTTAATGTAGGTAGGTTAATTTAATCTATTGATGATGATGTAATAGACCATCGTCCATCTGAAATAAAAATATGTGAAATGTGATCAATATAAAAAGAAACCCACGAACTTTTTTAAATTAAATGATTGAATATAACTTACTGTACCGATGTAGTTTCTGCAAGCCTCAGATGTTATGTTCCTTTCATCGTTCTAGTACGAATTTTTACGTTTTATAGGATTGCCACTTATATATCCTAATAACGAAACACGTGCATCGACGAAAAAGTAGATTTTCTGCCAGAAGTACAAGTCCAAGCTTGACATTTCGTTGACAGGTTAAAATCTGTTAAGATATTTGCTGTTTTCCAGCACATAATGAAATGCTGATACGGATTCAGCAATTGTATTTGCTGATTTTCAGTGATTGAGTGGATTCATTGCTGATTTTCAACGATCTGTCAAATAAATTACTGATAACCAGCATGAAATAATTTACTGGTTAGCTTTCAGCAAAATATTATGCTGTGTTACAGCAAACTTGCATGAGAATATCTGTTTACCAGCAAATTGATGAATTGCTGATAAGCATTCAGCAAACCATTTTATTGGTTCGGGAGAAGAAAATTTGGTGTGTAGGAATCATATACGCCATTGCCTTATTCCTAGTAAACGACTACTTTTAAAATGACCTCCGTCATTGCTTTAATCCGGGCAAGCGCCTACTTTATAAAAATGGATCACATTCGTCATTGCCTTAAACCGGGCAAAGGCCTACTTTTCAAGATGGGATCACATCAACCATAGCCTTATTTCGAGCAAATGCCTATTTTTAAAGAAGGAATCAGATCCACCGTTGCTCTAGTCCCGGCAAGCACCTAACTTAAAAGAAGGGATCACATTCAGTATTGCCCAAGGGGCAACTAACTCTAAACTTTCGACAGTATCCAGAAATACTAACTAATACTAGCGAAAAACTACGTTGTATCTACGGTTAACCGATCGAAGAGCCCTGGTTGGGAAAGCATGAAACACAACGCCACCCAGTAGATACAGTTCACCCAGTTTTAGGCAACACATGATTTCAGTCTCCTTTAAATTATTTAAAAAAAATAATGAACAACTATTTCTATTACAATTACAAATTTCTATAAACAATGTGCACTCGCTTGACTGTGGATATACAACAGTAAAGCACATGTGGAGATTGGACAAGTCAAGCATCCGAAAGATATTCAATTTGCAAAAAAGAGAGCTAACCGCGGTGGAGGTTGGTACTCGGATTCTGATGGCTTTTCCGCAAACGAGACCTTTAAGTGGTCTTGTTGTGTAGGGGTTATCACGCCTATCTAGAGAGTAGGAGGTTCGAGTCCCTCGAAGACACGTGGATTCTTTTTCGCAAATTTCATACAATTTGTCCATTTCGAAACATATGCTGTGCATATGCACAGCCAAGATATTTAACAAAAAAAACTATTACTTGTTGAGCAATCTTTAGGACCCACGTTTTGGTTTGATGGTATTAGAATTATAAAATGCGGTTTGAAAGTTTTCTAGAATCTGCAGAAGGTAGAAATCAGGTGTTTCCAATACGGGGGAGCACTGTGTTTCATCAACTAACTGACAAACGCCATAACAACCGAACTAGCAACCGTTTATTTGTTTGACGAAAAGCATGCATACTAGAAATATCACGGAATACTATTGCGAGACAATAAGTAATATTATCGCGAAGTTTAGAGTTACATGCCCCTTGGTATTCCCTTAACACGGGCAAGCGCCTACTATTAGAGAAAGGGTCACAACCACAATTCCTCTCATCCGGGAAAAAGCCTACTTTTACAGAAGTGATTCCATCCATCATTGCAGTAACCCGGACCAGAACCTACTTTTAAATAATGGATCACATCCAGCATTGTCTTAATCAGGTTAAAGGTCTACTTTTCAAGGGACCACATACACCTTTGCCATATTCCGAGTAAACGACAACTTTTAAAATAGAAATCACATACGTCAATGCCTTATTCCGAGCCAACGCCGTTAATCCGGACCAGCGCCTTCTTTAACAAAAGGAATCGCATACGTCATTGTCTTAATCTGGGCAAAGGCCTACTGTTGCGAAGCCGCTTGTGAACCCCTGGTTGAGCAGCAGCGATCAATTTGACAGCTCATGTACAACTGTGATAGTAACGAAAGACGAGAGAAAGTGCGTTAGTTGTGGTAGGCACATACAGAAGGTAAACAAGAAAGTATAACAACAAAGATACGAGTGAAAGTTAATAGGGAGAAATAATTATTGATTTCCATCTAGAATCATAGTGCAATTAGTATTAATAAGCAATAATAGTTGACTGAAAAGTGTAGCAAACGGGTTCAAGATCAGTGAGTACTAAAACCTGAAAAGAAAAAGCGTAGTTAATTACAAATATAAACCAAAAATACTTACCTGTAGGCCCGGCGATATACTTATTCCCCCGTGGTTGAATTCGGACGATTATTAAAACGCGGGCATTTGGTGTAGTCGTAAGTACAACTAAAATATGTGAGACGATAAATGTACAATGAAAATTATGTTTCGATACACAGCAACATCGCCACCGAATCTGTAATTTAAAGGTAGGGTAGTCGAACCATAGTTTGTCATAGGAGAATTGATTGAGCTAGTGGGCAAAAGGAAACCACTTCTTGTAAGTAATAATTGTAATGTGTAGATGAACTGATAATTAACATGAAATAAAATTCTAGTTTAAGCGTTGTCAAAAATTAATTGGCTGCTTTAAAAATTATGGTTCCCTTCGGGAACACCTACTTTTAAAGATAGGATCAAATCAACCTTTGCCTTATCCCGAGCAAACACATACTTTTAAATAAGGAATCAGATCCACTGCCGCTCTAATCCGGGCAAGCGTCTACTTTAAAAGAAGGGATTACAACCGCCACTGTCATCATCCGGATAAGCGCCTACTTTTCAAAAAGGAATCACACCCACCATTGCTTTAATCCGGGCAAGTGCCTACTACAGTCGACTCTCCACATCTCGATGTTCTATATCTCGATATCTCTCCCTATGTCGATGGTTTTCTCAGTCCCTTCAATCTACATACATTTGGGCTTTCTACATCTCGTTAACCTCCCTATCTCGATACCTCTCTATCTCGATGGGCTCTGATCATATTTTGTTCAGGATTCACTCTCCTTATCTCGATATGGTCAGTTTTTTAGGCTACTAGACCATCTTTGGACAATAACAAACACATCAGCAACAGGAAACGACATTTGTTTTGTTGTCGTTTTTCATAGCAACGAGCTTTTTTGGATCTAGTACCCATTTCAATTTTCCTTCCATTCCTCGATCTCTCCCTATCTCGATGGTCCCTTCAATATCGACATGTGGAGAGGCGACTGTATTAAAGAAGGGATCACATCCACCATTTCTCGCTTAACTTTTCAAAAGGACCTAAGTAACATTTTTTTCATGAATTAATTTGAATAGCGCAATCAACAGAACAACATGAAAGCTATTGATTGCAGTATTCAAATTAATTCATGAAAAAAATGTTACTTAGGTCCTTTTGAAAAGTTAAGCGAGATTTCCATATTCCGAGCAAATGCCTACCATTAAAGAAAGATTCACATCCATCATTGCCTTGATTATTACATATTGCTTTTCACTGGGTGAAAAATGAATCCAATAATGGAGTGATAACAATTATCATTGCTTCATACTCAGGTAATGCAAGCATTCTACGAAATGATTATGTCTTTTCAATATTATTATCAACCAGTGTTATAGTTATTATTCCAATTTTTACAGCACCACTTAGTCAAGCAACTAATTTAGTGAGCACAAAAAAAATGTCAAATACAGGTCGGACTGGATTATCCGGAGACTGGATTATCCGGAGACTCGATTATCCGGAATTTTACACTCGATTATCCGGAGTATTTTTTTCTTCGATTTTTTTTAATTTAATTTTAAAATTCCAATATTATAATATACAATATGATTATTTTAACAATATGGGACGTATCAAGGTTGTTCGAGGGGGTTGAAAAGGGGCTGTTTTGTATATTGAAATTTGACTATAGGCTTGTATGTCAAATCCATGAATTCAAATGAATATATTACTGTCATATTCATACAAAATATGATTATATGAAGAAACATGAACGTAGCTGGAATGGTAGGGACTGAAGTAGGGGTGTTTTATATATTTAATCTTAATTCCATGAATAAACTATTTTCTCTAGAACATGTCCACAAACTTCTCGCTGCAAGTACTTTCCCGTGGAAGTCTGTTTCCTCTTTTTTCTTCCATGCAATTTCTTGATCGATTGTCAATTAAGCTGTTGCATTTAAGGCAACATCTTCAGATTTGCTATTTATATCATTCAGTTCTAATAGGCTTTTCTTGCACCATATGTGTTTTCTTAATTCAATGTGGTTCCAAAATTGATGAAGCAGACACTCATTCGACACATGAAAACGTAACCTCGCCATAGTTTGGGTGCATAAGAAGGATGGCAGAATTCGCTCTTAATATATATTAACGATAGACAAAAAGCCTAAAGTTTTTTCGATCATAACAAGACATGAAAAAAAAATTGCTCATCACCTGATACAAATGCGAAATAAGGGCAGAGAAATATTTCCCCTAACGACGTTGTGATAAAACGTAGTAAAACGTAAAACAAGCAGAAATGCATCATCAGAACCGAAGTCCTTACAACTGGAGGTTTTTATAAAGGAATTTATCTTGCAGAATAACCCCCTATAATCCATAAATTTCGTAACGCATCTATCATTTTCAACCCTCTCCTCCAACCCTTCTTCAAGCTTATTATATCACCTGTCATAAGACGAGTTTATACCATCCCATTGAATTCCACCACTTGGTGGAATTCAATGGGATGGTATAAACTCGTCTTATGACAGGTGAAAACATTCCACTAAAAAGCTCAAAATAATTTTCTTATTATTATATCAATTATTTTAAAAATGTGTATGGATTGTCACACTTATGTAATTTATGGACGTTCATTTTTGTAAACAGAGCTTAGGTTTAGTTAACAACTTCAGCAAAACCAAATTATTAGTTGTGGCCACGGCGTCCCCTTCCAGCTTCCACAGGCATCTCCCAAATTATCTTTCAATTTTTAACATTCAGATAATTTTAATTTTTTAACATTTATAACATTATTTTAGATGGCTCGGAGATCCATAGTATTATAAACCGACCGTCTATGGTCGACGAATTGAGGTAATGTCTATGTTTTTGATTGCACAAAATCTAACCCATTTTGCGGTTCTTATGCTACGTTTAGACAAGGCAAGTGAATTGAGCAAGTCGCTTGAATCGAACGCGAACTGAGCGTGTAAACACCTTAATTCAATTCACTTGAACGAAAAGAAAGTTGAACATGTTCAACTTTTGGCAAGTCAATTGAATTCAACTGAGTTGTTCAATTCACTTGCCCTGTCAAAACGTACCATTATCCTAATTCTTATTTGCTTCCAACTGGTTGCATTTAATGGAAAATCATGTTTCCTATTGAAGCATTGTTTCGTATTAATAATTTCATGGATCGGACAATGGACTCAAAAGAAATAAAGGCAAACATATAATTTTTTGAACAAAAAAATTAAATAGTCTAGCTATTTTATTGGCACCTATTTTTAACCATCAAGTTGCATTCAAATGGGAATCCTGTCTTATCATTTCATATTGAAAATTGACTGAATCGGACTATGGACTCAAAAATTTTGGCAAAAATACCATTTTTCCATATTACACCAGAAAGTCACCGATACCGCTAGGTGGATTAATCAATGTTTTTCTTAAATCAATTCTGACTACACCACTTCGAATAAAATAAAACATAAGGTTTTTGTTATTTACTTGCAAATTTGATTTTTTGTTGTGGTGATTCGATTATCCGGAGGATTCGATTATCCGGAGTGAAAATAAAATCGTTACTCCGGATAATCGAGTCCGACCTGTATTCGTTTTGCAAAATGACCCTCACTTTTGACGCTGTTCACAATTATGCCAAATGTCCTTTATACTGAATGACCTTATGCCAAATGGCGTTATGCCAAGTGACTTTATGCCAAATGATTCACTCCTCTTTAGGCCTGCTTTAGGTGCGTTGACCACATAAATCTTATGACTGTACAGGGGGAAAAATCACATTTTCAAATAATCGAGGATGAACACCACTCTCACGTGATAACATATCAAAATAATCAATTGATAAAAACTTCGGAATCGTTCGATAATTATATCTCGATTCAAAGCACTTACCGTTGCTTTTTGAACTTTTTTCCTGTGTATGTACAACATCAAAACACAATGCCAAACATCATATTGACCTTCATTGTTGACATTAAATTGGTTTTGGTGAGCAGCGAGGCGGCAATGTCCCTGTGGGATATGTAATACCAATCAGAAGAAGAAGAAGGTTTATACTTTATATTTAGGTGATAATTTTGTGTTTACTATTGTACCGCGCATAAAAAATCTACTCCTCCGCTAATTTTTAGTCGCAACGAAAAATAAGCGTCAGATAGTCGCCATATCTGCAGAAAAAAAGCTACTTTGATATTTTTGAAAATTTGGCCGCCACGTGGTGGATTGTGGCGATGAATGATTTGATGGCACGTGCTTTTTGTACTGCGGAGAAATCTTTCACATCTATGATCACAAAAGTTTTCATTTTGTTGATTCCAAAATTTGAAAAGTTATCGCCAACGACAACCCGCCTACTTTTCACACCTGAGAAGTTATCAATTGATAATTCCAATCATTATCGCATGAGAATGATTCAGCACAACCCTGTGACTGTGACTGATCGCAGTAAGCTATGTCGTATATGTGAAGCAGAAAACCACCAAGCTTGTCAGGCCGCCCCAAGGTGTCTGATCTGTCCCCAAGGCACAGACAACAGACACCCCACCGGTGCTCAGGCCTGTCCGACCTCTAGAAGGGTCCAACCATGCGAGTAACTCAGTTAAACCTAAAACGACTGCGAGGCATCTCGAAGGCTGCTACAACAGTTAGTTATTGAGTATAGAGCTCATGTAGCCTTACCGCAGCTGAATAGTTGTAGGATTGTTTCCGAAACTTGAATCATCGAATTGGCCCACTACACCGCACCACTATGGGGCGGCTCCATACAAAGTGGTGGTCAAAAATATTTTTTTGATTTTTCCGCATTTTCTGAGAGTATTCTAGTAAGTTCAGCATAAAATTAGTCATATCTATGTATTTTCATCGCATCCGGAAGGTGTAACTAGTATTTAACACAGTAATGAGCTACGTATTCCTGAACAATAAACTTGAACGTTTGTTTTTAATTTTAGGAACAGTTCAAATGCAAATCAAAACTAGAATATGGTTGCTGTGTCTAAGATTAAATTTGAGAGGTGGAAGCCCCCTCCCTCCTAGCCAAGATCTTACCTCCCCCCCCATTTTTTTTAAATATGTTGTATAATAAAATTGTTTTATCAATCAGGTATCCCTCCTTTCTGGAAATATTTTTTTCCGTACATTATAAATCATTCAAACTAGTTGAAAAGATTATTCTTTAATATGTTTCCATTATTTTTACTGGACAAATTACAATATCTTTAACTATGTTGATGATTTGTTTCTATTGTTTATACTGCAAGGATGAATATACTACAAAATAAAACTTGATGAGCGTGGGGCGCAACCGTGGGTGGAGAGATGTGGCCTCGATCTATGTATTGTGGCGTCAATTTGTTGATTTAGTGTTATTTGTTTAGATGAATACTAAACAAATGAATGAAAACATAATTTCCATTGACAAATTGTCATAACAATTGTATTTATTAACTAAACCAAATTCACAAGCAATTCTATTCATTTTCTACATTTTCATCAAAAGCAAAATCATCATCCAGTTGTTCAACATCGTCCATTAGTTCAATCAAAGGTAATTGCCTATTTCCGGGGATTAAACCACCCGACTTGGACGTTAATTTACAATGTTATGGAAACTCATATGTGAATATGTACGTTATGTGGAAGATATTGATTTGAAAAATGTATTGGAGGTAACCACTTTCCCTTCGATGGGACTCGAACCCATGACCCTACAGTACGCTAGACTGGTGCTTTAACCAACTAAGCTACGAAGGACCTCCGTCGGCCTTCGCAACCTAGCGGCTACTGAACGAGCTCGAGATTCCCAAATTGGACGCATAGTCAAATCACTCGCAATCCATTTATCAAGCCAATACTTCCACATGTGTATTGTACACGTCCACATTAGAGGAGCGTGAGTATTTAGAATGTCTGGCGGCTATACACATTCTTCATCAGCAACGGTACTGATCAAGTGAGGTTGTGTAAGCTGATGAAGAATGTGTATAGCCGCCAGACATTCTAAATACTCACGCTCCTCTAATGTGGACGTGTACAATACACATGTGGAAGTATTGGCTTGATAAATGGATTGCGAGTGATTTGACTATGCGTCCAATTTGGGAATCTCGAGCTCGTTCAGTAGCCGCTAGGTTGCGAAGGCCGACGGAGGTCCTTCGTAGCTTAGTTGGTTAAAGCACCAGTCTAGCGTACTGTAGGGTCATGGGTTCGAGTCCCATCGAAGGGAAAGTGGTTACCTCCAATACATTTTTCAAATCAATATCTTCCACATAACGTACATATTCACATATGAGTTTCCATAACATTGTAAAATCGTCCATTAGTTCGTCTAGTGCATTGCCTTCAACGTTTGAATTTTCAGAGCTGTCAAGATCTTCGAATAATAAAAGTGATTTTACAAAATCTGAATATTCAAGTGATACGTTCTTTCGTATTCTACTACCTAGATTAATTAAACTCATCAGAATCAGATAAGTTCATAGCTCGAATAAATACGTCATGTAGATTATCAACTCGCGACTCGTGGTACGACATTTTTTAGTAGTTTATGTTGGCACTCTGCTGCTTCTTCAGCAAATGGAAATGGAAATGGCGAATGGATTATTATGCTTCCGTGAGCGAGTACTTTATGCACTGTTGCTGGGATTTTATATCAATCATACACATTAATATACCGCCGATATGTTTCTTTACAAAAGTCTTTTTTTAAGATCGATCGGATCTTGGAATTGATTACTATTAAAATATTACGAAATCTAACAATAAGTTCTTCGTCGATGTCCAAAACTTTGAAAAGTAATTCAGGAATTGAAAATGCTTTTCGACACACGTTTCCTGTTATGCTGGCCTGCTCCGTCTGCCCTGGGTTGGTCAACTCGTACTTTGAATGCTTCGTACATTTTTTCAGTAACGATTTTTTTCTAATCAAGATATTTGGACTCTAAATCCTTCGTAATATTTCAATTCGCTGAGAAAATTGCATTTGTTTGAAATGCATTTTTTCTACAATTTTCACAATTTTCCTAAGTCTGATGTCTGTGGCGCAATGAGTTTTCATCACAGTGGGCTGAAATTTCGGGAATCTAGGTTTGAACTATCTGGCTATCAAATGGTATACAAGACACATCATTCTAAGCAAGTCTTCTTTGTCCTTATAATTTGATCAACGTATTCGATTGAGCTTGAAGCTTGATATTAGACATAGGCTTGTTAATTCTATATTATTTATTTTTCTCCCTGATTTCCTAGACGCAATTAAAGTGATATCACAAATAAACTGACGTCTCACTTTGAACAAAAGCAATCAAAATCATCGTTACGGAAACAAGCGGCAACCAGATGGCAGTAGTGTGCAAACGTCAAACACAAGCAAATCCGATAGAAGCGCCATCATTGGCCGATTGATCACCTATATACAATTGAATCCACCGTTAAAAAAGTTAAGAATGGAACATGTGTTGAGTGAGATGTCTGTTTCTCTGTGGTGATATATAGTAATTTGTCATTCTACAGAAGGGACTATTTAAGAAATCATATTTTCAGGCTAGTGCGTAGATGAAACCTATTGATATTAAAATTTAAATTTTCAAACAGTGTCTCTTATAAAATTGTAATATCGAACTTATTTTTCTTTCATTTCTAAGAAATAAACCTGAAGGACAGACATTTTATTCTAACCCCAATCATCATTGTCCATACTCTAACGAAAATATGGGGAGGAATGAACATGTGGTTATTTTGATCCTATTACAATCAACAGCTATAGAAAATCATATCATCACAATCCTATGAGAAGTTTCTCGTTTTTCAACTGCTTTCCTTTATAGCCGAGGGGTGCATTTATTTAGCCAAAAGGAACTTTCCCTCGTAACTATATCGGGTATTTCTTTATTCTTTCTGGGAGACAATTGGAAATTCTACTCCTGGCGTTGGAAGAAATAGATCATAAATAATTCCTTTTATTTTTATTGATGGACACTAATGCCCGTACACATGTGCCCACCTTCAGTCGGTGATCAACATAAATTATTGGCATGATTTGAAAATGGACCGGCACACATGGATGTTGATTGTCCACTCTAATTGAAACAATCCTGTGGACCGCGTTGTTTCACTAACGAATGACAGTTGGGGTGGTTGTCGCTTCGCTCGGACACTTTAAGCACTTATAGATCCATTCATTTCTTGCGATATACGCACAACTCTTAATCTGTAAATTTTCAGAGGCGATATTTTCAAATTTTGACTCAAACAAGGAACATATTGATTTTATTTTTTTTGTGATTTTATAGAATTTCATGGAACTTTTTACATGTATTCTTCTTCATCTGCTTCTTCTTCTTCTTCTGCTTCTTCTTCTTCTTCCGCTTCTTCTTCTTCTTCTTCTTCTTCTTCTTCTTATTGGCTTTACATCTCAACACTGGGACAGAGCCACCTCGCAGCTTAGTGTTCATTAAGCACTTCCACAGTTAATAACTGCTAGGTTTCTTAGCCAGGTTACCATTTTTGCATTCATATATCATGAGGCTAACACGATTGCCTAAACCTAAGCCTAAACGATTGCCTAGACCGGCACCGGGAATCGAACCCAACTACCCTCAGCATGGTCTTGTTTTGTAGCCGCGCATCTTACCGCACGGCTGAGGAGGACTTTTTACATGTATTGAGATGAAAATCGATAAATCTAAAGGATTTATATGAACTTTCTGAAAATCCGTCAATTTGAAAATAAGTTCAACTTTCGATATATTGCACATTTCATACTAGGATCTAGTTCTTTGTCACATGAAACTTTTTACTATTTTCCATGTGAAAAACGCAGTATGTATGTAGTTTTTCAACGTTGACCTTCGTTTAGATTTCACTGCAAATCAATTAAATCGTACCCCTACTAAAAGCAGCCCGACGTGTGAGTTTGATTCCAAAACACAACCATCAGTAGCTTCATTATTCGCCCTCCAATAGACAACAAAGGTACCAATCAACACCATTTTCCCTAAAACAATGACGACAGAAACTTTTCATCACGAACAACCTACGAATGTTGTTGCATCAATTTCCCTGGCTTCTGAGTCAAAGTCTCGCCCTCCTTATGAAAACAAGATTTTCTCCCACTACCCCTTGAAAAGAGCAAATTTTCTTCCCCCCTCGGAATGAACTTTGACAATATAATGAAATAGCCATGGCATAATAATTGTTA
Source organism: Armigeres subalbatus (assembly GCF_024139115.2). NCBI lineage: Eukaryota > Metazoa > Arthropoda > Insecta > Diptera > Culicidae > Armigeres > Armigeres subalbatus. Next base: position 211,046,797 of record NC_085141.1, on the reverse strand, counting down.
TACGTTTACAGATGATTAATTAACCTGAGTTTGTGAATAAATAAAAATATCACCATCAGATTAGGTGCCAGACGCAAACAAAGTTATTTGTAAACGGCTTATTCTCGAGCATGAATTATGCGCATGGGAGTGATAGCGATTCCGATTCAGAGCGTATTAACGTTCTCGGAACCAGACCAGTAGAATCATCGTTGGTGGGATGAGGAATGGCCAAATAAATTGGTGAATAAATAAACCCCTGCACAGGAGAAAGCAACTTATCTGCGTCGCACTTAATAAAATATTATCGCCATCAACTACTATTCATTCAATTGCTACAAGTGACATTGTGTAGATTTACCTGTAAATGTTTATTCACTGTAGATGGCTGAACTAACCCAGAATCTCTTACCAGTGATTTCAAATTGCACCCCATTCTATAAACCTATAACAAACGAACTTGGCATGCCCTTTCTAAACACTTTATGCATCGTGTACGAACTAAAATTATGAATTCTCCTTTGAATGAAATTTATTGCGTGCAAATCGGTTAATGCCAAAATACCGAGAATTGTGTTTCACTTTTTACTCTTATCAATCCCGTATCGTGCTTTTAATCTTTTATTCTGCTAATAAGGTACGGTGAACATCTTCGAGCACGATATAATCATGACAGATAGCATGATAAGGAAACGCCAATACCTTATAACATGTATTAACTTACTGTTATTCTCCTTACACAAGCCATAAGAAATGATCTCATCTGTTTCACACCCGTTGGATCTCAAAGAGCGAAGAACTACATTCCCCTCTATCGGACATGAAAGCAGGTACCTATGCCAACCAATTCCTCAATGAATTCAATTTCCATCGAAGCTATACTATTGCTTGGCAGAAAGAACCATCATTACTAAATAGTAGCACGGTGAGGGACGTCAATTGATGCTATCGCGTTACGACGCCGCTGTTCGACGCGATATGGTCCGAGGGGGGTTTTCATTAAACAGCTCCGAGATTGGACTTCAACTACCGACAAAAACCATGTAGATGCTTATCGACCAGCCGCCGGTTATTTCGAGGCAATAAAGTTAATGTTTGCACTAAACGTCAATCAAGCGGTGGTCAACGGTGAGGGGATTTATATATATAGACACATTAGCAGCTTGGTTGAGAACTGTTTCCAAGTCGGAAAATGAAAGTGGTCTCAGGAGAAAATGCCTCTGAGACGATTGAATTAATTACATTCAAGTACGAGCCTTAGATACAAGCTTGTCTATTAAGGTTATGTTTAGATATGAATGAACAGATTTCAGAGCATATAGTAGTATTTAATTGGAAGTTTTTCACAATATAAACTAACGTTAATTTTTAATACAAAACCATTTTTTTCTATTTGTAGCAAAATAGTTGTGCATTAGAAACTTATTCTATATTCATGATTCGTTTTTAGTTTAAAAACAAAACAAAATGGTGCCTTGAATAGTAACATTAAAAGCAGTATAACTACTAGGTGGATTGATAGACGTGATTCTCAACATATGAAAAAAATAAAGGTGATCTGCGTAAATGATCCTATTTACTCCTATTTACTTGTGTCTCCTATTTACTTGTGCGAGCAACGGCATAGGATTGCCATTCTGCCGATGGCGAGTTCAATTCTCGGTCCAGCCAACGATGTTTTCGGGTGAGAAACATTTTCGACTTTCTGGGCATAATGTATCGATAGATACACAAGATGTACAGCACATGGCAATGGCAGGCATAGAAATAATGACTGCCGAAATGCTATAAACAGCAAAACATGTAGATTGAAAATTTGATTTAATAAGTATATCAAATATTACATACTTTTCTCCATTGCACAACGTATAAGGAAGAAAAAAATCTCCCTCTTGCTATCCGAGTCGTTCATTTCGAAGGATTTTTATGTTTTAAGTTTGGCAGCTAATCTCTGAGATGAGATCCGCCAACTGGCTTCTTATTTTTCTTCTTCATTATCGGGAACATCCCTGTTGCATTTTTTGGGCAATATTTTCACCGTCCCGTCCAGTGTTGCCAGGAATATTATAGTTCCGTGTATGGAATTAAATCGGAAATTTATTTTTAATAAAATTTAAACATCTGCATCTATACAGTTCTACAAAGTCACAAACTCAAAACACTAGAGCGTTAATGATTAAAGCTTCCAATGAATAATTATGTTTGGTATGGTTAAATGTTTAACGCTTTGATTAAAGATTATGATTAATGAATAGGGTAAAACAACCTATTATGGAGGGGTTAAGCACCGTTTCAAAATAAAATTGGTTACAAAAATTCTTCAAAAATTACCTGTTGGTCGAATTCCACATTGTAGTAGTTGAATAGGATGCTCGTTAACTATAGTTTGGTAAATATTACGTGAATTGTGCTGAATTTGTATTGTTTTGTTTTTATCACAATAAAAACAAACTACCGCAATAATAGGACGCAGTTGCCTATCGTTGCGATATTTTTTGAAGGTCAGTCCTATTGTTGCGGTATTGCATGTAATTCTTATGGAGAGCGATACCGCAACAATATGACCTTAGCACTACCGCAATAATAGGCTCAAGGGATTCAAATTTTTAACGAAAAATGTTGATTTTTCATCATTTTGAACGGAATTTTGTCAAACAAAAGCTGTTCTAGTCGTTAATTCGAAGAGTTTTAGCGTACCCACAATTGTTTTCAATGGTATTATATCCAGAATGGACTACTTTAACACTACCGCAACATTAGGGCATACCACAACGATAGGACGTTTTACCCTAATTAAGATTTTTGCAATGATTAATGAATAAAATGTTTTGGGTATGATTAACGATTAACGAGCACGATTAAAGAAAAAAACCCAACTGCCTTTCTCGCATTTAGCCAAGACACCAACCTTATATGGCGTTGATATGGTTCGATGTACCATTTTCTTTATAACTTTCAATCGCAACGGTCGATCGCTTTAAAATTCAATACTGATCAACTAGGCTGTCGAATGAAACTTGTTGCGAGAAAATCGGTTAAGAATTATTATATGAAAAGTTGTCTAATGTTTTTCTTAACTTTTGTGCACACACATACACACACACATACATACGCACGGACAGACAGACATTTGATCAGCTCTTCGAGCTGAGTCAATTGGTATATAACACTACGGGTCTCCGAGGCTTCTATAAAAAGCTCGTTTTCGGAGTGAAATGATAGCCTTTCGGTACAACTTTGTTGTACGAGAAAGGCAAAAACCCTAATTTATCCACCAGTGGTGCCTTTCTCGATTCAATATGTTGAATTTGAATCATTGTTGTAAATGCAGTGCTAGTTGCTTACATTTCGGCGGTTAAAAGATTTGGTGCAATTCTAGTACGCTGCTTAAAAAATACTCAATTACACGCATGAAAAGCAATCGAACAGGGAACAGGAATCTACCTCGTTAGGACACCAACCATCATAGTCACGTTACCTCTACCTCGACCTCTACACTTGTACTGTACGCTAATCGGTTTAGCTGTAAGTATCCGGTTCTCACTCCACGCGCGTTTGTTGGCCGCCATATTTCTGCTCCGGATTAATTTACTCGCTTCTCGATTTTTAGTGGAATTGTGGACGAAAAAAGTAATTTGTTTATCGAAATAGTGAGATTCCAAGTTTTAGTTATTGTGAAAAGCAGTTCCTATCTGATCATATGATTTTTTATTCATTTCCATCCAGAAGGAACCAGCTGATGCAAGCAGAGTGTAAAATTAGAGGCCTGAATAAGAGAAACGCGGATAGAAAATATGACTCTGCCAACACTGCATTCAATCTTCTTCAACAAAGAACAACACATGAAAAGGAAGAAATGGTTTATGTAGACAAAATGTCACAATCCGCTATTTTATGTGTCCACACCACCTAACAATAGAATCCAATAAACAATGGAATTTTATTTCATAATCTATAAATGACTTGCATATATTATTGCAAACTAATGTAAAATACATTCAATTTTGTTTATTTAAAAATTGCATAAAATCGAATTTGGCCGTTTTCAGTATTTGAGCCAATATTTTGGCTGCTTGACAGGTCTCCTGCTCGATTGGCTGCTGTTTTTGACGGTTCGATTGGCGGCACATACCTATCCGCGTTTCTCTTATTCAGGCCTCTATGTAAAATAATCGATTTTTTTTAGTGAAGTCCATTTTTCTTCATTTGTCAGTTCACTTCCGACACATTCATAGTCGGCTCTGGACAGTCAATATTCAGTTGAATATTAGTCATTGAATATTTATGCACATTTTACAAATTGATAAATTTTCTGAAATCTGAACACGTTTCAAATGAGTAAAGTGATTTATCACACAGGACTGAATCCGATTTTTATCCGCGAGGCACTTTCAGCGGTAAACATCAACATAAACAATGCAAATTATGTTTTTTTCTGCACATAGTAAACACATTCAGTGACAGTCGAATGAATGAATTCGTGGAGTAGTCGTCTGACTATGTCATTCTATGTTTTGAATATTCATGCGATGTTTGTCAAAATTCGGACCAGCGACCAGCGGAATGCCAATTCGAGCCCACAGCAGAATATCCATTCCATATGAGAGTAATGGATTGCGTCACGGCTAAAATGATTAATGATTCAATGTGTGAATGCAAACAGTGTTTTTGTTGATTTAAAAAAAAATAATACAAACTGCTTGATTTATTAAAAACAAAAACAAAAGAGTCCAACTAGGAAATTTGCTCCCTCGAATGAAACCAGTTGTACTCGAATCTGTCAAGTCCTTCTATATGAAACGCGTTTAACAAAAAAATATTTATGGGCTACACACATACACACTTTTGGAGTGAAATTATAGCCTTCTGGTACAATTTTGTTGTACGAAAAAGGGAAAAAATACGGAAATAAGTGAAAAACACATGTGTTGTTCAATAGAGATCTTTCGTAAATCTGTAGAATTTCAATTCTTGGTGATTTATTTTGTCTCGGCCACAGTCTAGAACTTTGCATTTCATGTTATTTTTTTATTTTTACAAAAGAATATAACCCGAGTTTTAAAAAACATTTACGAAAACGGCACGGAAATATTGTCTATCCGGAATAAATTTATACCGCATACCAGATACAGGCAACTTTCCCAACTTCGGAAGTAGTGCGCTGGATTCGCCTAAAGATGCGCTAAACAACGCATCAATTAGTTTGACAAATAAAACTTCGGAAGAAAGTTCGGTTCGGAAGTCCCGACTTCCAAATTCTAACTTGGTGCTACGCTGACAATAATTGAAATCAGACAAAACGAACCACTCTTGACAACACTGCCGATTTGCTTTTTAAGCACCCCTCTGATTTTTTCTCGAACGAAAACGGACGTACGCAGTAGTCAATTTAACCAATAAGCAACTGGTTTAAAATTGGCTCGTATTTGAGATACAAGAAGGCACATCTCATCTCAGTGCAAAACGTAAACAAACGAGCATAAATTCCATACAAAAATCCAAGATGGCTGAGTCGGGGATATTGACAAGTCGGATAACCTGTATAAATAAAAAAAATCTTGGATGTACCTACGCGAAAATTTCTCCCTTCTTCTTTTCCTTGCTTGAAAAAAAATACAATTCTACATGAGGAGGGGATGTTCCAGGTTATCCAGCGATGGCAATATCAATATGAACCATTTATCACTTTCAAATTATATTAAATCGAGTTTTAATACAACAATAATTTTGTTTACTTGTAGTATAAAGAACGCAATAGTCAACAACGGTTTGGAACAATCCATAAACACGTAAAAAGCAATTAAATTAAGAATGTGTAGCCCTCCGCCCGCTGACTAAATTCGATGCTCGTCATTTTTTTTATCTACACAACAAAGCTATTAAACAATAGAATATGATAGCACGTTATGATGTTCGAATCACAATATAATTCCATATCGTGTTCAAGTTACATACCTCGAAAATTCAAAAATTCAGCATAAAAATAAACGCTAAAATTCATACTTAATCCTTAATCGGATGGCTAATACTCAAAGCTCAAGACATCCACATTTTAAAAGAATAATTATTAATGAACAAAACTGCGTGTTAAAAGTTGTATGAATTAAAAAACAAACTTTAAAAAACGTGATAAGCTACTACTACTTGGAACAATGATATACTGTAGCCTTTTGCATTTCAACATCGGTGATTGGCTACTTTCCGGGGAATCCTATTCCACTGTTTTATATTGAAAATTGACCGAATTGGACAATGAGCTTCTAAGTTATAACCCAAATACATTTTTTATAATAAACGAGAAAAGCACAGCAAGCTGGATTAATCAGCGTTTTCAACTTAAGTCTAATGGGCCAAACACAATTGATACGTTTGCGTGCGTTTTGACAGTTTTCCCATGAGAAAACTGTCAAAACGCACGCAAACGTATCAATTGTGTTTGACCCATAACTCTAATGCAACGTACACACCAGTCAAGCAGTTTGACGAACATTGACTCCGCCCCCAAGAAAACGCTTCGGTTGCTGCTTTGTTTGGACGTGTGTGAAGTTGTTCGAACAACCATTTGACAGTTGGCGGCTCGGTTGGAAAAAATTAAAACGGATTGGTTTTGGTTTGAGTTGTCGGGGGTGGAGTCAAAGTTCACCGAACATGTTTGAGCATTTGTAGTGAAGTTGCACAAACCCTTATATATTTTGTGATAGTTGGGCTCAAGTTGGCGCTTCGGTCGTTCGTGTGTGATATTGTTGGTCGAATAAATTGATTGTTCGTGTCGCTGTTGGTGAAACTTGATGGATGTTTGAATAAACGAGAGGTGGAGTCAATGTTGGTCAAACTGCTTGACCGTGTGTACGTTCCATAACAAATGAGGCAAACATGACGTCTCATTAATTGTGTTGTGTAGAAAATGGAGATGATTACAGATGTAACTGACGTAATCATGTCCTTTCTGGACAACGGCGGGAAGTACAGTAAGGACCTTAAGAAGTCCGTGCTGACCCTCTGCAACATGGCTGTAGAGGCAAAGCAGGAGTGGAAGTCCTTGCTGCAGGCAAGTAAGGCGGAACGAAAGATCCGCCAACTTACCGAGAAGAAAGAGTTGGCAGTGAGCCAAGCGGTGGAGGCCAGGCGCAGACGCATGTCTGTCACTGGAGCAACTCCAAAGCTTAGTAAGGTCAGTATGGCAACCGACCTTACACGCCAAACCGGTATTACACGAGAAGAAGGCTACTGAGGTCCGTCGGGATAAGGTTGGGCAGATTTCCGACCCTAAGGAACGACGAAAACTAGTTCCTCCTTCTACGAGGACTATTGAAGTTCGCCGGGAGGAAGGCTTGCCCTGGAGGGAAGTTGTGAATCCCAAAAAGGCGAAGAAGGAGCGAAAAGCGGTAGAGGAGGCGAAGGCGCCATTGGTCACGAAGGGAAATACCCGGAAAAGGAAAGGGAACACCTTCCAATGGTCATGGCAGGAAGAACAGAGGCGAAGCAATTATCGTCCTGGCATATGGTAAGAGCTATGCTGACGTTTTGAAGGCTTTGCGGGGCAATAAAAAAGCTCACTGGATGATGTCAACTGCATCCGCAGAACGCGGAAGGGCGAGATGATCCTCCTCCTGAAGCGGGATGCTGCGCGGAAGAGTTCCGCGTATAAAAAGTTGGCAGAAGATGTGCTGGGTGATGCGGTTCAGGTGAGAGCCCTATGCCTAGTAGAGGTAATCCAAGCCGGTGAGCTGGCAGCTGCACTGAGAGATCAGTGTGGCGTTAAAATCCGGGGTACCGTGATGCGGTTGCGGAAAGGTTATGCTGGAACGCAGGTTGCCTCATTCCAGGTACCTATGGCTGACGCCAATAAGGTACTGGATAAGGCCAAGCTGAAGGTGGGTTGGTCGGTATGCTCGGTGGGCGAAACCTAACAACCTCAGGCCTGCTTCAAGTGCTTCGATTACAGACATAAGTCATATGACTACTGTCCTCCAAGATGGAGCATAGAGCAGTATACTAACGTGTTGTAGCGGACTAACTGGTCTTAAACCATTAGTTCTAGACAAAATTTTCAAAACGACTTATCTGCTTTTGTAAACAAAGATTCAAACGACGATTTGACGAATCTGATAGCTCTTCCACGCATACCAACACCACCAATAGGTAGGCGAAGGTTTCCGCTACCTGTTGATGGTGTTGGTTTGCGTGGGAGAGCTATCAGATTCGTCAAATCGTCGTTTGAATTTTTTTTACAAAAGCAGATAAGTCGTTTTGAAAATTTTGTATTGAGTTGAAGCAGGTGACTTCAACGCGTGGGCAGTGGATTGCAATATGGTGTAAAGAAGGTGAGGTGATCATTTTGTATATTATACAGCTATTTGATTATATTAGTGCGTCGTTTCCTTTGCGTCTTAGCAACCTCTTAATTACATGACGACGACTCACGTCACAAAAGTTGTTATCAAATTTTCTTCGAGTTCCCCTCCTAGAGTCGTCGCGGCGTATCACCGTGTCTAGGGGTAACCAGGGTTTTGTTATTTCAACAACAACATGGAAAAATATTTCATGGAGAGGAGGCTCATTTTTCTATTAACATTTGACTATGTTTTTCAGGATATCGCGGATAATTAAGGATATTAAACATCTCATAATCAAGCTGAAATAAAATGCATACAAATTCCAGAAAGTGTGGGAAATTCCAGTGTGAAAATATTACAACAAAGTGTAGTTTGCATATAAGTATGGAGTATGGCTGAACTGCTAATGCCGAGACTTTTTTCGTGATAGAAAATTGTATCACACATTTGAACATGAAATTGCCACAATTTGACTTGGTTTTCTTGTGTTTATCGGTACTGCTTTCATTTTGCTATTTCTTTTAACGATATATTTTTCATGCTTTGACAGGAAAGTAACATAGAATAGGAATTCCTTTTGGACAATTCACGATGATGAAACTTTGTGACGACACAGACTTCCCCTCAAATTTTATTTACATTTTCTGCCTACTAATACTAGCAAGCAGACACTTCCTCCACACCTTCTTTTTACCATATTGAGTGGATTGGGCCTCTCGGTTCACTAACGTTAGAGGTCATATCCTGCTAGAGTCTCTAGCGGTACTGAACGTAATCCTGCTGAAAAAAGGCAAGTCATGCATCGATGTGGCCTTCTGCAGCGCGGGATGGACGGTGGAGCCTGAATGGAGGGTTCACGAAGGGTATCCTGCTAGTGACCATCAGGAAATACGTTTTATGGTCAGCTATACCCCCAACAGAACCACAAGGCGGGTCAGTGAAACTGATCTACCTCGCAGTTCGACCCAGAACTGCTGGAAGAATCAATACGGTGGGAAAATCGGACTCTAGGCCTTAGTGGTGATGAGTTATCCGATGTCCTAGCACGAGCATGTGACGTGACAATCACAAGACTGAGGTTGTTGTGGTACATAACCACCATGGGTTGCAGCAAACGAGGATAAACGTTGGGCTCTGCACAGTTAACTCCGTGAGATCATTACAGCATCTGGGCGTGATGATCGACGATAAGCTCAATTTTACGAGCCACGTCGATGATGTTGTTCAGTTCTGTTACGGTTAACATTTATGATAAACGTGTCAAAATGAGAAACAGATGCTATAGCCAACTCGGAGAGGAAAAACCAACAACCAACCCCCACCCCCTTCCTAAAGAAGCACAGGACTTATTATTACCCGAGGAGAGGTCCCCGGGTAGCCTGCCCACTGGGAATGGGGGACGTACAACACTCGAGGCCCGCATACTTCCGTGGGTGGGACTTACACCAGGGTTGGGGCTTCCAGAAGGACCCAGCTGGATCTTGTAGCACAGCCCTTCATCTTCGAGGAAGCAGATGAGGGCTGACAGGCTAACGGTATTGCCAGCCAAGCCATTTCGTACGTTCGTTGATATTCCGTAGTTCACAATCTTTTTGATAGAGTCTTTAAATGAACAAATTTCGACAAGCAACAAATGGAATCCTTTTGAATTCATTTCATTTGTTAAAAAGTAGGCGTTTAGCGTAGGATAAAAGATCCGATAGTCGAGGGCAAGATGAATACACCACTAGGTGTTCCAATCTGCCAAATTCACGATTCAGCCATCTTGGATTTTAGTATGGGAGAGCCAGCCGGTTTGTTTATGTTTTGCACCGAAAATGAATTTTTCACCCCCGCCTTCTTCTCGTCCATAAATTGGGCAAACTGCAACACCTAGCTGTGTATTCATCTTGGTCGAGGGTGTGCCTATAGTGCGGTTTTTACATAATCTACGTGTAAAACGCAGCAACCCTTCTAGTCCATAAATTTGTTGACCTGTCATTAGACGAAATAAAAAAATAGGTTTGGATTTCGCGCAAAATTGGAAAAGTATCATTAAAATATCTCATCTGTTTCTCGGCTTTGCATCAATAGTAGCGGTAGTGTTCCCATGATTGTGAGTTCCGTATGAAAATAATAGGATTCGCAACTATAGCAACCCGGATTTAAAAAATATCGCAACCTCTGGAATACTGCGCCAATATCTTAAGGTACCATTTTAGGTAACAAAGATGGAAGTTGCTGTAATTAGAACACTTTTCGGATGAAATATGATTAAGAAACATTCATATGCACACTCGAGGTAAGTGAAACAAGTATAGACTAGGAGTGAAGAAACAAATAGTGGTGGAACGTGCTTAGTTCCACCACTATTGGGTCTATTATTCTATCACTTTTCAGCAGGTTCGAATTCTGAAAAAACATACACTGAGGTCTCTGTTTACGTGAAGTGAATCAGGCTGAACCCAGTTGATCAGCCCATTTCTTTCATTGAAAAAAAAAGTTCAACTCGTTGCAAAACTCGATTTTTCAGCACTCGTAATATTCATGAAAGACGATTTCTCGGCGAAAATGAGTGAGAAATACGATACGCTATTTTTGTTGATGTTCTAATTTTGTATCCCGACCGGTCATACAATTGTTGTAACATCTCACCGGAAATTTTCTCGGAAAAAAAAGATGTTTTTCGCCATAAACTATGCCCAAAGTGTCTCCTTCGGCCCGAAAATCACGTGGTTTTATCTCATCGAGAAGAAAAGTACAAACCCTGATCGCTACTAAATATGTGATGGCTAGGTTGTTTTTGAAATTTGTTCCTATATACAGTTTATTGTTGTAACACTCAACCTGATCTGAAATCCTAGCATGGTATACGATCTGACCACGTGTCGTTGCTATGATGGCTTTGTTATATTCATAAATCATCATTCTCAGAAGCATTACGCTCCAGTACCTTGGCGACTTTCTTGACAGACAGATACGGTACCCGGTGGATCATTTTGTTGCAGCCGGCATTTGTGATGGAAATACCGCAATCACCGTAATTAATAATAGATTGATCATCATCAACATAATCAGTCTGTGCCGCCAGGTCTCATGTACGGTTTCTTTGCTAACATAAAAGACTTTTGTCGCCAGCACCACCAGATATGGATGCTCGACTTCTTGCGGCGGAATAAGGAAAAAAAGCGACCGACAGCATCTTGACGGAGTCTGCGTTGGAAATAAATTATTCATTGCATGTTTGCTGTTGTTTGCTTACTAGCATTCCGGAGCTTTTTACAATGTGGCTCCAAGTGTTCTACTGATTGATGTGGCATCCGAAGTGAAATTTGACATAATACTTCTTGTTGTAAGTATCTTTTGGCTAATTACGGATGGAAAGATCGAATGATCCCTGAAAATAGGTTTTTAGGTTTCAAATTGGCATCAAATCAGTCTTATAGAGTTAATCATAATATTGAAGACCGTAATAAAACCAAATTTGTTGTTGAGCTGTTGATCGAAGAGTGAAAACACAGCCGACCGAATGATCAGGAATAGAATAAAAATGGATAGTGGCTAAGTGTTTTCTGATACATTTCAATTTCAGCTCATTTTCTTCTGACTGGTGAAATATTATGAGTTTGACAGGTTCTGTTTTTATTTTTTTTTTTTACTAATTTTATTTGCTAATTATCTAATACATGCATTCATCTCTTAGACTAGGTGTTCCGTGTTTTCATAACACTATCATCCTTATTTGCTATGTTACATTTTTAGTTATTATTAATACATTTCAATTGCCTCTGGCAGTTAGAATATTTCCTCTGGTTGAATTGAACCATGTAGGAATTACAATGTTTTCTACTTAAACTAAACTTAACCTAATTTATACTAAGGGTACAAGGAGCTAATCGTTGCAATAGAAGATTGCAACGATTTTTGTCTAAAATTGAAAATTATTTTGTTGGACATTTGTTGCAATGTCTCAATATTAGAAATTCTATGAAGTTCATTGGTACTATACCACGGAGGCAACTTCAGAATCATTTTCAGAATTTTATTTTGAATCCTCTGAAGTGCCTTCTTTCTGGTATTGCAGCAACTAGTCCATATTGGCACAGCATACAACATGGCAGGTCTAAAAATTTGTTTGTAAATCAAAAGTTTGTTCTTAAGACAAAGTTTTGATTTTCTGTTTATAAGTGTATATAGACACTTAATATATTTGTTACATTTGGCTTGAAGGCCTTCAATGTGATTTTAAAAGTTAATTTTGATCTAGCAGAAGTCCTAAATATTTAGCTTCGCTAGACCAATTAATGGGAACCCCATTCATAGTGACAATATGTCTGCTAGAAGGTTTCAAAGAAGAAGCTCTCTGCTTATGTGGGAAAATTATAAGCTGAGGTTTTGAAGCATTCGGAAATTTTCCATTTTTGCAAGTAAGTGGAGAAAATATCCAAACTTTTTTGCAATCTACTACAAATGACACGAAGGCTACGCCCTTTGGCTGAGAGACCTGTGTCATCTGCGAACAAAGATTTTTGACACCCTGGTGGTAAATCAGGTAAGACAGAAGTAAAAATGTTATACAAAATGGGCCCCAGTATGTTGCCTTGGGGAACACCAGCTCTTACAGGTAATCTATCAGATTTAGAATTCTGAGCGATCTGATAAATAATTTTGGATCAGTTTAATAATGTACAGAGGAAAATTAAAATTCATCAATTTTACAATCAAATCTTCATGCCAAACACTGTCAAATGCTTTCTCTATATCAAGAAGAGCAACTCCAGTCGAATATCCTTCAGATTTGTTGAGCCGAATTAAGTTCGTAACTCTTAATAACTGATGAGTGGTTGAATGCCCATGGCGAAAACCAAATTGCTCATCAGCAAAAATAGAATTGTCATTAATATGAACCATCATTCTATTTAAAATAATCTTTTCAAACAGTTTGCTTATTGAAGAAAGCAAACTGATTGGGCGATAACTAGAAGCCTCAGCTGGATTTTTGTCCGGCTTCAAAATTGGAACAACTTTGGCGTTTTTCCATTTATCTGGGAAGTATGCCAATTGAAAACATTTGTTAAATAAATTAACCAAAAAGGATAAAGAGCTCTCAGGAAGTTTTTTGATAAGTATGTAGAAAATACCATCATCACCCGGGGCTTTCATATTTTTAAATTTTCTAGTAATAGATCTCACTTCATCCAAATTAGTTCCCAATGAAGGGTCAAAAACATTATCTTGGTTGAGAATGTCTTCGAAGCTTCGTGTAACCTGATCCTCAATTGGACTAGTGAGACCTAGACTAAAATTATGGGCACTCTCGAACTGCTGAGCAAGTTTTTGAGCCTTTTCGCCATTTGTTAATAAAATTTTATTTCCCTCTTTAAGCGCTGGAATTGGCTTTTGAGGTTTTTTAAGAATTTTCGTTAATTTCCAAAAGGGTTTCGAACTGGGATCCAACTTCGAGACATTATTCTCAAAGTTGGTATTTCTCAGAATAGCGAAACGTTTTTCAATTTCATTTTGCAAATCTCGCCAAATAACTTTCAACGCGGGATCGCGAGTTCTTTGGTATTGCCTTCGCCTCACATTTTTAAGACGGATCAGTAGCTGAAGATCGTCGTCAATAATAATGGAATTGAATTTAATTTCACATTTAGGAATTGCAATGCCTCTGGCTTCGACAATTAAATTTGTCAAAGATACGAGCGCATTGTCAATATCACTTTTGGTATCCAAAGGAATATTAACATCAAAATTCCTATCGATATATGTTTTGTATAAATCCCAATCAGCTCTATGATAATTAAAAGTAGAGCTGATTGGATTATAAATGGCTTCTTGTGAGATTTCAAATGTCACAGGAAGGTGATCAGAGTCAAAGTCAGCATGAGTTACCAATTGGCCACACAGCTGACTTGAATCCGTTAAAACTAAATCAATTGTAGAAGGATTTCGACTGGAAGAAAAACAAGTAGGGCCATTGGGATATTGAATAGTATAATATCCCGCAGAACAATCTTCAAATAAAATTTTGCCGTTGGAATTGCTTTGAGCATTATTCCATGAACGGTGTTTGGCATTGAAGTCACCAATTACGAAGAATTTTGATTTGTTGCGAGTCAGAATTTGAAGATCAGCTTTCAACAAATTCTTTTGCTGCCCATTGCATTGAAAAGGCAAATAGGCTGCAATGAAGGAAAATTGACCAAAATTTGTTTCAACAGAAACTCCCAACTTTGGTTTCAAACGAAGAAAATAATTTATGTTTGATACGTCTATTAATGACGATGGCGACCCCACCACAGGCGCTGTCAAGACGATCATTTCTGTAGATAAAATAATTTGGATCTCTTTTAATGGAGACTCCTGGTTTTAAATACGTTTCAGTTATAATGGCAATATGCACATTATGAACTGAAAGGAAGTTGAATAATTCATCTTCCTTACCCTTTAGAGAGCGGGCATTCCAATTTAGAACTTTCACACAATTATTTAGACCAATTAAAACGGAGTCCGATAACAATTTTTTGTGTGTACTTTATACCAACCTGAACAGCTTCAGGAATGGTATTTGCTTTGAACATTGCATCAATCATGTGATGCAATTGCTCAGTTAAAAAATCAAAGTCGGAAGCAGTCATGCTACCTGAATCGGCAACATGAGCATTATTTTCCGTTGGGACATGGGTATAAACCTCATTTTGAGAAGAGAAATTTTGACTACCAGCAGCGATGTTTGCATACGTAGGTACATTCGAAAAATTGGAATTTACTTAAGTGCTTGCTACCCGTTGACGAGCGGCAAAATTTGTTTGTGAATTGTGGTGGGTATAAATTGCTCGACCGGTAACTGGTTTCGAAATTTGAGCGTTTGAAAAATTTCTACCCATCGAATCTGGGATCCGATTGGAATTTTCCGTCATCAATTTTGCACGGGAATTCAAAACTTTTTTGCGTGAAGGGCATTCCCAGAAATTGGATTTATGATTGCCCCCACAATTTGCGCACTTAAATTTATTGGAATCTTCTCTCACAGGATATGCATCCTTGGCGTGTGAGGTTCCACCACAAATCATGCATTTAGCATCCATGTGACAATGTTTGGTTCCATGACCCCACTTTTGGCACTTACGGCACTGGGTGGGGTTTTGGAAATTTCCCCCAGGCCTGCGGAAATGTTCCCATGTAACACGGACATGGGACATAATACAGGCCTTTTCCAAACTTTTCATATTATTTAGTTCACTTTTGTTAAAATGAACTAAATAAAATTCTTGAGAAATGCCCCTCTGGGAAGTACCAGAGTGGGATTTCTTTTCATCTTAATTACTTGGACTGGTGAAAATCCAAGTAATTGAGAAATTTCAATTTTAATCTCATCCAGTGATTTGTCATCACTGGGGAGACCTTTCAAGACGACTTTGAACAATCGCTCAGTTTTGTCGTCGTATGTGAAGAATTTATGGCGCTTCTCAGTTAAATACTGAAGAAGACGTTTGCGATCGTCAAAGGGTCCCGGCAAAACGCGGCAGTCACCCTTCCTAGCAATCTGAAATGAAACCTTGATCCCCTGAAGGTTACTCAAAATCTCATTCCGGAAGCCAGTAAACTCGGCAACAGATACCACAATTGGCGGAATCCTTTGCTTTTTCGCATGAATCGAATCACCTGGGCTAGAGGTATATTCGATTTGCTCAATTTCATCATTAATCAAATCGAACTGATTGCTCAGTTCGATTGGAGAAGAATTATTTCCGATATTAGAGTTAGAAGGAATATCTTAATTCTCCAGCTTCCTTCTATTTTTTCCGCGCTTTGGCAGGACGGTCTTGAAACCTTGTTTCTTTGAAGGAAGTGGAGAATTCAGAGACTCCCCCTTCCTCTTGTTTTTATTAATGCTCATGGCTGAGCGTGGAGACGTGACCTTCTAAGAGGTTTTTTCCCAGAACGGTGACCACCGCTTGTCGGAATTTTACTTCCGCAAACGGGTCCAACGTAAAACGAAGGCACGGGTCCTTGCAAAGATCGTAACGGGATCAGTGGGTACAAATAGCGCTAAGAAGCACCGTTGAAATTAAAATAGCTTCGGGTAGTATTAAAAACTTCCTTCCGCAAAGAGAGAAAGAACCGCACAGCACGAAAGCACGATGCGGTCTGTTGATTGACAGGTTCTGTCATTCATTCCAGTGTTCAGCTATCATTGACCTTTTAAACACCCGCCTCTTCGGTTAAGATTGAAGTACGATGATCCCGACTCCCGAGGGCCGAGGCGACAAGTAGTTCACAAGCCAAACCGAAATTGGAATAAGTGCACCTGATGAAGGGGTTGTTAACACTTTCGCAAAAGGATGCTGATTTTTACGCACTTCCAATAATTCGCTAGGGGAGAGGGGCCGAATAAATATCATCAGAACAAGTTAGTTGGTTCAACCCCTCCTGAACAGTTGTCGAAGCAAATCTCAAGGGTGGCTCATCTTTATTAGCACAACATCTCAGAAGGGAAGACTTCGCATTTTCTTCACTCTGTTCAACAGAGAAGTTTCAACCGAAGCCAAAACTAATAAACAAAAAAAAATGTGAATACAAAAAAAGGTTGTCTACTTCGGAACCGTAGGGAGAATGCGAGGATGGTCAAAATATCCGACAATTTTTCATATTCGATAAGCATCTCTATAGATATGTACCGTACCGACGGCATCTGTCACACGTGTCCCAAGCAACCAGAGCCCAAATGTTTCGTCCGGTTCTTTATATTATGTGGAAGAAAATAAGCAATCGAAATCCCCAACATTAGTAATAATAATAATATCAATAATGATAGGTGGGCAAATCTTGAAAATGCTATTTCCAACTTTGTCGTATTTTCCGGAAGGTCATCGTCTTTTACATGTTCAACCAGCGGAAAAGGCAATCCAGTTTTATCGCATCCTATTATCTTAATCGATGTCGGTCGATTAACTATCTAATAGGGGTCAATTGCGAACGATTACCGTGATGATGTTATTGGACGGGTATAGAAAGTAAGACTGGTGTAACTGGTTTTAGAAAAAAATGGAGATGAAATGGTCGTCCATAATTTGTTGAGAAACGGATTTTTAATTGATGATTAATTTGCTAATACAAGTGACTTTTGACGAAATTTAGAAATAATAATTCGATCATTTTGACCGAAATTTGGATTGTTTTACAGATCTTTTTTTTACAACATGTCTGTTATCTGAATTTTGTTTCAAAAGTGAAAAATCTTAATGACGTCCGTTTTAACATATTCCCAAACAACATTGGCCATCGTTTGATTGACGTTTAGTTCAATCAATAAACTTTCTTTCGTCTAAATATCCGGCGGCAGGTCGAAAAAGCATCGAAAAAATTGTATATAAGGCCGTTGTGATGGATGTTGTGTGATGGACCGTTAAAAGTCCATCAGATGGTTCGAGCAACATCACAATGCAATAGCAACTATAAACAATGCAAGTTACGCTTGCCTGTAGCATTCAATGGTATTGAAGTATTGAATGAATTGAGAAGTCCAATGTAGATTTTGATACCCCTCTGTTTGTTATAAGGTGGAGCCTTCCGATGCTCAGTGTCAAGACTCCTAAACAAAATGAATGCAGCAGGGTTGGAATCCCTGTCCTAGCTTAAAAAAATTCTTGGTTAGTAAATACATCGGATATTGTTTTTACATGCATGATACAAAGTGGTTGCGAAGATAGAACTGACCACTTTTTTGGCAAAACATACTTTTGCATATAAACGATAAAGACGGATCCATAAAAAACTGGAAAACGATTTATAAATAACATCTGAATGTTATTAAAATGCTACCATAAATTCATAAAATAGTTGATGAGATTCCATAAAGAATAATTTTTCGATCCATAACTAAGCTAAAATTTAGCAATTAATTGGGAAATATGTTCCATTAACATGGTCAAGAAAAACAATATAATTCTTGCTATTTTCCCATGAAAATATGACAAATGATCCATAAATCTTTGGAAAATGATCCATAAAAAACTATATTTTGATCCATAAAACTTCAAACTTGCGCATTTTTTTATCGTGATGATGATCCATAATTTCAGTAATATGATCCATAATTTTAGTCATATGATCCATGATTCTGGCCATTTGATCAATAACTTTGTTCTAATGATCCATAGTTTTGGTGATATGATCCATAAATTTTGATAAATGATCCATAGATTTTATAAAATGTGTGGATCAATTAATATAGTTTCATTGGCCTTCTTTCCAAGCATTATGGATCATATTATCAAAATTATGGATCATATGACCAAAATTATGGATCATATGGCTGAAATTATGGATCATCATCAGGATATAAATTGCGCAAATTTGAAATTTTATGGATCAAAACATAGTTTTTATGGATCATTTTTCAATCATAAAAAACAACAAAATCATAAAAATATTCTTTATGGAATCTCTCGAACTATTTTATGGATTTATGGTAGCGTTTTATGGAACATTCAGATGTTTATCAGATTTATGGATCGTTTTTCATTCTTTTATGGATCGTTTTTCCACATTGAACGGTGCAAAGTAAGGGCTGCCCACTTTTTTCGCAAGGCGCAGCTCACGTACTAAACAAGAGCAAGAGCTCTGCTCTACATTCCATTGCAACTGGAACTTGGTCTACTTTACAACTCAGTGTTCGTTAAGTATTTCCACAATTATTAATTGAAAGCTTTTCTATGCCTGCCATTACTAGAATGTGTATTAAAGTGGGACAAAATTTTATTTTCACTTCCCACATGATTTTGTAAGCCTCTGGGGTCCTATAATGCTTGTGAGAAATTTCTGATCAATCGGTGAAACTATATTTTAGCGCCGGCGATTTTAATTTTTCATAGGATTTACTATGGGGAAAGTTACCTTTACAAAGAAAAAATCACCAAGCAGTCCCATTATCCTTTAACGATAAAATAATCTTACTACACCATAGCAAATTTTACCAGCAAACTTTCATTTGAAGACCGCAAAGTGATCCGACGCTCTCGAAAGATGTCATTTAGATAAAACTAATTGCTGTATGAACGCAAGGCTCATTGCACTTTTTGTTCCAGCATCACTGCCATCTGCTACTTGCCGCTGTTTGCACGAGGCACCACTTTGCGTGGAGGACTCGCTTAGCATGAATGAGCGGGTTACTAGGGATACGTTTACTGGCCTTGCTGTTTGAGTCTTCGTCCAAAAGGTACTAGGTAGGTAAAAGAAATTCAACCAAATATCAATGAAGGTGTGATCAATAAAAGGAACATGTGATACACATTTCAACAGATCATGCAACGAAGCGATCTTAGAAGCAAGGTATTAGTTGGGGCCTCTCAAAAGTGACGTCAATAATTCAAAGCTAGTCTGAACGGCGATTTTTTTCTTACTGGTAATCTTTTTGAAATTCTTTACATTTACAAATTTCAACTTTTGAGAAGCTTTCCCGTATTTCTAAAAGACTTAGATAAGATACTTGTGATACTGATTTCAGATGAGAATAATGTTATGAACTTGCTCTGATGCTTTGATACTTGATTGAAATGCCGATAATTCAAATCGAAGACTTACCGTGTTTTTTTTTTCTTCCTAAACAATGGAGGGGGAATCTGCTCAACAGACATCCTGGGTTGACCAGGAAGTGCTGGGTTAGGGGCCACCTCCAATGAGGGAGGCAGGACTGCATCCCCGACCAGCTAAACCGTTTCCATTGCCGCCAAGCCCATCGTCCCTTCGGTACAACCAGAAAGTAATGCTTCAAAGGGGGGCCAGTGCATAACGCACCCTCGAGGTTAGCTGCGTGTCCTTGCAGCATCGAACATCGTGACTCGCTTTTTTAGAAGAACACCATGGTGTCGTGCCAGCGCATTGCCGGCTTTCCAGGTGGCCTTACCACGCCCTATGTCCTCGGAAGGTGGGCAGGTCGACTTCGCTTCCCTCTGCACGACTGGTATCAAGAATGATGCACCCCAAATTGACCTTTCTGCGATAGGGCCTATTCGCCAGCACACAGAGGGACTTGCCGACGCGGTGCCTACGCCTGCCCCAGCCTTGACGAGGACCCCTTTCCGTCCTCGGGCTCGGAACCCGCCCGGTTGACCGACGCCGCGAAAGCGACGATACCATGTTGTTCTTCACGCGGCCACTTGTTCGATAAAAGGATCGAGTTCGACCACAGGGCACCGGTATGACCCATGAAGCCGACTCCGAACCCTTGGACCACCTCTTATTTGCGCCTGAACTAGCCATCCCTCGAGTCCACGCGCCACCTTCTGTGTAGCTCCGAGACGATTTGGACGATAGCCGATAAAACGGCGTTCCAGCCAACTTCATCTTTACACATCCTCCGAACTAGGTTGTCCGGGGTAGTGTCCAGACCACATGTGGCAAGCATGTGGTCACGCATTGTGCGAAAACGCGGGCACACGAACAACACGTGTTCCGCCGTTTCCTCTAAACCAATGCACAGCGGACACTCGGGCGAGGCCGAGTGTCCGAACCGGTGTAGGTACTGTCTGAAGCAACCATGGCCTGTAAGGACCTGGGTCAGGTGGAAAGTGATTTCCCCATGGCGCCTCATGACCCACGTACCTATCTCCGGTATCAACCTATGTGTCCATCTACCCTTAGTGGAACTGTCCCACGCACGCTGCCATTTGACCATTGAGGCCAACCTGACAGTCCTGCGGATGCCTCTCGTGCCGCGCATTTCAAAGCACTCTATGTCTTCACCGATAACGATGTCAATAGGCATCATACCGGTGATGACGCAGAGTGCATCGTGCGACACGGTACGGTACGCGCTCGCAACTCTTAGGCACATGAGCCTATACGTACTTTCTAACTTCGTTCTGTAGCAGTTAATACGCAGGGCCGTGCCCCAAGCTGGCCCCCATCCCTCAGTATGGACAGAGCAACGCTAGCCAGAAGCTTGCGCTTGCTGGCATAAACCGCAGAGCTATTGGACATCATCCGGGACAATGCCACTATAGCTGTGGAGGCACGCTTGCAGGCGTAATTGACGTGGCTACCAAAGGTGAGCTTATCGTCGATTATTACCCCCAAGAGTTTGATTGAGCGTTCAGAGGTGATCGTGCAGTTGCCTGCCCTTATCACCGCTTGCTGCTCCGACTTTCGGTTGTTAACAACAACCACCTCAGTCTTGTGGTGAGCCAGTTCTAACTTCCTGGAACTCATCCACTCCTCCACAATTGCGATCGAGTGGGCTGCAGTCAACTCCACCTCTTCGATCGATTCGCCGTAGACCTCCAGCGTAATATCGACAGCGAAGCCAACGATTACCATGCCCACCGGGAACTTCAACCTCAAGACACCGTCGTACATGACGTTCCATAACACCGGACCCAGTATGGAACCTTGCGGAACCCCTGAGGTTATGTCAACACACTTCCGACCCGCCTCCGTGTCGTATACCAGTACTCGATTCTGGAAGTAGCTTCCGAGAATCTTGTACAGGTACTCGGGAATTCCAAGACGCAGGAGTGCATCTGCAATAGCTGCCCAACTGGCACTATTGAAAGCATTCCTCACGTCGAGAGTCACTACTGCACAATAGCGAACTCCCCTCCTCTTACGCTGGATAGCTATCTCCGCGGATTTGGTAACCGACAAGATAGCGTCTACGGTCGACTTACCCTTTCGGAAGCCAAACTGGTTACTCGATAGACCATCCGCACCCTCCGTGCGTATCAACAACCTGTTGAGGATGATCTTCTCAAGCACCTTCCCCGCCGTATCAAGCAGGCATATTGGTCTATATGCCGACGGATCCCCCGGTGGTTTCCCGCCTTTGGCAATAGGACCAAGCTCTGCCTTTTCCATGCTTCAGGGAAGACTCCCTCGTCCAGGCATCTCTGCATGACAGATCTGAACATCTCGGGAGCCTCGGCAATGGCCGCTTTAATGGCCAGGTTCGGAATACCACCCGGTCCTGGCGCCTTACCTACACTAAGGGACTGTGCAATCCCCGCAAGTTCCGCCACAGTTACTCTTCCCTCGTCGGCCACCCTGGCCCCTGGCAGCTCCACGAAGGGAGGCCAGGGACTTGGGTCGTGACGTGGGAAGAGCCCCGCGATGATCCTCTCCAGCATCTCTGGAGACCGCTCTGTAGGGGCCATCGCCCCACGTGTCTTGGCCATTACGACCCTATAGGCGTCACCCCATGGATTCGCGTTGGCACTTTGACACAGGCCCTCGAAGCAGGCTTTTTTGCTTGATCTAATCTCAGTCTTCAGAGCGGCTCTAGCAGCCACGAACGCCACCCGTCGTAGGCAGGCGCGGCGCAGGTTCGCAATTGCTTGAGTCCACCAGTAAGCCGGTGGTCTCCCATTCCTAGGGTGGACTTTCCTAGGCATGGTGGCATCGCATGCACGCGAGAGTACTGTTACCAGCTGCTCACCACTCAGACCGAGAGTATTGTGCTCGCGGCGGAGCGCTTCCTTAAACACCTCGTCGTCGAAGTATGATGTCTTCCACATACGAGGACTAGGCCTCGCCCATTCTTCCGTCCGCTGAATGCTGGTCGTATAGTCGATACTGTAGCGAACCGCCAGGTGGTCGCTGTGAATGTAGCCATCATCTACCCTCCAGTTCGAACTACTCGTTTGGCCAGGGCTCCAGAACGTAACGTCGATAATCGACTCGGCGCCGTTCCAGCTGTAGGTACTTTTGGTACCGACATTAGCCAAGTCCACATCCAACATGGCCAGTGATTCCAGCAGGATCTGCCCCGTTGATTCGTGGATCGGCTTCCCCATTCCACGGCCCAAGCGTTGAAGTCCCCGCTATCACCACCGGCCTACGCCCCATCAAGTTAGCCGTCAAACAATCTAGCATTCGACCGAACTGCTCGATCGACCATCGAGGAGGCGCATAGCAGCTGCAGAAGAAGACCCCGTTGATTTTGGCAATGACGAAGCCCTCGTGTGTCGAAGACACCAACTCTTGAACTGGGTATTTCCCCGTTGTCCATATCGCTGCCATTTGAGACCCATCGGTGACCCAATTACCGTTCCTGGCGGGTACCCGGTAAGGATCTGCTATGATGGCGATATCCGTCCCCCATCCAGCAACTGTCTGACACAGCAGTTGCTGAGCTGCATCACAGTGGTTCAGGTTTAGCTGCGTTACCTGCACTGTGATTTTGCAACACGCTTAAACGCCGGGCACTTCGAACCCCCCATGGGGTGCTTGCTGTTCGCAGCTTTGCTGGAACAGATCAAACAGTTGGGAGGGTTCGTTCGCTGCCATTTGAGACCCATCGGTGACCCAATTACCGTTCCTGGCGGGTACCCGGTAAGGATCTGCTATGATGGCGATATCCGTCCCCCATTCAGCAACTGTCTGACACAGCAGTTGCTGGGCTGCATCACAGTGGTTCAGGTTTAGCTGCGTTACCTGCACTGTGATTTTGCAACACGCTTAAACGCCGGGCACTTCGAACCCCCCATGCGGTGCTTGCTGTTCGCAGCTTTGCTGGAACAGACCAAACAGTTGGGAGGGTTCGTGCAGCATTGTGCCTTATGTCCCTCCAATCCGCAGCGTCGACAGAGCTTGCTTCTGTCAGGGCCTTTGCAGTCCCATTGCTTGTGCCCCGGTTCCAGGCACTTGAAGCAAACTTCGGGTTGCTCGTATATGCCCACAGGGCATACCGACCACCCCACCTTGACGCTCTCTAACTTGACTACCTTGGAGGTGTCAGCTGCAGGTAGCCGAACCAATGCTACCTGTGCCCCTGCTGGACCTTTCCGTAGCCGAACGGCTGCGGTGGACGCCTCCACTTCACACTGTCGCCGCAGTGCCGTGACGAGCTCTTCGACTTCGGTGATCTCGTCCAGGTCTTTAACCCTTAGATTCACCTCCGTCGTGAGTGCCCTCACCTTGACCGTCTCGCCTAGGACTTCCTCCGCCAACTTCTTGTAGGCGGCGCCCTTTTGCGAGACGACCCGCTTTAGCTCGAGGATCATCTCGCCCGTCCGGGTACGTCTTATTCGACGTACGTCGGCGCCGAGTTCACCGAGCTTGACGTCACTCCTCATCGCCTTCAAGACGTCCGAGTACTTAGCCTCGTCCGTTTTGATGACTAGGGCAACGCCCCTGGAGCGATTAGCGCCTACCCTAGACTTTCTGCTACCCTCATTCGCCTGGGCCTTCATTTCGGCCTTTGACGTCTTCGGTTTCCTCCTTTCCAGGTCCTTCCTCCCTCGGTTTTGGAGGTACCTGGCCGGGGTTCGGCTTCCCAGCCCCACTACCCTTGTTCGGGGTAGTAACCCTCCGCGTTTTGGGGCGGCCCCCAGGGAGCTCATCCCCTGGAGACTGTCTCCCCCGTTTTTGTGTCTTCTCCGTTGGAGCAGCCACCCCCGACGTGCCCGCGAATACTTGACCCTCGGTCTGGGCAGACTTTGGCACCACCGTCTTCGCTGGCACGTCCTCGGTCGATTCGACCTTGCCCAAATCCGCGAATTCTTGGGCCTCAGTCTGGGTTGACCTTGACTCCATGGATTTCACGGGTTCGCACTTGGCCCTCCCGACCGCCTTTTCCAGCTTGGCGTCCAACATCGACTTTCGAAGTTTCTGCAAGCTCCTCTTGAGGTCCTTACTGATATTATGCTTCGATGACGCAAAGTCGATGATGGCGTCCAGCTGTTCCGTCGCCACCTCGAAGGCCGAAAGCCCATCGCGTTTGCGGTTCATCGCCTCCACAAGCCATGGGCCGTCAATAACCTCTACCGGCGTTTTTTTAGCCGAGAGGAAGGTTAAGTGACCCACGCTGGCGCTGCGCACTGAGCTGCCGACTATTGCCTCTGGCCTCCTAGGCGGAGACCTGAACAACCAACCTCTTGCGAAGGGGTTGTCGCCTACACTACTACCACTATTTGAAGAATTGCCTTGGTTTTCCATTTTGGTCCCACGAGTTGCTCGGGAAAAGAGGTCCACCACGCCAGAGCCCAGCATGACGCGGTAAGGGACAATTACTGTGGAGGGTGCCCAGGTACCCCACAGGCTCCGTTAAAGGCCTAGCTTATTTTTTCACCCCCCTGGCCATGCATCCCCTCGGCACGGGTCGCTTGACGCCTTGGGATTAGGGGTTAGGGACAATGGTCCCGGTCTGACTCGCAGTGGCCATGGGGAGGGGTCGTCAAGCCCTTGGACAAAGTCCCTGCTGCCCTGAGACTTACCGTGTTAGTGACACGTTTTGCAAAGTTGTGTATTTTCTAAATTGTGGAATAGTTTAGAAGATTTCTAGATTTGTTTTGCCTCGGGTTGAAAATCTCTTTAATACAGATTATAGAAAAAATCTAGATTGTATGAAAAGCAGTGCTAGAGAAACAAAAAGAATTCCAAAAGAACCAGAGGGGATTTTTGATACCATATTTGGATCTATAGAACGCCGTTGTACATATTATTTAACGAATTAAATAAGCATACATATACATTGGCATTTCAGATAAATAGTTGAATTTTAGAAGAACATAGTAGTTTAAACTTCAAGAGCCTAAAATATTCTAAACATAAAATCAGGAGATATAAATTATTTAGGATTTCTAGGTGTTGCTGCGGTATTTTTAACGATTCACAAAATCAAATATCAGATTTGAGTATTTATGTTCCAGATATCTGTTCTGTTTTTCAAAAATATGTACATCTCTTAAGTGTCTCAGAAAACTAATCCAATTCCAAATATCCTCACATTACTTTGCGAGAGATGATTTTCACATCAAAATATTCATCACATCACGGATATTTAATCATACAAATTTAGCAAAGAAATCAAATATATAATTCTGCAACTAATTACGATCTTACAGAAATAGATAATTTATTTCTCCATAGAAAATAATTTAAAAGCACTTAAAGTTAATCTATGTGAAAGGTTGTTTTGAAATGGCCCTTTTGTCTCAGGTATAATAATACACAAGTGATTTTTTTTAAATTTTAGCTGAAAGCATATTTAATAATCTGTTTTATGTCACATATCTACATAGGAACTCCAATATTCGCGTACAACATCAACGGTGATATAAGAAACTATTTTTAAAGTAGTTAATTATTTGAAAATATCATCACTTCATAATTGAAAAAATCCACAACTGACTGAATGTTTGTATGAAAGTCAAAGGAATAAACTTTGAAAAAAATAGAAAATTAGTTATAATCCAAGTCTTTGATTTGAATTATTAATATTGGCATATCAATCCAATATCAATGAAGCGGAGCAACTTCATTAAATTATTCTCTTCTGAAATCAGTATCTCAAGAAACCTAAGAATTTTCAAAATACTAGAAAGCTTCTCGGAAGTTAGAATTTGTAGATATAGTGATTTTCCTAAACAATACCAGTATTGGAGTAAAAATTCCCTGCTCAGACCAGTTTCGAACTATCGACGTCACGAATGAGAGGCCTCAACCTATACCTCGCATCTCTAGTCGCTTCGTTGCATAGTGTGTGAAAAGTGAGCATTACATACTTATTTTTGTAAATCACACCTTCATTGAAATTTGGTTGAATTTCTTCTACCTAGTAGGACGAAGACTCAAACAGCAAGGCCAGTAAACGTATCATTGGTAACCCGCTTTTCATTCATGCCAAGTGAATCCTTCACGCAAAGTGGTGCCTCATGCAAACAACAGCAAGCAGCAGATGGCAGTGATGCTGGAACAAAAAGTGCAATGAGCCTAGCGTTCATACAGCAATTAGTTTTATCTAAATAATAATTTTCACGAGCGTCGGATCACTTTGCGGTCTTCAAATGAAAGTTTGCTGGTAAACTTTCCTATGATGTAGTTGTAGCGATTTATCGTTAGAGAATAATGGGACACCTTGGGGATATTTTCTTTTAAAAGATAAATTTCCCCATAGTAAATCCTATCAAAAATTAAAATCGCCGGCGCTAAAATATAGTTTCTCCGATTGAGCTGAAATTTCGTACATGCATTATAAGACCCAGAAGGAGTCTGAAAAATACGAGGGAACGAAAATTATTTTTTTCATATATCCATGTCCCAGGCTAATGTGTATATGTTCAAGGAGTAGAGAATGTTTTCCACCTGAAAACATCCTCAACCCCACTGTTAGAATGAGTTTTTAGTGAATCTGGCAACAGTGAAATCGTGCGCCACTGAAACTGCTTCAGAAGTGTTTAGTTGTAAGTGAAATAGTGAGAAGATGTGAGGGAGATTTCTGAGCAGCTTGAATTGTACACTAGAATGTAAGTTTGTTCGTATAACCATTCAGAATTGTAAAATAATTTTGAAGCTGTTCATCATGAAGACCGCTGTCAAGATGGTTTTATTCAAGCCAGAAACTCGCCCCAACACCCACCAAAAACCGAACTTACCATATGCGGATTGACAACCTTCGCCTTTGCTTGCAAGACTAGCTGAAACGGCTATGCACCAGTGATCGAACCTTATGCCAATAGACGAAGAGGGGATTTTTTATTTCCTTGAATGATATCTTCCGAATCTAGTGTGAAGTATAGAAGAGATTTCAATGTTTCATTCACATCGATTTCAACGGAAGTAGTTACCTATAAGAGCTGAGCGGCGAAGGAAGAGGTAAATCCAAAACATCTAATAAGGTATGCGCATAATTATTTTCCTTAGAGTGCTATCTTTCACAATTATCTCACTTTATTTATTTTATTGATGCCCTGAAGACATCGACCGAGCCATATTAGACAAGGAGAGATTACTCCTACCGCGCTTGATAGAGTCGTTGTGGTTTTCCGGTCATAGAGGAGGGATGTTGCAGCCTCATTAAGATACATATCCTAATCCTTTGCCTTACACCTACACGACTGCAATTACATTGGAAGGTAGATGTAGGCAAGGAAACTTCTCTCATAAAAAAACACAGTATCTAATTGAGGTATGATATATTGGGCAAATATTTTTATCACGTACGAAGCAGATAAACTGCTTCGCACAACACACGATGGTTATCTCAAATCACTAATTTATTTACTTAGCACACCAAGGTACATCCACGAACTTTGCTGTTTTGTACTTAGTAGAATTTTAATGGGTATATTTAAAAAAAAAATAACAAAAAAAAAATTAAAACAAATGTGCTGCAGTGAAATTGGCCTGATGTATTAATTAGTCGGGTGAATGTCAGGCCAAACATAGACTGCAATCAATCTTTTTAATATTAGTATTTTCAGTTTTATGTGTAATTATGCAGATAAAACCAGAGAGTTATTCGTACAATTTACGATTTCACCCATTATCTCATATAGTATACAGGATTTTAGTGCATGGTCGACAGAATAATCAACTGGAAAGATCAGGTTAATCCTCTATCTAAAGAGTTCCAAATACAAAGAAATAAATCGATTTCAAAATTCCGGGAACATCCTTCACGGAAATTAATCAATTTTCTAATACAATTTTTCGCATACGCAATTAATCCAGAAAACAAATCGGTTCTTCAGAATGATTTTTCATTTTTTCACAGTTTTATCTTAACATTTTTTCTTAGCTTAGCTTCGACTGACTACACATATCTATTATTGCTACTCCGTAATTGACCAGAATTGGTGAAATTGCACAAAGAATCAACTGAATGATTGACTGGATTTGTTCAAGCAATCTCTCTTAGTGTGCTAGTTTCAATGACTCAAATATTCAAATAATCAATAACGGCACCGGCCACGTCTTTCTAGTCAGTTAGGAATAAGGAAGGAATGTTAGTAGGTGATTATTTTCTATTTGAAGACCGTCTTTGCCTCTGCGTCTTAGTTTTCTCTTTCCGGATGGAGAGGTAAGACAGGTTCTAAACACAGCACAGTCATATTACCAAAAGTATATGGTTCAAACCTTGGCCTACTATGCTGTAATTGAGCACGTTTTTCGTTGTAAATCTTCATATATTGAAGCTCCAACCATTATGCCACGAGACGGGTAGTTTACTTTTGGTTTACGTAAGAATTTTGACGTAGAACTACGTCTGTCTTTTCTATATTGGGGTACACTTTACGATTGCAAAAAATTGAAAATCGTCACGAAAATATGATAGACTTTAAACGTTAATATCTCAGCCGTTTCTTGATGGATTTTCAATTTTCTTGGACCATTCGATCAAGGAAGAGTCAACGCTTCATACCCGATGTACACTGAAGTCGTTTGTTACGCGGTTATTTTTACAGGAATCGTTTTTTTATTTTATTTTTTATTCACGCGAGTTTCTAGATTTCCGCATTCCTCCAGACATACTTTGGAATTTACGCGGTTTTTTACGTTGTTTTAATTTACGCGGCCCATATCTTCCGCGTAAAAATCGACTCTATTGTGTTACAATTTCTATGTATGATAATATTTACTATTAAAAACTTGCTAACAGTTTAGTATTTGGTTTCGGTGAATCAGTCAATCTCGTAAGTGCATCGCAAGCTTCTTCTTCCATAGCACTACATTCCAACTAGAACTTGGCCTGCTTTTCAACTTAGTAATTTATCTGCATTTCTTTAGTTATTCATTGAAAGTTTTTTTTATGTCCGCCATTGCAGGGCTTTTAACTAACTGCAGTTCGTTTATGCTAACTTAAACGTACGTTTTCTTTGGAAAGCTTGGGAGCATTTGACGATAGCTTCTTGCTTACGTCTGTTGATGCAGTAGTGGGGCTCGGAATCTTCTTCGCTGCTGCAGTGAATGCGTTCTGGTAAACTTTCTTTGGCTCGTTTTTGCTGATTCGTAGGTGTCTGCCGGACTAAACGCTAAGTCCGACGCAATTCACGTGAAGGAATAATTATTATTATCAATAACGCCGTTGACAGCCCAGCTTTCGCAATAGGTTTTTCTGTAATGAGCCACCAGGGGCTTAGACTGACTTAGCGATGGGTGGTAAGTCTCTGTAGCAGTTTGCGTCGGTAATGGTTGCAGCTGTACACTATCAGCCAGGCTTGTGCTTTTCAAATTGTGTAATCGATTATCATTTAAAATAATATAAACCTAATTAATACCAATTTAATGTCAACAATGAAGTTCAATCGGATGTTTGGCATTGTTACCAATGCTTCGAATCGAGATACAATTATCGAACGATTCTTACTCTCTATCGAGTTTTTATCAATTGGTAATTTGGATATGTGAACGCTTGAGAGTGTTGTTCATCCTCGATTATTAAAAAAAAAAAAATTTTATCTTCATTTTCAAATGTTGGTCCAAAAATTATATACACCCGATTCTTTTTTTACACGGGGGATGCGTGCCGTGTGAAAAAAATCCGTGTAAAAATAATCCGTGTTATTTCGAGAAACCGTGTAAAAATAATCCGTGTTATTTCGAGAATCCGTGCAAAAAAAATCCGTGCTATTTCGAGAAACCGTGTAAAAAAAGCCGTGCAAAAAATATCCGTGTAAAAAAGTAACCGGGTCTTTGTTAATATGGAGGATGCGTTCCGTGTAAAAATAAATCCGTGTAAAAAAAATCCGTGTTATTTCGAGAATCCGTGTAAAAAAAATCCGTGCTATTTCGAGAAACCGTGCAAAAAAAATCCGTGTTATTTCAAGAATCCGTGTAAAAAAAGCCGTGTAAAAAAAATCCGTGCGAAAATAATCCGTGTAAAAAAAGAATCGGGTGTACATCACATCGAAAACAGATTCAGGCTGGGCTTGAAAAGCGCTTGCTTTGGTCTCATCGCACAGAATAGTCGAAAACCTGTAGATTACATCAGCTACGTAGTTCAACGTCACCTTTGCGTACAACCCGATTGGGGTGAACCTTTGAGTTTTTTCTAGGTTTTCCCCATACAAATGATTTTTTATTTATATGGCGCGTAAGAAAACAGTAGAAGACCCCCCTCCCCCCATAAGTGCTTACGTAATATGTGTACGGCCCCATTATTACGCCAAGTAGTCAAAATCAACAATAATTGTGCACAATCTCTTATGCCATCAAAAAATGCCAGTTTTGCTGTTAGTGAGATTTTGGCAAAAATAAAGAAATTGTAAAGGGATGCACATCGGCTATTGACGGCATCGTGTACCCTAAGGAAAAAGTCTCCTTCAGTAACATTAGTGTGCCTCGGATAGAACACGGTGAGTAAAAGTTCTTGCAGAAGCCTTGCCTGCTTCAAATTCTACTCTCTAGCAATCGATGATAATACTGATGTTGATATCATGGTGCAGGTAGCTGTGTTCATAGGGAATTGATGATCATTATTAAATGTCAGAGGAATTGGTAGCTTTGATCCCAATGAGTGGAACGACTGCCGGAAAAGACCTGAAAAGAGCTGTTAAGATCTATACGAAGAGGGTTTGGGCACCCTTCTAAAAACTTACAACTGATTGAGCCAGCACTGGCAATGACTGGAAAGAACACTGGTATTGTGACACTTTTAAAAAAGGAAAAGCAATCACAGTCAAATCAGAGACTGACCCGCAGGCAAGCTGGCGGCCATTACCGCTCGCGGAAATCTGGATTGCATTATTCACCATGGAAATCTACGGGCGAAAACGGTTGAAGAAGTGCGTACTGTAATATCTCTCTACAAAACGATATACAGTCAAACCTCCATGAGTCGATGTTCTATGACACGATACCGACACATGCAATAAAATTATGCCATATTGAAAAATATTTTCTGGGTTACTGTGATGGTGTCATGATTGATTGAGCCATGCCTCGTATGAGACTAAGAAAATATTTTGGGAGTATTAGTTACAATCAGAGCATAAAGATACAAAAATTTTACCAGGCGTCATTTTTTCTGTTTTTTTTGTGAAAAAAAAAATTCAAACTCCAATATAAAGATTCAAGAACCTCGACTTTAGGGTACCCTTTGGAGAGATGCTGCTAGAAGACATCAACAACGGATTCCCCGACGAAATGGTAGAATTTTCAAAAAATGCAGCTTGCACACCAGTAAATCAGCAAGTTCAACATCACTGGCAGCTCAAGTTCTGTTCCGTCGACAAGGAAGACGGTGTTGGTGAAGGTCGTGGAGCCTACTGTCTTACTTTCGGGTACAACATTGCTGTCTCTATTTTCTCCCCGATGGTGGATTCAAAGCTTTCTTGAATTGAAATTCAAGATTCGAATAAAATCAATTCAAGCTAATTTTACTAGAATCCTGAGGGAGATATGTAAAGCGTGATGTCCTACCCATCCATCAGCAGATTTCGAGCCTATAGTGGATTATGACGACTATTTTGTGCGGTCCGTAGGATGCCATTGCTCAGCAAACCCACGTTTGCATGTTGGTATCTACCTTCAGATCATGCAGCGGATGCAGATCATGAAAATGCACTTGACGTAAATTTGACGTAAACAGTGAATGGGAGGTAAGTGCCGTTGAGACTCTGGAAGGTGAGTATACTTTCGGTTCATCATTAACATTTACATTTACATTGAATCATTGAACTATACCAATGTGTGTCTATTTGAACACAAGTTAATGCTGAAAAACAAGTGACAATATTAGAATATCAGTGTTTTTAATAGTCGTCTATGGCTTGAGTTTTTTTTTCAATGTACATTGCTTTAAATTACAGTCGAACGAAGTGACATTCTTCACGAATTAGATGAAAATAAGTTCAAAAAGTATGTTGTTCCATAGTTTCCACATGAGTTTGAATCATGTTTTTGCCTATTATTTAGAATAAAAATGCCGGGGGTGCCTCCGTTTATGAGCCTACTAGCGTTTTTTTCTTATAACTTTTTTCAAATCAATATTATGTAATGATATGAACACCAATGGAAGCCCGGTTAGCTCTCTGAAATAACCATATGGTTTCACACAATCAGAAAAAAATGCAGCTATTTATTTGAACTGTTGGTTTTTGGCCAAAAAATGTTTATTATTATTATCATCAGACTAAGGCCGGAGTGGCCTGTGCTGCACATAAAAGACTTCTCCATTCAACTCGGTTCATGGCTGCACTTCGCCAACCACGCAGTCTGCGGAGGGTCCGCAAGTCGTCCTCCACCTGATCGATCCACCTTGCCCGCTGTGCACCTCGCCTTCTTGTTCCCGTCGGATCGTTGTCGAGAACCATTTTCACCGGATTCTGGCTACGTGCCCGGCCCACCGCAGTCTTCCGATTTTCGCGGTGTGAACGATGGATGGTTCTCCCAACAGCTGATGCAACTCGTGGTTCATTCGCCTCCTCCACGTACCGTCCGCCATCTGCAACCCACCATAGATGGTACGCAACACTTTCCTTTCGAAAACTCCCAGTGCGCGTTGGTCCTCCACGAGCATCGTCCAGGTCTCGTGTCCGTAGAGAACTACCGGTCTTATAAGCGTTTTGTAGATAGTCAGTTTGGTACGGCGGCGAACTCTATTCGATCGAAGCGTCTTGCGGAGTCCAAAGTACGTACGATTTCCAGCCACTATGCGTCTCCGAATTTCTCTGCTGGTATCGTTATCGGCGGTCACCAGTGAGCCCAAGTACACGAATTCTTCAACCACCTCGATTTCGTCACCACCGATAGAAACTCGTGGTGCGTGGCTCACATTGACCTCTCTTGAGCCTCTTCCTATCATGTACTTCGTCTTCGACGTGTTGATGACTAGTCCAATCCGTTTAGCTTCGCTTTTCAGTCTGATGTAGGCTTCCTCCATCCTCTCAAAGTTACGTGCCATGATATCAATGTCGTCGGCGAAACCAAATAACTGGACGGACTTCGTGAAAATCGTACCACTCGTGTCAATCCCTGCCCTTCGTATTACTCCCTCCAAAGCGATGTTGAATAGTAGACACGAAAGACCATCACCTTGCCGTAACCCTCTACGGGTTTCGAAGGGACTCGAGAATGCCCCTGAAACTCGAACTACGCACATCACCCGATCCATCGTCGCCTTGATCAACCGTATCAGTTTATCCGGAAATCCGTTTTCGTGCATTAGCTGCCATAGCTGGTCCCGATCGATTGTATCATATGCGGCTTTGAAGTCGATAAATAGATGATGTGTGGGCACGTTGTATTCGCGGCATTTCTGCAATACCTGACGTATGGCGAACACCTGGTCTGTGGTAGAGCGTTCACCCATAAATCCCGCCTGGTATTGCCCCACGAACTCTCTTGCAATTGGTGTTAGTCGACGGCATAAAATTTGGGAGAGTACCTTGTAGGCGGCGTTCAGCAATGTGATTGCGCGGTAGTTGCTACAATCCAGCTTATCGCCCTTTTGTAGATGGGACACACGACACCTTCCATCCACTCCTGCGGCAGAACCTCATCCTCCCAAACCTTGGTAATCACCCAATGCAGCGCTCTAGCCAGTGCTTCACCACCGTGTTTAAACAGCTCTCCTGGTAGTTGGTCAACTCCAGGGGCTTTGTTGTTTTTCAGCCGGCCGATCTCCTCCTGGATTTCCTGGAGATTCGGAGCCGGAAGTCGCATGTCCTGCGCGCGTGCTCCTAGGTTCATTACCATACCGCCACCGTTGTCTGCCATATCGCCATTCAGGTGCTCTTCGTAGTGCTGCTGCCACCTTTGGATCACCTCACGCTCGTTCGTAAGAAGGTTCCCGTTTATGTCCTTACACATATCGGGCTGTGGCACGTGGCCCTTACGTGAACGGTTCAACTTCTCATAGAACTTTCGTGCGTTATTAGCGCGGTACAGTTCCTCCGTCTCTTCACGGTCTCGATCTTCCTGCTGGCGCTTTTTCCTCCGGAAAATCGAGTTTTGTCTGTTCCGCGCCCGTTTGTATCGTGCCTCGTTCGCCCTCGTGCGGTGTTGCAGCAATCTCGCCCATGCTGCATTCTTCTCCTCAACTAACTGCTCACATTCGCCGTCATACCAGTCGTTTCTCTGATCCGGAGCCACCGTGCCTAGTGCAGCGGTTGCGGTGCTTCCAATGGCGGATCGAATATCTCTCCAGCCATCTTCAAGAGATGCTGCGCCTAGCTGCTCTTCCGTTGGGAGTGCCACTTCCAGCTGCTGCGCGTAGTCTTGGGCTAGTCTACCGTCTTGTAGCCGCCCAGTGTTAAGCGGCGGCGGACGACTCCGACGCGTGTTGATCACCGTCGAGAGTTTTGAGCGCAGACATACTGCGACGAGGTAGTGGTCGGATTCAATATTCGCACTGCGGTAAGTGCGTACGTTCGTGATGTCGGAGAAGAATTTACCGTCGATTAGAACGTGGTCGATTTGGTTTTCCGTTACTTGATTAGGTGATTTCCATGTGGCCTTGTGGATATTCTTGCGGGGGAAGAAAGTGCTTCGGACTACCATTTCGCGGGAGGCTGCAAAGTTTATGCATCGTTGGCCGTTGTCGTTCGATACGGTATGCAGACTATCCGGTCCGATGACCGGTCTATACATTTCCTCCCTTCCTACCTGAGCGTTCATGTCACCGATGACGATTTTGACGTCCCGCAGTGGGCATCCATCGTATGTCTGCTCCAGCTGCGCATAGAACGCTTCTTTCTCGTCGTCGGATCTCCCTTCGTGTGGGCAGTGCACGTTGATGATGCTATAGTTGAAGAAACGGCCTTTTATCCTCAGCTTGCACATCCTTGCGTTGATTGGCTGCCACCCAATCACGCGTTGGCGCATCTTTCCCAGCACTATGAAGCCGGTTCCCAGCTCGTTGGTGGTGCCACAGCTTTGATAGAAGGTAGCCGCTCGATGCCCGCTTTTCCACACTTTCTGTCCTGTCCAGCAGATTTCCTGCAGCGCTACGACATCGAAGTTGCGGGGATGTAATTCATCGTAGATTATCCTATCGCAACCGGCGAAGCCTAGCGACTTGCAGTTCCATGTTCCAAGCTTCCAATCGTGATCCTTTATTCGTCGCCTAGGTCGTTGCCGATTGTATCGAGTCGTATTATCTTCTATGTCGTTCGTAATAGTTGTTTTTAAAGGCGGCTTATTGGGCCTGCGCAAACCTCCTGTCTCGTCGGAGGGCCGTCGTGTCAGGGCTGTTTAGCGTCCCACCTAACACCAGGACTTGGGCTTGTGCGCTTTGAGCGGCACACGGTCGCTTTGGCGGAGCCTACTTGCGGATACATGCAGCTTTTTATAGAGGTTTAACAGGGCCCACTGTCAAACCCCACCACATCCTAGGCAGGCGCCACAACTCGCAGATGGCCTGGGGAGGGATCGTCAAGCCCTTGGACATAGTCCCTGCTGCCCGCGGATGCCCGCGGAAATGTTTAGTATCCGGATAAAAAATATATATACATACATATTTGATTTTAAACAAAAACACTCATGTTATTATATTTGATACTGCCTTCCATCTTCTCATATCATCTTTTCAGGATTCAAAAATTATGTTGTTCGACCAACTAATCAAAGGAAATGGGTTCATTTCCCTGATTTTAACCAGAATATTCTTCGACGGACGGTTTTCCATCTCCGAGCAACAATTGGTTTCAAAACATGCTGGTTTTGAAGAAAAGATCTCGATTTTTTTGTGAGAAAATTCAATTGTATATTATCAATTTACTTTACATCTATTTGAAACTATATGAATGTATAAAAAAAACCATCAGGGCACCCGATTGAAGCGATTTGGATAGGAAGAGTGGAATTGCCAACTTCCTATTGTTAACATCTCGTGCATAAAGGGCGGGCTCTTCTCCCCATCTATTGGGTCAATCTGGGAAACGAGGGCTAGATTATATTATTGTATGTACGAACTTCTTCTGGAAGGAGATTCTCTATTCATCCCGTGGATTCGCATAAGTGTCTCTGCTTATGGAACCACCCCACCCATTTTTGGCCCTTCATACAGGAGTTTGATGAAATACAAACAGTAGTATAATCATGATCAAATAGTTTCTCAGATATGGCCAGTGCTATCGGCAGGTGCCTTGCTACAATAGATGGTAGTATCATCATCATCATTAGTTACAATCAGAGCATAAAATATTCATATTCATGAAGCACATTTGCTCCGAGCTTTGACAATCGTGTTTTGATTATTCAAAACATAGAATAATTTACTCAGGGGGGTCCCGTAGCATAGCTGGCTACACGTTCGCCTTATAAGTGAATGGTCATGGGTTCGATTCCCAGCCCCTCCACCAAACCTTCGTCAGTCGCCAGCAGCGCAGTCCGTTACGGTGGCGTTTTGGGGAACGCGCCTCACCTTTACGGCTGCCTGATGACGACTGACAAAACTGTACTGTACAACGACAAATGAACACAATGGGCACACGATGATATGGAGTGGCAACGACAACAAAGACGAATTATGGACATCAAAAAATAAATTCTAAGATCACGGCACAGTAGCGGTTAAGACCACAGAGTGCCTTCCAAATAAATAAACGAATAAAAAAAAAGAATAACTTACTCAGTTTACTTCATCATAGATTCACTCAATTGATTACCACTGAGTATTGCGCGCGAAAAAAAAACATAATCAGCCTTGATTATACTGGCATTTTCCGCTATAAATGCCCCTCAATTGAACGTCAGGATTAGATCTATGCAGTCATAGATATAATAATCAAGATGTTGGGGTCAGAACAAATTAAAACTTATTATATGGTTCCATGCACTAATATCTCGGTCCCCAGTAAAACAAAGCAACGCTTCAACATAAATTTTAAATATTCTATTTTTCTACTGTTGTCATGGTTATAATCCTGCTGTTTATTTTGTTTTATTTCGGTTCAATGAAAGTTAATTGCCTATTTCCGGGGATTAAACCACCCGACTTGGACATTAATTTACAATGTTATGAATACTCATATGTGAATATGTACATTATGTGGAAGATATTGATTTGGAAAGTTCATTGGAGGTAACCAATTTCCCTTCGATGGGACTCGAACCCATGACCCTACAGTACGCTAGACTGGTGCTTTAACCAACTAAGCTACGAAGGACCTCCGTCGGCCTTCTTGCTCAAGCAATTCGGTCGGGTCTGAGCTTGACGACCGACTGGTAAATAGCTTACACAACCTCACTTGATCAATACAGTTGCTGATGAAGAATGTGTATAGCCAGCAGACATTCTAAATACTCACGCTTCTTTATGTACCTTAACGTGTACTATACACATGTGGAAGTGTTGGCTTGAGAAATGGATTGCGAATTATTTGACTATGCGTCCAGTCTACGCGTACTGTAGGGTCATGGGTTCGAGTCCCATCGAAGGGAAAGTGGTTACCTCAAAGCCAAGCGCAACTGATTCCGGTACCGCAGCAGTTTCAAGCTTGGGCTTATTCATGAGTGGACTGTGGTTACAGGAGTTTACAAAAATCATAAGAGAAAAACTTATGTCACGCAAAAATCGGCTACAAATTTTCACTCCCTACGTCACACTTTTTCATGAAACATCTACACTGTCTGTAACCACATATTTGTCCCATTTTACTCGGTTTCCTTTCAATATAGGACATATATGCGGTTACAGTCAGTACAGTTTTAATACGCTTCTCAAACTTTTGCCCGTGATTTACGTTATAGACGACCGCAAGTAATTATCAGCATTTTATATAAACTTCCAGTCCGGCTCTTTAATGGTCCTCAACTCCATACATGTTTAGGAAATATGTAGTCAAAAATCATTACAAATCTTCAAAAAAGAAAAATATTTATTATACTATCGTCGTTCAGTAAGGTAGGTCGAAGCGAAGCCAAATTTGTTCTTAAAATTTCAGATTTTTCCACTCCAGCTCGAGTCCTGCACAGTCAGCACTAAGAATCCGAAAGTACTCATTCGTAAATAACAGTTGTTCCGGAGTGCCATCGGACCGACGAAGTAATCCGCAAGAGGAACGGCATAAGTTTTCTCAAGCCGAAAAAGACGGCATATCTGTTAAAAGTAGACGACATACTTTGTGCGGATTTTGCCGGGATATTCCGGCTTAGAGAATTTGAATCGTCCCGCTTGGCAATTTCACAAATCACAATTCGTTTTCCCATATGATACCCAAGTAAACTTACAAGCTAC
The DNA here is from genome assembly GCF_024139115.2 of Armigeres subalbatus. Lineage (NCBI taxonomy): Eukaryota > Metazoa > Arthropoda > Insecta > Diptera > Culicidae > Armigeres > Armigeres subalbatus. The sequence goes on along the minus strand of NC_085141.1, from coordinate 211,007,599 downwards.
CCAAGTTACAACTATAGTCCGTTACGTCTAAAGTCGTGCCCCAATTACCTCCGTTCTTAACTTCAATTCATCTTCAAAGGAACTCGATTTTTGCATCTGGTCTTTTACATTTTATCCCGCTTGATTTTTTGTTTTTATTTCTATCTTAGAACAACAAACCTGTCAAAAAAGAAGCTTCGCATATATTAAAAACGGAATATGCATTCCGAAGGATTAAACGCAGATTAAGCATTGAAAAGCTTTCCTTAAAAATATGCATTAGAATGAGTGGATAGATTGAATATGGTTTTAGATTAAAGTTCAATCTATTTACAATATTTGTTTTTAACCGTGAATGCTCGAGGAGGACTTGCAAACACTCGGAGTATTCGAGAGACGGTTTCTTAGGGCCATCTTTGGCAATGTACAAGAAGACGGTGTGTGGCGTCGAAGAATGAAAAACGCGCTCACCCAGCTTTACGGCGAACCAGGGTGGCTGAAGCCGGAAGGGTACGATGGGCAGGGAATGTTGCAAGAATGCCGAACAGCAACCTTGCAAAGATGGTGTTCACTTCCGATCCGGCAGGTACGAGACGGCGTGGAGCGCAGCGAGAAAAATAGACAGACCAGGTGCAAAACGACTTGGCGAGCCTGGGGCGTATTCGAGGATGGAGAGATAAATGAAAAGAATGCTGTTGAAGAAGAGTAAAAGCTCCCCCAGACCTAAGTGATTTCACTGCCGCTACGGGGCCAACTAGCCGCCGCGATTCTATCGTTGGATCGTTGCAGGCAAAATGCAATTTACGCTTCCATTCCGAAAGCGACGATGTGCCTGCAGAGCTGTTTGAAATTCTCACATCTGTGTTGGAACAGATCACGCAAGCGGAAACGTCGATTACGGAGGATGACCAGTTCGTTCTAGTAAGTGAAGACTATTCGAACTATTATAATACCCGATTCGAAAAGGAATTAAACTAGGATCGTTTCCTCTATCGTATGTCATGACTCTTCTGGATGTTTTGAATAAGTATTAGGACAACACAACTGTGATATTTATCGACAGATTTAAATCTATAAATCTTTTTAACTCAGTGTTAGCGCTATAACCGCTCATACGGCTTATTTAAATGCTTACGGTTACGGTTATCTGGGATTCGCTTAGCTGTCGGGAGTAGTTGTGCAACTAGTCGAGCAGTTCTTCGGCTGTATACAACACGTATCCATCTTCAACTTCGACGTCTTATCAGTATAAACGTATCACCACCAGTTGGTGACTTGGCACATATATGTATGGGACATCGGCAGGATTGGTGTCCATTAAATATGCCATAATACCAAAAGGACGGCCTAAAGGAACATGACCATATGTTGTCTAGCAGTGCCTGTACCACACTGTCAACACATGCAGATACGATTCAATGTACGGGTAACGATAGATCTTTTCATTAGCTAATTTCTTACAAATGACGCTAAATGATAGCTGTTTGCGATCCCGGTATGTTCTATACGGAATGAATTGTTCGGCGTAATTTCGAGGTCCAGATAAACTCATGTTTGGAGCTGTCGCGAGCTGAGCCAGGACAAACTCAACTGACGTGCTAATCGTTCGGCATACTTCATACTCCAAGGTGGCTAATCCGTATCGCCTGCGATTCGTAAAAAAACGTCGATTCATCAACTTAAGTAGAATGTCTGTTGTCGTTTTTCATGATTGGTGAAAACCCTCAGTATGTCTGAATTTACGGATTAACGAATTTCGCGAGCCGGTGCATCGGATCTTCAGACTTGTGAACCGTATTAGTGGTCCCTCAAGGAGAACGCAGTTTCGAGTCGGTGCGTATATTTCTAATTGTTCTCTTTGATTTATCGCTCCCAGTTAACGTTCTGGTCCAGCTAGTAGTAGAACAGAACCATGTAGTCGATGTTCTCATGAAGACATTTTTTATATCAGCTAAATTCGGCAATAAGTTGAGAAAAAGTTGCTCCGCGCAAAAGAGGAGCCCGGGGTGTGTATGGCCTCGACTTTATAAGCGGAACAGAACATTGTTTGAAAATGTTGACCTTCAGCATCTATCAATTGAGTTACGGAAAATAATAACCTTTAATTTTGCTAATTAAGATTCATAGAGCAAAAGTTACCTAAATAAAGATATAGATGTGCAATGCAAACTTCAAATGAACGACTTGCCGGACGGCAAGTATTGGTCTATGCTGCCACCAGCTTTCATTTTTGTAGTTTGTTCTTGTTTGCAGAAAAAAAAACAACCTACAAAAATGTTGCTACGGCAGCAGTGCTAAAATTTGTTCTAACGGGGGGATCAATAGATTACGTACTGAAGCGACGCTTCCACTGCTGGATACCGAAGACTGTTCATAACTGACGAAACTGGATTATTGAATTATTGTTGTTTATTTGTGTGATCAGTCAACGTTACATCCTAAGCTAATACTACGTCCCGTTACCTTATTACTTATAGGCCTGATAATGAATAAATAAAACGAACAGTGGGTAATGTTAGCCACCCTATAACCAGAGACCGGCGGAGTGAAAAACTGTCGAAATGGCAACGTATGAAAATGCATGAAATCGTGAAAATAATACTGGCACCACTTGAACTTTTTCCTTGCTTCTTATGGATGCAAAAAGTAAACAAGTCGAATTGGAACCGCTTTTGACGGTTCGATTGGAAACAAGATGGCGTCTTCGCCGATCTCTTATTGTAGTATTTCTAGGTAATGTCTGTGACTTAACCGCTAAGTGGACGTAGGACTTGACTTGACCATGCCTTTAAGATACATAATATGTGCAAATTTCTCACAACAACTATTTTCGATAAATAATCGGCGTTGCATACCAGATGAGCTCGGTGGTCTATTGGCTACCGCTTCTGCCTTATAAGCAGGAGGTCGTGAGTTCAATTCCAGGCTCGTCCCTTTCCTACTTTGAATTTCTATCATAGTTCTTTCTGTGTTTCACGTTCGACCGACACAATTCCAACTGTTATAACCTTCCACACTAACAATTCCAAAAAAAAACCTCCCGTGACACCTATGAGAGGTCGTAGAGTTCTCTGCATCTTTCTTAAGTAGGTGTCCGACTAATTATCCTTCCTCTTCCCCAGCATTCGCAAGGACGTGGCCAGGACAGATCTGGACTATTGGAGAGAGTGCATTGCTTCCATCTAAGAGATAGTGATTAGTCCCAAATCAATATCTGTGGTAACGGATGAAAGTGATGCTACTCTCACACAATAGTCCAGGCTTGTACCACCTACGAGTTGGTGCGAAGTGCTCAATGCTAATGCTAATGCTAATAATCGGCGTTGCATACCATTCCTTGGCAAAATCTTCTCATCAAACCGACACAGAAATCAAGTCTACCTCGAACAAGAATCATAAAAAAAAATTCAGGAAGTATCTGTCCGGTCACGGAATATTAGCCTCGACAGTGGCAACCTTTCCACTGTAGGACTGCCTAAAATAAGCCACAAGTTGGCTCAGCAGGGGATGTAGACTGTATCTCAGCCCTTCCACTGAAGGGCCTCCTAATGCGTGCGATAGCGACTGAAGAACATTATTTTTATCTCTTAGAGCCTTGAAAAAGGCTGTTTGCTTCGGCTAAGTGCAAAAAGTAAGAAAACGATCTTTTCAAATAACCGCGAATTTCTAGCACTTTTTTTTATACCTACTTAATTTTGAATCTTCTCTGCTTCCCAATTGGCGGGCCAATCAGCTAGTGTCTTGTATCCCGCTTCTTTGTCAGCCAAAGCGTCATCATCATCAACGCGTTCGAGAAGGGCTTCTTCTTTTTACGCTTGTTGCTCGCTGCTGGCGTCTATTTCCTAACGGGACTTTTCGCTTGATACAGGCCAATAAGCCGGGCAAGCGAGCTTAGAATTGCAGTTCAGGTGGGAAGTACGTGTTCTTTTCTGAGACAACATTGTTAGTAGTAGAAGAAAGGAAACACCCGGACATGGGATTTCGGGTGATAAGACTTAGAATTGGTAACATGGGACGATCATTCATTCACGTTCGCTTTGTGTGCGGTCAGTATCAAACAATGTTTATCTACATATTTTTTTATCAATGCCAAAAAAATCCAACATTTGATGAAAAATCGATTGATAATTTATTACTGTTAGAGCTGTTATCGGTGTTTTTTTTATCCAAATACGATTATGTGAGAGATTTGGACATCTTATGAATCTTTAAAGGCATGGTCCAGCGAAGTCCTTCGTCCACTTCGCGGTTAAATCAGAAAAATTATCCACTGTTAGTTTTGACGCTATTTATGAAAATCACATAAAAATCAGCATAAAATTTTATCTCTAGAATATTGGATTTGGCACCCAAGTACAATTTCTATCCTGAAGGGTATTGAAAGCATTGTTATTGATCTCTATTATTGGCTCTCTGAAGAACCGTTTGTTTTTTGGACATACATGCTGCATCATGTGGCTTTTCTTCAGACTGTCTCGGCTCAGCACCGATGCCGGCCGGTCTCGGCTCGACTCTGCTGGTGCTGCTGCCGGTATCTGATGAGCATTGCTGCTTTGTCGGGTGTGTAGGGTGGACTGCAGATGTACTGGCTAGGTTTCGGCTGATGATGGTCGCTTCGATGGTGTCGAGCCGAAAAAGCGGTCGGTGCAGACTTCATTCCCTGCTAAAAGGTGTGAATGCTGTTCAATCGATGATGCGGTTGCTTCGCTTGTCCCGGTCAGAATGAAAGGAAAAAATCGCGTTGCGCTATTTTACGGCTTCTCGGCAGACCCAGCGACTGCTCATTCGCTGGTGTCTGCACCAATCAGAACGTGGTAATGGAATGATGCAAGAATTATGCAGTACCCATGTTTATAGGTTCCCTTGATCTCAATGTTTTTCATTGAAAACAGTTTCATGCATATTGAAACAAGTTTTTCGGGTCTTATTAAGCATGGACATGAAAGGCATACTTGAAATCTGTCGATTGAGGGGCTTACCGCAGAAATTCGTCCACTGAGACGAACGCTATTAACGTTTAAAATCTTTCAACACAGCGTAACACGCTCGATTTGAATATTTTGAAATGACACCCGGTTTAGTAAAGAGAGACGTAAGTCCTACGTCAAAAAAAATCTTCTACAGCAGTGGTGAATGCACGACATAGATAAGCTTATCTTGATGAGTTTGGTTAATACCTTCGATGCCATTCTTATCAATCGAACAATTGTTTCTTATAGCCATTTCCAAATAATAGGATTTATCAACCGATTATAATTAAAGATATAATCTATAAAATTTATGATTCACAAGTTTCTCAATCGAACCGTTCAAATTATGACTGGATTTATTTTAATTTGATTTATGCATCCCAGTTAAAAAATTTCTTCAAAATAAATTAAGCTTAGGAAAATGGAAGGGTCCCTCTCTTAACGCGATTTCATTCTATGCAAACACGTTTATACCGAACTCTCTCAAAAATCAGAACTAAGAAATAAATTGCTCTTCACAATAACTTTTTTTCTTCCAATCTAACATGATATCACTTTCTAATTTCCTGAGACCATATAACCATATTACAATTTGTCATATGCTTAAATATATACCCAATACAGTGTAGATTATGTCACTACCCGTTTTTTACACTTTTTACCCAATTTTGTCACCCAAAATAAAAAAAATTTCAGTCGTTTTTTTTTCGTAACTAATAGCGCAAACAAAAGTGATTTTCATGAAATAACTTTGGTCTATTATAAATTATTTCTGAGTGCCTGTCAAGGATTTTGTAGGCCTTATCGATATGTAATAACGTGAACCTACTGTTCATGTATTTTGCCTTTCCAAGACATAAACTGATTCATATTTGTGAAATAAATTAAAAAATTGAAAATTAAAAAAATCCATTTTTATCACCTTTTCTATTTTATCACTCCGAAATTCATCAGGGTGGTGATAGAATATGGATATTTCTGTATGTTCAATATGAGTTCAATGCATGTGTACTGATTTACGATAGGAAAACAAATTCACTTTATCACAGCGTGAAATAGTTTCTTTTGAAATGAAAAATGGGCAAAGCTTAAGGTATGAATATTTCACATCGCAACGAAAAGACTTCGTTCAGTGGTAATTCTTATACCGAGTAATGGAAATCTGAAAAAGCATACGAAAATTACCGAGAGCCCAAAGGAGTCCATTTATCACGACGGGTTATCTCGATTTGGGCGGGCGAAATTTATTCAAATCACGCAACATATACGCATTTGAGGCAGCAGCATAGGGCTGACCTCGGGTACAACTCATAGAAAGACTCATCAATTATTTCAGTGCACCCGAAGTGGGTTCTGGGAGATGTTACCAATGCATTTCATCATTGTGGAGACGCGAACTAGTGCAAGGAGGGGGAGTATGGAAAATAAAGAAAGAATTTATGTCTGTTGAGTTTAGTAACCTTGGTAGTAGAGTTTCCATTTCCCGGCTATTTTCGTTGTCCCGGGATTCTGGATGAATTTGTTCGTATATCCCGGGAAATCCCGGGATCCCGGGATTTTTCGATGTTTCCTTAGAAAACTTATTTTTTTATTTAAAAACGATTTTATTCAATGTTCAGAGGTAAAGTTCATATTTTAGAAAGGCCAGATAATACATATGTCAAATTGGAACTCAATTCAATTCTTATTTTAATCGATTCTTTCGAAAAATAAAACGACTTCAAGAAGCAAATAATATTCTCGTTTCTCTCGGAAGATAGAGTTCCTTTTTGGAATATATGGTCGCCGAGTCCGAGAAGAAGGGTTCGCTGGCGGTTGAAGTCGGCTTGACTGTTTGCATTGTTTTAAATATGCATTGGGTTTAGACAGTTGCTGGGATTGCATTTAATACCCTAGTGACGAATGATGGAAGATGCGCAGTAGAATCGTACTGGGCCCATAACCTATTGGAGATATGAGACCCCTCTCACAAAGAAAACACAATACTAGAGTATCCTCCATCCCATGACAGGCTACTAATTGATATATTTTGCCAAGATCTGCAGCTCTTCCTAATCTTGAACAGATCGCTTCCTAACCTTGATGTTAATCGTTAATTTATCGTTATCGCCGATAAAGTTAATTGTGTTCAATGTAAACGCTTGTTGCGATAAAGACGAATCAACTCAATGATTATCGGAGTTCGATTATTTAACGTAAGTTAACTCGATAATTTAACGATAATGGGGTTAATAGATTACGCGAATATAGTTGGTTTACAATTTTGACAGGAGCCGAGAATTGGACAAATTGATTGCAACCTGTGGACCAGAGTTGATCGATCGAAGCGATACACCAAAATATTAGGCAGAGCATCGGGGTCGGACCACTTGTACTTGCGCATGTGCTGGAAAATTTAGTGTACGAACGTCGATTGGAAGGCCATGAATTGGATCAAGAATTGTTTTGGAGGCAAGAAGCTCAGGAAGACTGACTCAATGTTGGGCGGCGCGAGGGGATTAGCAAGGCGAATATCAGCTAGTGTACACAACCTCGCTGTAGACGGGAAATGGGTAGAAAGCAGGTGCCAAATAGATGTAGCTGATCTTGTACTGTAGCTACTTGTCATTTAGAGAGCTGTAGCTGCTGGAAAAAGTATCAGACGTAGCCCTCCATTGAGTTGTTTAGGGGAATCTAAAATTGTTGTGAGGATGTCTCCGATATTTTCATGTCTGTTCCTCTTTTACTAATTTAATAATAAGATGATATCGATTGTGCATCACAAAAAACTTTGGCTCCGTATACATGCCTGAGCCTACCAAATGGAAAAAATGCATGTCTGATGGGAGGTATAAAAATATGATATGAGTTTATCACCTAAGTTTGGTTACGCGTTCAAAACAAATAACTTTTGTGAGAAGAAAAATTACACTGTTAACGAACCGGAAATGAAACAGTATTTTTTGTCCCGGGCAGGGAATCAATATTCGAGCAACGCCCAACAATATACCCTTTGTCGTCATCAGAGTTTGTTACTGACAAACGCACCTTCAACAAGCCTTTGTCAGAACCCAAACACAATATGACAAGAATTATTTGGCCTGCATGCTCTGATATTTCCGAGAATACGATGATAATTTTGTAATCATAGTTAGATACTCGAATATTTCCATAAAAGCAAAAACTATGATAGCTTAAAACCGAGATTTGCTGTAGAGATAATGCAAAATAACGTGATGAAAAGTTAGCAACAAAATTGTCTTCTTTTTTGTTGCTGACAAAAAACTTCGGATCTTTGTCATTATTCTCTCCGACAAAAACAAAGCTTTGTCGTTGGTTCTCTTTTGTCGCTTGTTTCACAAGCGCATCCAAGAAAAATTGATTCCCTGGTCCCGGGTATCCCGGGATTTTCGGGATTTCAAAAATAATATCCCGGGAATCGGGAAATCCCGAATTTTCCTAAATCCCGGGATTTTTTGTCCCGGGATGTCCCGGGATGGAAACTCTACTTGGTAGTGATGCGAAGGACACGACAACGAAAATTCTTCATAATTTAATTTGTAATTCCGAATAATAATTCACACTTCAAGTGATACTTAAGATAATATTATAATATTTATTTATAATATAACTTTCTTTAGCCGTGCGGTAAGATGCGCAGTTACAAAGCAAGACCATGCTGAAGGCAGCTGGGTTCGATTCCCGATCCGGTCTAAGACATTTTCGGATTGGAAATTTTCTCGACTTCCCTGGGCATGAAAGTATCATCATGTTAGCCTTATGATATACGAATGCAAAAATGGTAACTTGGCATAGTTACTCGCAGTTTATAACTGTGGAAGTGTTGAAAGAACACTAAGCTGCAAGGCGGCAGTGTCCCAATGGAGGATATAATGTCAATAAGAAGAGGAATAAGAATACAAAACAAAATCCATTTAGAATAAGATTCAGTTCTTTTCTTAAACCAGCTAACAGCGACGATCTTTCTGACGGCAATGGTTTCTAGTAAGTAAGTAAGTTTTTGTGAGTGGAAAAGTATCTAAACTTTTCTGCAAACTACTACAAATTACACAAAGAATTCTTCTTTGGCAAAAAAAAGGCCCGTGTTATCTGCGAACGATTGTTTACACACTGATGAATCAATTAAGCCAGAAGTTAAAATGTTATACAATTTGGACCCCAGAATGCTATAGAACGGTCCGATAATTATAAATACACTTAAAAAATAGTCGGCAGTTGGAATGGCGCTTGATATTTCATGAAAATGTTGATTTCTCTTATAGATTACATCCTACCCTTTCACGTGGTATATTATTTCCGATTTTTTGCTGAAAATTAAGAAAATATGAAGGTTTGATTTTTGGCCATATATATTTTTTGCACAATTTTAAGTCAAAATAATTTTCAATACAGATACAAAAAAATGTCTATCTTGTCGCATCAATGACGAGATATGGCTGAAAACTGATTTCAATGACCTGAAAATTCCAAAAAACCTCAAAAATTACTTCGAAAATGGAATAATCCTCCTGAGTACAGATATGGCTTTAGAATCAGACGATTTTTAAATGCGGTATATCTTGGGGTTTATTCTGGACACTGATGACACAGACCACATTGCTCCAAAAGTAAAAAAAAAACTGGTTGCATTAGTGAAAACGAGAGCTCGAAATGATTTTTAATGTTTTTTTAGGCTAGTCACTGTTAATTTGAAATTGTTCTAATTCTCGTCTGAGTGCAATTATTTAATTTTCAAAATTCACAATGCTTGTTAAATGAGTACTCGACACATGTCGTATGGAAGTAGAAGTAGAAATATTTATGATTTTTTTTAGATAATAGCCAAAAAACATGTTGTGCAAAATCCTCAAAACAATGGGAAGTAAAAATTCATAGAACATGATGAATATTCAAAACATTCTTGATTAGTCGATGCTATATGAAAGTAAATAAAATTTTGGGCCATATGCAACCATAAAATACTAGATGACTTGAAAAAATTGAATTATTCAATAAACAAAGTGTATTTATTGTTATCGGAACGGTCTATACTCTGAGAAACACCAGCTACTGTAGGTGATTTCTGGTCGCGTCCAATTTCTTCCTATTCCAAATTGGATCGATCCATGCGATCCGATGTTACATATCAATGTTTTCTAACTACGGAAAAAAATCATAACCAGAAAAAAAAACTAGGACGAGCTGTAATGTATGTGCAAATAAATAATTGTGAATCAGTGGAAATAATGTTATCTCCTAAAGTTTCCTCCTGTTTCGACCTATCTTATGTGCTTTACTCATGACATTTAATGTGCCCAATAAAGGCAGCATCAACGGATTTTTTATTCATTACAGTTGGTTTTTTGTTCAAATATTGAATGTATCGGTTTTTGCTTTTTAATGTCAACTCATAATATTAGCATTATTTTGTCATGTTATGAAGGATGGCGCTCACTTATCGACTATTTATTGCACTTGAAATGATGGGCCTTAAATCTCAAGCCTTCCCCTAAAGCAATAAATCCACGCGGCACCTGATTGACGCCGTGATTGTTTAGATTTTTCATAAATTTGCAATTTTTCTTGCCGGGTAATCCTCAAGAGATTCATTCGTCTATTTTTCCTCACGGCGCGGCGCACATACATATTGCCCCCGGAAGCAATCTTCAGCTCGATTCGATTCTTTGCTCGCAGACAATACCCACGGGAAGAAAACCGTTGCCTCCGCTTCTGGCATCAGCATCTTTGTCGTTTCATCTCACCTTTAATGCTGTGCAATAAAAAGTGCAAACGATCCCTTCCTGTAGTCGAGATTCAATTCAAATGGCAACAGGCGTCCGCAAACCTAATCCGTTGTGGCATGAAGGCGTTTACTTTTTGTACAGCGTGCCTTACCGTTGTTGGTACCAAACAGCATGTTGAGAAGAAGCACGAAGAAGGGTGCCTACAAAAGCGTCGTGTTGACTTCACCCATAATCGTCCAACATAAAAAAATGTCCTGCCATTTTTTGTGTTTCTGTAGCATAAAGCGCTTTGTGTGTATGCCTTAGACAATAATTTATCAAAGTGTTTCGTAGTAGTTTCATAGTTGACTAGGAGTGACAGTTAAATGCTGTATGATGTTTACCAATGCCCTTCCTCCTCGATAGAAGCAGAAACGTCCTAAAGTAGCCAATGTAGCGTATCCGTTGATTTTTCATTGGTAGCACAGTGATGCAATGCCCATCGAATGTCTTCTGGCTAACCCATGAAGAGTGAAGACATTTATTACTTTATGTAAATTTCTATTGGCAAACAATAGAAAGGACGTTTTCCTAGTTTTCTAATTCGCGTATGTTTCTCTTTCACGGGTTGTGTGCCGTAGTCAAGTGTTCGAAAAATCCGATTTATTGCTGCAAATTGACACTAATGCAGATTTATTGGGCAACACATTCAGACAATGCTGTGGTTACCTTCGATGTCTTAAACTAGGTGAATCACTTGAAGGGACTTTTTCACTAAGCAATCATTGGCCTTTTTACCCCCGAGTGCACGATTGAACGCGTTCGTATTCGGACGTAGAATAGTCGCGATATCCGGGTGATCGGTGAGTGAGAATGCGGGTTCGTGTTTTCGAGAAATATGCAGAACGATCGCGTGATCATTCGAATTAATTAAGATCTGCTTTGTGCGGTTGGTAAATAAATTAATTAGTTCGTGTTTTCATTTCGAAAAGTGCGCAGAACTATCAAGCGATTATTCGATATACACCCAGGTTTTTTTTACGCGGTTGGATTTCATTAATTTCTCGGTTAACTCGAACTTTTAGAGCTTTTTAAATACCACCTGATTTTTCTTTGATTTTTTGTGAATTTTTTCATGGGGTTAACTCATTGTTTCATTGACGCTGAAGGTCTTAAACGACTAAAATCAAACCGGGTAAAAAAAAACCTGGGTGTAATTTATTCTGCTTTGTGCAACCATTAAATTAATTAACTATTGCGCGTTTGGTTGTGTTTCAGGTTACACGTCGCACAGTGCTTTGTTCTTTGGACGAAAATGGAAAAATCGACTCTCGTATTTAGTCGAATCAAGTAGACCATGATATTAACATATATTTCAATTATGATGTATGCGCATTAGTATCTTTGTGAGGTCACTGGGACGATCAAAACAATTCGTGTTTGTAAACATTTTCATCGTTGAAAGTGGATGATGTATCACCTGTTAGTGAAAAGCATCTTTTGCATTGCCTAAGTTTTCAAACGGCACCTTTCACTGTGAAAATCGATATGGAAAGCGTTAAATCAAGTAAATAAGATCCAATTTAATGTGTTTCAGTTTGACATATTTCGATCATTGTGATGAGTAAAGCTTTCAAGTCATTGGCATGAATTTATATAGGAAAAAATAATCTACAACTTCAAACAGCATTTAAAAAAAATTACATCAAAACACATCTCTGAAAATCGCACCAGAGCTCACTTATAGTATTCTTAAGAGAATAGAAGTGATTCCAGCTGCTCTTATTTGCTTTATTAATAGCTGTTAACGATTTTCTAGGTGATACTGCGCTCAATAACATAGATATATACAAACAATAGCTTTCCATTGATCCGTCCCAACGAAAAGCTCATGTGTTGAAGTTTCTGTCGGATTTATATAATCCAGATAATTTCTCAGCGGAACTTGAAAAAGAACTAAAACAGTTTTGCAAATACTTTTGTTTGATCAAAAATGGTCACAGAGCTTTCGATCATCCGAGAAATTTGAGAAGCAAAACTCACGCGGATTGTCTTCATTGGTAAATCTTCCTCGCAATCCGAATACAAATATTGAAAGAATTGCCGAGTCTTCATTCAACAGCGCGTAGGGAAGACCTCACAAACCGTTTTAGGAATGTTCAAATAAAACAAAGAAACAACGCGTTGAAGACCTCATCAATAATAACGAACCTGAGGAGCTAGCATTTGCGACCAATATGTCAAGTAGCTCAAGCGCAAATCAGGAAAGGTTTTGACAGCGGCACAAGGACTGGCGTTGTACATTGACTTTGATTTATCCGACAGAAAGTACAATCTGCTTCGAAGTACTTTAAACGAGGTTCATGCAAATCTGCTTCCTAGTCTTTACGCATTGAAACGTCCGCTGAGGTTGATTTGCAAGACCTAATGAATTGTACCTCGCTAATCAATAACCATGGCTTTGTAAAGTCTACAGCCTACAAAATAAACTTGGAAAAAAATTAACAAATTCTAATGATTTCTGATACCGTCGTTAAAAAAAACAATTCCTCAAATCATTTCTAAGGATATCCAGATTCTATAGTATAAAACATTAGAGCTGGCGTTTACGTTACTTATGAGATGATCAATTGGAAATTGGTCAATTGTTGTAATAGAAACTGTTATCATACCTCATATTTTTCGTAAAAAGATCCTCATTCTTTGAGGCATATCGTAAAATCTGGCCAACATAGGTCAATTACGCAAATATTAGTTTTTATCATAAGTGACAATTTTCCCAAATGGATCTCGATTATACGAAGCATATTATATGTTATGAAAATTGGCGTTTACGCCCCTTATGCAATTATCAATTTAACATAGGACAGTAATGCAACTAGTAGAAAAAATAGTTTACAACCATTTTCCCAAAGACACCATTGAGTTAAAACGTGTAGAATGTAAGTTATGATTTTTGTCCCGTAGCTCCATACGTTCGAAACACTGTGCGTTGGTTCGATAGGTTGAGAAGAATATATTCAATGCGCATAATTATACACCCTTCCCATAGATCGTATCGCTTTCCAAGGTGAATCCAGTTAAAATATTTTTTTGTAACTAACAAAATCCTATATTTGAAAACCCGATTTATGCAATTTCACAAGATGTGAAAGATTCAGTTCGAAGACAATATTGGATGGTAAACACTTCCTTTGGTGGGGTTTGACCCACGACCTACATGATGCTAGACGGGTGTATCCATGCTAAGCTACGAAGAACTTCCGTCGTCCTCCACATCTTAGCTGGTACTGATAAGCCCAAATTCCCAAAAGCGGGCGCATAGCTGAAGTCTCTCAATTCATTCTCCGAAATAACTCTTCCCCACGTGTTGGGGGCCATCCACAAAGTACGTCACGCTCATAGGGGGAAGGGGGTTCCGAGCAGCGTGACGATTCATATAAAAAAAATAGAGATCTCATACAAAAAGTGTAACGAAGGGGGATGGGGGGTTGAAAATCGTAAATTTTTGCCTGACGTACTTTGTTTGTATTATGGGAACCGATGGAAGTCCTTCGTAGAGTAGTAGAAGTAATTGCCATGTAAAATCCAGATGGAATTTCTGGGAGTGCTCATCGAAGAAAATCCGGGAGAATTTCTGAAAAAAATCCAAAGATATTCCCGAAGCAGTTTTTGAAGAGTTTCTGGAAGAAGAACCGAATGAATTTCCACAGCAATTCCGGGGAACCATTTGGTCGGAGGCAGCTTGTGTTGTGTAATCGCCGGGATAATCCCAATTTGCATAACAATAATACAGGATATCGAATGCTACCTCTCCGTTGTAACAGAGATGTGAGGAAGACAGCGAGTCTAGACTATATCCAGTATTCCGTGAGTGGTAATGGACGCCAGCTTGCATGTGGGCTGGTCTCTGATTTGACGGTTGTGGAGGTCAACTACACCCACCGTTCCGAACATTATGACCTATGTTTTATATAATAAGGTGCTGATGTAGTGGATTTGCGCCTTCTTTTTACCACATTGATCAAAATGCTAGCTGGCGACAATTGCCTCTCGAATAAAACTGGATGGTCAAGTGGCAGCAGCAGCGGATAATGGAAGAAGGATCTACCGGCTCATCCCCAATATGTCGACGTGGGGGAACAGAAAGTATGGAGAGGTGAACTTTTACCTCACCCAGTTCTTGTTTGGAAACGACAGCTTCCGCCAATATCTGCACCGGCGCACAGTGGCGGAAAGCCGGACAAAAACCCAAAAAAAATCGTGATTTTCGTGAAATATATTTTTTTAATTTAGCATATATATTGAATGAGCTAGTTCCAAATTTTTTGATTGTAGCTTGTAAATTTAATTTTCAGTGCTTTGTTGAAGTCTATTCCGTAAAGTGTCTCCCGAACAAATATGTATGGGGAAATGAAATTTGACAAAACTTTTTTAGGAAAGATTCGAAAAGATCTGGTATTATGTATTAAAATCTATTTTTTGTCTACTTTCCGGTGGTTAGTGTGGTGAATTGCGCATAGCTGCGCCAAAGCGATAAATTTACTGGTGCAATATTAGAATGAGGACGCTGTCTTTGTTCTAGATCCTAGGGCTTGGGCTTTAGGAAGCCTTTGGATAACATAAAGTATGTCGGATAACCATTTTAACCTCAAAATGAATTCAACATTTCAAAATTACTCTGTGGTGAAGTTTTGAACGCAATCTCAGGTTTTGTCCGGGATTTGTATGAGGGCCCGCCACTGTGCGGCGCAGCGTGGCTGTTCAGTTCCGCGTCAGCGCACTGAAGTGGAATCGGAGGAAACATCACTACAAGCAACAGCACCAACCATCATAAGCCACGCCCCTAAGTAGTATGCTGCGTTCGGCAAGTCAGACAGTGCGAGTATATAACGAGAGCTCCATCGCGTGTCATTTCGTCAGTTCGTTTTGGTCCATCGTACAGTGAACATCATAACAAGAAGAAGAAGAGAAGAAAACCATTTTGTAACAAAACAGGAATAAACATGTTCAGTTAAAACTTTTTGTGTTGCTTCCATTCTGGCTGATCCCTCACTTGGTCCGCGGTGCAGTTTGACGTTTCTGAAATCGGTCCTTGTTAGGACCTGAGTTAATTAAGAATAATTTTCTTCGCTCGCATCGCATCGCTCGCGGCACCTGGGCCGCTAAGGAATTGCTTCGTGGGCACGCACGCCCTTCGATAGTGGCACGGCTGCCACCTTGTGGAATATCAGCAACCCGCTGCATAGATTGGTTCGTCATCGTTAGCTTTGCTAGCATCAGTTTTTCAGTCCACTGCTTGGTTACGCAACATTTGGTCCGTGCGAACCAGATTGGGACCTTTGGATATTGGATTTGGTCATCGATTACTGCCAACAATGTGTGCCCTGGATTCGAGTGAGTGGGTTGGCTAGTTGGAAGCAAAAAGTAAAGGTGGAAAAAGGACAGTGCAAGTTGGAAAAGTGAAAATACTGTGAATTGGTGAAACAAAGTGAAACAAAAAACAATGAAAAGAACTCCTCTAAAAACAACTGGTGGTGCGGCGGGAGGCACTGGCGGTGCCGCTGGCCGTGATAGTGTTGAAATGGAAGACTATGATACTCTGGTGAATCTTCGAGGATTGTCAAAAGGGAAGATCACTCGCATGAAGAACACATTGGAGAAGGTGGTTGTACAGCAATCACTTCCTCGTGCCATCCCTACCTTTGATGGTAAATACGAGCAGTGGGAGAAGTTTAAAATTATTTTTAACCGATTCAATCCGGATTTTTTTTTCGTCGTATTTCAACATAAATTTTGGATATTCTGCTTCAAAAACGTATGCAAACCATGAAAAAGTATAAATATGGGGTAAAATATTTTTTTTGAGATCTTCTAGGGCTTCCAAACCTTCCTTGAGTTCAGATCTTGATGATCTACATAAACAACAAAGCGTTTTACGGGGCCTCAATCCTTATTTGAAGTTGGCATTGCTACTTGAGACATAATTAAACTATTTATCAAATCGCAGTGTTACCAAAACATAAACGGTACTCCAAACTATTCTTGAGTTCAGATCTTGGAGGTCTACAAGATCAACAGAGCAATTCATAGGTACCCGAGCTTGTGTAATAGATGGAGGAGCCCCATGGAACATTATTACAGTAGTATATATAAAATACAAGACTCCCAGAATATCTACGGTACTCTAAACAATTCTTGAGTTCAGATCTTGGAGGCCTACAAGACCAACAGATTGATTGATAGGTTCCTGAGCTTGTGTGTTAGTTGTAAAAACCCCATGGGACGTGATTATGTCAATATATAAAAACATCCACATTCCCAGAATATCTACGGTACTCCAAACCTCAGATCTTGAAGTTCTACAACACCAACAGAGTGATTCATAGGGTCCTGAGCTTGTACGTTAGTTGGAGCAACCCCTTGGGGCATCATTACACTAAATATGCAAATCACAGCATTCCCAGAGTTCCTGGGGTAATCCAAGTCATTCTTGAGTTCAGATACTGGAGGTCTTCAAGACCAACAGAGTGATTCATTGATTTCCGAGCTTGTGTGTTAGCTGGAGAAGCCTCATGGAACATCATTACACCAGTATATACAAAATACAATATTCCCAGAGTATCTACGGTACTCCAAATCATTCTTGAATTCAGATCTTGGGGTCTACAAGACCAACAGAGTGATTCAAAGGCAACTCAGCTTATGTGTTAGTTGTAAAAACCCCATGAGACATCATTACACCAGTATATGAAAATTGAAACATTCCAAGAATATCTACGGTACTCCAAACGATTTTTGAGTTCAGATATTGGAGGTCTACGAGGCCAACAGAGTGAATCATAGGATCCTGAGCGTGTGTGTCAGTTGTAGAAACCCCATGGGACATCAATATACCAGTATATACAAATCATAACATTCCCGGAATATTTACGGCGCCATACATGAGTTCAGATATTGGAGGTCTAAAAGACCAACATAGTGATTCATGGATTCTGAAGCTTGTTTGTTAGTTGGAGAACCGTCATGGAACATCATTACACCATTATATAAAAATCTTGTTAGTTGGAATTGCTCAAATGGACATCATTACGTACACAATACGTAAGTACGAAAAAAAACCTGTTATTGTGATCACAAACATCGCATCCACAATTTTTTCGTTCCTTTTATCATCTATAGTGTTATAGAGGGTCCCTCCTTAGGGGCCGTACACTTATTACGTAAGCATTTTTTCTGGATTTTTCGATCCCCCCTCCCCCTATGTAAGATTTTTTCCATACAAAAGATTTTTTATTTATATGGCGCGTAAGATATTGACAGACCCCCCCTCCCCCCATAAGTGCTTACGTAATATGTGTACGGCCCCTTAGCCGTGCGGTAAGACGCGCGGCTACAAAGCATGACCATGCTGAGGGTGGCTGGGTTCGATTCCCGGTGCCGGTCTAGACAATTTTCGGATTGGAAATTGTCTCGACTTCCCTGGGCATAAAAGTATCATCAAGCCTCATGATATACAAATGCAAAAATGGTAACCTGGCTTAGAAACCTCGCAGTTAATAACTGTGGAAGTGCTTAATGGCTGCGAGGCGGCTCTGTCCTAGTGTGGGGATGTAATGCCAATAAGAAGAAGAAGAAGAAGAAGAAGAAGAAGTGTTATAGAATAAAGCTTGGTACCACGGCGTCTCTTGATGATCGGCTGGGCTATACATGTGAATTATTGCTACTCCATAATCGATCATAATTAGAGTAAGTTGCACCCTGAAGGCGTTGGTACTCTCATACTTACTTGTTTCATACTTATTATACATATTATATATTTTATACGATATGTTTACCCAAGTGTTTACCATTTCTATACGTATTGAAACCACCAAGGGGTATCATGAGGTGACAGTCTAACCAATAAATGAGGATTATGTACCAAGAACTGAATAAAGCTCGCAATACATTCAATCGACAATATAATTGGTTTCAGTATTGCATGGAAGTGGATGTTACTAAGACTAACATTTATATGTAAGAGTAAAGTAATTTACGTATGAATAATATTACAAAATTTCATTTCAAATGCTTTTCCCCATACTTATCCCAAAATGAATTAAATGTAATAGCTAAATCATGTTGCTAAAAAATCTCTCTCTCAGTTCCTCTGCAACCATTTGATGTGATTCTGCGAGATCGTCAACAGAAGGCGTTTGAGTAAAACTTTCGAATCGACATGTTAAGCTCTGCACACTAGGAGTAAACTTTTTGAAAGCAGTGTACCAAAAGGAATCAATAGTTAAGTTTCTCAATAATAATCTTCTTCATCGAAAAAATATTTAGTAGACTAACATGTAACAGGTCATTGGGTTTTTTTTTCGAGAAATGCTCTCATTATTGACGAAATTTGTGTAAGGTGGTTATTCACAAAGTGCGTGACGAATAATAAAAAAAAACTAGAGGTTCATTACAAGAAGTGGCGAAGAAGAGAGGGGTGTTGAAAATAGTAATTGTACGTACTATATCGATCTTCCCTAGATGTCCTTCACCTTACAATTTTTTGGCGGTAAATTTATGCTAGACCATCTTCTTGTTGATCGATTTGAATATAAAGAATTGAACTCATGGACAATTTGTATTGTCGTACATGTTCAACGAATTCTATAATGTGTCTATAATGGTGTAATGAAGTTCAGTAGAGCTATTCCAACTCATAAAAATAGATGGGATGACGTAGATCTTCATGTTGATCGATTTGAGTATTGAGATCTGTACTCATGGACAGTTTGGAGTGTCGTCGATGTTCAACGAGTTCTATAATGTATCTATAATTGTGTATCGAAGTCCCGTGGAGCTATTTCCACTCATAGAAATAGTGGAGACCTCAAAGATCTTCGTGTTGATCGATTTGAATATTGGGATCTGAGCTCAAAGACAGTTTGGAGTGTCGTAAATGTCGAGCGAATTCTGTGACGTGTCTCTAATAGTGTAACAAAATCCCGTGGAGCTATTACAACTCATAAAAATAGTTTAGACATCGAAGATCTCTATGTGGGTCGTTTTGAATATTCTGATCTGTACTCATGGATAGTTTGGAGTATAATAGATGTTCAACGAATTCTGTTATGTATTTATAATGGTTTAATGAAGTCTCATGGAGCTATTCCAACTCATAAAAATAGTGAGGACATCAAAAGTCTTCCAGTTGATCGATTTGTAAATAGGGATCTGAGCTTGTTTGGAGTTTGGAGTGTCGTACATGTTCAACGAATTCTGTGGTGTATACCTTACTGTGTACCGAAGTTCCGTGGAGCTATTCCATCTCGTAAAAATAGTTTAGACATCGGAGATCTTCATGTTGATCGTTTTGAATATTAGGATCTGCGCTCAAAGACAGTTTGGAGTGTCGTAGATGTCAAACGAATTCTGTGATGTGTCTATAATGGTGTCACGAAATCCCGTGGAGCTATTCCAACTCATAAAACTAGTGGGGACATCGAAGATCTGCATGTTGATGGATTTGAATATTAGGATCTGTACTCAATGATAGTTTGGAGTGTCGTAGGTGTCGAACGAATTCTGTGGAGTGTCTGTTATGGTGTTACGAGGTATCCTGGAGCTATTCCAACTCATAAAACTAGTGAGGACATCGAAGAGCTGCATGTTGATCGATTTGAACATTAGGATCTGTACTCAAGGAGAGTTTGGAGTATCGTAGGTGTCGAACGAATTCTGTGGAGTGTGTAATGGTGTTACGAGGTATCCTGGAGCTATTCCAACTCATAAAACTAGTGGGGACATCGAAGAGCTGCATGTTGATCGATTTGAACATTAGGATCTGTACTCAAGGATAGTTTGGAGTGTCGTATGTGTCGAACGAATTCTGTGGAGTGTCTGTTATGGTGTTACGAGGTATCCTGAAGCTATTCCAACTCATAAACTATTGGGGACATCGAAGAGCTGCATGTTGATCGATTTGAACATTAGGATCTGTACTCAAGGAGAGTTTGGAGTGTCATAGATGTCAAACGAATTCTGTGGAGTGTCTGTTATGGTGTTACGAGGTATCCTGGAGCTATTCCAACTCATAAAACTAGTGGGGACATCGAAGATCTGCATGTTGATCGATTTGAATATTAGGATCTGTACTCAAGGAGAGTTTGGAGTGTCGTAGATGTCGAACGAATTCTGTGGAGTGTCTGTTATGGTGTTACGAGGTATCCTTTAGCTATTCCAACTCATAAAACTAGTGGGGACATCGAAGATCTGCATGTTGATCGATTTGAATATTAGGATCTGTACTCAAGGATAGTTTGGAGTGTCGTATATGTCGAACGAATTCTGTGGAGTATCTGTTATGGTGTTACGAGGTATCCTGAAGCTATTCCAACTCATAAACCATTGGGGACATCGAAGAGCTGCATGTTGATCGATTTGAACATTAGGATCTGTACTCAAGGAGAGTTTGGAGTGTCGTAGATGTCGAACGAATTCTGTGGAGTGTCTGTTATGGTGTTACGAGGTATCCTTTAGCTATTCCAACTCATAAAACTAGTGGGGACATCGAAGAGCTGCATGTTGATCGATTTGAACATTGAGATCTGTACTCAAGGAGAGTTTGGAGTGTCATAGATGTCAAACGAATTCTGTGGAGTGTCTGTTATGGTGTTACGAGGTATCCTGGAGCTATTCCAACTCATAAAACTAGTGGGGACATCGAAGAGCTGCATGTTGATCGATTTGAACATTAGGATCTGTACTCAAGGAGAGTTTGGAGTGTCGTAGATGTCGAATGAATTCTGTGGTGTGTCTGTAATGATGTTACGAAGTATCCTGGAGCTATTCCAACTCATAAAACTAGTGGGGACATCGAAGATCTGCATGTTGATCGATTTGAATATTAGGATCTGTACTCAAGGAGAGTTTGGAGTGTCGTAGGTGTCGAACGAATTCTGTGGAGTGTCTGTTATGGTGTTACGAGGTATCCTGGAGCTATTCCAACTCATAAAACTAGTGGGGACATCGAAGATCTGCATGTTGATCGATTTGAACATAAGGATCTGTACTCAAGGATAGTTTGGAGTGTCGTAGATGTCGAACAAATTATGTGGTGTGTCTGTAATTATATTACGAGGTATCCTGGAGCTATTCCAACTCATAAAACTAGTGGGGTCATCAAAGATCTGCATGTTGATCGATTTGAATATTAGAATCTGTACTCAAGGATAGTTTGGAGTGTCGTAGGTGCCGAACGAATTCTGTGGAGTATCTGTTATGGTGTTACGAGGTATCCTGGAGCTGCTCCAACTCATAAAACTAGTGGGGACATCGAAGATCTGCATGTTGATCGATTTGAATATTAGGATCTGTACTCAAGGAGAGTTTGGAGTGTCGTAGGTGTCGAACGAATTCTGTGGAGTGTCTGTTATGGTGTTACGAGGTATCCTGGAGCTATTCCAACTCATAAAACTAGTGGGGACATCGAAGATCTGCATGTTGATCGATTTGAACATTAGGATCTGTACTCAAGGATAGTTTGGAGTGTCGTAGATGTCGAACGAATTATGTGGTGTGTCTGTAATTATATTACGAGGTATCCTGGAGCTATTCCAACTCATAAAACTAGTGGGGTCATCAAAGATCTGCATGTTGATCGATTTGAATATTAGGATCTGTACTCAAGGATAGTTTGGAGTGCCGTAGATGCCGAACGAATTCTGTGGTGTATCCGTAATGGTGTAAGGAAGAACCGTGGAGCTGTCCCAACTTATAAAAATAGTGGGGACATCGTAGATCTTTTTGTTGACCGATTTGAATATTAAGATCTGAGTTCAAGAACTGTTTGGAGTATCTTAGGTATTGAAAAAGATCTGTTATACTGCAGGACAGGTGCGAGATATTATCATAAAGCATTTCAATTTCAATTATTTAATCAGAATGTGGTAAAAAATGGTGTTGATTCCTTAGAACATCAAAATTAGAACTCAAGGATAGTTTGGATGCTCTAGATCATCCTAGTGACCATAACCTGACCTGGGCAATATTTTTCCTGGATGGAACAGTTAATTTTGAGCATTTTTGCTGAAGAAAGCAAGGCTCTATCTCTTAAAACTGATTTTTGACAACTGATTTTCGTCTTGGGTCATATATGACCCATCCGGATTGAATCGGTTAACCGATTCAATCCGGATTTTTTTTTCGTCGTATTTCAACATAAATTTTGGATATTCTGCTTCAAAAACGTATGCAAACCATGAAAAAGTATAAATATGGGGTAAAATATTTTTTTTGAGATCTTCTAGGGCTTCCAAACCTTCCTTGAGTTCAGATGTTGATGATCTACATAAACAACAAAGCGTTTTACGGGGCCTCAATCCTTATTTGAAGTTGGCATTGCTACTTGAGACATAATTAAACTATTTATCAAATCGCAGTGTTACCAAAACATAAACGGTACTCCAAACTATTCTTGAGTTCAGATCTTGGAGGTCTACAAGATCAACAGAGCAATTCATAGGTTCCCGAGCTTGTGTAATAGATGGAGGAGCCCCATGGAACATTATTACAGTAGTATATACAAAATACAAGACTCCCAGAATATCTACGGTACTCTAAACAATTCTTGAGTTCAGATCTTGGAGGCCTACAAGACCAACAGATTGATTGATAGGTTCCTGAGCTTGTGTGTTAGTTGTAAAAACCCCATGGGACGTGATTATGTCAATATATAAAAACATCCACATTCCCAGAATATCTACGATACTCCAAACCTCAGATCTTGAAGTTCTACAACACCAACAGAGTGATTCATAGTGTCCTGAGCTTGTACGTTAGTTGGAGCAACCCCTTGGGGCATCATTACACCAGAATATGCAAATCACAGCATTCCCAGAGTTCCTGGGGTAATCCAAGTCATTCTTGAGTTCAGATACTGGAGGTCTTCAAGACCAACAGAGTGATTCACTGATTTCCGAGCTTGTGTGTTAGCTGGAGAAGCCTCATGGAACATCATTACACCAGTATATACAAAATACAATATTCCCAGAGTATCTACGGTACTCCAAATCATTCTTGAATTCAGATCTTGGGGGTCTACAAGACCAACAGAGTGATTCAAAGGCAACTCAGCTTATGTGTTAGTTGTAAAACCCCATGAGACATCATTACACCAGTATATGAAAATTGAAACATTCCAAGAAGATCTACGGTACTCCAAACGATTTTTGAGTTCGGATATTGGAGGTCTACGAGGCCAACAGAGTGATTCATAGGATCCTGAGCATGAGTGTGTCAGTTGTAGAAACCCCATGGGACATCATTACACCAGTATATAAAAATAATAAATTCTCAGAATATCTACGGTACCATAAATAAGTTCAGACATTGGAGGTCTAAAAGACCAACATAGTGATTCATGGATTCTGAAGCTTGTTTGTTAGTTGGAGAACCATCATGGACCATCATTACACCATTATATAAAAATCTTGTTAGTTGGAATTGCTCAAATGGACATCATTACGTACACCAGCGGTTCTCAACCTGGGGTACATGTACCCCTGGGGGTACCTTTGCCGGGCCCAAACATTCCCGGAATATTTACGGCGCCATACATGAGCTCAGATATTGGAGGTCTAAAAGACCAACATAGTGATTCATGGATTCTGAAGCTTGTTTGTTAGTTGGAGAACCATCATGGACCATCATTACACCATTATATAAAAATCTTGTTAGTTGGAATTGCTCAAATGGACATCATTACGTACACCAGCGGTTCTCAACCTGGGGTACATGTACCCCTGGGGGTACCTTTGCCGGGCCCAGGGGGTACCTCGGACAAAAATGCATAATGGCGGATTTATTACAATTTTATTCAAAACTTATTGATAATGTTTGTACATGTTTGTTTGAGTTTTGTCTTGTACATAATATGCATGGCGATCAGTAATTCAGAGACTATCGAATCCTGCCCTCCACAACGGATGAAGGGCTGTGGTACAAAAGATCAAAAGGACAGGACTACGAATGAACAAATTTTTCTATATAATCGACCTAATCGAAACAAAAAGTTGAATGATATGTTAAGAATATCGGATCGGAAGCCTCCATTTGAGAGACATGAGGGCTTTTATTTCTGAAAAGCTCGGTTGCTTTGTTGCAAGAAGATTGGAAGCATCATTCTACGCTTCTCGAAAGCCGCCTTCTAAGCACCTCGGAGTACTCCTTTCAAGAGGATTAGAAGCCTCCTTTCAAAAGGTTCGGAAACATACTTTTAAGAGTTAATAAACCTCTTTTCAAAAGGCCCGGAAGCCTCCTTTCAAGAGGCCCGGAAGCCTCCTTTCAAGAGGCCCGAAAGCCTCCTTTCAAGAGGTCCGGAAGCCTCCTTTCAAGAGGCCCGGAAGCCTCCTTTCAAGAGGCCCGGAAGCCTCCTTTCAAGAGGCCCGGAAGCCTCCTTTCAAGAGGCCCGGAAGCCTCCTTTCAAGAGGCCCGGAAGCCTCCTTTCAAGAGGCCCGGAAGCCTCCTTTCAAGAGGCCCGGAAGCCTCCTTTCAAGAGGCCCGGAAGCCTCCTTTCAAGAGGCCCGGAAGCCTCCTTTCAAGAGGCCCGGAAGCCTCCTTTCAAGAGGCCCGGAAGCCTCCTTTCAAGAGGCCCGGAAGCCTCCTTTCAAGAGGCCCGGAAGCCTCCTTTCAAGAGGCCCGGAAGCCTCCTTTCAAGAGGCCTGGAAGCCTCCTTTCAAGAGGCCCGGAAGCCTCCTTTCAAGAGGCCTGGAAGCCTCCTTTCAAGAGGCCCGGAAGCCTCCTTTCAAGAGTCCCGGAAGCCTCCTTTCAAGAGGCCCGGAAGCCTCCTTTCAAGAGGCCCGGAAGCCTTCTTTCAAGAGGCTGGTGGATGTAGTGGACAAGTCGAATGAACCGTCGCGAATAATTACGACCGTGCATGGGAAATACTAGAAGAGAGGTTCGAGGATAAAAGGCGCATGGTTGATCTTCATATTTCTGGGCTGCTAAATATTAAAAGATTGTTCAAAGAGGGTCATTGTGAACTTCGAAACCTGGTCGATACTTGTGTGGGTCACGTCGAAAATTTAAAATTTTTGGGGCAAGACTTTACTGGAGTGTCCGAATTGATTATTGTACACATCCTTACCAATGCTCTAGACAACGAGAGCAATAGAGCATGGGAATCTACTATGGAACATGGGGAACTTCCAAGCTATGATGACACAATAGCATTTTTGAAAAATCGCATTTCCGTTCTTGAAAGATGCCAGTTGTTCACTGTCAATAGCAATCAAAAACATTTTTTTGTTAAATATCTTTCGGAACATGTGCTGTGCATATGCTCAGCCAAGATATTTAACAAAAAAATGGTTTTCGTACGGCCAAGTTGCCGAATAATATGCAATTAATCAAAAACAGTCAAACCAAACGTCGCTTAAAGGGAAACCAGCGTCGAATAAGCAATCGAATTCGCGAGTGAATACAGCAACCGTGTCAATTAGCTGTGAGTTCTGTGATGGTGATCATTTTGCTTTCAAGTGCCCTAAGTTCTACGAATTAACGATCCAAGACCGGCTTAGATTAGTGCGTGACAAGCAGGTTTGTTTCAACTGCTTAAGGCGAGGTCATCGTGAAGTGAATTGTCCTTCATCGAAATCGTGTTCAAAGTGTCAGCGAAAACACCACACTCTACTTCATAGAGAAGGATCTCGTTCATCGGACATGAGTAAAATACAGCAAGTTCCTGTGCATCAGCAACAGCATTCATCGGCAAAAACAACAGTAAATCCACAAAAAGGTTCATCAAACACTAACGAAGTCAATGCCGCATACTCTAATACGTGTGGGAACAGCACAAGTGATTGTCTTGGATAAGCATGGGCAGCCGCATACTTGTCGAGCACTCCTAGATAGCTCGCAAATTAATTTCATCTCATAGTCAATGGCCAACGAGCTAGGACTGCAGAAGGAATAAGCGAATATATCAATCACCGGGGCTAGCAACATCAAGTCCAACGTACGCCATAAGGCATGGATTCGAGTCTTCTCCAGGTATATCAGCTTCACAATAGAATTGGATTGCTTGGTCTCTCGTAGGATCACCGGAATTTTGCCGACTTTTGAAATCGATATTGCTTCCTGGAACATTCCGTCTGGAATACTCACATTCTACAAACCTGGTCAAGTGGATTTATTGATCGGGATGGA
Organism: Armigeres subalbatus; assembly: GCF_024139115.2. Taxonomy (NCBI): domain Eukaryota; kingdom Metazoa; phylum Arthropoda; class Insecta; order Diptera; family Culicidae; genus Armigeres; species Armigeres subalbatus. The sequence goes on along the minus strand of NC_085141.1, from coordinate 210,980,763 downwards.
GTGGTTTAACGACCTGATGAAGCCCGGACGAGTCAAACTATCAGAGAACCTTCCGATTCTCCTGGACTCACACTTTGGATGGCTTGTTGGAGGAAAAATCACTGGCGGATTGATATCTGGATCTGTCGCTTGTTCACACACCGCAATATCGTCGTCAGATCAATTTAGTGAACAAATTCAGCGTTTCTGGAAATTGAAGAGTGTGGATATAGAACAAAACGTACCATCCGAGGCTGAAGAGTGCGAGGCCCACTTTCAGTCTACGTCGTACCTCCGAAGGTCGATATGTAGTTCAACTGCCTTTGCGGGAAACCTGTAAACAGCTAAGCGATTCGCGTCAGATGGCATTAAGACGATTTTACGCAATGGAGTCTAAATTATTCAAGCAGCCAGAAGTAAAGGAACAGTATGACCAATTCATGGAGGAGTATGAACATCTGGGACACTGTAAAGAGATAGATGAGGAAAAGGATTCCGAAGGCATCCTTAAATGGTATCTGCCCCACCATGCGGTACTTAGACCATCGGTACTTAGTCATCGTTCGCTTTGCTAGCAGCAGTTTTACAGTCCACTGCTTGGTTACGCAACAGTGACCTTGCGTCGTGGGCTTTCTGCCCGGCGTATGTTAACATAGAGAAGACTCCAGAGCATCATCGGACATTATCGTAGAACGAATGTGTCACGAAGAAGGCACATGGAATGCGGTCAGCAGAGTCGTGACGCAAATACTGTCGGAACTGCAGCGTTAATGAAGAAGGGACCAGTGAATAAGCGTTGGTTCGGTGCTGTGATCAGTGTTTGGCCTCGGGTCGTCGGGGCGCCGGTGAAAAGGAAGTCTTCTGTCAACCGGAATCGTCGGACCGACCTCGGCATTCGATCTGCTAAAGAAAGAAGAAGGAAGTGCTTCGGGTTACCCGAATCGGATATGTAGGGCACCGCCAGGGCGAACGCCATCCACCAACGGAGCTGTCGGAATACCTTTGCAACCCGAAGACGAGGTCGGTGCAATGCGTGGAAGCATCCCCTGACATTGCCGCCGGTAGTAGTGGCACCATTAGTGCGGAAGTTTCCTTCACCAGAACTGGTGGACCACGCTCGACGCCGGGGGTAATCAGAAGAAGTCGTGGGATCGAAACAATGAACAGTCAAGTTGAAAAGCAGGCTAAGTTCCAGTTGGAATGTAGAGCCATTGAAGAAGAAGAACCTGAAGAGAAAATTAGTCTACAAGTAATCTGAAACAGACCTATAACTTATTACTCCGTCAGCAAAAGTTTCCTACTCAATGGAAGTGCTCTTCCATGTTTCCGGTGTACAAGAAAGAAGACAAATGCGACGTGAGAAACTACCGAGGCATTACTTCATTTGGCGTGGAATCAAAAGTGTTCGAGTCACTGATCTACGAAAAACTATGTCTGAAACTTGATTATGCATATGTACAACATGTGATAGATTTAGTTCGGAAAAGGTATTGGAGGGTAACCGCCCCTTCGGTGGGGTTTGATCCCACGACCCCAGTTCGCATGACAGGTGCTTTCCCTACTAAGCTACGAAGGACCTCCGTCGTCGAATTTAACTTTGAATGTACTGAACTCGAGTGGCGAGTTTCAGACATAGTAATTAATTTCCACACCGGGTGGCTTAATACCCGGCATATAGGCAATTAACTTTGAATGTACGAAAAACTGTTTGTCTCATGCAAAAACTACATCAGTTCGTATCAACATGGCCTCTTTCCGGGTCGATCCGTAGAAATGAATAGTCAGTTTTACATCATATTGTCTGGATAATGTGCCGTGTATACTGATCTACAAGCAGCATTTGATAAAGAGAATCACGACATACTGCTTGCAAAACTTGAAAAAATGGGATGCTCTTCAACATTCTGCAACTGGCTTCGATCATATCTAGTGCAACGTCAAGTGACCGTCATCATTGGAGATCACTCACCCCACTGTTTTTCGAACGGCTCCGGAGTCCCCCAAGGAAGCACGCTGGGTCCATTGTTGTTTTCGCTCTTCGTGAAAGACGTAGCTTTTATAGACGTCATTTTTCAACTACGATCGACAAAGCGAATCACCAGCTTGGTTTTATTTTTAAAATCTCAGATGAATTCCGCGATCCTTTATGCTACAAAGCCTTATACTGCTCTTTGGTACGCCCTCAACTCGAATTTGCTTCTGCTGTCTGGAACCCATATCAAGCTGTTTTGACTGCTCGGTTCGAAGCTGTGCAACGCAAGTCCGTACGATATGCCCTGCGCCATCTCCTATGGACGGACCCGCTGAATTTATCACCGTATGCTGATCGCTGTAGTCTGCTGGGGCTAGATACTCTTGATAAGCGGAGAAACGTGGCGCAAGCCGTTTTCATCGCCAAACTTATGTTATCCGAGTACGACGTGCCAGATTTGTTGGCAAAAATTCCATTGTATGCACCCTCACGATCCCTTCGACCTCGAGATTTGCTCTTCGAAGAAAGGCATAACACTAATTATACTGCCAACAGCTGCTTTGTCGCTATGATCCGCCATTTCAACGAGGTGTCGGACCAATTCGACTTCAACATCAGTTCATCCGCGTTTCGTCAATGGCTAAACAGATATTTTATCAACCGACCTTTAGCTTGAAGTTTTCATGTAGACGATACAGTCAGATGAAATAAGCAAATATAAATAAATAAATATAAATAAGTCCTATACTTGAGGGATTTCCCTAACATTCAAGTTTGGGGATATCAATCTAATAACTCGTCAGAAAAAAGAAAAACACCAGCAGATCAAGTTCTTCGGTTTAACCCCTATCGAACAGTTGTTGAAGTGAATCTTAAAAACGGCACATTTTTATTAGCACAGTTCATGACTTTCCGCAGAGGGGAAAAACCTAACAAAGCTCACGCCGCCCAAAAGAAAATTGTCAACCCAAGAAAAAATCGTACATGCTATGAGCGATTGCGGGAAAACGTTGTCATCTTCGGAACCGCAGGGAGAATGCGAGAAATGGCGATGGGGGACTCCATTCCGGGCAATTTTTCATATGCGATAAACATCTATATGTAAAACACGGAAGCCATATGCCACACGTGTCCCATGAGTGTCGCAACCATAGCAAAATGTTCCACGGTGGTGTTTTACATGTGAGAATATCGACAATCAAAATCCCTAGCATTTGTTCCGACCAGACATAATCATAAGAAGGTAGGTCATATGCTTGTTGAATGCCCCTCGAGTCCAATATATTCAATTTTTCTGCTTTTTGTCTCAAAAGGTTCATCGTCTTTTGCATTGCAAATTGAAACGACCAACGGATAGCGTTCCGATATGGTAGAAAAAAAAACAACATTTTCCTAACGGATCTATTTATGGTCAGTCAACGGAAAAGGGCAATCGATTTGTATCGCATCCAATAATCTTAATCGATGTCGAACGATTTGCTATCTAATGAGGGTCAAATGTGAGCCTTCGGCTTGATTATGTGAGGGTATGCGTACGAAAAGGTGATTTTATTTTCTTTCGGAGCGGTAGACTAATTGAGTCGTTTGTTTGAGAAACTGCACATGTAACATCAAAATGACCAGAAATACATATTATGAGAAAAAAACCCAACTGAATTCACCGAGTAGTGCTACTTTCTCGCATTTAGCCACTACACCAACCTAATTCACTCAGTTTTTACTCGTAATCAATTCCAAAAATATACCCTTTCAGGCATTCATAGACAGATTGCGCGCCCCAAGTTTAGATTTTCTGCCTCGAGATGAGTGATACAATAAAGTTGTAAGCCATAAACTTTTTAATTTTTTCGCACTCGTAAAACGCTTCATACCTACCCACTCACGTCCTCATTTCATCGGTTTTTCATCACCCCTCTATTTTTCTTCTGCTGCAAAATTGTCTAGCGGTCGTGATAATTTGATTCCTCCCTCTTGCTTCCTGCATCCACGGCGGCATCGTGCGAAAAACTTATTTTCATAAATACCCAATTACGGTTCAATTACGTAATTATAGCCAACATGACTTTTCTCTGTCGTAACCTAAATTGAGCGTACATCACTGATTGCCTTGGGGTGTTGAATCAAAAATACGGTTGCCTGCTTCGGAAGAACCATTGTCTTTTATTTAAAATGCTAATATATTCGATCCTACTTATAAAACGATACATTTAAAAAATGTATCACTTGAGTCGAATCGAATTGATCGTTCAGAACATGTGTTTCCATCCTTGAAGCAATATTTTACAAAAATATGGGTAAACTTTTTATGAAAGTCTTTCCTACAAAAGATAATTTAGATAATTCCTCTACGACCTGCAACAATAATTCCTTTCCCGAAAGGAAAAAGAATATTTGTTCTTCATTCCGAAGACATGTATAGACTTATTTTCTATCGCACAATTCTGCCTTATAGGAGTGAATGGTGGTGGCATTGGTAAAATCTCTCAAAACCATCTGTCTGTGCATCGAAATAAATGATGAGTTTTCGTACAGGCCATGGCAAAAGCCGACCATATATTACTGCCGAGTGCCGACAAAGTGTATCTGTTGCGTGATTTGAATAAATTTTGCACGCTCGGATCAAGATAACCCTTGGTGATAAATAAACTTTCATGTGCTATCGGTCAACTTTAACTTCGTTTGCAGAATTTTCTTTTGCTGAGTTACAGGAATGCGACGGAAGGATTTTGGCAACAATGGCGATGGTCATTTTTCATTTCCAACAGTCCGTCACTATCTAATTCCACGCTGTGACTAGGCTGATTTGACTTCTGCTTGTCAACTTCTCATGAATAAATTTATTTTAGAAAAACTAGAAGGTAATGCATTCTCTATATTTTTCGATTGAAATTCTTACACAACTAATGATAGATGATCAAATTTAAATTTATCCTTATACTGGCGGCAGGACGAATGACCTTTCTAGTTTGCTGCATCCTGTACTTACTGATATTCACCTTCGATACTACATACGATGCTGTTGATGTATTAAAAAACAGATACGCACTGAGATCCTTGTGGCATGTCGTCAGCTAGTGGATGAGGTGTTGATGACTCCCCTCCAGATCCCCTCCTGATCCAGATATCTGAAACCCTGGGAAGATTTCTTCTCTTCTGAGTGCATGCAAATGAATCTGACATGTTTGAATACTAAATCACATGGATTGACACTTCTAAATACTCAGACAAGTTGAGCCATCCTGAATGTTATGCTCGATATTAATTTTCAGGAATACGAGATGCTCAAGGTACTCCAAAACGTTCTGGAGTTCAGGCCACGGTATCTACCGGATCGATCAAGGCTTTGGCAGTGTCCTCATAGTTCCTCCTAATTTTCTTGAATACGAGATGTCCAACCCGAGCAGCACAAGTCACGCCTAAATGGTTACTGCAACTTGATTGTGAATGAATCTGGTCACACATGAGTTGCAGTAATCTTTAAGGAACATGTATGCTGCTAGGGAATCTCATCGCCGGTATATACCCAATCCGGTTCAATAGGCATATACGCATCATACGAACCCTATTTTCTTGAATACGAGTTGCTCAAGGTACTCCAAAACGTTCTGGAGCTCATCCCACGGTGTCTACCAGATAAATCGAGGCTTTAGCAATGTCCTCATCGTCGGCATACACCCAATCTGGTTCAATAAGCATAAACCCATCATGCAAATCTAATTTTCTTGAATACGGATGATCAAGTAGTTCAATCGTTTCGGTCTCCAGGACGTTTTGGTGAACCTAAAAAGTCGGTAGTAGCTTGTAAACATAATGAGTGCAAAGAGTGCAATGAGAACAAAGCAGAGTAAAGGCACTGCTGCTGTACCGTCGACCAACAACAGCTGAATTGATGGATGCCCCCACTCCCACCAAAGTTAGTACACTATATGAGTGTATTACTTCTACGTCTACCAATATCCTCAGATGGAACAAGTTCGTCTTCTGAACCTTTAGAACTAAGGGCATTCCAGGTCACAATTAGCAGAGTTAATTACAATGTATACGACATCATCGCAGACGTCCCCCAGGATAGTTTCCTTGGCACCCATCTGTTTAACCTATTCACCTCCGATGTGCCAGAGCCCAAGATGTATTTATTGGGGGGTGTTCTGTCAGCCATCTTGGATTTTTGTATGGAATTTATGCTCGTTTGTTTACGTTTTGCACTGAAAATTGATGTCCCCCCGCGCGGTTATTTTCATCCACTGACGAAGTCGTGTAACCTATACATTAGGGTGGCTCAAAAAACACTTTTTCAATTTTTTTGATGGGCCGCCCTCTTATTCGGTTCTATTTGATGCCCTGATGCTCTGGACAAAATTTCAGCCAAATCGGTCAACGTTTGGGCGGTGCTAAACTCGTCGGAAGTTTATATGGAAAAATGTATGCAGAAACATCCAAAAACAGTGATTTGCAGTTGGGCGGCACAATTTACGATCAAGAATCATGATACTCATTCAGTTCTTGTTGAATTAAATACAGAATGTTATGATGAAAACCGCGAGAAGATTAGAGTTTATTAGACAAAGATATTAGCATTTTACTGGAGTGTTGTAGGGGTGAATTTATTTCTTTTCAAAGGTAAAAGAAACGAAATTTGCTCAAACCCCACTTCAGAGAAATGCTAATAACTTAGCCGGGCAAACTCTAATCTTCTCGCGGTTTTCTGCATAACATTCTGTATTAAATTCCTCAAGATCTGAATGAGTATCGTAGTTCTGCATCGTAAGTTGTGCCGTCTAATTGCAATTCACTGTTTTTGGATGTTTCTGCTTACATTTTTGCATATAAACTTCCAACGAGTTTAGCACCGCCCAAACGTTGACCGGTTTGGCTGAAATTTTGTCCAGAGCATCAGGGCATCAAATAGCCCATCAAAAAAATTTGAAAAAAGTTTTTCCCATACTAATTTGAGCCACCCTACTATACATACGAAAGGGCCTTGCCAGAGCCAGCATCCTCCCGTAATCCGATATGGCATACCTGTCTAGGAGATCTGCATCAAAATCCACCCAATAATTCAGAAGATCCAAAAACGAACAACATAAAAGATGATACGAAACGCTTGGAAGGTTTGAATACGAAACTTTGAATCGCTCGGTTTTTGTATGGCTTACGTACGACGTATTAGCGGCGGCTACCTTCTACCAAAGCAATGCCGCTACTAATGAACTAGGAACCGATCTCGGGCAAGATACGCCAACGCGTGATCAGGTGACAGCCAATTTGCAAACTGAGTATCATCATCTTTTTTTTGGCTACATCATTTAAACGTGCACTGCACTGAAGATCGGGTAACCAACCCCGATGGGAGTTTCTGCAAGTCAGTCTTAAAAAAGCTCACGTAACGAATAATCAACATGAAAGTACGGACTGAAGCAATCGGCGAAGACCACAGCGACGAAAAGGGACTAGCGATTAAAAACTCGGTTCGTGGAACTGCGTTGGAAAGTTAGTTATGGATCCATTAATGACTCGCCATTTTTAGTTAAGCTTATCGCTAGCATTTCGATGTGATCCTCCGACTTAACCATCGTCGGAATTCATTTCATCACCAAGGTTTCGGATAATTCTGGCAATCAGTTCTTGATGCAGATCACACAAAATGTATGGTCAAAGCCGTAGCGTGGTCTCCTTTACTTACTAAGGAAAGTAAAATGTTCAGTATATTATATTTAAAGAATTTGAACCCTAAATCTAAAATATTTAATAATACTTCTAATAACAGTCAAAGGTGCTTAAAATAGCAATCAAATCAATGGTCTATAAGAATCTAGTACCTGAGAGGCTATGTGGATTTCAAAAAATCCCTTCTAAAGTTTGACTATTTGCCAAACATGTAATCTAATGTAATCTAAAAGTTCATGGAAGTTTGCTGAAAGTTTTTCATTGATTTTGGTTGTTTTGAACCTCTACTGGACCTTTGGACCAATGAAATCCAACTCTGCAGTAAGATGGCCGATGGTCAGAGTCGTTGTCGGATTTAGTCGAATCAAGAACATCCCTGGAATGGGGTGGTTGGTAACGGAATCGACATAACCTTCATAGCATTCTATAAAAAGTTTATTTTTGCAATTCCTGATCATAATAACTGAATTACAGTTCGTCTTTGAGTGATTTGAGTGATTTTCCATACCAACGAAATGGGTGCTTTAATGAACATTATGCAACTCAAATGGGTTGCATAATATTCATTATAACACTCATTTGGGTGCTATAATGAAAAACAAACATCAGAACAGTAGTTACATGACTACATTTTGCTAAATTAACTTCGGTAAGTACTCAAATATTGTATTCTTTGCGCCCCGTAATAAATTGAATAGTTTGGTGGAGACGACAGCAAGACAGTCAAGTACAGCTATCGCTTTACGGCTTATCGAACTATGCAATGTGGCACGGTAACATGGAATCAGATTGTTCTCTGCAGTAACATAATTTATTGGCAAGAATGATCATGTGGAGTAAATTAGACTGTACAATTTGGTACAGATTTATCAAATTAAAGTCCATTTTTCGTCATTGCAAAAAATAGCGTGTGCAACTCGTTGCAAAATTCGATACAACTCGTGCTGAAAAAATCATCTTTTTGCAACTTGTTGCACAAACTACTATTTTGGAGCGAATATATAGCCATTATATAGAGTAAAGTGGGGCAAGAGTGCGCGTGGGGTAAGAGTACGTTTTCGATTTTTTGAAGTAATAAAAAAAGATAAACTAGCAGCACTGCATCGATTTGACAGGTATTCTGGCCAACCGTTATCATGTGTAATTGTAAACGATTTGAATAAACAACAAAGGAGATATGGAGTTAGTTAACTTTTTGGTCAGTTTGCTAAAAATAATTGGATTTCCGCAACTAGTATTTCATTACCATATATACGTTCAATCAGGTAAACATTATACCATTTCGATAACCTATAGTATAGAGTACTTTATGGTACTGAACACCAATCCGGTTGGCTTTCCAAGAAGTCAAAACCATTACTTGAATCATTTTTGGGACTGTGGGGTAAAAGTACGCAGGAACCGGTGGGGCAAGAGTACGCATATGAATCTTCAAGTTATGATGTCAAACCCGTATCTCCGGCCAAAATAAGACTTCTTCCAAAGCGTAAAGATTCACAACTAAGAAAAAAGGGACAGAATTCGAAATTATTACAAGTTTTTAGGATAAGTTGAAGTAGTTCGGTGTTAGAAAGGACTTAGCGAACAAAGCACTGAAGCGAAATAATGAAATTGTATTAGGACTTGTTGTACACTTAAACATAGTACGAAAACACAACTTCATCTAAATAATAATTTCATTTAATCAAAAGAAACATTCATAAATTACGCAACGTTTAGCTGGGAGGGGTTGCGAGATGTGTGACGATCCATATAATTTTTAGAGGATTCATACAAATAGTGTAAGATAGGGGGGGAGGGGTGATGAAATAGCCAAAATTTACGTTACGTGATTGGTGGACTTTCTTTAAGGAAAATGCCTTTGTATACGCCACGCGAAACCTGATATATATTTTTACCTCTGTAGTTTTTTGTATATATAAAAAACAATGGTTTTTCGTATGAAAGTGCACATTTTTAGGACCCCCTCCCCCTTTAAGAGTTACGTAATCTTTAAACATTCCCTAATATATGCTCATTAAACATCAATAAATGTTATTAACTCTTATTTGTGTTAATATATACTTAAAGCAGATGATTGGAGAAATGCGTACTCTTACCCCACCCGATGCGCACTTTTACCCCACCGGTGGGGTAAGAGTGCGTTTTTCAATTGTCTTGCAATAAAGGCTCTACTAAAACGAATCTCAATAATTCCAATATCCAATCTGGGTCTGATTATGTATCCCCATTCTTGTGAACGGAGAAACGAAACTTTCGAACAAATGCGATTCGTTTGAATAATTTCCCCATTTGATTTGACTGGCGTAAACGAGAATGCACATCAACTTTCAGTCGAAACCGTGTTCGCACGTAAACAAGATTTTTTTAAAAAAGGAAATAAATCCAACAAATTTAAAAAGAAGAAAATGTGTTGCCGTAGTTATTCCTATTGAATTCTTCTTTTAATTATCGTTGCTCATCTAATACTCAATTTGCTTTTCCAGCATTGCACTAGTACAAGTCTCTGGTTTGCTGGAATCGGCATATTTCTGCTTAATTATCGAAAACAAAACTCTTTTCATCAGTTTTTGCATACAATTTTCCTTTCCGTGTTAGTTGTTAGCATCTGACTCAAATTAGAAAAAAATAACGGTCAGAAGTATTATATTTTTTTTTGTCCAAAATGGTACTATTTTTATTTCGCATTGTCGAAATTACCATAATCTGCTCATAATTACAGAAAATATTGGTAAAAACATGGTGGTGCTATTTTAATTTCACTCAGTGTACTAAATACTCATTCCCTCGATTTGCATTGTACAAATAATACGTGAGAAAGAGTTAGTTCGGAGAATGAATTGAGAGTGTTCGGCTATGTGTTGGGCTGTGTTCGGCTGGTGTTGGGCTCATCAATACCCGCTAAGCTGGGGGGGACGATGGAGGTCCTTCGTAGCGTAGTAGGGAAAGCACTTTTCTAGTATACCGGAGTCGTGGTTTCAAACCCCGTCGAAGGAAATGGTTATTCAATACATTTTTCGAACTAAATCTTTCACATGTTGTGCCATTGCACGAATCGACTTTTCAAACATACCCAGTAATTACTTTTCAATTCAGCTGGTCAATAAACAGAAAGTAGGCATTTACCTTTGATTGAACTGAGCAAAACTATGTTTAATGAAGTTTAATCAATGTGTTTAATCCAATCAACATTGAAAACAGGAGACCGCATTGTTGGCTGCCATAGATAACAAACATGAGGCGAAATTGTGGCTTGTTAAACAGATTACAATCAACACGAAAGGTTATCTGTTCTACCGAAGCCGCTTGTTTGATATATCGGTGTTTAGAGCCCTAATACGATTTCCCTGTGCGAATAATAAAAAAGGGGTTGATCATCATCACATATGAAATGCAATTTTGAACGAACCAAAACATCCATTTTTCACACCCGTAACTCGCCACTAGGTGTGCAGAAATTTTCCGATAGAAGTAGGGAAGAAATTCAATCTTATTGTGAAGGGGGAGCGAAAATCAGCAGTATTATGCATAAAGTGTACTCTGTTCCAATCAATCGAAGGGTGATAAATTTTTCATCATCAATTCAAATCAAATGTGAACAGCGTATAATAAAAACGGCAAATGCTGGAACGGAGAAATTCGCAGCATACATTATCCGCTCAATTTGTCACGAAATGTTTTGGATTGCAAAAATACACCGAAACCTTGCTGAATTTCGAATTTTGCTCAACATAGGTCTATTTCGAAATATAGTTGCATAAGCACACTTTTAGAGCACACAAAAAATAAATTAGTTTACCAAACCAGTGATTGTTAGATTTACTAACAATTCTCTATAAGTACCTTCTAAAACCTGTACAAGAACTGGGCAGATACGAAGATACTAGATTCTTCTATTCTACATGATATTGCAAGCTTTTCTAACAATATATTTTAATGAGGTTTTATTTCATTTATAAGAATATAAAAATTTTGTCCAGTTCTTAAACAGGTGTTGTTAGATTTTCATACAAAATTGTTAAAAAATCTAACAGTCGTTGTTTGGGTGTTGTGGTGCTATTTAATATTAGAATGACTTTAGGCCTAATTTGTTTTTTTATTTCTAATGATCAATTGTTTGTTCTCTCATATTCTGTTTTAATAGACTTCAATTTTTATTACTTTTTGCTTTAAATAGTTTATAACTTATAACTTACCTTCAACGACAATGACTCAGAAGATAACTCATAAATTAATCCCCAAAATGCCACAAACGGAAATAAAACATTAGGGTAGAAGTAGAAACAAAACCGGGGGCAACAGGGACTATGTCCAAGGGCTTGACGATCCCTCCCCAGGCAATCTGCGAGTTGTGGCGCCTGCCTAGGATGTGGTGGGGTTTGACAGTGGGCCCTGTTAAACCTCTATAAAAAGCTGCATGTATCCGCAAGTAGGCTCCGCCAAAGCGACCGTGTGCCGCTCAAAGCGCACAAGCCCAAGTCCTGGTGTTAGGTGGGACGCTAAACAGTCCTGACACGACGGCCCTCCGACGAGACAGGAGGTTTGCGCAGGCCCAATAAGCCGCCTTACGAACGACATAGAAGATAATACGAAGAAGTCTTTTATGTGCAGCACAGGCCACTCCGGCCTTAGTCCGATGATAAATAAATAAATAAGAAACAAAACCAACAAGAACTCGAAATCCCAGCCAAATCATAAAAATGGCAAAATGTGATAAAAACTCAACGATAGTAAGATACACGTTGAGAGCAGTTGCAGAGGGGTGCACTCAATCATCAGTACTGAGTTCTTGTTGAACGCTGGATTCAATTTATGGAGACTGCGGATGGTTTCTGAGCACACACTGATCGTAAACGACTTGATGCAGGATTTGGAATAGGACTGCTGTGGATTGATTCCACGTGGTTTTGATCTTTATAAATGTTTATAAGGACGAGTCGTTATTTGTAGTCTTCTTATGTTCCGCTTCGCATCAAAATCTGGAGTTTGATTGATTGAATATTTGCCCATGTTTCTAAGGTATAAGACACGTCATGACATATTTAACCCTTAAAAGCCCGAACGACAGCCACCTCCTTCAAAGTGCTCGTGCTCAGTAAAACGTTGACCAAATTTCATGACCCGGACTTTTCTCAAAGGGGATTAGTAGAGCTTTCTTTTTACATAGTTGCCGCCCCGCTAGACCCCTCCCCGCGTTCATGAATTTCGAAAACGTCTGCGTTTTTTTTTCATATTTTTGGCTATGACGGGCATATTTTTTCAGTAATCAATTTCAATAAAGTCCTGGCGTCATAAAATAAAGTAGATAGATGTCAAGTAGAAGTGATTTTGAACGTTTTCTAAGCCAGGTTACCATTTTTGCATTCGTATATCATGAGGCTAACACGATAATTCTTCTATGCCCAGGGAAGTCGAGACAATTTCCGAACCGAAAATTGCCTAGACCGGCACCGGGAATCGAACCCAGCCACCCTCAGCATGGTCTTGCTTTGTAGCCGCGCGTCTTACTGCACGGCTAAGAAGGGATGAGCGCATTACGTATTTACAAATCAAATTTAGTCTATTTTGTGATTCAAAATTGAATGCCACCGTAGCGGTCACAATTTAACTATTATTTTCATTTTTCAAAGGGGTTACTTATTTCCAAACTTTTTACTTCCCCTACTGCATACAGCAAATGAGTACAAGGAAATGTCTGCCGGTGGAGGTATCAGCTGTCTGAACCGAGTGTCAAGTTGAGTGACCAACCCATCCCCAACAACAACAAAATGTGAAAATTTTCTGAGTCTCCATCCACCGGAGCCTCTCATTCCTTCCTTACTTCCGTGAAGTTAAAGTAAACTGTCGAACCAGTATCAACCTAGTTTGGACCCTGTCTAAGCCTCATCGAACCAACAACAGAAGGCTCCGGTTAAAGATCTGACAGGCTATTATTAACTATGGCCTCGAACTGACCTGTATCGCCCACCATAACCTTGCCGAAACTCTGTCACCGGCTTATAGTTTCTTTCGTTCGAGCCGCTTCAGGATTCTATTTTTTTGGAAATTTTATTTTGCTGCCTTAAATAATGCTCAATTGAAAGATCGCTGAATATTTTGACAACCGCTTTTCAAGACTGCACTCAAATATGTTTTACACTTTCTCATTAGCCAAACCCATCTGAAGCATAGCACGCGTAGCTACCATGTAGGTCTTGTTTTATTCATAACACGACATCTTCGGTAGCTTCAATTTCCAACATTTTCCATCGGTGTCATCTCGGAATTCCTCAGACAGGTAGGGTACTGTATGCTTTGAACCACTTTGCTGCCACCGATTGTGTGATGAGAATACCACAATTACCTCAATTAATAATAGATTGATCATCATCAACATAATCAGTATGTGCCGGGTGTCAGGAAGCCTTTTGTTCCATGTTGGCGTGTCTGTTGTCGGATTCGCCCGATATGGATGGTACGGAGCCCGACTTATGTCGCTGAAATGAGGAAAAAAACAAGCGCCAGACCATAACCATCTTAAGGGAGTCTGTGGTGATGATAAATTATTCATTTCGTGTTGACTTCTTCGTACTGTGGTGCACTCTGAGGTTTCTTCAAATGTATGTCTTGCGTGTTCTACAGATTGATATGAATACTCTTGAAGAGGTACATGGAGTTGTTTGAATGAGATAGAGTAAATAAAAAATGCTTGTTTCGTAAACAAAGAAGATTTAGAAAAAGTTATCTCTCATGCTTTGAATCATACACTGAAAACAGCATTACGTTCATTTTTAACATAATGTGTAGTATTTTTTACCAAGCCTGAATAATACACAAACAAATGTAGAAATTATCATGAAACATGGTTATATTAACTGAAATAAAAAAGTTTGAAAAAAGTACCATTTGTTTCTTTTAAAATGACAATTTGTAGTAATTAACCCTAATCCCGGTTAAACACGCGTTTTTACATTACACTTAGGTGTGTTGGCGCTTAAGTGGAGATCGTTTCCTATTCCATTAGGGTCGGAGGAAGTCGGTCGCAATAGGAGTGTGCTGAGCGGGTATGGTTTTATTGTTTAGTTCGTTCGTTTAGAACGTCAGCACACTATAAAAATTGCCCTAACTGAAGCAGGGCAACCTTGGTCGAAGCAATTCCTTAGTCTCTTAAGTATCGTATCGTGTCGGCCGAAGCCGAGGTCCCGGATTCTGTTACAACCCACCTTCACCTTAACCACACGGCGTGTGTCGATCGACCACCAGCGGAGTGCCTTTTGTGCTAGCCGAGTGCTAGATTGTCGAGGACGGTTTTGCTGAAATCAGGATGAATTGTGAGTGTGTTTCGTTCAAATTCGCGTCGAAGGTGGTTTTCATATGGCACGGCAAATGCTGGGTAAAGCGTTCCATTGGTACTTCGCGTACCTGAAGGAATACAATAGACCCCATCTCGCGGTCCTTAGCCTCTTGCCCAGCTACTTCTATCCCTACCTCCCCGTGGTGCTGGCCGGGATACAAGCAACCTTAGGGAAGATCGGGTAACCAACCCCGGTGGAAACTATGGTCGTATGCTGACAGGGAAGGGGGGTTTGCTCCTCTCCGGAGGTGCAAATCTTGCTGAGCGTCTGTTCTCCATGTCAGGATCGGCTCACAACAGCGTCTGTTCTCCATGTTAGGGGCGGCTGATCATCGTCCGAGTGCCAGCGAGGGACTCTAAGTGAAACTGTGCACCATGGTCCACCGGGAATAAGGAGGAATGGTCCTCCGGAAATTTAGGGGGTTTGGTGTCAGGCCCTGCAAGCCAGCCTTTTAAAAAACATAAGCAACGAACAATCAACAAGAGAGTACGGACCGGAACCATCGGCGAAGACCACCGCGACGAAAAGGGACTAGCGATTGGAAACTCGGTTCGTGGAACTGCAAATCTCTCAACTTCATCGGGAGCACACGCATACTCGCCGATGTGCTCAAGGACCGTGGATTCGGCATCGTAGCGCTGCAGAAGGTTTGTTGGAAGGGATCAATGGTGCGAACGCTTAGAGGTAATCATACCATCTACCAGAGCTGCGGCAACACACACGAGCTGGGAACAGCTTTCATAGTGGGCGATATGCAAAGGCGCGTGATCGGGTGGTGGCCGATCAATGAAAGAATTTGCAGGTTGAAGATCAAAGACTGGTTCTTCAACTTCAGCATAATCAACGTCCATAGCCCACACTCTGGAAGCACTGATGATGATAAGGACGCATTCTACGCGCAGCTGGAACGTGAGTACGACAGCTGCCCAAGCCACAACGTCAAAATCATCATAGGAGATTTGAACGCTCAGTTTGGCCAAGACGAGGAGTTTAGACCGACTATTGGAAAGTTCAGCGCTCACCGGCTGACGAACGAAAACGGCCTACGACTAATTGATTTCGCCGCCACCAAGAATATGGCAATTCGCAGCACCTACTTCCAACACAGCCTTTCGTATCGGTACACCTGGAGATCACCACTGCAGACTGAATCACAAATCGACCACGTTCTGATTGATGGACGGCAC
The DNA here is from genome assembly GCF_024139115.2 of Armigeres subalbatus. Taxonomy (NCBI): domain Eukaryota; kingdom Metazoa; phylum Arthropoda; class Insecta; order Diptera; family Culicidae; genus Armigeres; species Armigeres subalbatus. The sequence continues at coordinate 210,964,624 of NC_085141.1, read as the reverse complement.
TTCTCCGACATTATCGACGTCAGGACATATCGTGGCGCTAACATCGACTCTGACCACTATCTTCTTCTTCTTATTGGCATTACATCCCCACACTGGGACAGAGCCGCCTCGCAGCTTAGTGTTCATTAAGCATTTCCACAGTTATTAACTGCGAGGTTTCTAAGCCAGGTTACCATTTTTCTGCATTCGTATATCATGAGGCTAACACGATGATACTTTTATGATCAGGGAAGTCGAAACAATTTCCAATCCGAAAATTGCCTAGACCGGCACCGGGAATCGAACCCAGCCACCCTCAGTATGGTCTTGCTTTGTGGCCGCGCGTCTTACCGCAAGGCTAAGGAGGACCACTATCTAGTGATGGTTAAACTGCGCCAAAAACTATCCGTCATCAACAATGTTCGGTACCAACGACCGCCACGGTACGACCTAGAGCGATTGAAGCAACCTGATGTCGCCACTGCATACGCGCAGCATCTCGAGGCAGCGTTGCCGGAAGAGGGTGAGCTCGATGGGGCCCCTATTGAGGACTGCTGGAATACAGTTAAAGCAGCCGTTAACGACGCAGCGGAGACCAACGTCGGGTATATGGGACGAAGTCGACGGAACGATTGGTTCGACGAAGAGTGCAGACAGATTCTGGAGGAGAAGGACGCAGCGCGGGCGGTCGCGCTGCAGCAAGGTACCCGGCAGAACATGGAACGTTATAGACGGAAGCGGAGACAGCAGACCCACCTTTTTCAGGAGAAGAAACGCCGCCTGGAAGAAGCGGGAGCGAGGAGATGGAACAGCTGTGCCGTTCTCAAGAAACACCAGAAGCTTCCGCAAAAGCTTCGTGCCGCGAACCGAAATGTGCCGGGATAAGGGAGGGAGCATCTTGACGGACGAACGTGTGGTGATCGAAAGGTGGAAGCAGCACTACGAGGAACATGACAGTACAGACAGTACAGGCAGTGAAAATCAAGGCAGCGGAGGAGATGACTACGTCAGTTCAGCGGATGATGGCAGCCAACCAGCCCCCACCTTGAGGGAAGTTAAAGATGTCATCCAACAGCTAAAGACCAATAAATCAGCTGATAAGGATGGTATCGGAGCTGAGCTCATCAAGATGGGCCCGGAAAAGCTAGCCACTTGCCTGCACAAATTGATAGTCAGAATCTGGGAAACTGAACAGCTACCGGAGGAGTGGAAGGAAGGGGTTATATGCCCCATCTACAAGAAAGGCGACAAGCTGGAGTGTGAGAACTTCCGAGCGATCACCATCTTTAATGCCGTCTACAAAGTAATATCCCAGATCATCTTCCGTCGTCTGTCACCATTAGTGAATGAGTTCGTGGGAAGTTATCAAGCCGGCTTCGTTGACGGCCGCTCGACAACGGACCAGATCTTTACTGTACGGCAAATCCATCAAAAATGCCGTGAATACCAGGTCCCAACGCATCATCTGTTCGTTGATTTCAAGGCGGCATACGACAGTATAGACCGCGTAGAGCTATGGAAAATAATGGACGATAACAGCTTCCCTGGGAAGCTTACCAGGCTGATCAAAGCAACGATGGATGGTGTGCAAAACTGTGTGAAGATTTCGGGCGAACACTTCAGTTCGTTCGAATCGCGCCGGGGACTAAGACAAGGTGATGGACTTTCGTGCCTGTTCAACATTGCGCTAACAGGTGTCATGCGGAGAACCGGTTGTACTAGCCGGGGTACGATTTTCAACAGATCCAGTCAATTTATTTGTTTCGCGGATGACATGGACATTGTCGGCCGAACATTTGCAAAGGTGGCAGAACTGTACACCCGCCTGAAACGTGAAGCAACAAAAGTTGGAGTGGTGGTGAATGCGTCAAAGACAAAGTACATGCTTGCGAGCGGAACCGAGCGCGACAGGCCCGCCAGGGAAGCAGTGTTACGATAGACGGGGGTACCTTTGAGGTGGTCGAGGAATTCGTCTACCTCGGATCTTTGCTAACGGCTGATAACAATGTTAGTCGTGAAATACGAAGGCGCATCATCTGTGGAAGTCGGGCCTACTACGGGCTCCAGAAGAAACTGCGGTCAAAAACGATTCGCCACCGCACTAAATGTGTCATGTACAAGACGCTAATAAGACCGGCTGTCCTCTACGGACATGAAACATGGACAATGCTCGAGGAGGACTTGCAAGCACTCGGTGTATTCGAGAGACGGGTGCTTAGCACCATCTTTGGCGGTGTGCAAGAAGACGGTGTGTGGCGGCGAAGAATGAACCACGAGCTCGCCCAGCTCTACGGCGAACCCAGTATTCAGAAGGTAGCTAAAGCCGGAAGGGTACGATGGGCAGGACATGTTGCAAGAATGCCAGACAGCAATCCTGCAAAGATGGTGTTCGCTTCCAATCCGGCAGGTACGAGACGGCGTGGAGCGCAGCGAGCGAGATGAGCAGACCAGGTGCAGAACGACTTGGCGAGCGTGGGGCGTATTCGAGGATGGAGAGATGCGGCCTTGAACCGTGTATTGTGGCGTCAAACTGTTGATTCAGTGTTATCTGATTAGATGTAGACTAAATAAATTAATGAATGTGGTTTTCATATGCCTTCCAGTCCGCATGGTTCCGCTGTCAATCCGCAAGATGATTTTTCGTGTATGACTGATTTTCCACACCACTATGTGGGAACTTACAAAACCTGCTGCATATACCGTTCTGCACCGTAAAAAGGCCACAAGAATGGGGAGCAAAAATTCAATTCTGTTGGGACAACAGTTTCATAAATTTAAATTACAATAAAGATCATATTTGTCATACCTGAAGACTGCTCCTCTGATATGACTTTATTCTAATTTAATTAAGTTTCCTTTTGAAATCCTTTGCCTGTAAAAGTATAATTGTTGAGCCCTTTCCCATCTACAGATTATTACTACCGTTACCCATCTCCCTTCGTTTTCACTGCGATACCTACTGGATGAGTGAATGGCTAGAGATTGCTACAGAAACTATAAAACATTACCATAAGAACTCTACCTTCTTTTACCGCCTTCAGCACATCTTTAGAGTTTCATTAGTGAGAGCAGGGCATATGCATCATGGAATATTGGACTCTCATTTGTGCAAATGTAATACTGTGTTGGTAAAAATATGACTAATAGCTCTCATACCGTTAACCGTTAATTTATTATGAGATCGGTGTTTGTTGAAACTGACTATTCCAGTCAAAATATGTTCACGATTTGGCTCAATCGATTCCTCTACTTATTCAAGGTCAACCTTTCCGAAAACCCATGTTTTGATGCCTAATTATTGAAGAAATAAAAATTGTATACGTTAGTCGAAAGAAGTCGGAGAGAAGAAGTGTACACACTTATTTCTACACATTTACTTTACATTGATCATCCACATCAGTATTGACTACCAGAACCAAAAAATAAATGTGAAAAGGGATATCCCTCTGTGTACAAAGGATACGCCATCGTAGTCCTGTTGGCATTCAGGCATTTATCTACACTACGTCGTTCTACAGAGGATGATGAAATTTGAATGAAATCAAATTAAACTTAATTCCCTCAAATTTTCAACCAGAAAATTTAATTAGCTCTGTGTGGTTCCCAGATTGAAGGAGGGTCAGGGAAGAACAAGTCAATTAGAGACAACCAAACTCAAATTTGTGTAATCTGATAGGGCGAGCATCATGTTTGGTCAGTAAACCCTATCAGTAAAACATTGAAGAACCGGACTAGTAATCAAAAGAGCAGCAGCAAACCAAACATTTTACCAATGTTGATAAACCGGCTTTTTCAATGCTTTTCTTTGTAGTCTACTAACTTGTGTTTTCTTGCTATCATTGTAGAGCCAAACAGACAAACAATTAAAAATTATCTAGGATAAACGTATTCAGTGAACAATGGCCAGATAACTAGTATATATACTATAGAGATAACAGATAGCTAATATATATACTATGTAGTCACGGTATATATAGACTATAATGCCTTTCGCGTACACTTCTAAAGACATTTCACGTTTCACGAATTTCTGTTACATTTTGAAGCCCAGTGTTATCGATGTACCATATCCGGAAACTGTCGCAAAATCTAACAATGACGGGTGATTGGAAATTGAAATCCGCTCAGAATCCAAAATGAGGGGTTCATTGTACACAATGCATGCTTATTAAAACTGCCACAATCAGTTTTGGCAATGTTGACAGGAAGGGAAACACACCCCAATAATAGAGCGAATCGTAGCAAGACAAAACCCCTAATCATTTCGAAAGTCTTCTTCGTGTCGAAGGTCGTCATCTAGCTGGTCCTACCGCTCGGATTAAATATTCAAATTCTGTTTTCTTTTCTGGCAACGGTTCATTGCAACACGAATAAGCATAATCATGCTGTACGGACATGGGGGTGAGGGTAAGGACGTTTTACTCCAATGGTAAATTATGGAAGAGTGTCATTCAACGAAGCATCCATGTGGATCCATAGACAGCTTTTCAACTTGCTATCGCGAACATAAATGCAAATCCTAGTGTTCTTGCTTTACTTTACTCTAGCACTTTGAAGAAATTTTAATCAGCATTAAGATGGTATGAACACCCTAAAATCACACATGCGTTCGCTAAGAAGGTTGCTCCATTCATCGGCTGAGAACTTCAGCATCACGTCGAAACCGTTTCTTGGATAGCTAATCGATGGAAATGTATTCATAAATCCAGAGTTCGATCAAAAGTTGGGAGAAAATTATTGCCGTAAGGAAGCACATAATTTGCATACTGATTTCCAAAAGTAAGATGACATCAGAAATTGAGGTGTTTCCGTTAAGATGAAGTAAAACAGGGCAGAGAAGCTTGGGTGAATAGGATGAGCAATATTGATAAAGATAAGTTCAATATTAGGACAAATGGGACATATTTTTGACGTAGGACTGCGTCTGTCTTTTCTGTATTGGGGTACACTTTGCGATTGCGAAAATCGGAGACCGTTACGAAAATATGATAGACTTTGAACTTTAATATCTCAGCCGTTTCTCGATGGATTTCCATTTTTTTGGACCATTCGATCAAAAATAAATCAACGCTTCTTCGTATTCATCTGAAATTAGTGGTTCTAACTATCTATTACACTGCTCAACAAGAGTTTGTCCCTAACACCAAATAATGTGTTTCTAATAGATTTTGGTTCGCTGAATCCGAATCTGTCTTCATATTTGCTCTAACACGTCGAAATTTTGAGATATACCTCAATCAATGTCGTAAAATCATTGAGCATTTTGGAATAGCCATCGTTAGCCCTATAAAAAGAATTACTAGTCAATCTAGGTGCAGAATGGACCACATAATCTAATCATTCGAAATGAGGTGAATTTTGAGCAAGTTAAACATAATAAGAGTGATTTATCTTCAATTTTAGTAAGTGAAAGTTATTTAACCGTTGTGTGGCCGGCAAAAAAACACCCTTAACAGGCCGGCAGGGTACCCGGGTACCCACGAAACTAAAATGCTTATATCTCTGGAAATTTACAACCGATTTCAACAATTTTGGGCTTATTCGATTCAGAATTTTCTCTTCTATAAAGATGTTATCAGGATGAACCGATTCGGTCAATTCGATTCCTGAAAAATCCGGATTTCCAGGAACATGTCCTGCATAAATGATACTGATCATGGATTTCAGTAGCTAATCAGCTATATGGGTATCAAACTTCTTGAAATTTCATCACTAGATTGATTTTTATCGATTTGGGTCCATCAGAAGTGCAGACTTTCGATTGGCCAATCCAGAACAGGTTCCTCGAGGGGTCATAGGTGGCCATGAGCATTGTTCAATGGAACATCAACAATATGGGTATCAAACTTCATGAAATTAACTCTTGCGTATATCCTTCATGATCCTAGGCTCACCAGACAAGTTGACTCCGGAGTGGCCATTCTGGAACAGGTTCTCCGGGAGCCGGGGTTGGCCAAAAACATTTCTCATTGGTACCCCAACAATATGGGTGTCAAATTTCTTGGAATTGTCTCAAGCGTTTATTTCTGATCTATTTGGGTTCATCAAACAAGTTCACCCCGGATGGCCAATTCCGGAATAGGTTGTCAAGAGGAGTCAAGAGTGTTCATAAACATTTTCAGAGCCGCATTTTGTTTTAAATCAATTTATCTAGCAATGTGAGTACAAAATCAATGCAAGGACCACTCATTGACGCCGGGTGACCAGCAGGAGATCCACCATAAGATTCCGGACACTCGGAGATATGATCGATTCCAGAAATTCTTCTAGATAGATGTGACTTTTCATAAACCGTTTGTTTTAACATTGTCACATCAAAACCAATGCATGCACTACTCTTCGATCCTAGGTGGCCTCTATCTGATACTACGAAAGTTTGTTCTACAAATTTTCGGCTTTTTTATAAACAATCCGTTGTAAAGTAATGTCTAGGGCCATCAATTGATTCCAGGTGGACACTAAGTTATCCTTGGGAAGCTCCGAATCATCTGGAGCAGTGGATAATTCTTGAAATTCGTCATTTGTTGTGAGAGCAAAATTAATGCAAGGGCTACCTGGTGGTCCCCAAATGATGCTCCAGAAGTGCAGGGACATCCAGAGCAGTGGTCAATTATTGGAATTCGTTTTATAAACTATCAAAAATCGTTTGTAATAGCAGTATAGAAGCAGAGTCTTTGCTCGCGCTTAGAATCATAGGGGCGTAACTGTATTGATCGATTTCTCATAATCGATTTTATATTTACTTCAGGTAGAAGATGCAATCATCCTTCATTACAACCATGAACTCGTGGAAGATAAATCGATCAAAACAGTTACGCCCTTATGAATCTAAGCGCGAGATTGCGAATATCATTCATTGATCCCGAGTGGTCACCAAGAAGTTCTCCTGAAATTACGAAATTCCGGAAGCAATCGTCATTTCTTACATTTTGTTTTCAACAGTTGCGTAATCGTGAACAATTTTTTTGTAACAAAGTAAAAAGAGGAGAAGAGCTTCTGCCTCATACGCAGAAGGTCGTGGGTTCAATCCAAGGTCCGTTCCATTCTACTACTTTGAATCTTTCTTTATATTTATCTCTAGCAATCGCTAGAGCTGGAAATGCACTTCCATACCATTTCCATTTCTATTCCTATACCTTCAACTTGACTATTCTAGCAGTATCTGCTAGAATTGGAAATGAACTCGTTTCCTACATCTAATTAGAAATTCCATCAGTTGCTTTCTATCTATAACATTGGCAGTTCGTTTACCAAGACGGACCTCTGCCTCTTGAACCTTAACCCAAAAATTCCAATAAATTCCGTACGAACTCGTGACAAGTGCAGAGGTATAATCGGCTTGCAGTGGGCGAGTGATTGCATCGTCATTTCATCTCCCTTCCCTACATTGACTTGCATTCTAAATCCACTGATAATCTGTGTGAAAAAAATCTGTAACTAGATGGGCTCCCTCAGTAGATGAAGAAACTGGTAAGTCCTATCAAAATCTACTTGTCTGGCCGTGAAGGCCGATCAACGACGGATGAGATGTTTAGCCTGAAGATGGTCCTTTATGAATTTCGGGAGTACAACTTGCAGACTCACCATCTGTCTATTGATTTCAAAGCAGTGTACGATTCAGTGAAAAGAAAATAACTGTGGCAGAAAATGTCTAAACATGGTTCTCCGGCGAAGCTGATTACGATGACGCGAAATAAAGTATTCGGGTTGCAGACGACGTATCAACCGTGGAGAGATTGAAGCAGAGTGATGCGCTTTCAAATTTATTGTAAATATTGCACTCGAGGGGGTGATTAGGAGATCTGGTGTGCAGAAGAATGACACTATCATCACATGGTCGCATGTGTTCCTGATCTTTGCGGACGACATTGACTACCCTCGATCACAGGGCAGTAGTGGAGGCTTTTGCCCTAATGAAGAGGGAGCCGGCGAAGATAGGCTAAATCATCGACTCTACCAAGACGGAGTCCATGGTTGCGGGTAAAGATAAAAGTAGACCTATTGGTGTTAGTGCTGAGGTAGTGCTTTATGGGGAAGTTGTTGTAGAATTTGTTTATCTTCGAACACATGACATGTGACAATGACGTTTCCTGTGAAGTGAAAATATGTATTGCTGCTGCGAACAGGGGCTTCCTCGAATATTGGAAACGAAATTTGCTCTGATTCATAAGAATGTAAAAAGAGGCGGACAGGAAAGCTTTTGACGTTTTCGAGTGAAAAGTGCAACGTACAATTCTCGATGGGAAACTAGAAAAAGATGTGTGGCGCAGACGCAAGGATCACGAGCTGTATCAAGTGTATAAAGAAGAAAATATTGTGAATTGTATAAAATACGACAAACTCCAGTGGGCCGGTCACTTAGTGCGAATGTAGGAAGAAAGAATAGCAAAAACAATATTCACCACAGTTCCGGATAGAGGCCAGTGACTTCGTGGAAGGCCACGAACACGCTGCGCTAGCTGCTGCACGCGGTGGAATCGGACCTGGGAACCCTAAACGTTTATGAAAAATGGAGGAACACCACCCAAGATTGACAATTGTGAAGCTCTACAATACGGCAGTCAAAGGTTGTTTAGAGCTTCTAGTGGAGCGTCTTCACTTGTCATAAGACGATTTCGTACTATCCCATTTTATTCCACCATTTGAAGTGAACGAACTATTTATTGAAAGTCGCAGCGTTATTGGATGTATTGTGGCTATCCGTTTAGATTGCATCAATTATGCTCTCACATTTCTCAACAAGCGATTTCTAAAACGTCACAACTTTCTATGACGACTTAAAAATTGGCAGATCTTTGAAAGTTCCGAAGCTTCCAGATGCTCACCTAACGGCCACACGGTGTCAATGAATGATTCTCGAATTGATTTTGATCGCACACAGCTACAAAAAAGTCGCAGCTTTCTAGAGCGAGTTTCTAGAATTGAATTCCTTTTCGGCTATTCCAGAGCTTCTGGAGCACCACTTAGTGGCCTCCCGGGGTCAACGTTCGGTTCTTGAAATGATATTGGTCTCATTTTGATGCATAAATCGTTTTGTGAAACAGTACGGTTTACGAGGATGAAAATTGGCCCTTTTCTCAGAATGTTCCGGAGTTCCCTGGAGGACCATTTAGCGGAGTTTTGTTCTCACATTCATAACAAACCATTGTATTCCAGGACGATTTTCAAGAGTTTGTCTTTACTATGGGTGTTCCAGACCTGCAGTGCCAGATGACCAATGGTGGTCAATGCGTTGTTCATGCAATGATTTTACTCTCACAATGCTACAAAAAGTAATAGTTTCGGATTTCCGGAATTGGCATTACGCCAACAATAGATTTATAAAAAAATCGCAGCTTCAAAATATAATCTTCTACACCTGGTCATTTCTCCTGATGTTCCAGCAAAAGATATTTTAGTTTAGTTTAGATAAAGATTGTCGCTTCGGTTCCCTTTGTTCTGCTGTCCCAAATATGTGTGGTACCTAACTGTCAAACCGTATGTATTTTTCCTTCATTGACATTTTGATCCCATATCCTCGCCAGCAAAAGATGTTCCGGGCAGCGACGACAGCGACAATCTTTATCTGGTAACTAAAATATCTTTTGTTTCAGCACTTTCTAAAAACCACTTAGTGGCCATCCGGAATGAATGAGTTGTCCTTGTATTGATTTTGCTCCCTCATTGCTACAACACTAAAATTCTAAAAAGTCTCAGTTTTCTAGGATAAGCTTTCAGAATCGGCAACTTCTCCGGATGTTTTGGAGCTTTCGGTGGTCCACTTAGTTGCCTTCTGGTGTCAAAGGGTGGTCCTTGCTATGATTTTGCTCTCAACACACGGATTGCAAAAAACTGCAGCTTTCTATTTTTTTTATTTATATTTATTTATATTGACAAGTATTCATGGCCACTTAAGACCCTACGGGGAACCTGTTCTGAAATGGAAACAATAAAGTCAGCACGTCTGGTGGCTCTAAAACGATGAGAAACCAACTGCTGAGGCAATTTCAAGACGTTTGATGCCCATATTGTTGAGGTTCCATTGAAAATTGTTTATGACCATTCTTGGCCCCACTGGGAACCTGTTCCAAAATGGCCACTCAAATTTTCACACATCTGTTGGTACCAAGATAATAAACAGTTTGGTGTGGAAGTTTCAAGAATTTTGACTTCCATATTGTTGGGGATCCAATGAGAAAAGTTTTTGGCCTACCTTGACCAAACACCCCCGCTTCCTCTCCAGGGAAACTTGTTCCAAAATGGCCACTCCGGAGTCAACTTGTCAAAAACACACACTGGAAATAATTTCAAGAAGTTTGATACCCATATTGTTGATGTTCCCTTGAAAATTGTTCATGGCCATGTATGACCCCTCGAGGAACCTGCTCTGGAATTGAAGATGGCCAATTGAAGATCTGCACGTCTGATGGACCCAAATCAATAAAAATCAACCTTCTGATGAAATATCAAGAAGTTTGATACTCATATTGCTGATTACCTATCGAAATCCACGATCAGTATAATCTATGCAGGACATGTCCTCAGAAATCCGGATTTCCCGGTGATCCGAGGGACCTGACCGGTCCCATCCTAAAACAGCATGATAAAGGACAAAATTCTTAATCGAATGAGCCCAAAACGGTTGAAAACGGTTAAAAATTGCCAAAGATATAAGCATTTTAGTTTCGTGGGTACCCGGGTACCCTGCCGGCCATTTAAAGGGTAAAAAAATGTCGGAACCCCTCCCTCCACTTCTCCTTAATCAAAATTTCAGTTAACCCGTACAATCGATTTTGGCCGTCATTATTGTGGATATGACAGAGTTTCAACATCCTACTATGAACATTTATTTAGATATCGCGAATTGAATTCCAAAAAGGTACCCGGGTACCCAGCCGGCCACACAAGGGTTAAAAATATGTTTTATGTAAGCCACCTTCGAAAACTTGTAAACAAGCCGGGTTATTTTCTGTGAATGGTATTAAGAGGAAAGGAACACGACTTCAGTATAATAGTTTGTCCAATCAAATAAATAATATGTTTTCATTGAAGTATGTTCTGTTGAATGTAAATATGATGTTGTATTTTCTCTGGCATAACGAATTGTCAATAATTGCTCAAGTGATATGGTGTATTTACTGCTAATTGAAGCTCCTTTATTATGTTCATTCAGATAAAGCAAGTACGAGAACTGTACGCAGTTCTATACATTTTGATTATTTCTGCTATTTATGATCATTACAATATTCCTATGATAGAAATTTGGACGGAAAAAAACTATCCATCAGCAAAATCATTCAACGAACCGGTAAGTTGCATTCGATCGTCCTTGTGTATGATTGCATAGGGGTGCCGGGGCACTTTACCCCAGGGCACTTTACAGGCGGGGTAAAATGCATTTCTTTTATTATTTTTCATGCTACATCATGATTTAGGCATTTCATGTCATGCATATTAAACTAACTATTTAACAGCTAGATTTTAGCCAAATTCTGCGCGCTTTCCCAAAATGCTAGTTTGATGTAATTTCGGCACTGTGGCATTTAAGCCATGAAGTTGTAGTTCTGAACCAAAATATCGTTTACGTCATTTATGTTACTTGTTGTGAAACGGTACTGGTTGGTGTAAGATAGTTTTCAACTTTTTTTCGGAGTTTAGCTGTGATTCAAAAAACATGTAACTATGGGGGTAAATTGGTAATGTCGCCTGGGGGTAAAGTGAGCAATGTTCTAACAGATAAATGGAAACAAACTAGCTCAAATTTCAACCTAAATCGGTACGGCTAATAGTGGGATCATTTATAAATCAGATTGAGACTGTGTAGAAGGGGTGAAGAGAAGGGGGATCTGGTCATTTACGCTCCATGTACATTTTCGTACAATTTCTACATTTCTGAGCGAATATTTCCATACAATGCACCACGTTCACGGAAACTGCCATATCTCAGATGTTTGTCATCGGATCTGTGATATCAAGCTCTAGTTTCTGTAAAAATATATGTAACAAGGGCGAATATTTCACCCATGTAATTAATATAGGCACACAAACCTATGCCCTCAAGAAACCTGGAATATCTCCTGCGGTCAGAACATGGTTTTGAACCAGTTTTTCAAAACTAGATAAATTTCCTGCCAAACCATGCGAAACCAAAGGAATCGGTTGGTATTTCACAGAGTAATGGTCAATTGAATTTTAAAAAAATGCCCGTCCTATCATTTTGTCCATCTGCTACGGAACTTCTGCTTGTCTGTAATAAAACTAAGGATGTATACTTATTAGGTAACACTTTGAATGTTATTAGGAATGTGTATTTAGTTTGAAACATTTTGAGCGACTTATTTGCATTATTTACAAGATTGTTCACTTTACCCCACCGCCTGACCATTTTACCCCGCCCAAAACAAAATTGAATTATTTTGGACTAATTGATTGATTTGAATGATTTAATCATTTAAATAACATATTTGAATAATTTTTATTTTTTTTTTCACGACATGCTTTGATAACCAGCTTCGACACACATACATTGAACAGGGATGGGAAAAATCAAATTTTCGAAAAATCGAAAATGATCAAACTCGCCCGCGATTATACTTTTAAATTATCAAGTGATAAAAGCTCGCCAGTAATTAAGATTCGTTTGAAAATCGTATCTTGATTTGAAGCATTTACCGTTACATTTTGAACTCTTTTTCCTAACTACCATGAAACCATTACGCCAAACAGAAGATATAACGGGACTGTTGACAATTAGCTGATATTAGTGAAGATTAATGACTGAATGAAGATTCTGTGTTTATTATCGTTCGAGTACAAAAATTAAGAAGCTGTCGCCGGCGACAACTCGCCTACTGTTTTCACGTGAAAAGTTTTCACATGAAAATTGCAATCACGCTCGTCTGATAATGATTAAGCACAACACTGACATTGAACAATGCAATTTCTTGATATCCACTTGATAAACAGCAGCAGTTATCAGAGAATCCAATTTACCCCCACTACTGAAGCGACGGCTACGAAACAGAAGCCGGAAAATGTGAACTATTTACTTGCGCGAGGTGGACTTTTTATTTGAGCGTTTGTCCAAAACTGCAACGGAATAGGACAATAATCGCCTGCCGCGCATTTCGAGAAGTAGTCGGCTTTCTATGTTGTTTTTGGTAAAATAAGTATCAGTTATCAATGTTTAGACATAAACTTAACCATCTGTTAACATGATTTGTGTCTTACTTCTGAAATATACAAGTTATCGCAGTTGGAAAAGTTCACAACAATTACCTCTCCATGTTTGTTGCAAATAGAATGGAACGCAACATTGTCTTTATCCTCTGCAGATGAGGTTTAAGATTTATCGCTACTCAGACCGCATCGTGCTTTCGTGCTGTGCGGTTCTTTTCGCTCTTTGTGGAAGGAAGTTTTTAACCCTTTATAAGGCAGACGAATCTAAACAATAAATTAACAAAAACAACAATAGGACACAATGTTGACATGGTATTAAACTCAAATGTATGTTTGTTGTACATTAAACAATTCAGAAACATTGAAAAATTGGTGGCAATATAGTTACCACTGCCCGCCAAGCGGTAAAACATTGGTGGCAATATAGTTGCCACTGCCCGCGAAGCGGGACAACATTGGTGGCAATATACCGTGGACCCCCGGTAATATGACCGCTTTTAATCTGAACACTTTTTAATTTGAACCCCGTTCGTTTGAACATCGTTCAAATTAAAAATGGTTCAAACGTCATTTAACACGAGGAATCGAGAAAAGAAAAATGGAACATCGTGAAACGGAATGCAGAATCAAAACAAACCAGCCAAGAGAGCAGCCAGAAACCAGTTCTTCTGATGCAAATAGAGTAACCAGAAGTTCAAATTAAAAATGAACCCCGTTAATTTGAATGAGGTACCGTTCAAATTATCGGGGGTCCACGGTAGTTGCCACTGCCCGGCAAGCGGGAAAACAGGCAACAACAAAAATATAAAAAGATTTTTAAAAATTTGGTTATACGTAGAACCAGTCAAATCAAGGTACGTTACATTTTTTGGTAAAGAGTCCTAGTTAGGAAACGCATTATAAGTGAAAAAACAAATTTTCGCGTTTTTTCTCCCAAGGGGGGACCCTTGGGAAAAAAACACAATTTCGTCGAAAATCCAAAAACCAAATATACTGGAAGGCAAAGCTTTTTTCCCGCTAATCACGTAGTAATCTCCAGTGACGGGAAATGTCATTTCGATGTCATGAGACTAATTTGCTAATAACTTTTTTCACAAGTCATTTTTAATTTTGTTTTAGATGTAAACATGTAGCCCTCAAAGGTCCCGAAAACTTTTTCTAACAGGTAATTTCTCTAAACATGATATTGGCGACGTGAGAGCCGAATTAGTGTTAAATGACATTAATGTCATGACATTTTGTGACATTTTTTAAATCTCGCTCTGATGTCTCACACTTTGTATTTAGAACAAAGATCTGTTAGACAAAGTTCTAGGACTCTTTTAATACTCCATGTCAATCAAAAAATCCGAAATGTAAATGACTTTTGGAAAAAGTTATTAGAAAATTAGTAATAGCATTGCCATGACATTTTTTTGACATTTCCCATCACTGAATCTAACACAGGAGATTCAAAATAATTGATACCAACGGAAAAAAATATATCTTTGTCGTTTTTTTTAACAAATTATAACTGAAAATCCTTCTTCCACTCGAAATTTACGATCTGTTCGTAAAAAAACTGTTCTCAAATTGACATTTCAATTTTTTTATGGCTCAAATTCATCTGGGGTGTTACTAGGAAGCAAATAAAGCCACTACATGGGAAATTATAAGCAGAGCTCTTGTTAATAAATAGGAAAAAATATAATTTGTTGGTGGCAATATAGTTGTCACTGCCTTATAAAGGGTTAATACTACCCCTTTTTTAATTTCAACGGTGCTTCTCAGCGCTAATTGTACCCACTGATCCCGTTACGATCTTTGCAAGGACACCGTTCTGGGAAAAAACCTCTTAGGGCCGATGTCCACGTAGCGGGTTTTCAAGCTGCGTTGACGCAGCGTTAGTCAGCGTTGAATCAGGCTATGAATGCACACGACAAGCGGTAATTTGCCGCAAAACTTCTAACGTCAAACCAATCTGTCACGCCAAATGTCATCCGCCTGCCAGCTGTTGTCAGTTTGTCATTTTCCATTCTGTTCCAATATGAATCGAGTTATCGATTCACAAAAAGACATCAAACGTGAAATATGTAAAGAATTACAAATTTAAAAGTTTGATTTTGATTTGTATGAAGCTTATTGTCCCCGAACAAGAATCAATGGGTAATGCTATTAAAAACATGTCATTAGCTTTTACCTACATATATGATGGCAGACTAGAACAAGTAACTCAGTATTTGCCCAAAATAAAAAGTTCCATTGATACTATCTAGTAGAGAGTAGAAAAATCAATTCACTGTCGATTCAAAAGTCACCCATTATCTACTTCTAAAATGAAAAGTTCGAACTTCCGAAATTAATTGTAGAGCTGTGAAATTGAAATCATGCCACACAATCCGAAAACACGTTTTCAATACAGAGAGGCAAAAATTTGGCATTGCTTTGCTTTATCCCAATGTATTTTCTACAATTATAATAAATAATTATTGTTATAATTTCATAATGTTCTTTATTCTTTATTTCCAACTTAAATTTATTACTTCATAGGGTTAGATTAATCTTGAATAATTGTGGATCCAGTCATTTAATTGTTTTTATCTTGAATCCATCATATGTTGTCTATGGGGTACGATTCTTTATTAATTGGATTTATCGGCTAGATAGGGACGAATCATTATTTTGTTCTGGAATAAAAATTCATTAAACATTTTGGTCAGATACTGCAGCCGATTTTCACTCCACTGCAACACGGACCGATCGCAATAGCGTTGCCCACAACACTAGAAGAGTCGCACTGATCCCGGAGTCTTACTGTGGCTCGCCACCATCTCATCATGTGGTCCAGTTTCTTTTTGCAATCGCAATCCACATTGTTTGACGACATCCTTCCGTCAACATTCCTAAAAACATGTTTATCTATCAGCAATAGAAAAGCTAACATATAGGAATCTCGGTATCGAACTTACATTTATTATTCTTCCCATGGAACTGGTATCGCCTGCCTTGGTGTAGGGTCCCGCGGAATACACTTTGTTGGTTGAATTTTGCCTGCTCCGTCATTCAGTCCAAAACTGTCACATCGCTGTCTGTTCGGAAATCAATTTATTCTGATAAAGTTGGTACAATCAACGTCACTATCGCGCACATATTTCGGTTGACTTTAACACTATTCGCCAGCCTGGGATGTTTGCTTGTCACTTCTTTCCAAAGGTGTGTTGATCACGGCTGGTATTAACATAGGAGCGAAAGAAACATTTGCTGCTCCGAACTATTACTAGCACTATTATTTAAAGAAGTTAGATTTGAAACGTTTTGTTATTTGCAAACTAATTTGCGAAACCAAAATGAACTGATTTGCGAAGTATTTTTGTTTGTTTTGATTTTGCTCTGACAGATTCTTTCTGCAGATTTTCCCATTAGAAATCTTGTTGGAAGGAAAGAATAGAGAAATGTCAAAAACTACTCGCGTGCACGCTGCGTTCCTGTGGGGAAAAGCGGTGACTTTGCGGTAACTTTCGCCGCAAATGAGACACGAGTCGACGCCGCGTTAACGCAAGTGCGTGTGCATGATTCTATGTGATGTTGGGTACTTCCTACCGCAAATGCGTGGACGCCGCGTGCACGCAAGTTCAAAACCGCTACGTGGACATCGGCCCTTAGAAGGTCACGTCTCCACTCCACGCTAAGCAATGAGCGTTAATAAAAACAAGAGGAAGGGGGAGTCTCTGAATTCTCCACTTCCTTCTAAGAAACAAGGTTTCAAAACCGTCCTGCCAAAGCACGAAAAATAGAAGGAAGCTGGAGACTTCAGATATTCCTTCTAACTCTAACATTCAAAATAATTCTTCTCCTATCGAACTGAGCAATCAGTTCGATTTGATTAATGATGAAATTGAGCAAATCGAATCTACCTCTAGCCCAGGTGATTCGATCCATGCGAAAAAGCAAAGGATTCCGCCAATTGTGGTATCTGTTGCCGAGTTTTCTGGCTTCAGGAATTAGATTTTGAGTAACCATCGGGGGATCAAGGTATCATTCAGATTGCCAGAAAGGGTGACCGCCGCGTTTTGCCGGGATCCTTTGACGATCGTAAACGTCTTCTTCAGTATTTAACTGAGAAACGCCATAAATTCTTCACATACGACAACAAAACTGAGCAATTGTTCAAAGTCGTCTTCAAAGGTCTCCCCAGTGATAACAAATTACTGGATGAGATTGAAATTGAAATCTCTGAATTGCTTGGATTTTCACCAGTCCAAGTAATTAAGTTGAAAAACTCAAAGGTGCAGCCCAATCGGGTTGTACGCAAAGGTGACGTAGGACTACGTAGCTATTCGAAATTGATGGTATGCCAGTGCCATAATAATTTGTGTCGTTTTAGTAACATTGAGCAAACTGCTCGGAAGCCAACTGATTCAAGAAGTCGAATAGTTGTTCCCAGTTGGATGGACTTTGAGTCAGTCTCTAACCGTGGAATTAACATGACTCATCGGCCGCTGAAGCCACTCGACTGGGTTTCAGCCGGGGACATCACAATCCTTACTTTGCCACGTACGCTTACATCGCGGGCGAAAACCAAACGTTGCAAATAAATATATTTGCGTTTGGTTTCCAGCCAATTCTGATTCTGCTTATTTCTCCTTTAATTCGGGCATTTTTTAGGATGGTGTCCTCCAAAACGTCTTTATACAAAAGAAGGTTGATCCGGCTATCCGAAATAATCTTTCTTCAAAGTACAAAACGCAATCGTAAATAGCTAATTTGATAGCGCGTCGGAGGGAGATGATGCAGTAAATTTGAATGGATGGGATCACTAACAGCAACCAAGCTATCACGCCAAACCCGATGCCACCGAAACAGTCCATTAACGCAATGTTTCTTTCCATAAAATGTTGGTGCCGAGAAGAACCAATTTTCTTTTCCCAATGCGCCTTTCCAATAACTAACTACATCCAATCGCTTGTCGATACCTTGCATTGCAACTGTCCGACCGCCACTTGATAATTTTTCGTTCAGACTCCAAAATTTGAAATAAATTTTCAGCATTGCCACACTGCCAACCACTCCTTCGTGCTGCTGTGTCCGCTCCAATGCATCTAATGTCAAACTAGAGATGTCGCAAATTAATAGATAACTTCGATTAATCGTTGTGATAATCGATTAATTTTGGATCGATTACTTCTCAAGAATTGAGAGTAATCGATTAGTTACTAATCGATTAATCGGGATTTTACGACAACGCTTAGATGTCGATTACTTCGATTAATTGATTCATCGTTGTGATAGTCGATTAATTTTGAATCAATTACTACTCAACGATGAATCGATTCAATAATCGTTAAGAATCGAAGGTAATCGATTAGTTACTAATCGATTAATCCAGATTTTACGACATCCCTATGTCAAACCACTCGAATCAAAATGGCTCGCGCGCGCCGGACAGCAGCTTTCTTGTATTCAATAGATTAAGTGCCTTAAGTGCCGTAAATGCCAAAAGTGCGGTCACGGAACAAAACATTGCCACATGGATGCTAAATGCATGATTTGTGGTGCAAACTCTCACGCCAAGGACGCCTGTCCTGTGAGAGAAGATTCTGTTGGCCGGAGCAAGGGAACCCCCTCACAAAAAAAAGAACAAATACTAGAGCTCTCTACATCACGGCAGGCTACTGACTGATACTTCTGCCAGCAGCTGCAGTTCTCTTTATTCAACAATAGGTATATAGGGGAACGGTTCGCCACTTCATCTCATAGTTCCTATTTCCATCCCATCAAAAACAAAGCAATGGAAAAGAACTTGGTTTGTTTTTTATTTTTGTGATTTTTTCAGCTGTGAGCACGCAAAAGAAACGATGAATTTGGTGCCGTATTTCTTTGTTTAGCGATGAGATGGATATATGTAAAGTGAGATGAAGATCGGAACATTTCCCCTACAATAATCCATAACAAACTTCCTTAATCTATACCAAAGAGCAACTACAACTAATCGGCGCCCGCTTCTTATCCATCTTCGATCTACAGCGAAGCGTCGCACACTACCTGATATTCCAACAGATTCCAATAAATTTAAATGTGCCAATTGTGGGGGCAATCATAAATCCAATTTCTGGGAATGCCCTTCACGCAAAAAAGTTTTGAATTCCCGTGCTGTAACGGGAGGGGAAGGGGGAAAAGAAAGAATGAAAAAACCTTCACTTAAGCGCCAGGCAGGTGCGAACCTGCCGCGAAGGAGCGTGTGTATCTCAAATCCCGTACCCGGCTGAAGACTTCAGGGCGAGTCCTTATCTTAAACCTGCAATCCGACACCGAACTTCAGCAAAACCCGAAACCGACGACAATTAACCCGCAAAATATATTACAACTCTAGGGTGGATTGGTGTCCTTTGAAGGTTTTCCAGATCCAGAGCCTATACTATTTCGAACTCGATAGTTAGCCACAGTAAGACTTTCCCTCTAATTGACCACCAATCGATACAAAGAATACAGGGCTTCATTTCGTAGCTTTTAACAACTTTCGTTTAATAGTTTCGTCTCTCTCTACCCGGTGTTGCATTTTTGTCTTAATCTACGGTTAGTAGGTTTTACAATTTTTCGATTTTACTAGCGCTACTTGCCCAATACTGCCGCTGCGCGCGCTGCTAAATTTGCACTTCACGATGACGTCACGAGGCAGATCGAGAACGCCCCTGGTTGTGAATTTTCGAACTATCGGTTCACGTCATGAGACTCACAGCAAGTTATGTACCGATGTAGTGGTGAGGGCGGTTTCGGTAGGGGAATTCATACGTGGTCAACACCAGAGCTTTTCCCGCTTATCTGTCACCGGGAGTATCGTAAACCCTTGAACCTCGGTATAGCCACATCGGTCAGAGTAGTGACTCACTGGCGTCGTGAGGGGTGGCACAGCGGTGCAATAGACTGGTCCCTGGGGGTTAGACCTTCGGAAAATCTTCAAACGGTTTTTTTTTACGAATTAGCATAGGAAATCTAACCTCAATATCGAACTTTTTACCTTTAACTGGATTTCTTCGGTAGTGCTTTGGGTAGTCAACTTCCTAATCACAATTTTAGCCTAGCGTAATATCAAGAGCTTAAGAATTGGCTTGTTGTAACTGAACCATGTGACTTACAGTTTTTATTATTATTTTTTTTTTTAGACACCACTTGGCATCTGACACGCCGGTGTTCTCGGTGGAGTTCCACCCGACACAGCACCCACTTTTATGTCAATTCTTGTCACTATTGCCTGCTATCGTGTCACTCTTGTCTACTATATGCACTAATGGCAACCTCACCAAAAAATTACAATTTTGCATAAATTTTTACTTGGCACAACCTTCCTACTCTGTGGTCAAACTTTGAGAGAGAGTTCATTCGACCCAAGGCTGGAACCTTTCGTCCCTATTCGATCCCGAGGCTATTGTTCCTGTTCTCGTGCTTCCATCCGCTCGGCTTCAACATCGAAAACCGCCAACTTGAACCTCCTTCGATTTGTCAGATGGGTCGAGAACAGAGATGGGAAACGCTATCGCTATTATGGTTTTGTATGCGAAGGGTAACTTCGAATACACAGGAACAGGACCATGATATATATAATTTTCTATATAAAAAAAACAGCATTAGGGATCTAATTTAACTCTTAAATGAATCTAATAGGATAGGTTGTAACTTTGTTACAGTGCAAAATTGATGACAGGAAATTCCCATCAAATCCCAGATTCGCCGGGTAAACATATTTCAAACGCTCAAAATCCGCAATCATTTGCCGGTCGAGCAATTCATACTCACCACAATCAACGAACAAATTTTGCTCCTACCTTCTACCGGGTAACAAGCAGTTCGTCGAATTCTATTTTTTCAAACACGCCGACCTACGCAAGCATCGCTGAAGACAGACAAAATTTCATTTTTGAAAATTTACCGACGATGATCACATGATTGATGCAATGTTCAAAGCAAATACCAAACCTGAAGCTGTTCAGGTTGGTATCAAATTTACTCAAAGAATTGTTATTGGAATTCGTTTTAATGGATCCAAATAATTCTTTGAAAATTTTAAATTGGAATGCCCGCTCTTTTTTTTACCAGTTCATTTATTTGGTAGGCTCAGTCGTGTGTGACACTTTGCGGAGCCGCAATTCTCAAGTATGATATTTTTACATGGTATATCATCTTATCTTAACAGTTAGTTGGGAGGGGACATAGACCATAATACTCGTGGCGACTCAAGGTTAAAAAACTTAATACAGGACGGACGGGGTATGGATTTGGGTTTAGGTTATTTCAGCTGCTCATCCGGGCGTTTGACGTTGAACGTTGAAAACGATTTTGCGTGGCGTCGTGCTCGATTTTGGTTCGTCAGGGAGCATCTTCCGGATGGCCAGAGCTTCGGGGTACATGGTACAGAGAAACAGAATCGAACAAGAAAAAAAACTGAGGAAGAAAAGAATATAGGCATTAAACTTTGATGTCAGCCAAGCAAAGGAAGGCATAGATGGCCTGCATATATATCACATCTCGATCTCCCAAAACACCTCTTATATCCCGGAAGGGTTGTTTACCTCGGGCCACAAGGGTATCCAATAGTTGCTCTCTGGAGGCGTCATTTTCCGAGCAATACCAAACTACGTGATCGATGTCATCGTAACCGGCTCCGCACCTACATAAGTTGCTATCGACCAGGTTTATTCTGTAGAGATGTGTGTTTAGTGAATAGTGATTGGACATAAGCCTCGACATCGTGCGAATGAAGCCTCGACTTAAGGTGATTATAGAATGAAGCCAGAAATCGGCCATTTTGTAAACCACGTGCTTTTCCAATATTTTTTTCAAGAGCACGAGATGAAACAACCATAACGCATATGCAGCTGAAATAATGGTAGATCGTTTGCTTAGTTATGCTGAACAATCATGATTTGAGTTTCGGAACTGTACGAAAACTATTACGCTAGATTTGGGCTTTTGGAAATGTATGCCGATAAACGTGTGGTGAATTTGAAATTCACCACGGGCTTCATTCTGTAATCACCTTAAGTCCTCACCTCTGAACCACGCTCGCGCAGAAACTTTAGGAACTATGGAAAATAGCCACCGTCCAAGTTCATTGTGTGACCAAATCATTTGCCAATTTTGAAGAGTACTCTGACGGACTAATAGGAAAAACTCGTTATTCGAGATTTGTCTATCATAAACTTCACCTTCCTGTGCGCCCACCTTTGCTAGCGAGTCCGCCTTCTCATTGCCATAGATTAGGCAATGGATGGGACCCATACAAAAGTAATCTTGTATGATCTTTCGACCAAATCACGCATCTGCTCTCTTATGTTTGAAAGAAAGTAAGATGCGTGCTTAACAGGTTTCATCGACCGGAGTGCCTCGATAGAACTAAGACTATCCGAGAAGATGAAATAATGGTCTACGGGCTGATTGGAAATTATCCCCAAAGCGAAGTTAATTGCTGCCAGCTCAGCAACATAAACCGAACACGGTTCCTGAAGTTTTCGGAAGGTGGTTGAACTTACGTTGAAAACACCAAAGCCAGTGGATCCGTTAATGCGAGAACCATCAGTGAAATATCTGTTATTGCAATTGACATGTTCATATTTTTCAGAAAAAATGGAAGGGATAGATATTTGTCGAAGATGATCTGGTATTCCTTGAATAGCGTGTTTCATGGACAGATCGTATTCAATTGAGGAACTGTCGTTGACGAAGTGAACTCTAGGTGGATTATAACATGGAAGACAGAGATCTGTCGATATGTAGTTGAGATAGACTCGCAGATATCTTGAACGATGAGCCAGTTCAAGCATATTATCGAAGTTTTCTAATACAAGTGTGTTACTTGTTCCACATTTGATCAGTATTCTAAGTGAGAGCTCCCAGTAACGGTGCTTTAAAGGAGTGACTCCAGCAAGCACCTCCAGGCTCATGTTATGCGTTGAATGCATGCAGCCAAGGGCAATACGCAAACAACGATATTGAATTCGTTCCAATTTGATCAGGTGGCAATCAGCTGCTGAGAGGAAGCAGAAAGAGCCATACTCTAAAACAGAGAGAATAGTCGTTTTATATAGTTTGATGAGGTCTTCCGGGTGAGCGCCCCACCAAGTTCCAGAGATAGAACGGAGAAAATGGATCCTTTTTCGGCATTTCTCTAACAAATAATCAATATGGGTTTTCCAGGTACACTTGGAATCAAACCAGACCCCAAGGTATTTAGAAGATAAAGATTGGTTTATGTCATCTTTCAACAGCTTTAGTTTCAGTTGAGCTGGGTACCGCTTCTTAGTAAACACTACCAATTGAGTTTTTTGCGGAGAGAACTCGATCCCTAAATGTCTGGCCCAAACAGTCAGGTTATTTAGGGAATTTTGCAATGGTCTTTGCAGGACATTTGCACATGAACCTCTTAGAGAGATCACGGCATCATCTGCAAGTTGTCTAAGCGTGCATTGTCCTTCCAAACAATTGTCAATATCTTTAACATAGAAATTATAAAGCAAGGGACTTAAACATGAACCTTGGGGAAGGCCCATGTAGCTATTTCTGGAAGTTGTCAGAGTGCCGAGAGTAAAGTTCATATGTTTTACTGACAACAAATTGTACAAGAAATTATTCAAAATAACGGGTAATCCACTACTGTGCAGATTTTCCGACAGTACTTCTATGGAAACAGAATCAAAAGCGCCCTTAATATCCAAGAAAACTGAAGCCAGTTGCTCCTTGTGCGCATAGGCCAGCTGTATATCTGAAGAGAGCAACGCTAGACAGTCATTTGTTCCTTTACCTTTTCGAAACCCGAATTGAGTATTTGACAGTAATGCATTTTGCGAATGCCCGCTCTTTAAAGGGTAACGGAAGATGTATTATTCAACTTCCTATATCAGTTCATAATGTGCACATTGCCATTATAACTGAAACAAATTTGAAACCTGGTCTTTTCATCAAAAGAGATCCAAATTATTTTATTTACCGAAATGATCGTCTTGACAGCGCCTGTGGTGGGGTCGCCATTGTCATAAATAGCCGTATCAAACATAAATTATATTCTTCGTTTGAAATCAAAGTTTTCGAAACCTTGGGAGTTTCTGTTGAAACAAATTTTGTACAATTCTCTGTTATTGCTGTTCACTTGCCCTTCCAGTGCAATGGGCAGCAAAGGAATTTGTTGAGAGCTGATCTTCAAATTCTAACTCGCAACAAATCCAAATGTTTCATAATTGGTGACTTCAATGCCAAACACCGTTCATGGAATAATGCTCAAAGCAATTCCAATGGTAAAATTTTATTTGAAGATTGTTCTGCGGGATATTATTCTATTCAATATCCCAATGGCCCAACTTGTTTTAAGACGAAATCCTTCTACAATCGATTTAGTTTTGACGGATACAAGTCAGCTGTGTGAGCAATTGGTAACTCATGCTGACTTTGACTCTGATCACCTTCCTGTGACGTTTGAAATCTCACAGGAAGCCATTAACAATCCAATCAGCTCTACTTTTAATTACCATAGAGCTGATTGGGATTTAGGGGAGACTGGGTAGACTTGATCCCCTTTTCTGATTTCCGATGTATCACAACCAAAAATAAATAAACATACGCGATTTCCACACGTACTCTCTAAGAAATATAGTATTTAACTTTACTGATGTATGACAGTCCTTAAATTATTGTTGTTATTGATACACAATCGATTTTTTGGAGTGCTGTCAAAAATCGACTTTGAAAATATTTGGGGGAAATTGATCCCTCTCCAAGAACTTGCTCTGATAAAATTAGAAAGGTGC
Organism: Armigeres subalbatus; assembly: GCF_024139115.2. Taxonomy (NCBI): domain Eukaryota; kingdom Metazoa; phylum Arthropoda; class Insecta; order Diptera; family Culicidae; genus Armigeres; species Armigeres subalbatus. The sequence continues at coordinate 210,939,716 of NC_085141.1, read as the reverse complement.
CCTCAGATTTTTAAAATATTTTCCCTTTAAAATACGCGGAATTATCGAATTGCTGTGCGTATACTTGAACGATTTTTGTTATTGAATTCGACAGCACATGCAATTTTAAAATTTGAGGTGACTTGATCCCCTTTCTATGAGATCTACGCAATGAATAATTTTTCCAGCCAACCCTTCATCAAATCCGTCAAATCTACTATATTTCGTCAAATCTTTCAATATTTGCGTGGCCAATAATAAAATCTTTAGGAAGGTCAAAATATATAAACCGCCCTGCAGAATTAATAAGGCTGTCAATCCAAAAAAATCACCACATACAGGTCATTTGCCTAGAGGATCTATACTAAAAAATACGTTAACACAGAACTACTTTAGTTTTCGATAAAACAGGGGGTGATCAAGTCTCCCCGGGGATCAAGTCTAACCACCTTCCCCTACGTAAAACGTATATCGATAGGAATTTTGATGTTGATATTCCTCTCGATACCAAAAGTGATATTGATAATGCTCTCGTATCTATTTTAATTGTCGTACAAATTTAATTGTCGAAGCCAGAGGCATTGCAACTCCTAAATGTGAAATTAAATTCAACTCCATTATTATTGACGACGATCTTCAGCTACTGATCCGTTTTTAAAAATGTGAGGAGAAGGCAATACCAAAGAAATCGCGATACCGCGTTGAAAGTTATTTGGCGAGATTTGCAAAATGAAATTAAAAACCGTTTCGCTATTCTGAGAAATACCAATTTTGAGAATATGTCTCGAAGTTGGATCCCAATTCGAACCCCTTTTGGAAATTAACGAAAATTCTTTTTAAAAAACGTCAGAAGCCAATTCCTAAGAGGGAAATAAAGTTTTATTAACAAATGGCGAAAAGGCTCAAAACCTTGCTCAGCAGTTCGTGAGTGCCCATAATTTTAGTCTAGGTCTAGAGCTCTTTATCCTTTCTGGTTAATTTATTTAACAAATGTTTTCAATTGGCATACTTTCCAGATAAATGGAAAAACGCCAAAGTTGTTCCAATTTTGAAGCCGGACAAAAATCCAGCTGAGGCTTCTAGTTATCGCCCAATCAGTTTGCTTTCTTCAATTAGCAAACTGTTTGAAAAGATTATTTTAAATAGAATGATGGTTCATATTAATGACAATTCTATTTTTGCTGATGAGTAATTTGGTTTTTGCCATGGGCATTCAACCACTCATCAGTTATTGAGAGTTACGAATTTAATTCGACTCAACAAATCTGAAGGATATTCGAGTGGAGTTGCTCTTCTTGATATAGAGAAAGCATTTGACAGTGTTTGGCATGAAGGTTTGATTGTAAAATTGATGAATTTTAATTTTCCTCTGTACATTATTAAACTGATCCAAAATTATTTATCAGTTCGCTCACTGCAGGTAAACTATCAGAATTCTAAATCTGATAGATTACCTGTAAGTGGTGGTGTCCCCCAAGGCAGCATACTGGGGCCCATATTATATAACATTTTTACTTCTGACTTACCTGATTTACCACCAGGGTGTCAAAAATCTTTGTTTGCAGATGACACGGGCCTTTCAGCCAAAGGCCGAAACCTTCGTGTCATTTGTAGTAGATTGCAAAAAAATTTGGTATTTTCTCCACTTACTTGCAAAAATAGAAAATTTTCCCGAAAGCTTCCAATACTCAGCTTATAATTTTCCCACATAAGCCGAGAGCTTCTTATTTGAAACCTTCTAGCAGACATATTGTCTCTATGTATGGGGTTCTAATTAATTAGTCTAGCGAAGCTAAATATTTAGGACTTCTGCTGGATCAAAAATTAACTTTTAAAAATCACATTGAAGGCTTTCAAGCCAAATGTAACAAATATGTTGAGTGTCTATATCCACTTATAAACAGAAAATCAAAACTTTGTCTTAAGAACAAACTTTTGATCTACAAACAAATTTTTAGACCTGCCATGTTGTATGCTGTGCCAATATGGACTAGTTGCTGCAATACCAGAAAGAAGGCACTTCAGATGTTCAAAATAAAATTTCGAAAATTATTCTGGAGTTGCCTCCGTGATATAGCACCAATGAACTTCATAGAATTTCTAATATTGAGACATTGCAACAAATGTCCAACAAAATAATTTCCAATTTTAGACAAAAATCGTTACAATCTTCTATTGCAACGATTAGCTCCTTGTACCCTTAGTATAAATTAGGTTAAGTTTTGTTTAAGTTGAAAACATTGTAATTCCTACATGGTTCAATTTAACCAGAGGAGAAATCCTAACTGCCTGCGGCAATTAAAATGTATTAATAATAACTAAAAATGTAACATAGCAAATAAGGATGATGTGTTAAGAAAACACGGAACACATAGTCTAAGAGATGAATGCATGTATTAGATAATTAGCAAATAAAATTAGTTTTAAAAAAAGTACGATTTTCTTCTATGAAGATGATGCGTCTCCAAATTTATCTGCTGGTATCGTTTTGTCGGTTACAAACTCATCAACCATCAATTTTATCACCACCGATACAAACTCGTTGCGGGTGGCTAATGTTGTTTTCTCTTGCATCTCTTCCTACTTCGACGTATTGAAGGCTTGTCGAATCCGCTTAGGCACTACTTTTAGTCTGAAGTAAAAGCTTCCTTCATCTTCGAAATGTAAAGCGCCATGGTATCAAAGTCAAATCGTTGCACTCGTGCCATGTAACATATTTGATATGGTGCACTAAAGCTGTTTGCTCTTATCATGTTTGGCCACAACAACATTAGAAATATTGTCGAAAAAACTTATTCGATGAAAATAAATTCATAAATGATCAAGAAACGATGGAATGTCTTGCCGTAGGAAGCACATTTAAATTTGCATACTCATTTCCGATCCACCAGTGTTAGCAGAGGGAAGTCAACTGAGGGAAATAAGATGAATGACATAGATAATAGGATTTGAGCACAAGTTCATTATTGGAGACATCGTCATCCTAAGGGGGAAGCCACCAACAAGTCTGGGTTGGCTAATCTGATTACAAACACCCAAATTGTTTAATCTATTCAAAATAACCCCAAAAACGTGTCTCACCTTTGTTGCTGGGGGACGACAAGTATAATGTCTTTTTTGGCTTTTTATGGGAACGACGATGCAAGAAATGGATTTTCTTTTGAGCATTTTCGCGGGAAAAGCAATTCTGTTTGTTGGAGGTTCTTCGGCGATTTGTAAGAACCATTAACATTAAATTGCAATTTGCATTAGGTAAGCATTAAGTAGCTTATTGGAATAAATTATATCCCAACCACTTTGAAGTACATGAAGATTTCAGATCCTGTGCAATTGCAACAGAATTTCGGGCTGGTGTGTTATTTTTGTTTAATGTTCAGGAAACCAATTGACCAATTGAGTTTGCTGAGTATTGTTGTGACAAACGGACGAGAATTGAGAATCACAAGTGAAGCCATATAAATGAGAATGTGTTCTCAACTGAAGAAAACTGTTCAGATTAAGATTGAAGGAACTCAACTGTTCATGCAAAGTTAATTGCCTATATTCTGGGTATTGAGCCACCCGGGATGGTATTAATTACTATGTCGGAAACTCGAATTATGCATATGCACAACATGTGACAGATTTAATTTTAATTCACTTCACTTCACTTCCTTCGGTGGGGTTTGATTCCACAAAACCAGTACACTAGACAGGTGCTTTCCCAACTAAACAACGAAGAACCTCCGTCGCAGCTTAGCGGGTACTGATGAAACCATCGTTCACACAGCGAAAATCGGAAGACGGCGGAAAACCGAACACAAAGTCAGAATGTCGGACAATAACCAGGCGAACTGAAGGGAAGACGAGAAGGTGAGGTGCACAGCGAGCAAGGAGGATCGAGCAGGTGGAATTCCTATAGTAACTTCCGGAGAAATTTATGGAGGTACTTCCATAAGGAGTCTTGGAGGAACTTCCGGAGAAATTTTCGGAGGAAATCCCTGGAGGAATTGCTGGAGGAAACTCCGGAGAAATTGCTAGAGGAAATTCCGGAGGAATTTCTGGAGGAACTTTCAGAGGAACTCTTGGAGGAACTTCCGAAAAAAGTCCTTAAGGAACTTTCGAAGGATATCCAGGAGGAACTTCAAGAAAAAATCTGAAGGAATTGCTGGAGGAAATTCCGGAGAAATTCCAAGGGGAACTTCCATGGGAATTCCTGGAGGAACTTCCGGAGGAATTCCTGAAGAAATTTCTGACGGAATTCTTGGAGAAACTTCCGGAGGAATTGTTGGAGGAAATTCCAGAGGAATTCCTGTAGGAACTTCTGGAGAAACTTTCAGAGGATTTCTCGAAGGAACTTTCGAAGGATTTTTTGGAGGATCTTATGAAGAAATTCTTTGAGAAATTTCTGGAGGATTTTTGTAAGGAATTTCCCGGAGGAGCTTCCGAACAACCTTATGAAGAAATAATTGTAATGAATGTTTGGAAAACTTTCCTAAGCAATTCATGCAGGAACTTCCGGAGAATATCCTGAAGGACTTTTTGGAGGAATTCATGGGGGAACTAGTGGAGGAACTTCCGAAGTAGGTTTTGGAGAAACTAACGGAGATATTCGTGAGGGTGCTTCCGGAAGATTTCCTGGAAGAACTTATGGAGGAATCGCTAAAAGAACTTCCAGAGGAATTATAAATTTCCCTTTAGAACAATTGGGTTGGCAGATACTAAGCGCTTTGCAGAAGAGCTGTCTCAGAAGCTGAGCGATATCTGAGAATATTCACAAAAGGAATGCTTTTTTGCTTAATTTAATAACTGTTTTTATTGCTGTGAGCAACCCCACTACTAGAGAAAATCACAAAAATGAGGAACAAAACAATTGCGCCTCAATTCTTTGCTGTCGATTGTTATTGGTTTGGAATAGGGAGATTAAAATGGACCTCTAATCGGTCAATAGCAAATTTTTTAAATAAGCGGAGAGCAATTTTTGTTATAAGCCAAAGGACATTCCTGCAACCTAGCACCCATTTTAAAGAGGAAGGGAAAAGTATCAGCGTGGAAACTTATGTAAACAGTAGTAGCCAGCCCAATAAACATTATTTTCTATTCTTCACATCTCGAAGCAGAAGGAGGAAGTTCGAACATGTGGTAATATTGATCCTATTACAATCAACACCTATAGAAACCGAATCAGTAGAAGAAAACTTTTCCTTTTTCAACTGCTTTTCTTTTATAGCTGAAGGGTGCATTTATTTACCAGAAACGAACTTTCGTCCGGAACATTTCATTTCCTTTTTTCCTCATACAGGCAAGTGGAAATTCTGCAAACTAAAGCTGAAAGGAATAGATCATAAATAATTCCTTTTATTTTTATTGATGGACACAAATGCCCACGTGCATGTGTCCGCCTTTTTGGTCGATCAACATAAATTATTGGCATGATTTGAAATTGGATCAGGGCACATGGATGTTGATTATTGTTCCTGATTGAAATAGAAATATACTCCTTGCAATTTAGCTACCGAATAAAACGAAGGTTTCTTACTGGATTCTTGAAAAAAAAAACCCGGACGACCTAAAAAAAAGTTAACAACTTTTACTTTAATCTGCTAAATTTCATGAAATCATACATCGCTTTTGCACTTCTAAACGGTGAGATGAAATTCTACTTCATACTGCATGTTAAACGATTATAAACGCCTTTAGCGCGAACTGTTTGCCAATGCTCATTTTCAAATATTTGTTACGGAGTGGCACCTAGCGACGAAATTATGAGCTACAAAAGGTAGGTTTTTTTGACCCGCTGGTAAATTCGAAAATAAATAGTTCGTGGGACTAACAGGTTCACAAAGGTTAGTGATTGTTTTGAAGATTGGCTCCAGGTGGTTCCTCCCGCTTATCATTTATTCTAATCAACCCACAACCTTTTTCTCCCGAGGCCACTTCGGTCGACACACTTTTAATGCCAAGTATTAGATCTGCTAATGTCCTCTTATATTTCTTCCCCCACATCATTGACCACCGCTTGATTGACGTTTAGCTCAAACATTAACTGAATGGTTCAGAAATATCCGGCCGCTGCGCTGCTGGTCGATAAGCACCAACATGGTTCTTGTTGTGTTCAAATCTAATCTCGAGGTTGGTCAATGAAAACCCAATCAGACCCTTTGAACGAACTCGCTACACGATAGCATCAATCGACATCCTCTACCATGTTCCGAGAAGCGCCTGCCTGCAACAATGACCAGCACTCAGATAGAAATTGAATTCATTGAGAAACTCACCGTGAGCAGGGGTAACCATAAACTGCGGGAGAAAAGGATTTTTCCTCGGTGATTGAGATCCAACGAATGTGGAGATGAGGTTTCTTCTATATTTTATTTACACCAGCAATAGCAGTATTTCTAAGAGTTTTTCCTATGGATTGAGCAACAAAGGGGGAAGTAAATTAAACACATCTAATAAGGTATGCGCATAATTATTTCAGTATAATGTTATCTTTCACAATTATCTCACTTCATTTATTTTATTGTTGCCTCGAAGACATCGGCTGAACCATATTAGCTGAGAAGAGATTACTTCTCCGGTACTTTTAATTGAGTCGTTCTGGCTTTCTGGTCATAAGGAAACAGAGCTATGTACATTGTACAACCTTATTTAGAGATGTTGTATGTAATGGTGTTCTAATCCGTTGTCTTATGCGATAGTAAAATAACGTTCGAAGGTGTACTCAGATAAGAAAATTTCTCCAACAGCAGTAACTAATTTAGGTTTAATATATTGAGTTAATATTTTTATTAAGTGCGACACAGATAAACTGCTGCCCTCGGTTCAAGAATTTATTTATGCGCCAATTTATTATCCTACAAGCAAGGATACCTCCTTCGTTCATTTCGCATCTTGAACCAGTATCAATCCCTCTCACATAATTCATACTCGAACCTAAGCCGTTTCAAAATAACTTTTCCTGTCCCAGGCGTCTAATCTGATGGTGATATTTTTATTCATTCAGAGACACTATGGTTAATTAATCATCTGAAAATGTATAACAATAATTGCGCCAAGGTTGTTTCGCCATTTCATAGCACTTCATCGCAAATAAGGGTGGGTGAAATTTGTTCAATTTAAGAAGTGTGGATAAGAAATCTACCCCTCTACCAGAGAAAAGTATGCTGCAATATTTGTAGGTTGTTCGTGATGTCGTTATTGCTTTAAGAATGAACAATGATGATTGATATTTTTGCCATTTCAGACAAGTATCGAGACAGTGCTAGGCGTAGTTCATGAGCAAACGCTTCACCCCAACCTGATATTCACCATACATTTATTTATTTCTCGCCTTCACCGTCAACACTACATCGTACAGAATGTAATAATCTACTCGACAACTAGCAGTACCTTGGCCACACCAGGACACATCCCGAGTAGCACACTTGTCACATATCAGTCACTGTGACTCATATGCGACCAAATCCAGTCATATTGGAGTTGCTGCAACCAAATCGATCTGATCTGTGCTACTTGGGATGAGACTCTCCGGTAATCCCAAGGTCGGCTCACTACTGGGTAATGAAGGGTTTTTCACGGTAAACAATAGCGAACACTGGGAACTTTCACATTACTAATACCATTTTATTTTTCCTAATTGTGGCGTGTTGTTCGATGTAATAAGTTTGTGTGTAAATTTGTGACCTAGATCTAGTTCTTGTACCGGTACATACCGCTGCTGCTCGTTGTTGATGCCGGAATAGTCAGCACAGCGACTCCTGTCCAGCTGTGCGGCCAGTGTACTCTAGCCGGAATAACGAGGCGAGCGGCCATGTGGACTATATTCGTCCGACGGGGCCAGCGGGCGTTGCTGAACGGTACGTTGCAGGCGTCTTCGCTCGTAGACACAATCGGCCGGCCGTGGCTTAGCAATCTTGAACAGCTGAGAGGATTAATCTCTTTTGCGGTTAGGGCCGACGACCCGAGATAAAGATCCTCCCTTGAGGATCCACGGTCTTTGTAATAAGGATATCAGCTATAGACTTGAGCATGTGTTCTACAGTTCTCTCGAATATTCGGTTTTGGACAATAACATATGGCATCGGCAGTCATCATATAGCGATTTAAATGGCCATCTGCAACGGGAAAGGCGATCGGACAAAGTACTGCCACGACAACAATCGCATCGTTTAAAACGGAAATGTGCAACGTAAACAATTTGACATCTGCAGTGAAGAATACGCGGAAGTGCAACATAAGTAGGCTGACCATACGTACCGTATTTAACGGGACAGTCCCGTTTTTTAGACTTTATTGTGCTGTCCCGTCGTAATCTAAGAAATCCTCGATTTGTCCCGTTTTTTCGTTGATTCTTCCAATTATTCTAACAAATTCAATATTTTAGACAGAAATCTGAAACCAACTACAAAGAAAATAGACGAAACTCATCAAAAAATTAGTGTTGCTTTTTTAAGAATGCTATCTATGCCGTTAGGTATGGATCGACTTCTTAATGACAACAGGTGACAACGGGAGATTTTTTCGTACAGTTTCATTTCAATGATTTTTTTCTGCTTATTCTGAAGGCATTACAATTTGACCAATTTCATTCGTGGATTGAACGGAACTGGTAACTTGGTAGGCAAGTAGGTATATCCTGAAAATCAGGTCAGGCCTCAACATTGAAAAAATGAAACGCAGGGACAGAAATTCTAATTTCGAGATTAGATTCGCTTTAATTTTTTTTCTTTCGAAGTAGGTAATTCTTTTTTTTTCAAATCTGCTTTACCACATATTTTTCCATTGTTTGATTCTTTTCGAAACATTAAGAACCATTTAAAGTCTGTCTGAATAATTCTGAATATTGCGAAATCATTTACTGTAAAAAAACGACAACATTATAAAATAATTTATAAATCAGATGAACAAAATCGAGTTTAAGGCAGTTTCAAACCGAGGGTAAATTTGTTCGGATTTCGGTCATCACGTTCTTTAAGGCTAGTTTACAGATCAGGAGCTTGTTTGCAAATTCCCCTTCCATATGTGTAAGCGGGATCTATGGGATTCCGTTGTAGAATATTAGAATTTCGGCCCGATTTAAAATACAGTCCTGTCAGAAATCTCCGAGAGGCCGAGCTGTAAACCAGCCTATAAATGAGCCAGGATTTGTTTTAATTTTCGCGACGAAACTGCATGAGTCCTGTCTTTTTGGAATCATATGGGAACAAAATCGATGGATAAAATTCCCGATATGTGAGGCTACTTTTAGCGGCATTTAAATCAATTTCAATCAAAAAGAACTGTGAATTGATTAAATTTGGCATTTATTCACATGCGCCAACCATATTCTTGGAAGTAACTGAAATCACATTTTATTAATATTCTCTCCTTGGTGAGATTCTCGTTATTCTTATCTGCAGATTTTCCCTCACCTATATTATATTCAGTCAATTTATTTGTTTCGCGGATGACATGGACATTGTCGGCCGAACATTTGAAAAGGTGGCAGAACTGTACACCCGCCTGAAACGTGAAGCAACAAAAGTTGGACTGGTGGTGAATGCGTCAAAGACAAAGTACATGCTTGTGGGCGTAATCGAGCGCGACAGGGCCCGCCTGGGAAGCAGTGTTACGATAGACGAGGATACCTTCGAGGTGGTCGAGAAATTCGTCTAACTCGGATCCTTGCTAACGGCTGATAACAATGTTAGTCGTGAAATACGAAGGCGCTTTCTCTTGAGGAAGTCTGGCCTACTACGGGCTCCAGAAGAAACTGCGGTCAAAAAAGATTCGCCACCGCATCAAATGTGTCATGTACAAGACGTTAAAAAGACCGGCTGTCCTCTACGGACATGAAACATGGACAATGCTCGAGGAGGACTTGCAAGCGCTCGGTGTATTCGAGAGACGAATGCTTAGGACCATCTTTGGCGGTGTGCAAGAAGACGGTGTGTGGCGGCGAAGAATGAACCATGAGCTCGCCCAACTCTACGGCGAACCCAGAATCCAGAAGGTAGCTAAAGCCGGAAGGGTACGATGGGCACGACATGTTGCAAGATTGCCGGACAGCTACCCTGCAAAGATGGTGTTCGCTTCCGATCCGGCAGGTACGAGACGCCGTGGAGCGCAGCGAGCGAGATGGGCAGACCAGGTGCAAAACGACTTGGCGAGCGTGGGGCGTATCCGAGGATGGAGAGATGCGGCCTCGAACCGTGTATTGTCCTTTGCCTTTTTTTTACTTAATTTTTTTTCTTTTCTCTCTAATGCCCAGACCGGCTTTAGGCAGGGTACTTTGACTATTTTTTTGACTATTTTTGGTCAGTAATAAAATCCTTAATGCATGTTTAAGAGTAGATTAAAATAAAATTTCAAAAGCCCACATACTTTTTTAGAATATTTTGAAAAATGCGTTTTTTGTTCCTCCCCGCTTGTTCCCGTCCCTTTGAAGAATGAAATATTTGTAGTTCACACAGATAAAAATATGTTGTGATTTTAAATGTATTTTCATGCACATATTTGGAGCATGCAAATAAACGTAACATTCAATCGATCTCACTGTTATTTTAAATCGGGGGCAGCAGGGACTATGTCCAAGGGCTTGACGATCCCTCCCCAGGCCATCTGCGAGTTGTGGGGCTTGCCTAGGATGTGGTGGGGTTTGACAGTGGGCTCTGTTAAACCTCTATAAAAAGCTGCATGTATCCGCAAGTAGGCCCCACCAAAGCGACCGTGTGCAGCTCAAAGCGCACAAGCCCAAGTCCTGTTGTTAGGTGGGACGCTAAACAGCCCTGACACGACGGCCCTCCGACGAGACAGGAGGTTTGCGCAGGCCCAATAAGCCGCCTAGAAAACCAATCATTACGAACAATATAAGAGATAATGCGACTCGATATAATCGGCAAAGACCTGAGCGACGAATACAGGATCACGATTGGAAGCTTGGAACATGGAATTGCAAGTCGCTAGGTTTCGCAGGTTGCGACAGGATGATCTACGATGAATTACATCCCCGAAACTTCGACGTCGTGGCGCTGCAGGAGATTTGCTGGACAGGACAGAAAGTGTGGAAAAGCGGGCATCGAGCGGCTACCTTCTACCAAAGCTGTGGCACCACCAACGAGCTGGGAACCGGCTTCATAGTGCTGGGTAAGATGCGCCAACGCGTGATTGGGTGGCAGCCAATCAACGCAAGGATGTGCAAGCTGAGGATTAAAGGCCGTTTCTTCAACTATAGCATCATCAACGTGCACTGCCCACACGAAGGGAGACCCGACGACGAGAAAGAAGCGTTCTACGCACAGCTGGAGCAGACATACGATGGATGCCCACTGCGGGACGTAAAATCGTCATCGGTGACATGAACGCACAGGTAGGAAGGGAGGAAATGTATAGACCGGTCATCGGACCGGATAGTCTGCACACCGTATCGAATGACAACGGCCAACGATGCATAAACTTCGCAGCCTCCCGCGGAATGGTAGTCCGAAGCACCTTCTTTCCCCGCAAAAATATCCACAAGGCCACATGGAAATCACCTAACCAAGAAACGGAAAACCAAATCGACCACGTTCTAATCGACGGTAAATTCTTCTCCGACATCACGAACGTCCGCACTTACCGCAGTGCGAATATTGAATCCGACCACTACCTCGTTGCAGTATGCCTGCGCTCAAAACTCTCGACGGTGTACAACACGCGTCGAAGTCGGACGCCGCGGCTTAATATCGGGCGGCTACGAGACGGTAGACTAGCCCAAGAATACGCGCAGCAGCTGGAAGTGGCACTCCCAACGGAAGAGCAGCTAGGCGCAGCGTCTCTTGAAGATGGCTGGAGAGATATTCGATCCGCCATTGGTAGCACCGCAACCGCTGCACTTGGCACGGTGCCCCCGGATCAGAGAAACGACTGGTATGACGGCGAATGTGAGCAGTTAGTGGAAGAGAAGAATGCAGCATGGGCGAGATTGCTGCAACACCGCACGAGGGCGAACGAGGCACGATATAAACAGGCGCGGAACAGACAAAACTCGATTTTCCGGAGGAAAAAGCGCCAGCAGGAAGATCGAGACCGTGAAGAAACGGAGCAACTGTACGGCACTAATAACACACGAAAGTTCTATGAGAAGTTAAACCGTTCACGTAAGGGCCACGTGCCACAGCCTGATATGTGTAAGGATATAAACGGGAACCTTCTTACGAACGAGCGTGAGGTGATCCAAAGGTGGCGGCAGCACTACGAAGAACACCTGAATGGCGATGTGGCAGACGAAGATGGCGGTATGGTGATGGACCTGGGAGAACGCGCGCAGGACATAATTTTCCCGGCTCCGGATCTCCAGGAAATCCAGGAGGAGATTGGCCGGCTGAAGAACAACAAAGCCCCTGGGGTTGACCAACTACCAGGAGAGCTATTTAAACACGGTGGTGAGGCACTGGCTAGAGCGCTGCACTGGGTCATTACCAAGATTTGGGAGGAGGAAGTTTTGCCGCAGGAGTGGATGGAAGGTGTCGTGTGTCCCATCTACAAAAAGGGCGATAAGCTGGATAGTAGCAACTACCGCGCAATCACATTGCTGAACGCCGCCTACAAGATACTCTCCCAAATTTTATACCGTCGACTAACACCAACTGCAAGGGAGTTCGTGGGGCAGTACCAGGCGGGTTTTATGGGCGAACGCTCCACCACGGACCAGGTGTTCGCCATTCGCCAAGTACTGCAGAAATGCCGCGAATACAACGTGCCCACACATCATCTATTTATCGACTTTAAAGCCGCATATGATACAATCGATCGGGACCAGCTATGGCAGCTAATGCACGAACACGGTTTTCCGGATAAACTGATACGGTTGATCAAGGCGACGATGGATCGGGTGATGTGCGTAGTTCGAGTTTCAGGGGCATTCTCGAGTCCCTTCGAAACTCGCAGAGGGTTACGGCAAGGTGATGGTCTTTCGTGTTTGCTATTCAACATCGCTTTGGAAGGGTTAATACGAAGAGCAGGGATTAACACGAGTGGTACAATTTTCAATAAGTCCGTCCAGCTATTTGGCTTCGCCGACGACATAGATAGTATGGCACGTAACTTTGAGAAGATGGAGGAAGCCTACCTCAGACTGAAGAGGAAGCTAAGCGGATCGGACTAATCATCAACACGTCGAAGACGAAGTACATGATAGGAAGAGGTTCAAGAGAAGACAATGTGAGCCACCCACCGCGAGTTTGCATCGGTGGTGACGAAATCGAGGTGGTAGAAGAATTTGTGTACTTGAGCTCACTGGTGACTGCCGAAAATGACACCAGCAGAGAAATTCGGAGACGCATAGTGGCTGGAAATCGTACGTACTTTGGACTCCGCAAGACGCTCCGATCGAATAGAGTTCGCCGCCGTACCAAACTGACAATCTACAAAACGCTCATTAGACCGGTAGTCCTCTACGGACACGAGACCTGGACGATGCTCGTGGAGGACCAACGCGCACATTGAGTTTTCGAAAGGAAAGTGCTGCGTACCATCTATGGTGGGGTGCAGATGGCGGACGGTACGTGGAGGAGGCGAATGAACCACGAATTGCATCAGCTGTTGGGAGAACCATCCATCGTTCACACCGCGAAAATCGGACGACTGCGATGGGCCGGGCACGTAGCCAGAATGTCGGACAGTAACCCGGTGAAAATGGTTCTCGACAACGATCCGACGGGCACAAGAAGGCGAGGTGCGCAGCGGGCAAGGTGGATCGATCAGGTGGAAGATGACTTGCGGACCCTCCGTAGACTGCGTGGTTGGCGACGTGTAGCCATGGACCGAGCCGAATGGAGGAGACTCTTATATACCACACAGGCCACTTCGGCCTTAGTCTGAATAAATAATAATAATGTTATTTTAAATTGAAATAAATTTAAACTGTGCTTGCTTGTAAAAATCAATCAAATTTAATTGAATATAGAATGTTTATTCGTTTGATAGAGTTAGCTGCAATTTTACACGTCGTTGAATTTTCAAAATTATTTGCTGTGCAGTTCTTTTCCACAACAATACAACAGAACCATAACCTTCTGGTTAATAATTCTCTCTGAAAAATATCTCTATTTTTTTACACGGTAAATGAAAATTACATTTTTGAAATATCCACAGCTCTTGACTTTTGTAACAAGATTTTTTGACATGTCCCGTTTTGGAAGTGCGTTTGTCCTGTTTTTTCACCGAAATGATCTGGTCAGCCTAAACAGAAGAATAGATACCAGAAAACCCAAGTTTTGGTGGACTGATACCATGGACCAGGCATAACAAGAAAAAAGCGAAACGGACATACGACAAGATAAGTTTTGAATGGATCACCACAAGGAGATGTATTTTGGCCGATGTTGTTCAACAGCTACACAGCAGCTATACTAAAGCGAACAGATTACGGGCGTTGAAGAAGTTGAAATTAATAAGTATTTAAATAAAGAATCAATAAAAAAAACAAGAATTTACTCACTTTAGATTGAAGCAGTTGACCCTCGGAATAATCCACGGTAAATATAAAGGGAGAGGCAGAATATGGACCGATGCATCGAAGGATGAACATAATTGCGGAATTGGAATATACTTCGAAGGAAGTCGAAAACGTGAACATTATCGTCTACGCCATGACACCAGTATAACGTTAGCAGAACTCACAGCTATTTGTGTGACTTTAAAAATAGTTGAGGAAGAACAGCTTACGTACCATGTTCTGTTCAAAGACTCAAGATCGTCCTGACAAATACTTGAAAACGCAATTGACCAAGGAGTAGGTGAAACTATGGTTGCAGAAATATTGCGAATAGCAAACCGCTGGGGAGATACAATTCAGTGGGTTCCAAGCTATATTCAGATTACGAGCAATGACGCTATGAAACTTAGGTCAGCTTAACGCACAGGTCATTCACAAATATGTTGAACAGCAGTCGACTCATTAAGATAACGAAACACAACCTAGTGGTGAGGTGACTGCTAAAAATTACCGTGGCCTGCCCTATTTCCGCGCATTGTCTAATACCGTGGATTTTATCCAATTTGATGAATATAGAGGTACCGTGACCTGCCCTAATTCCGCGCATCGCCTTATACCGTGGTTTTCATAAAAAATCAGAACCTGGCTATCATCGACATCTTTTTTTTTACCAAATGAATATTTTACCAAATAATGTGATGTCCATGATAGCCAGGTTCTGATTTTGAGCTTGAGCTTGAGCTTGATGACCGCACAATTCGTAGTTGCTACTCCGTGATTGATCAGAAGAATCGAAATTGCACAGGGAACCAATAGTTGGGGCTTGGGATTAGCTTCCAACCTCAATGTGCACAGTTCGAGAGTTCACCAAATCAAGGATCAATAACGGCGCCGGCCACGTCCTTACGGTCATCTGGGAAGGGAAGGAATGTTGGTGTGACAGCCGTTGTTACTAGAGACCGAGATCACCTCTGCATCTCCACAGTTGCCACAGGAGGAAGTTTTGTTAGTGGGACGGGGTAAGTAATTGCATGGATCAGGATTCACCTTGGTAAGTGATGCGATACGTGGAAGATTTAGGAAAAATATGAACTATATTTATGATATGTAATAAACATATACCGCCGGAAATAATTGATATACTTATGCATGATTTTCATATATTTTCATCATGCTTTAGAATCGAAATATTGACACGCAGTTACTCGATCTAAGCAAAATTCCAGTTTTCAACTCGAACTTTCGATGCTTGAGTGAATTGTATACATCTCACTAGATTTTTACCTCCGAATCTTGAAATAATTATAAAGACACCACTTTTTTATATGGAGCTCCCTACAACAGATCCGTACTTATAATTATTTCCAACAAAAACGTTTATAAGCAGAATATATGCATAAATGTAACTTTCATTGAATAATAATTTAAGTCATTTTAGTTCTGCTGGCAAAAAATTATCCCAACCGAATCGCTAAGAATCAACCACCAAACATGGCCATTTTATATAGAAATCGAGCCTTATACTTATTTCCACCAGTGTATGCTACGTAGAGCCATTGAATTATTATTTAATTACTTTATTCAGAGCCATTGGAGAGAGAGAATTAGTTCTTTATAAAATTTACTCGCTGTTTGCACATTACGAAATATTCTTTTTTGTCAAAAAAAAAACCAAAACAAAAAAAAATATTCAATATAGGGTAGAATACGGCATTGGCAGGGTGCGACGGTTGTTGGCACCCTCAACAATATTTGCGTTTTCCAGCAAACATACACTATTTATGAACATAATTATGATTCAATCACACAATTTCATGTCTAAGCTTTCATTTGACTAAGTTGTTTGTGTAAAAGTAGCAAGATCTGATGTGTTAATCACCGAAACAAATTTGCACGTACGAAATCCTTGCTATTATTGCATTGCCAAAGAAAGCAGCGCACGAAAAGCAAACTGTTACTTACTTTTTTGGATCGCCTGTTTCTCCTCTTTATTGCGTATGACACGACAAATTGAGTACGTTAACTACTTTTTACACTTTATCAACACTTGATTATCACCACAAAGAGCAAATTTATGCAATATTTGCTCTATGTTTCACTAAATAAAATCGGGACTGTTCGTTTTCTTTGACAGCAGCACACTTCGGAATAGAGCGAGAGAATGTGTTTGTGAGCATATCAAACACACGCTAAAAGATACCACGCACAATTCTATGTGATTTTATTTAAGCAAAAATACAAACAAAATATCCGGCGATGGCATTTAGTTAAAAAAAAATGTTAAAATACAAATGCTTCTTCAGATTTGTACGCAGACCATGAATTATATCAAAAGTGATAGCCACACCATAGTATTTTAACCCTTATGTGGCTGACAGAACCGTTTTCCATTTGCAACTTCAATACTTTCCAAGCTCTTAAAAACAATCATAACCATTCCCGTTCCTACATAGCGTATTTCAACCATAAATAATTGCCTACTTTTAGGGTATTATCTATTATTCAACTGTGAAACGTAGTGTAAGAATGGGGTGGCTCCAGCGGCTGGATAGGACAGTGCTGCCCATTATTCATATATGAAGACTCACTAGATCATGGTTTCCCAAACTGTGGGTCCCGACCCCCAGGGGGGTCGCGATCGGATTGTTGGTGGGTCGCGTAGAACAAATATTAATTGCAGCTCGAATACCTAACCTTTTGATCATTTTTTTCAGGAACATAATTTCAAGTTAGATATTCATCACCACGCTATTTTAGAAAACATTTACGCCTAAAAGCTGTCCCCTTAATGAAGTAAAATAAAAACATTTTGACAAACAATATCATGTTTGTCATTTTTTGCATTTATACATGAAGGGTAACGTGAATATTTATGTAAAACTTGCCGAAACAGATAACATTCTGATTCAATGAATGCTTAATACTACTTGGTAAAATGCGTTTTTTCATAGGTGGGTCGCGAGACATATAGAATTTTGCTAGGTGGGTCGCATACCCAAAAGTTTGGGAAGCTCTGCACTAGATGGAATATATTGTTAATATACTATACAACCAGAACCGACGAGCTTCGTTTCACCTAACATTGATTAATTATATATTTTTTACATTATTTAAAAAACGATTAAGTATTCGAAATTTGCAAAATTTGATTCCATTTTTTGGATTAATTTTCGATTAAAGCAGAAATTTGTATTTCATTTGTATGGGAGCCCCCCTTCCAGAAGAGGAGGGGTCTAATACCATCATAAGAACCTTCATCGTTCCCAAAAACCTCTACATACAAATGTTCATGACGTTTTCTAGTCTACAAGGGCAGACAGACAAAAATTCATTCTTATGTGTAGAGATTTGGTTTTACGTAGTTTACGTCGAGCGGTCGTGTCTTGTACACAACCACCATGATTTTTTTGATGAAACAAACATATCATGTAAGGACCGCAACAAGCAAGTTGTATATTTGAAACTGGTTGATAGACTTTTGCTTACGACTCTAAGGCATTACAAAAGACAAAAGATGTAAATCTTGGCAGCGGACAAAAACCATTTAAGTTCCCTTCTCCAAAATGGCCAACATTATTCAAATAGGTCGAAAATGGTAAAAGTTATGATAATATCAATATCTGGGTACACGGGTACCCTATCTGCCATTCACGTCTGTTTTTTGTTGGCCGCATAAGGGTTAAATTTGCTTTACAATGTGTTTAAATGCTTTTGCCTATATGTCTACATCACATAAAATTGATGTTTTGTTTTAAGCCAATTTGATAAACAATAAAGTTTGTTCCAAAATTGAGTAAAGCGAGATGAGCGTGCGGCCGATAATTATGAATGAATTTTACTACTGGAGGATATAAACAACCAGCATTTGGCACCAATACATTACCAGTTTTCTACTTCCATGTCTAGTTGCTAAAGAGAGCAAACTCATTGCTAATAATAGAAATTGCTATGCCAATAGAAGAAACGTTGACCTGTTACTTTATATTAAATTTACTGAGTTTGTGGTAAAAGCTGTTATATTTAGTGAACACCAATCATCAAAGAAAGAGCATACAAATGTATACCAGTTGAACTATACCTGGGTTTTAGTGTATTTATTCATTATTTTTATCATTCTATTTGGCGAATGTCTTAGACTGCCAAGAATAGGTATTTTCCCCTATATGAAGTATGCATGAAATGATCGAAATGTTGAAAAAAAAATGAGAAACGCCAGGTTTTGTCAGTAGACCTACACGCTTCGATACATCCATTGAAAAGCAACTGCATCACTGAGATCGTTTGAAGAAAGCTCCATCGAAAATTCTGGAATAAGCAAATCTTATTACAGTGCAGTTATGGCAATATGATATTCGCTGTTCCCAGGGTAGCTATTGTAACCATACATGAGGGAAGGATAAGCTCAATATTAAGTTCAAATGCTTGAAAACTCCAACTCCCCTATGTCCGCAAGCATCCCTCCAACACTCCAAGAATCCAGGAGTACTGGCAGAACAACAAGCTACCCGGCGGCGATTCAGGGGCCACGCAAATGCAATCTAGGGGTATATGGGAACCTGCATGGGAAAACACTAAAATCAGTTAAAGCTCTCCTACAACTCAAAGTAAAATCATAACGAACTTAAACATACAACCTCAGAATCCACCCGGCATCTGTTACCGTATTCGATAACAATCAAGCCAACTCACTTACGCGGTCGCAGTATTGTTAACTTTATTACTAATAATATTAGAAAACGAATTGTTAAACTTCGCATGTAGTCCCCCCCCTCCCAAATAAAAATAAATGAATGGGGAAACAGAAATAAACGTGTAAAAAAATACTAACGCTACATGACGGACATCCCTGATGGTAAGGCGAATGGTTCGCTGGCAACACCAAATCCGGGGCGAAAAACGAGATAAAAAAAGGTGAAGAAGGAGTGGAGAAAAATCGAGGAGAAAGTGTGATAACTCGGAAGGTAGCAGACGTATCTACGACGAGCAGCTGGAAAAAAAAAGGAAAAGTGAAGAACGCATGGTGAAAGACCAGAAGAACGGTTTTAGAAAGTTTGGAGGAAAAGGTGTAGCCGGTGTCCAAAGTCGGAAAGCTGTAGCAAACCGCGCTCGCCGAGAGGCCTGGTAGCAATTGTGGCATTTTTGGTCGATCTGCCGTTCCTCGGCCCCCGTGTGTGTGTGTGAGCGACCCCGCATTTACTCTTGCTCCATTGGTCGCCATCGGGAATCCGATCTCCAGCGTGGTCGCATTATACGAACTCTGTGCCCCGGGACAGCTAGCCCCGTTTTCGATCTCCTGCCCCTCGCGGAAGCGGCCAGAAGTCGGTTCTAGATTTATCCTTCCTCGGCACCCATGTGCGTTCGAACCCGCACCCACTACATCTCTACCGGGTGCCATCAGGAATCAGAATTTCAACAGGACCGCTTTAAGGCGAAATCGGTGCTCACGGACCGCTGCCACCCGACCTCGATACCCTGCCTCTGTGGGAAGCCGGCGGGAAGCATTTCAAGTACGGGAACTAGTCAAGTACATCGCCCCCTCATCGTGTTCAACCCACGCCACCTTCGGTGTTACGAGTCACCCCGACCTGGATTCGTCGTTCGGGCATCCGGCCTACAACTCGGATGCGGTAATCCTTGCCCAAGGACATCTAAAATTGATCGCCGTCCATCTCCGGAAGCCTGAGGCATCTCGGATATTAACGATTAATTAACGGTTAACGGAGCGACTACTCGATCTAGAGTTGAGAATAGGAATGACTTTATTTTCATTTGGAACTTAAGAAGTAAGTTTGAACATAACAGAAAATAGGAAGAAGGCTGATGGTTTAAGACAATAATGAAAGAACGACGCGCTAGCATTGTTTGGTAAACTGTTTGGGTCTTGCATATGCGTGTTATTTATTGCGCGCATATGGAAGCACTTTAAGAAGGTTATGGAAATAAGGAAAAGGTTTCGTTACTGACTGCATGTTTGAAAAGTAAGGGATTTGGTTGTAGGTTTCTGTGTCACGCTGAGTAAGTGTTTAATTTATGACGGTAAGACTGGATTGTATCATCATGCGGGTCAAGAAATATTGAAACAAGGTTTTTGGGAGAACTGTACTACGACAAGCCGGCGGGGTACCCCTCTACGCAGCTGTACAAGCCCAGACCTGGTTCTCGTCAAGGTCTACAGCGACTGCAAGCCCAGCTTAGGTATGTTCCGAAAAACTCTCCCTCTCGCCTATCAACTATGGGCCCCAACTGCATCGATCGGCCGCACCGGTTACTAATCTCACCCTAACACTAACATGAAAAATAATAAATAAGTAAAATGTACCTCAACTCTTTCAATTATGCAAAACTGTCCTTCCGCATGTAAGTTCGTTGGCCCTATTTCTACATTGTTACGTCCGCTTCGATTTGTTTTAAGTGTCCTCCTAGCAGGCCCATAGCCGGCCCTGAGAAGTAAGTCCCGAGGTGAGCTAGTTTGGGACGTGTGGACGTCCGCTGCCCAGACGTAGGGACGTCACTGGTAGTTTCACATCCCGGGTAGAAGAAAACAGCAAAATAATATCAAATTTTACTATTAATATATGAATAACTAAATAGCAAAATATGCTATTAATTTGTTTGATATAGTTGCTAAAATGGCAAAAATAATAACAGACATTGCTCTAGCAAATAACTCATTTTGCTATTATAATAACAAACCAATAGCAAAATATTTGAAGAAAAGGAAATATCAAAATCAGTTATTATTGGTATGTGGAGAATGCAAATGATAAATAAATAACAAACTTTGCTATGATTGCAAAATGTGTTCTTCATTTGTTGTTCTGCTCCTTCTTACAATAACATATAAATAACTTATTTTACTATTATAACAAAATTTGTTGTTGGAATGTTATTTTATGTTATTTATGAATAACGTAAGAATAACTAAATCTGATATCATAGCAAAATTTGTTATTATTATGTTATTTGTTTGTTATTCACCTCTACCCGGGATCGGCATAAACGAACCCAGTGGATAACCTATTGGCCCTGAGTCGATTCACGTTTTTACTGACAGTGTAAAATGGATAAATTGGTACAATTGGCCTCAATTTAGCAGTGGCAAATCAACTCAAAACAAGTGAGCCTCCTGTTCCGCCCTTACATATAGAAACATCAACTGCTTCCCATACAAATCTTCGCACAAACACAAATCGCCTTCGCGTTACCCCAGAATCGTCCCTTCCGGAACTCCGCCTGTTCCCAAGTTAACAAAAAGATGCTGACAAACTCACCGTTGCCAGAGCCACCAAACATTTCCGAAACTTGAGCCTTCCCACTCCATACAAATTACAAATACCGTGAAGTACCCTAATTTTGCGCACTTAAGATCTGACAAAGTTAAAACGTTCATTGAAAAACATGTAGTGGCCATTTGGGAACATTTGCTACTGCATCACGTAGTAGAAGGATTCTAAGTTCTCAAAAAAATGTTACTTGCAAACTTTGCTGCAATTAAAAAAAAATTGCGGTATGAATCTGAGACCGTTGTATGCTCTTTATTTCGCGCATGAAAATAGGATAGTTCCTAATTTCACGTAAAAATGTTCCTAACTTCGCTTATGTTTGGAATTGAATATCGTTATTGGTTTGATGAAATATAATCAGTTGACCAACAGAAGCATGCATCCATTGTTCTAAATAAGCAGATAACGGTATCAGACAGCCGTCAGTAACCCATTCATTACCCTAGAAACACATTTCAGTCCGATCTGGTCACAGAGACTCATATCATATGAGTCATATGTGACTTGTTTTGATTGTATATAGGACACATAAACTGCTATGAGACATGTGTGTTACTCGGGTAGTCGAAATGGTATGCCCCAATATTTCGATCCTCTGGAGCTTTGCTTAGATTTTACTTCATGAATTTTAGTTGACACAAGTCATAATTCCTAATATATCGTTTTATATATAAACCGTATTTTAGGACAAAAAAAGGCATTGTATGAGCAATGCTTTGCTGGTGTATTAAAAAGTTTCAATTTTAGAGACATCATGTATGAAAGTCTTAAATTCAGCTATCTCTTACATAGGACATCTTCAAATATGTGTTTCATATTTATAAGACATCTTCAATATTTTATACATTATCGAACAAGCTGCTGTAGTTTTATCCTCGATTTATGTTTAGCATCATTTTACACATCGAAATTGATAGCTATTGCAGGCACTAATCTATAAGATTTTTCAAGTCAACATTAGTAGATGTCGGTGGTTATCCGCCTGAAAATTAGATAAAAAGCGTATGGGAATGAACTCTTCGGGATCTATTCAGTGTAAAACTGTCCTGTGCATTATATTGCTTTTGTTTCATTAGAATGTTGCAAATTAAACTACGCAACAACAATAAACGAAATTAGGCACCCTAATTACTCTCATATGCCTAATTTCGCGCACAAAGCGAAAGTCTAAATAAACACAAAATATATAAAATTTCACACTTTTCAATAGTAATGACGAATAAACATATCCAACAGACCATAATGGGTACAAATATTTCCAAAAAAATTGCCACTTTTGTACAGTAAAATCATTTGTTTACTTGGGTCATGTTCTTCGTCTCTGTGCTAAGCACAAGCAAATATGGCGGTCGATAGGAGGACCAAATTGAAATAATTTTATTTGGTGTACTAAACCAAGTTTGTTTTTCAAATTCTTTCGTGAAAAACATTTAACAACAATGTAATCCTCCAGATTTTTCAATTTTGACTGATACCTAAAAATTGAAAAAAAAAAAAAGATTTTGTAATGCGCGAAGTTAGGGCGCGCGCGAAATTAGGGCACATGACGGTGCGTACAAAAAAATTGGGCAAACGATTCTTTAATGCCTGCTGTTTAAGGTCACTCCTGACGAAATCCAAGTTTAAAAGTGCTCGCGTTTTCGGGGACACACCACTCGATACAGAAGCAACGCACAACTGTCATTTTTATTATTTCACGCATGCTGCGACGCAGCAAAGCTAAATCAACAAAATGACAGTTGTGCGCCGCCTCTGAATCGAGTGGTGTGCCCCCGAAAACGCGAGCACTTTGGAACTTGGATTCCGTCAGGAGTGACCTTAAAGCAAAACGAATAAAAATGAGAAACTGATCTTAATGGTTCTCATTCAACTCGAACACCATGCACAAGGAACACTTCGGTCTTTTTATGTTAATTATTAAACCACCAAAGAAACTAGATTTATTACGCGTGTTTAAATTTTTATTCATTTACGTTTTAATTATCAAATAATTATAAGTACGTAGGGGAACAGACGGCTTTGGCAGGTTTTGTTTCTATTATTGGCAGGGGGGTTTTTGTCGAACGAATTTTATGAAATTTGGCCACAATATTCTTCGATATGCAAAGAATGTTTGGGCCGAATTTGAGCATACTCAGTCACAAAAAAAAACCCTGCCAATAATAGAACAAAACCTGCCAAAGCCGTCATTACCCCTATTACAAAAATCCGATAAAAATGACGGAAGCAAGACAGAGGCAAAATAATCGCGAGCGCGGCACACTTCGATCTCCATGATAGCCAGGTTCTGATTTTTATGAAAACCACGGTATTAGGCGATGCGCGGAATTAGGGCAGGTCACGGTACTGTCTGTCATACACATCACATTACTTGGTGAAGTGCACAAATAGGGTATCTGTTCCATTATTAATAGCATGCTCCTATATCAATAACATTCGTAGGCAAGTTAACAGGCAAACAGGCAAGTTAGGCTGAATTTTTTGTTATCCGGCGTGCTCACTGCTGAAAAAAAATCACAAAAATGAGAAATAAAACAATTTGCGCACCAATTCTTTGTTTTCGAATGGTATTGATTTGTGTACATGGTATGAATTCAAGGAGCAGTTCCCCTATATAGCAGAAAATATTAGTAAATAATTATTGTGGATATTTATAACGATTCTATGACACTGCCCCGAATGTCACTAACCCGAACGCCAGTACCCCGAAAGGCTATTGCCCCGAATAACCCGTTACCCCGAATGGTCACTACCCCTAATTATCATTACCCCGAATGACCATTACCCCGAATTCGCCAAAAAATAAAATAAAAAATATGTACTCACTTACTTTATTAGATTGCGTTTCAATAATGAAGTTGAAAATAGAAACTGTTCAGTCAAAAGAAGCATATTCAAAATAATTAAAGTATGAGTCTTATTCCGGGCTACCGCGTTGGAAGCAAAAATTTACTTTTTCATTTCATTCTGGACAAATGCGTGCTTTTAAAGAAGGAGGCATTCACTCTTTTGTATTACATATTCCGGGCAAGTGCGTGCTTTAAAAGAAGGAAGCACTAGTTTTAAAGAAGGAAGCATTATTCCGGAGAAGCGGATGCTTTAAAAGAAGGTGTCATTTACACTTTCGCATTAGTTCGGGCAAATGTGTGCTTTAAAAGGAGGAGACGTTCACTGTTTCGCATTAAAAGGCCCACACATAGAATTCGTTTGCGTTGCGAGACATGCGCAAAACGTAACGCAAACGTACCCCATGTGCCGGACTCTTTATTCTGGGCTTGCACGTGTTTTAAGGGGTGTCATTTACTCTTCCAACTTATTCCGGGCAGATGCGTGTGAGAAATATATTCTTTCGCATTATTCCAGGCAAGCGCGTGCTTTCAAAGAAGGTGTCATTCATTATCTTTCCTTTTTCCGGGCAGATGCTGTGTGGTACTAGATGATGAGGCATTCAATCCCTTGCATTATTCTGGGCAAGCATGCTTTACAAGAAGGTGACATTTACTCTCTAATCCTATTCCGGGCAAGTGCATTAATATTATTTCTTGCTGAAGATATTTATATCCGTTTCATAGACAGGACATGTATTAAAGTAGAAGAAATAATTGCTTATTCTGAAAGTCACATCACGTTTTCACAAACTTCTCGTGAAGCCATACTGGCTTTCATTCTCTCCGCTGGTCTCTATATAACCACCGTCTCTGGCAAGGTCTCTGGAATTCGCATTATCCCGAGCTCAGATATTAGGATAATTGTTAGCATATGAAAAAGTAATAATTAAAATTATTGCGTAATATATTTAAATGATTTTCGGGGTAATGGCTATTCTGGGTAGTGGGGTATTCTGGGTAGTGGAATATTCGGGGTAGTGACCTTTCGGGGTACTGGCGTTCGGGGTAGTGACATTCGGGGCAGTAACATTCGGGTTAGTGTCATAGAACCATTTATAACATAAACTAGACGCAAAAAAATGTGATAATGTATTTTATTCCTTCAGGTACGCGAAGTACCAATGGTACGCTTTACCCAGCATTTGCCGTGCCTATGTATACAGAGATGATAAGTGCGAGACTTTTTCATTCTCTTTTGGATTCAATCCCTGGTTGTGGTACATCACTAGCTAGCATGAAAGAAAAGTTGTATTATTTGCAGATTTTATTTTGTCTTTGACTGTTCTTTCACATACCGAGGAATCGTTTATCGAGATACTTGTATAAATAAAATAATACATATACATCTTTCAATGTACTCTCTATGTTACGGTGTAGTCGTAAAAGATTTTACAAATGACTATAAAAAGCATAAAATTAAATAACAATATATATTTTACACGTTAAATCCTAGATTCACAAGAATGATTGGCTTTACAATGTGCTTAAAACTATAACCAAATCAGAAAAAAAGCAACTCGGTTCCAGCTGCTAGAAGTCTATTTTCCGTTGTTATTATAATACTTGGCTACTGAAAGTTTGTTTAACTCTAATCTTTTCGATCAGGAGTCTTCAGACGCAATGTTAAAGTGTCTCCGGGTTTACGGTTGTTAGTAATAATGTGCTCCAAAAGAACTAAAACTCAACAAGACTAAACATAATCATCTAAATTATTCAACTTAATATGTACACAATGATAACTAAACCGATGGTAAAACATGGAGAAGCGAGGAAATCACGGAGCAATTAAAACAATTTTAAATATGGTTCTACTAGGTCCAATTCTTCTTTAATAATTTGCGTGACTCTATCACAGGCTTTTTAGTAAATAGAGAAGTGAAACGAAGGATAAAATTTTAAATTTCTTGCATCTGAAATAAAATTATAAGAAATTGTAATCTAAGGAGCTTTTTGTTCTATCTTAAAATAAAGGAATGCTTTTTTTCAATTAATTTTTTAAACAATTGTGTGTAATCGAGATGAAATTTACAGAAACGAAAAGTCAAAATTTCATTTAAAATGAAATTTATTTGTACGTTATATGGCAACATATGATTGGAATAGAATTCTGATTTGTATCTTTACTAAAAAAGGCAATATGTAATTTATTCGTTTCTTTTTTACAAAATTACCTATTTGAAGTCAATTAGTTTGATAATAAAAAAAACTTTATCAAAATGTGAGCTTTTCAACTCATGGAAAACAAAATACTACCGTTAGAAAGTTTAATATTGGTTCAAGGTTATCTGCTAGCGTCACTTATCCATTGTTTTTTTTGCTGTGGTTCATTTTCTAGAGTTTTTGCTTAATATGTCTTCTTTTTTACACTTATAACACTAAACTTAATGCTAGAAGTTTATTTCTTCTGGTGTCATTGTTTTCACATTTTTTGCCCTTCCTTCTCATTACCTTTCGTTCCAGAAGTCATCTACTGAGAATGTATCACTCCACGAACGAGCGCTATGCTAGTTGTATGATTGGAATGCGTTTGGCAGGGAATCAATGAGGGATAAGAGGATACGATTCGCGAATGACGCAATCTCAATGGATGACGCTTTCCCGCGATTCCATTTAAATAGCATTTTATGTTATAGTTAATTTACATATATTACACCTATTCAGAAATGTACCTTAGATTATGTCTTCGTGGTATTGGGGGCGTGTTACTCGCGTGTTTGGTCTACGATGAGAGTCTATTTGACAGTGCATTTTGTGTCTGGTTGGATGTACTCGTGATCAGTTCTTTCGGAGTTCAATCAAATTCAAAAGCATGATTCAATCTAACAAATTCTACTTTACTTGGATTCCTAATAAAAGAAATGGATGCTTTCCAAATTCGCACAAAAATTCCATGTCTAATTTTCTTTTAGAAATAAGTTTAATAATTTAATAATGCCAGTTGTCAAGTCATATCGTGCAATTTATTTTCAAATCAGTCTCCTTTTAGATTTTCATACTTTGCAACACAAAACAAAAACATAATGCATAGTTTATAGCAAAGCGAACAAATAAAAAATATTATTACATACAAAATTTCAGAAACATTGTAGCTTGTATCAATTTATTGGATTTATTTTAATTTTTCCTTGCAAAACGAGTTTAAAAACTACGTCGGCCTTTTAATCAATTTGGAGAACTGTTATGTTAATCGGAAAAAATATGTCATTGCTTAATAACCCCTGTTCGCATAACAGTCTCATGTGAGTTTTCTCCATGTTGAGGGTTTGCTGAAGAAGTTCTCAAACTCGTCCTACATGGCGTAATACAAAACATTCTAATAAAATAATAAAAGCTGCATTTTTCTGAAACTTTGACATAGTATTCTTCGTCTGTATGCAATGCTAGGGGATTATTGATTGGATAATAGATATGTTAAATTTTCATGTAGCAGAGTATCAAAGTCTGGAATGTGACTATTATGCGAATAATTAGCAAGATAGGACAACACGAAAGGGTTTTGATTTCCAAATTTCTTGAACAAAGTATTTGATTTGATCAGAAACAGAAGGCAATACTAAATATTAAAATAGGCACGGGACTCTTATGCGAATCGGGGCAGTTAAAATGTTGTATTGCTCTTCAAGATGGCGTTAGTGCGAGAGAAATTATATAATATGAGGCTTGATTTGGACATGTGAGAGCAGCGAGCAGAAGATGTTACCATGATTCATTATAGTAATGTTTGCTTCTTCAAACCATCCGTATTCTTGATATTCCGTCATTTGTATATATAAAAATGAAATGGTCTTTGTTCGTATCCGCATAACTCGAAAACGGCTGGATGGATTTTATATATTTCCTCATGCAAAAATCACGAGTAGGGTTGAGTAAATCGTGAAAAACTAATATAAATATTCGTATGGAAATTTCGCAAGGGCAGTTCACAACGCGTATTTTTGCCTACTATGCAGTACAATGTCTGCCGACTAGTATAATATAAATATTGAAATGTTGAGATAGTAGTAACAAAACTATACCTAAAATTGTTTACGTCAGGTGAAACTATTAGAAAATTTGAAAAGAAAATATGAAAAAAATTATTAAATATGCATGTTATGAAAATTGTTAGAAATTTTTGATGACAATTTTAATTCTTTAGCCTTCTAAATTAAAGAGTCCATAAATCAAAACTCTATAAAAACAACAACAGACCTGAAGAGCAAACACAAACGTTATTTGTTAGTTAAGACTGCGGAAACTTTTGTAAACCTGTTTGTAAAAAATCATGAATCCACATGAATTAGAAACAAAAAAAAAAACGATTTAAACCAGGCGGTTGTAAATTTGGACGGTGCACAGATAACCGACTATCGGCTTTTAATACTTTACATTAGTAAAGCTCTCTCTAATAAGCATAAGAAATAATGCAATTGTTTCAGAAGATTTTGTTGATGTGTGTATGCCCATTGTGAATGAATTATTTCTTTTGTTGGGTTATTAAATGTGCTATTTAACGGTTAACCATTCATAAATTCATTTTCTGCTTGTTTTGTTTTACTATACAGAGATTTTTACTATCTCATATGAATTGGTGTTTTGTTTGTTATCGTGATCCTGCAAGTTTGTGTCATGCTGTCTTTACACACATTACACTCATCGCGGCTAGTTCATTCGATGTTGTCCATTGGAACAGCTGGGATTCCGGATTTTTAGTGCCTTTTTGTTTCGTATGAATGTTCCTTCAATCGGTTTTACCATGACGGTCCACTACTTTGATCGTTCAATTGTTTTTTTAAGTACGGAACAATGGATTAGCTAGCGATTGTTCAGAATCTGTCTACATCTAAAGTTACCACAGCGTTAAAATCAATAAAAGATTTAGCAAATTTGTGATCCTTATAGTGCCAATACTAAAAGTTTTGATAACAGCCTTGTTTTTTTATATTTTCATCCAACAATACCTTCTACAGATGTGTGTATTTTTGTTTGTCTGGTGGTAAAATGATGGAAAATGTATCCTTCGTTTATGCAATGTGTAGTCTTACTGATTTATCGCCATGCATTCAGTTGTTTGAGTAAATTCTTCAAAAATTAAAAGTACGTGAGAAAAATTCGTCGATAAAATACGTAAGAATTCTTCATAATTTGTCGGGATGGTGATTATGATATCCTGATATTTCCCTACTGGCTTAAGTAGGAGGTTTACCTGCTAGCCGTTCATACTCCACCCCCCTGGTTGGCAAGGCGAATTCGGAACCCTAGATGAATGCTGTCCACAGAGCTCTCCCGTTATGCTCATCTACAGTTAACACTTAATCGATAAACTACACAATATATGGTACGATTCTGTGCTGAACTTACAATTCGATTCTGACGATTGTAGGCTCACGTGTTTTGTTTGTTTTTGGTGGTTTAGTGGTAAGCAGCTGTCGTTCGGATTACTTTAGTACTTCTACGTAGTTTTCAGGAATCAATCCTGACTTACCGTGTAGGGTGCCCTCAAGCCAGCCCGGTTCATTGGAACGTTTTACTGCAATAGATTAACAAACAACGCAATAGATTAACAATAAAATAATATGAAAAAGCACACTATAAAAAGGTCAACCTTTTGAGTAAGATGGAACTAAAAGCATTTGAATGTGTAATTGTCAATAAAAAGTAGGCGAGGAGTTGAGTGATAAACAAACGACTAGACCCAACAGTCAACAATTTGGCGCAGCCGGTACAATTTTAGAGTGAGTATGGCATTTATTGCGTTTGTGCTTGCAACTACAAGTAAGGAAAATTCTTCTGATTCTGGTTTTGATTGCAATGATGCGTTTGGTTACGAGGCTGATTAACATTGTGATGATAAGACCGGGGTTTCCCGTGGTTTCTTGTAGTACACGACGAGGCGAGTCCAATTATAACTGTAGCGCCGAATGTAGTGCGAATCCGGTATGAAAGGTAGCGCCACCATCTACAAAACTGAGAAATTAATGAGTCCAAAAGTAATTCAAAGTACAAGAAAAGATCCGAGTACGGTATTCACCGAAGCGCCAAACAAATGTCAATATAGCGAGTGTGGAATATTTTTCCAATCGCAAGAAAAGATGCGAGACCGGTTTTCACCGCAGTGCCACCAAAATAGCCAAAAATTATGGCCAGATCCATACAACCACCTACGAACTCAGGTACCAGGACACACTGACCCCCGAAAATTAAACTAACAGATCAGTACAGTTGCTGATGAATAATGTGTACAGCCGCCAGACAATGGAGTGCGAGAGCGATACCCTGAATAGAGATGTCGTAAAATCCCGAATAATCGATTACTCTTGATTCTTGTCGATTATTGAATCGATTAATCATTGTATAGTAATCGATTCAAAATTAATCGATTATCACAACGATGAATCGATTAATCGAAATAATCAATTAATTTTCGACATCCTTATGATGTCGTAAAATTCTGATTAATCGATTAGTAACTAATCGATTACTCACGATTCATCTCGATTACTGAATCGATTAATCGTTGGGTAATAATCGATTCAAAATTAATCGATTATCACAACGATGAATCGATTAATCGAAGTAATCGATTAATTTGCGACATCTCTAACCCTGAACTCCAACTTATCACAAATGAATACCAGCCAACGGTCATAGCACTGCAGGAAACGCGCTTGTTGAACAAATCATATCTTGAGAAATTTTGTCGTGAAGAGTACGAATGGTCCATTCGTCCGGGACCACGATCAGCATCGCAAAACGGAGTTGGTCTCGCTGTTCATAAAAGTTCATCGTACAAATTTCTCCAGCTGAAAACACCTCTGCAAAAAGTAGCCGCACAAGTCGTATACCCTATTTCAGCCACCTACGCTAGCGTGTACATTCCGTGTCATACGCCACCTCAAATCTTGAGAGAAGAACTAGGGAAATTGCTGAGTGAGCTTCCAACTCCATTCGTATTAGCAGGAGACTTTAAGGGCCGATGTCCACGTAGCGTATTTGCAACGCTGCGTGCACGTGGCGTTGAAAAAAACCCACACACATCCAGTACCGAAATGTGGCAGCGTTTCAATGCATTTTGCGGTAAACGGCGGAAACAGCATCCTAGACTGAAAATTGACGATAGAATCGAAACCGAAGCCGAATGTATCGCTGAACACCTGGCCGATTTCTTTCAACAAGTTTCAGAATGCCCTGAGCAAGATGAAGAATTGCAAACAAATATCTTTGATGAATCACCGGTAGACCACGATCTAAACAAAGATTTCACGATTGATGAGCTGCTGTGGGCGCTGGATAAAGCTGGAACTAAGTCGGTGGGGATCGGCGATATTAGCTATCCCATGTTATGTCGCCTCCCCATCAGAGTTAAAATTCAACTACTCGACACAATTAACGACATCTGGAGAACCGGTAACATACCATCAGAGCATTAGTGATTAATCATAGATCTATAATCATGATTAATGAATAATGGGTTATTTAATCATTATTCATTAATCATAATCATACAAAAAATACGATTCAATCATTAATCACTAATCGTTAATCATAGATTTTTGCATTTAATCATTAATCACTAATGATATTCATGATTTTTTTTGAGTTTATTCATTAATCATCAATTTGAATCATTGCATACATCGCTTTTATTCATTAATGTTAAGTCCTAATCATACATTTTTTATACCTTTAATAACATAATTTGGTACTTGTCATAAGACGAGTTAATACAATCCCATTGAATTCCACCACTTAACTGTATCTTGACAGATACGTATTTCGACCTCAAATGTAAGGCCGTCTTCAGTGTCTCGTACTTGACTCGACTCGACTCGACTCGACGAGACACTGAAGACGGCCTTACATTTGAGGTCGAAATACGTATCTGTCAAGATACAATTAAGTGGTGGAATTCAATGGGATTGTATTAACTCGTCTTATGACAAGTGAAGACATTCCACTAAAAAGCTCAAAATAATGTTCTTATCATAATTTGGTAGAAAGGTTACTTGATTATTGATCACTATGCAAATAATTTAATTTGATTATTCATATACATTAATCATTAATCATATCGATCGTTACTCATTAATCATACACATATTGTGACAACATTTAATCACGATCGGTAATCGTTAATCATACTTCAAACGTTTTATTCATTAATCATAATCGTTAATCATTGTCAAAAATTAATTTAATCGTTAATCATAATCATTAATCATTGTCAAAAATGAATAAATCATTAATCATAATCTTTAATCATAGAGTTGAATGATTTAATCATAACAAATTTAATCATCCATTAAAACAGTTAACATCCAGGTAAAACAGTTGAACGCATGGTAAATAGACGGCTCATGGGAAAGCTAGAACAACAACAACTAAGGTACAGTGGGGCAAGTGGGTAAAGGAAATCGTATATTTCATGTTCATCAAGTCATATAAGTTAAATATAATATTGAAAATGATCATATTTATGACATAACGAATCATCTATCCAATCTTTATATGCCTGCGAACAAGATCTTTGAAAAATACTTTTAGGATACAAAATATTTGGAAAACAAAAAAATCGGTTTCAATTTTTCACTTGACCCACATGTGGGGTAAGTGAAAAAATGATTTTAAAAGAAGATTTTTTAGTATAAGAACACATTGTCTGTTCATATATTTCATGCAAATGATAATTATACTGAATAGAACATAATAGCCTATTCAGATTGGGCTATTTATGACTTTGTTAAGTGAGAGGGTATCCAATTATTACGAGGTGTTCAGACTGTAGCAAGATAATATATCTTGACGTTTCCATTTTCCTCATTTGCACGCTAATACAGGGTTGAATTCAAGGAGAGTTTTAAAATTTAATTTGCGAAATCAAGCATTTGTGTGGCGACAATTGAACATTTTTTCTGATCAAAGTTTCTACGAAAAAAAATATAAAAAAAAATATGAAAAGGAATTTTCGAAGAATATTTGAAGCTCTCATTAAGGATAATGAGCGAAGCTACATTCATTAGTTGGGTGCGCCGTTCTTCGGGGAATCAGACTATTCCTCAATTTATTTTTAAGTTTAAAAAGTATTTTGATTCTGTACTATGATCGAACGGAGATTTGATAGAAAAATTTAGATACTTTTGGGAATTCTCACAAATAAATAAAAAATGGACGATTGGACCAATTTTCAAGAAATATTATCGAACTAAAATGTATTTCCACCAGTATCTCCATGTATGAAGGGCAACTCAGCAATTTATTTTTTTTTTCAAAAATGGAAACTGAACCATTGCGTTCTACTCGACAATCAATGATACAGCTTCTAACAAAATCGAATCGTGTGAATGTGATATAATTTAAACTGGATTTTGGATGAATTAATGCATTACCAATGCATGTTTTATTTAAGGTTATTCTACTTTATATATACATCTCATTCAAATCGTACAGTTGTCCCACGTGAAAAATGTTGAAATCCAAAGTATATTAAGCCATTCAAGGAGCAGAATTAAAACAATTTATGAAATCATGTTTATTCATCACATATATTCGTTTTACAACCATTCCTACGCTTTAAATTGTCTTCCGCATTGGCCCTTGAACTTTGAAAATTTATTCGATTTGTTCTATTAAATCTAGGTTTAAGTTAAATACTTCATGTTAATTCTAGAAAGCATCTGTTTTTTAAACAATTCATGTTGAATAAGTGGAGAATAAATAATTATCATCATTATTTTTCATCATATAAAATGCTTTCCACAAAACCATCACAATCCGAGTTATTCTTCAGCGCTCAGAAGATTTCCATCGAACATGCATTCGACCCTGCTGCGACAGAAAGAGCATGACTGTCAACTACGAAACGAAATGAAAACAGAGAGAATTTTCTCTCTGGCAAAGAGAGCGTGACGCTTGTCAGTTTTGTTTTGTTGAATTTCTCCCTGCATTCCAGTTAGAACGAAAGCTCTCTCGTAATAATTGTTCGTAATAAA
This sequence comes from Armigeres subalbatus, assembly GCF_024139115.2. Lineage (NCBI taxonomy): Eukaryota > Metazoa > Arthropoda > Insecta > Diptera > Culicidae > Armigeres > Armigeres subalbatus. Next base: position 210,905,161 of record NC_085141.1, on the reverse strand, counting down.
TTCTTCATGACTCTTTTTAGCGGGTATCTTTTGACAGCGCAAAATGTATGGAATATTACGTAAATAATGACATCATAAAGCGTATTTACCCTGAAACGCCAATTATTATGTCATTAATGGCGTAATCTGAATAGGCTACTGTGCTGTGATCTGTTGTGATGCTTTTTGACACTTCATGAAAGTCAAAGGGCACTAGAGTGCCTCCATTAAATGATTTTTATGTTTTTATGTTTTCTTTACTTGAATTTTTTGAGATCTAATATCTCATCTCCATTTGTGTCTAACACTACTTTCTACTTCAGGTTTATAGTAAGATAATGAACCTTGGCGATAATGCAGAGAAATTATCTTTGAAATATTCATAAAACCTGGAATCATATTGTGTTTCATTAACAATCCACTTATGATTTCATTAAAGAGTCTACATAAATAATTTTATAAATTTCAATTAAATTAATCTTAATTGTTAATATATTTGCAATAGTAGTGATTCTTGTATTTAAGCTATATAAATAACATTTTTTCACGAATTATTTATCAAACATGGATTATTTAAAACACTGACACGCTTGGCACTTTGGATTCCTGATTTAGTATTACCACGTATCACTGTAATAACCAAATGCCTTCAATTGAGTTCGAATTGGTATCATTTGTTTATATACGCTTAATAGAAATTATTTGTGTTTGGAAAAATAGAGAAATGCATTCAGTGTCGGAAAATTTTCACTTGCCCCACCCATGGTAAAAAACAGGCAAAGCAATAAAAAATATTTTTTTTTTAATTTTTGATGTTCAATATTTTTGTGGCTGGAATTCAAAACTACAAAAGAAAACCAACTTATCAATGGACTAATTGAATGTGTTATGGAAACCAACATAAAAAAAATATTTGTATTTATTGACACGCAAAACAACTTGTGCAAAAGATAAACTTGAAAGGTTAATAAACTTTTACTCTCGCATGTTGAAATGGTTCATTATTTCATGTTTCACTTATTCAACGCATTGATTTGAATGGCCTTGTATGATTGTGAAGTGAAATTGAATAATTCTGTACTTCATTAGTGAAATAGTTGCGTTTTTTTTCACTTACCCCATTTACCCACTTACCCCACTGTACCTTATTGAATAATAATCAATTTGCCTTTCGTTAAGGCCGTGGCGTTGATTTATACTTAGCCGCTCTTGAAAAGTCGTTAAGGAAACCGTTGGACAACAATGCTCATTGTGAAATTTTAATGATAGATATCGCTAATGATGATACCGCCGACAAAACCAAAATTCTAGCAATTTTAAAGTCTTGGGGGTTTCAAGGAAGAATGTTGAAATTTGTTCAGAACTTCCTGACTGATCGTTGTTTCCGGGTAGCAGTAGGCGACAAGCTTTCATCAAAACGTGTACAACAGAAAGGAGTTCCGCAGGGATCCATTCTATCCGTAACCCTTTTTCTTGTGTTAATGGAGTCAATCTTCGAATACGTACTTCAAGGAGTGGAAATTTTTGTGTACGCCGACGATGTCATCGTAGTTGTGTCCGGCTCAAACCCTAAAACTGTTAGAAGAAATCTTCAAAAAGCTGCAAAGTTACTTGAGAAATGGAGTGAACGTATCGGTCTGAGTATTTCAACGGAAAAAAACTAACTTCATGCACCTGTGTAAGAAACGTAAACACCCCGAAACTCCCGTCTTAGTTATGGAGCAGAGGCCTATCCCGGAAGTCCAGCACGCACGAATTCTCGGAGTTACTGTCGATCGACGTCTGAATCTCAAAAAGTATGTGGGAGAAGTACGCAGCAAATGTCAGACAACTTTAAATTTCCTCAAGGCAGTTGGAAACCGGATGGAGGAAGGAGCAAGAAGAACACTACTTCAAATAGCTAGTGGAGTTTTGGTACCAAAGCTATTGTTTGGAATCAGTTTTGTGAATAGCGGTAGCACCACAAATATGAAAATGCTACAACCCATATATAATGCAGGAATACGAGAAGCAAGTGGAGTCTATCGATCAAGTCCCGTCGAATCGATAATGGCAGAATCAGGACAATTACCTTTTAACTATTTGGTTGTCCAAAAATCCGTATTCAAATCCATTCGTTTAATAGAAAGGGAGCATCTTCTCGGTGACAGACGAATAACAGCGCAACAAGAGGAAGTAAGCGACACAGCTAATTATCCCTCGGTGTATAGGACAATATTGGATTACGAAAACCTTACAGGTAAACTTTTCCCAAAAATCGAACGTTCAGTTAGTGCAAGAGGAAGGTCCTGGAATACTAAGAAACCAAGTATCGACTGGTCGGTAAAAAACGAATACAGGGTAGGACAACCGGCCAACAAAGCAAAACAAATTTACCTGCACCTGACGCACAACAGATACAAGCATTATAAGAAAATATTCACGGACGGTTCTGTCAACTCAGGCAATGTCGGTTTTGGCATTGCCTCCGAATCAAATAACGTTTCTATTGGGTTACCTAAAGAATGTTCATTTTTTTCGGCCGAAACAATGGCAGTTCTTTATGCTGTCGAAAACATCATAGATGATAATGAGCATACGGTATTTTTTTCGGATTCAGCCAGTGTATTAGAGGCTTTAGAAAATGGTCAGTCTACACATCCTTAGATCCAAAGATTGCAGTCCAACCTAGAAACAACACGTGTTGTGCTTTGTTGGATACCCGGCCATGTGGGTATAACGGGAAATGTAAAGGCAGACACTTTAGCTAAGCAAGGAACTAATGCAGAAATAATGGGTGTCCCAATACCAGGAGACGATGCCCGGCGATTCTGTAAAGATGTTCTTCGACTTCAATTGGAAAATGAGTGGCACCAAAACTCAAGTTTCCTCCGAACCATAAAAGCTTCTACACTTCCATGGTCAGATCGCCCTTCATCACTTGAACAGAGAGCTCTAAGTAGACTAAGGATAGGACACACGAATATAACACACAAACATCTTTTTAATAAGGACTCAAATATCTGTGAAACATGTAATATTCAATTATCAGTACAACACATACTTGTAGATTGTAGGAAATACGAAAAAAAGCGAAAAGAGATAAATCTTAAGGATAATCCTTGTGAGTGAGATCCTTAGTTTTGAAAAATGTGAGAAAGATAAACTTATTAGATTTCTAAAACAAACAGATTTGATAAGTAAGCTATGATATCAAAAATGTAGTAATGTAAAAATGTAAAAACGAGAGGATAAATAACTTCAAAGTTAAAATCCTTTAATAAAAAAAAAATTCAGCGCACAGTGAATAATAATTGTAGGCTGTGCAAAACTATTTCAGTATTTTGTGTATTATTTCAATGTTTAAAAATGGGGTGCTCATCTTGCCCCATTTGAGATTAATTATTCTAATCTAATTAGGCATGGTCAAACAATTCATTGTGAATATTTTAAATTGCCCTAAAACATTCTTTGATGACATATAAGATGTGTACTTGATCAATATTTTCATTAAAAAAAGTTTTTCTGCTTCCTTATAAGAAAATGCAAGTTTTCACCAACTTTTGCTAATTTATCTGTATTTCAAATTCATTTTATTTTTATCATATTTTTTCAGTGTCAAGTCTTTTGTTGGACTATAGTTTTACAGCGTGTGGGGTTATTTAAAGAGAAAAAGTCATAATATGTAGCAGTAAAATTAGGGGGTGCTCTTTTTGCCCCGGGTGGCGATCTTGCCCCGTCTTCCCCTAGAGCAAATATCTGGTCGTAGTAGTACACTCTAAAAAATCATCACGTCATATTCACGTGAAAAATCACGTAACTGATCTGTCTCGAACAAATGACGATTGTTACGTGACGTTAGTAATGCTCACCAGAAATTCACGTAACTTTTACTAAAAATCTTGGTGAATATGACTGTTGAGAGGACACCCCTATTCGCAACCAGCACTCAGCCGGTGGCTCATCATCTGACAGCCGTCAGATTGACAGACGTCGTCCGCGCCTAGCCAATGCGGAGAAATGTGATCACCTCGAATAGAATCGCAACTTGCTCGCCTTTAATCAAAGTCCACATGTCTGTCTTCTTTTAATAAAGTTTTAATTCGTTAGTTGTAAATATAATCGCGAGTTTTATTATTGCAACAGTTTGGCGACGAGGAAACCCGGTCGGTTCGCGGAATATCGTGTAAACAGTGGTTGAAAATTGAGATTAGCTGCAATGGCACAAGATGGAGCATCAAATTGGGTCTGGGTCAAAACGAAGCGGAAGCCATCACATTCCAGCAGGCCCTGACTCAGATTCTCACTCAACAACAGAGACTGATCACCCAATTGTCACAGCAAGTGTCGGCAACGCAACTTTGTTTGAAGGAGCTTTCTCGTGAAGACATCGCTCTAGATTCTTTGGCCAGTAACCTCACTGAGTTCCGATACGCCCCAGAAGAGGGATGCACGTTCGATTCTTGGTACTCCCGGTACTCGGAACTATTTGATAAGGATGCCAAAAAACTGGACGACTCTGCGAAAGTTCGACTCCTAATGAGGAAACTCAACCCAGCGGCGCACGAGCGATACACAAGCTTCATCCTTCCAAAGCAACCCAAGGAATTCACTTTCATCGAAACCATCGAAAAATTGAAATCGCTTTTTGGATCAGCTGTATCTATTTTTCATCGGCGGTATCAGTGCTTGCAAACTGTGAAAGATGATACGGAGGACATCGTAGCGTATTCGTGTAAAGTGAATCGTGCATGTGTGGACTTTAAACTTGCTGATCTGTCTGAGGAGCAGTTCAAATCCCTTATTTTTGTTTGTGGTCTCAAGTCGTCGAAGGATTCCGATATCCGGATGCGGCTAATAACGAAGCTCAATGAATCATCGGATATCACTTTAGGCGAAAATTGTGGAGGACTGCAAAGCCTAGTGAATTTGAAGAACGACAACGTGCTGGTGGAAAAACATCTCCGTCAGGTGTGCATGCGGTAAAGCAGAACATATTTTCCAAGTCAAAGTTTCAATCATCCGTTGCTGGAACCAGCAGCAGTGCAAATCAGCCGCGTTTTCCATGCTGGTCGTGTGGAGGAATGCACTTTTCCAAGGATTGCCACTTTCGGGAACACGTATGTCGTGAGTGTGGGAAGAAAGGACACAAGGAAAGGGTACTGTGTTTGCTTCACCGGAAAATTAGCAGACGGTAAGAAGAAAACCTTCGCCCGGAACCAAAAATCAACCAAGGTCGTCTCCGTAAACACCGTCAGTCGTGTACGAAAGTATGCAGAAGTACGAATAAATAATGTTCCAGTTCGTCTTCAAATTGATTCAGCATCGGACATCAGCATCATTATCGACGAAATGTGGAAGCAAATCGCTAAACAGAAGGTTACTATGCCAGTGACAGCTTCAGGAGAGCCGCTCAACATCGCGTCCGAATTTTGGTGTGCCGTGGCGATAAACGTTGTCTCCAAGAAAAAAAGGTTTGTGTCGTGTTATGGTACCAGAAATCAAGCTGTCGGTTTTGGATTTCGATTGGATGGATAAGTTCGGCCTATGGGATGTGTCTATCAACTCGTTTAGAAATCACGTTTGTAATCGATCCCAGTCATTCATGGCATCGATGCAGACGCTGTTCCCGAATGTTTTCACCAATAAGATGGGGCTATGCAGCAAAACGAAAGTCAAGCTCCAACTTCGAGGAAATCCCCGGCCTGTATTCAGACCAAAACGTCCCGTCTCTTACAGCATGGAAGGCGCAGTTGAAGAAGAAATTCAGCGTCTCCACAATCTGGGGGTCTTGAAGCCAGTAGATTTCTCAGACTGGGCTGCACCTATAGTGGTTGTACGGAAGCCGAACGGGAAAATTCGCATTTGTGCGGATTTCTCAACGGGGTTAAACGATGTTCTCGAAGCTAATCAATACCCCCTCCCGTTACCTGAGGATATTTTTCAAGGATGTCAGGATGTCGATACTTCAGCCACATAGACCTTTCCGATGCCTATCTCCAGGTGGAGGTGGAAGAAGGCAGTCAACAGCTTCTAACCATAAACACCCACAAAGGACTGTACCAATTTACGCGATTATCACCTGGCATCAAGTCAGCCCCAGGGGCATTCCAGCAAGTGGTGGATGCAATGCTCGCAGGACTCGAATTCACCAGTGGTTATCTCGATGACGTCCTTGTAGGAGGCAGAACGGAAGAGGAACATAAGCAGAATCTCGAACGGGTTCTTAGCCGTCTGCAGGAATATGGTTTTACGGTGAGGATTGAAAAATGCAGCTTCAGCATGGAGCAAGTCAATTACCTGGGACGAATTATAGATGGCGATGGTATTCGGACGGACCCGAACAAAGTTACTGCCATTGTCAACATGCCACCACCACATGATCTTCAATCATTAAGGTTCTATTCATTATTATGCCAAGTACGTCCCCGAAGTGCAGAAGTTGCGTTACCCTATGAATAAGCTACTGAAAGCTGGAGTCAAATGGGAATGGAATGCAGCCTGTCAATACTCATTTCATCGGTTCAAAGAGGTATTGATGTCATCTTTAGTATTAACACGCTACAATCCTCGACTGGACATAGTGGTGTCAACAGATGCGTCTTCTATTGGAATCGGTGCTAGGATCGCTCACAGGTTCCCAGACGGAACTATAAAAGCAATCATTCATGTATCCAGAAGCCGTACACCAGCCGAGGAAAACTACAGCCAGATAGAAAAGGAAGGATTAGCCCTGATATTCGAGTCACGCGTTTCCATCGAATGCTGTTCGGCAGACACTTCACTTTGAAACCGATCATAAGCCATTGTTGGCGATATTCGGGTCTAAAAGGGCATACCCGTTTATACCGCTAACAGGTTACAACGCTGAGCGTTAGCACTTCCTTTATACATATTCGACATTCAATATGTATCCACGAAGAGCATTGGTTAGGCTTATTTATTGCCGAGACTAATAAACAATCACATTCGTCCTGAAGAAGACTATGTAATTGCGGCAATCGAACTGGAACAAATTTTTCAGGATGCTGTTAATCAATCGCTGGAGTTCCTACCGCTGACGTACAAATCGATCCAGTCAGAAACTAAAGCAGACCCGATCCTCCAAGAAGTTGTTCAACATGTTCAGCAAGGATGGCCTGCCAACAAAAGTGACGTTGCCGAATCTTGTCAGCAGTTCTATCTTCGTAGAGATGGATTATCAGTTATATCCAACTGTCTGGCATATGGTGAGCGATTAATCATTCCGTTCCAGAAAAAAGTTCTCCAGATGCTGCACAAAGGTCACCCCGGCGTTGAAAGGATGAGAGCAGTTGCTAGAAGTTATGTATACTGGCCCGGAATCGACGACAGTATAGCCCAGCTAGTGCGTTCTTGCAATGAGTGTGCGTTGGCTGCCAAAACCAACAACAGAGTCAAGCTGGAATCCTGGCCAGTACCCGAAAAACCCTGGCAACGACTACATATGGACTACGCCGGACCAGTCAATGATTGGTACTACCTTGTTTTAGTCGATGCATACACAAAGTGGCCAGAAGTAATACCTACCCGTCGAATTACTACGTCTACAACTCTAGAAATGCTGCAAGGCATCTTCGCCCGTTTCGGAATGCCAGAAACGTTAGTCAACGACAACGGTCACCAATTCGTCAGTGAGCAGTTCGAACTCTTCTGTGACAGCAACGGTATACTTCATCTCAAGACACCACCATTCCATCCGCAATCCAACGGGCTTGCGGAAAGGTTCGTTGACACTTTCAAACGAACTCTCAAGAAAATTACGGCGGGAGGAGAGAGCCTTAGTGAAGCAATTAACACTTTCCTATTGTGCTACCATTCTACACCCAACCAAAGCACTCCAGAAGGAAAGTCCCCCGCGGAGTTACTACTTGGTAGTATCATTAGATTTGTTGAGACCACCAACTGCATACCACAAAATTGAGAACAACAAGCAAGATAGTCAATACAATCGCAAACATGGAGCCAAGATCATCAACTACTGTCCTAAAGATTTGGTTTGGGCGAAAGTCTACAAAAATAATCGTTGGAAGTGGGAAGCTGGCCAGGTTCTCGAACGTGTAGGAAGTGTCGTTTACAACGTTTGGTTGCAAGGGAAAAACATACTTATTCGTTCGCACTGTAATCAGTTACGAAGTAGGTCGGAGTCCGATGAAGTTCATACTGAAGAAGAACAGAAGACATCTTTAATTCCATTGGATATACTGCTTGATTCGTGGGGTCTGAATCAACGTCCTACACAACCAATCGAACCACTGTTTGATCTTGATTCGAACAGTATTTTGGAAGAACCTGTACAGCGGCCGAGAAGTTCAAACAGTAATCGTCAACGAAGACCTCAACGCCTTCCAAAAAGAGCTGAAGAACATCAAATTCAACCTCGCCACTCTTCGCGAAATCGAAAGGTGCCAGTGAGGTATGATCCTTACCATCTTTACTAAAAAGGGGGAGGTGTTGAGAGGACACCCCTATTCGCAACCAGCACTCAGCCGGTGGCTCATCATCTGACAGCCGTCAGATTGACAGACGTCGTCCGCGCCTAGCCAATGCGGAGAAATGTGATCACCTCGAATAGAATCGCAACTTGCTCGCCTTTAATCAAAGTCCACATGTCTGTCTTCTTTTAATAAAGTTTTAATTCGTTAGTTGTAAATATAATCGCGAGTTTTATTATTGCAACAATGACTGTATATCCACGTAAACAATTTAAGTGAGATTGTGTTAGTGTGATTGCAGCTTCGGCATTTGCGGAAGACCTCCATTGTAAACAAGAATTAATAATACATAACCTAAACATAATGAGACTTCGCGGGCGGAGGTAAGTGATATTTCAGGTGCATCTAGGCGGATATTTTCCGTGACTGCATTTCTCCTCTTTGAAAAAAAAGCAACGGACGTTGGATAAAATTTATTAGATTCGTTAAAAAATTATGTGAAAAAGAGAAGGAAGCTACATGGAAGTCTAGAGCTACAGTTTACAGCCTAGGTTCCACTACTTTTTGGTTAATTAACACCGGCAATATTAGCAATTTTCGAGCAGGCAACTAGTTTCAAATTTTCAGCGATTCTCATTGACATAATTTCTCAACAAATCTGATAAATTTAATACAACATCCGCCGATTACATTGTTTTTTCTTCAATAGTGTTTCTGCGATAACTCCAAAGCGGAATGACAAAATGACGACATTCCCTGTCAATAACGCAAAAAAGCTTCCCTTTTATGGGCAGTCCCTGTTCATTTTTGCATTCATTCCAAAATCACTATATTGCAATACATTTCAAAACATGTAGTGGTTACCTGCTGTCTTGTAGATTTCACTAAAATTTCTCGTAGCCAGTACGTACAAATCACGTCAGGTTCACCTGATAAAACACGTAACTACTTTCAAGCTTCACGTCATTAGTACTGGAAGATCCAGTCAGAGTCACCGGATAAATCACGTAACTCAAGGAAACTAAATTTTGTTCAGGTTACTAGTCATTCAGGTCACTCTTACGTGAAAAGTAGGGTGGATGAGAACCACATTTGTTTTCAGGTAAATATGACGTAAAGATTTTTCAGAGTGTAGTCAGTAACCGTTCTAGGGGGAGGAAACAAGGCCATTGCTTCTGCTTCATTTGCAAAAAGTCATCAGCTGGAGTTTGAGATTATTGTTAGTGTCAAAACATCATTTACTTAGAGCCCTCTTCGGAATTGAAAAGAAAAGTAGATGAAAACTACACCACGAGTCCGAAAAAAAACCGAAAGTAAGGGCATGGAATTCGGAAAAGGGTTTCTACCTATATATCTAACCAAATTGTTGTTTGTGTCAGACGGTCAGTCTTGTATCAGATCAATTAACTCAGGAACAACCGGCTGGATTTAAGACAAATTCGCTTGGTTTGCTGATATAAACACATGTGAATTTCCCTGAAATAAGCTTTAAAATGCAAGGTTTTCGATCAACTTACCATTAGTAATGATTTGATTGGGTTCAAACGAGAGCTCTCCATCATTTTCCGCTAAGCATGCGTATAGCGTCCTCACTCGACTGAAATAAATACACCTTTGATTAAACGCTTATCACATCTATCCACACAATTCCGAACTTACAGATTATCCCTAGGCGTCACAAGTTTCGTATGGCGGGTGAGACCTTTCGTGCGTTGCGTTTTCTTCGGGATATAACCTTGACTAGAATCGTCCCGAATAGAAAACTTGCTGAGCGCACTGCTGACTACACCGATGCTTCCGTTACCCGTACCATACTCCCAGCTGGGCATCACCCGGGTGCTTCCTCCGTATGAGTGATTTAAATCGCGACTAGAGGAGGAACACACCGATTCGTTGGAACTGCTGGTGGAATTTATCCGATCGTAGAGGGACAGGTCTTTCCTAGTACTCGTGAGATTGGAATCGCTGCTGGTCATCGGATTGGGATGACCCATTTTGTGCATGGCCGTTGTTGTTCCGTAAATGCTATCCGATCCCGCGCTGCCTCCCCGAACCATTGACATCGGCTCACCCCGACTGTGCAGCAGGTGAGTCTGATAGGCGCTCTGATAAATCTGACTGCTTCCTCCTCCTCCTCCTCCTCCTCCACCTCCTCCTCCCCCGCCATCCTGCCGAGCCAGGTGATGGTTATGGCTGGGAGGAGGGCTGTTATGACTACTGATGGTGATTGTGGATGGCGCGGATTTCAGATAGGTAGTCTCCCGCGTGTCTATGCTTATCTCACGAGGCGACAGGGTTGTGTCCCGCAACAGAAATGGCGTGGAGTTATTCATTGTCGTGATAATCTTCGGTTTGGCTTCGTAGGTGGGATAGTGGTTTGTTCCTTTGCTGTACAGGGATAATCCGTTGGAAATGTTTTGAAGGCTAGAGGACATTACGGGTTCGGTGTAGTTGGATTTGGCCACGACCCGCACAACAGGCTGTGAGTAGGTGGAACCGCGTTCTTTGGCGTAACTTCCTCCGATGATTCCTCCACCGCCACCTCCTCCACCACCGCCACCACCACCGATTCCCCCATAGGAACGTGGCATTGCTAACGGTGGGCTAGTATTAGTGTGTGGTCTGTAAAAGTCGTATTTGATTGTTATATTTCGTGTAGCTTATTTAAGAAAAATGCAATAATAGAACAAGAGAGGCAAGCGTTTTCCTACAAAGGCAAACATCATTAAAAAGGAATACCTCATAATTTGGTAAGGCTCCCCGAGAGATAAAGAAAATCGTTTCGAACAATATCTTCGTGCGTCTGAGCAACTCAAAACAAAACTATTTCTTCGTAACAGAAAGTGTCTGGTTTGTAAATGAATTGAAAGTATTTAGATCCTTGAACTAAAAGTAACGCAAAAACGAATTACTTACAGGTACTCCGTGTTCTTCCCAGGTTGCGATTTGAAGATTTTATCGTAATTCTCGATCAGCATCTCTATCACAACGTTGTTGAACTTGATATCTAATATGGCAGCAACGGTTTCCTCTGCTGCACGCAGCAGGGTTGGTCCAAAGACTACTCCTAGATTGAACACCGACATCTTATTCTTGTCCGATTTCAGGGAAACGCTGAAATAGGGTGACAGTTGAATCGACTGAATAACATTTCGTGGTTACGTGGCCATCAATAATATTTCACAGGAAATTTTTGTACACAATTTAATATAAAATAAGTAGTATAAAAGAAAAGTAAAAAAAATAATACAAAAATAAAATGCAAGAAAAAGAAGAACAAAAAATGAGACAATCAGAATCGAAAATAAAAATAACTATGAATGACAAAAAAAATAAAATGATAGGCTATACGTTTTTATTACCAAGATTACTAAGTACTTACGATTTCAAATGCCTTATTACAATGTCCAGCATTTCAAGGTGGCTTTTGGGTAACCTATGTATCAACGTATGAACGTCATTTATCCGTTGCTGTCGGGTTTCTTGCTCTGAAAATGATACCTTAGTAGAAATGTTGAGACATATTTGATCGGATAACACTCACTGGCCGAAGCGATAAACGAATGGTGCAACCGAAAGGTCATCAACGGTTCGTTTAGGTTCCTTAAATAGTGCTTCAGTGCGCTCGCTATCGTCTTACTCTCTAACACATCCGAGCTTTGCTCATCATTGAAAAACATCAATCTATCCTGTTCAGTCTTTTTTCTGTCTAGTCCCATGTTCAATAACTTCGTTATCTTTGTACTCACACCGCCAATGCGGTATAGACCCTAAGGAAAGGTACGTAAAATCAATGAAGTAAGGCATGACTTCAATAAGTTCGAAAAAATTACTAACCTCTTCCTCCAACCCCCGCCGTTCCAGTACTTCTATACATTTTCGCACAAAGGCGAAACCAACATCGTCCAGATTCCCATCCTCGTTGTGGTGCGTCGATGGTATTGGATACGTCTATAATAGTTAGAACTTCATTAATCAACACTCTCGGTACGGATTTAGGCGCCCTCATCTTACCGGTTCCTTGCCATCCATCGCATTTAACCATGCTTTGCGATCCTCTTCGCTGAGCGCTTGAAATGTGTACGTAATGGCAGGTCTTTCGTCGAAGATCAAATCGAAACAGTACCGCTTCTCAAACTCGGATAACCTCCGCGTGCACGATGCCAACGTTAGCACTTCCGTCGATGTTTGCTGCTTAGGAAGAATCGGAAAATAAATGTGGTTATTCAACCGACCAGGGAAAAAAAATATGTAGTACTTACCGATCGTCCCGACATTTGGTTGAATTGAAGCATTGAGAACCGTTTGTTCTGCTTTTTGTACGTACAATAATATTTGGACCATGTTGCAGTGAATGCCTCTGTTGGAGTGAATTTGAAGTATTTAATTATAATGTGTTTGTTTTAGAATATGAAACTAAATTGTTCACAAGTTATTTTCTATATTAGAGTGCGAAGTCAAACATTAAGAATGAGATTACGAGATGAGCCAGCCTCGGGCCAAAAATCTCGTTAATAAAGAATGAAAAAAGAATTAGTTTTCAATACAAAATGTGTGCGATGCGCGCTTTTTTTCGAAAAGATTTTTCTACCGTCCGACAAATGTCGTCCAAATATCACATTTATTTAATTTGAACTGTTATTTCATTACTTAATATGTATTATATGTGAATATTATCATTTAAAATGTATAAATGCTAATATTATCATCTAAAATAAGAGACACAACTACAGAGATTTAATTGTTCCGTTGGGACACGGCAGGCATGGAGTTATTTGAATATAGAAGTGCATTTGAAAGCAAACGGAGGGATTCTTTTGGTGACGCAAATTTTGGTGATAAATCGCACGACTTTCCTTCTTCCAAGCTTCCGTATGAAGGAGAAGGGAAGAGTATCAGTATGGAGTCTGACATTTTCTTCACCAGCAAAAAAAGATGTTTTGTTTTGCTCATATATCATCGCGTGCAAGGGTCTCTATCGACGAGTACTGGCTCTATGTTTCTTATATGACATCTCTGAGCTTTGGGGTTTCGGTGAGTTTTTCGAGCAGCTAGAAGGTCTGGTGGGCGGTGACTTTACTGCGCATTATATTGCAGGCGAAGGGTGAGAGTGGTTACATCAATTAAACGGTCTTAATCGATTCATCGCCGGGACCAGCTATGACAGCTAATGCACGAAAACGGATTTCCGGATAAACTGATACGGTTGATCAAGGCGACGATGGATCGGGTGATGTGCGTAGTTCGAGTTTCAGGGGCATTCTCGAGTCCCTTCGAAACCCGTAGAGGGTTACGGCAAGGCGATGGTCTTTCGTGTCTGCTATTCAACATCGCTTTGGAGGGAGTAATACGAAGGGCAGGGATTGACACGAGTGGTACGATTTTCACGAAGTCCGTCCAGTTATTTGGTTTCGTCGACGACATTGATATCATGGCACGTAACTTTGAGAGGATGGAGGAAGCCTACATCAGACTGAAAAGCGAAGCTAAACGGATTGGACTAGTCATCAACACGTCGAAGACGAAGTACATGAGAGGAAGAGGCTCAAGAGAGGTCAATGTGAGCCACCCACCACGAGTTTCTATCGGTGGTGACGAAATCGAGGTGGTTGAAGAATTCGTGTACTTGGGCTCACTGGTGACCGCCGATAACGATACCAGCAGAGAAATTCGGAGACGCATAGTGGCTGGAAATCGTACGTACTTTGGACTCCGCAAGACGCTCCGATCGAATAGAGTTCGCCGCCGTACCAAACTGACTATCTACAAAACGCTTATAAGACCGGTAGTTCTCTACGGACACGAGACCTGGACGATGCTCGTGGAGGACCAACGCGCACTGGGAGTTTTCGAAAGGAAAGTGTTGCGTACCATCTATGGTGGGTTGCAGATGGCGGACGGTACGTGGAGGAGGCGAATGAACCACGAGTTGCATCAGCTGTTGGGAGAACCATCCATCGTTCACACCGCGAAAATCGGAAGACTGCGGTGGGCCGGACACGTAGCCAGAATGTCGGACAGCAATCCGGTAAAAATGGTTCTCGACAACGATCCGACGGGAACAAGAAGGCGAGGTGCACAGCGGGCAAGGTGGATCGATCAGGTGGAGGACGACTTGCGGACCCTCCGCAGACTGCGTGGTTGGCGAAGTGCAGCCATGAACCGAGCTGAATGGAGAAGTCTTTTATGTGCAGCACAGGCCACTCCGGCCTTAGTCTGATGATAAATAAATAAATAAATCGATTCATCGCCGAGGTGGTTTTGGACAAACAGTTGATGGTCGATTGCTCGGACACTCGAATGACTCGTCTAAGAGAATACCTTGACTATTTTAGGTGACCATCTATACCGAGAGCCTGACTCGCAGGTTTGCTTGATGAACCTTGATGGACACACACAACAGCAAGCACTTCTCAATCACGGTTTCCATCTTCAGGTGACCGAATAAAAGGACGACACGATAGAAGTAGCCTTATGATCCCGTTGTATGACCGGTTTACCGCCGAAACCAATTGGATGTTAGTAGCTTTATCGGAAAGATTATAGCAGCTGTTGGCTATACAGTACAGAATTTGGCAACCTTGTCCGATGATGTGAACTTGAATATAATAATGCCATGTCAACAGCGATAAGAGCAATAACGACAATAGCGAGTTGATTGAATTGTAACGATACAAAGTTATTTTTAAACTTTTTAAACGAAATTTTCAGCCCGAGACTGGTTTGTCTCATCATCATCGGCGGCGGCGGCGTGGTGGTCACTGTTGCCCCGGCGGCGCGCCGTTGACTTTCATCGGCGGCGGCGTGAACCGGCCTGGATGAAAAAATCAATGACTGGAAAAATCAATTTTAATGCGGGTTTTTGGATTCATACGGTTTTGATTCACACGACAGGAATCGCCCGTATACAAATCAACTTCAGTGGATTAAAATTGCAATCAGAGTGTAAAATAATCGAAATTTTTTGGTGAACTACACCTTTCTTCACTTGTCAGCTCACTTCCAGACACATTCATAGTCGTCTCTGGACTGTCAATATTCAGTTGAATATTAGTCATTGAATATTTATGCACATTTTACAAATTGATAAATTATCTGAAATCTGAACACGTTTCAAACGAGTAAAGTAATGTATCACATAGAACTAAATCCGATTTTCATCCGCAAGGCATTTTCAACTGTAAACATCAACATAAACAATGCTAATTATGTTTTTTCTGCACCTGTGTGCTTACACTCAGTGACAGTCGAATGAATGAGTTTTTGGAGTAGTCGTCTGACTATGTCATTCTATGTTTTGAATATTCATGCGATGTTTGTCAAAATTCGGACCGAAGTTGCTTAATGAAGATGAATATTTTATGCTCTGATTGCAATATTCTACGTTTGCCGATCATCAAGCAGCACATTCAAAATAGTCAATTGTCGGCGACACTAATCAATACCTGATTTCAAAATGTTATTAATGTTAAAATGTTATGATCAACATAAATAAAAATAAATACTAGCTGAGTAAGACTTGGGATGACCAACCAAATTTATTTTTTTCCTGAAATTTGGTTAAATATGCCAAAAAAGTTCTTGGTGTAGTCCCTGAAGGAATTTCTGGAAACTAGATTTTTTTTTAGGAAATTTCTACAGACATTTCTAAGTAAAGTTCATAAGGAATTCCTTCGTAAAATTCTATGAGAATTCCTACAGAAATTTGTATAGGTGTTCTTTCTAAAATCCATTCACGTTCTCTTTGGGAAATTCCTTTAGTAGAGCTAATCCTGCAGGAATTCATTCGGAAATTTATTCAACAATGAACTAATTTCCGATGGAATTCCTAAAAGAGTTTTCCAAAGGAATTTCCAAACGATTTCCTGAAGTAATGTCGGATAAAGTTTTTGAAGGCAATCCGGCAACATTTTTGAAGAAATTTCCGAAAAAACTGTGAGAACTGAAGGAATTCTCAAAGAAAAATCAGTAGAAACCCTTCAGGAAAATTTCGAAGAAATCCTCACAGATATTTTTAAAGTCCTAACAGAATTTCAAATAAATTTCCCAATATTTTTTTAAAGGAGCGTTGATCCTAAAAAAATCAAAAGAAATGGAGAATGTTGTGAAGAAATTCCTGAGGAAAATGTCCAAAAATTTCATTTCAATTACCTATACCTATGATGGTCGTACACTCCCTGTTGTCCGGAGGAAACCCGAATTTAATTTCCAGGTTGCTCGTTCTTGGGCCGCCTGTCGTCAGTCTCCCTGCACACCGGCTGCACGAGCATCTTTCTCGATTGCTCACAGCCACCGAGTCCGGGGTCTACCCCGGAGCCAACGTCTCTTCCACACTCCCGGAAGGTTTTTTGCTGGTCTCTCTTCCAGCATACACAGTACATGTTCAGCCCACTGTAATCTACCATATTTTATCATCCTGCCTTTGTCTGCATTTTTATAAACTTGTACCACAGACAAACAGACATAACACTCGTCAAATTTCCATCGTTCACTAATTTACTGATTAATTCAAATAATCATTAGTTGGCCAATCGATCACTAGTGGCGCCCCCATCGGATTTGCTCGAATTTGACGTTTGCTCACTACTGCCATCTGGTTCGCGATTTGCCCAACTTACTGAAATCAACAGATGTCGTCAGTATTTAAACGACGATGAATTTGATGAGTAAATGTTCAATGTGTTATGTCTGTTTGTCTGTGCTTGTACAATCGTGATTCATTCGTTCTTCTGCGTCATTTACTATTCTCCACTGCGCAGTATTTTCTGCTCACTGCATCACTGCAACACTGCATCTTTTTGCCAATGTCATTTGGCTGATAGTTGTTTGGCCGAATATACCATTTTGCCGAACAGACCATTAGACCGAAAGTCATTTGGCCGCAGGGGCGATTGGCTGAAAAGCCCCAAACACATTGTTAGCGGAACGGCAACGGAAACGGCAAATCTGACAGAAAATATATGGGCTAACTGTAAAATTTGCCGTTGTCGCCGTTCCGCTGACATTGTGTTTGGGCCTAAAGGGTCGTTTGAAAGAAATGGTAATTCGGCCGAAAGGGTCGTTCGGCCGAAAGGGTCATTTGGTCAAAAAAGTTGTTTGGCCGAAACGGTCATTTGACCAATGGGTCATTTGGTCAAAGGGTAATTTTGCCAAACGGGTCTTTAGGCCGAAAGGGTCATTTGGCCGAAAGGGTCATTTGGCCGAAAACGTCGTTTAGCCGTAGAAGTAATTTGGCTGAATAGGACATTTGGCCGAATAGGTTATTTGAAAAGTGAGAAATTAGGAATGAGAAGAGAGACGTCTCAAATCTCATTCCTTATTTCTTACTTCTCACTGTAAAAAGTGAGAAGCATGAAGTGAGTAGTAAGACGTCTCACTACCCACTTCGCACTACTAACTTTTCACAGTGAGAAGTGAGAAATGGGAAGTGAGTCATCTCACGTCTCACTTTCTACAATGAGAAGAGATAAATAAAGAGTGAGAAGTGAGACGTCTCACTATTCTCTTTATTGTGAAAAGTGAGTTGGACGAAGTGGGTAATGAGACATCTCACTATTCATTTCATGCTTCTCATTTTTTACAATGATAAGTGGTAAATGAGGAGTGAAAAGGGAGACGTCTCAATTCTCACTTTTTACAGAGAACAGTTAGAAATGAAAGTGAGTAGTGAGATGTCTCACTTCTTTTTCTTCATTTTTCTCTTCTCACTGTAGAAATTGGGAGGCGCGAAGTGAATAGTGAGACGTCTCACTGCTCACATCGCGCTTCAAATTTTCTTAGTGAGATGTGAGACGTCTCACTTCTCACTCCTCATTTCTCTTTTCTCATTGTGAAAAGTGAATAGTCCGAAGTGGGTGAAGAGTCGTCTCACTACTAACTTCACGCTTCTTTCTTTTCACAGTGAGAAATGAGGAATGAGAATTGAGACGTTTCTCTTCTCACTCACAATTTCTCACTTTTCAAATGACCTATTCGGTCAAATGTCTTATACGGTCAAATGTCCTATTCGGCCAAACGACCGTTCCGGCCAAATGACCCTTTCGGCCAAAAGACCCTTCCGGCCAAATGACCCTCTCGGCAAAATGACCCTTTCGGCCAAATTACCCTTTCGGCCAAATTTCGGCCAAGTGGAATTCGGCCAAATGGCTTTCGGCTGAATGGGTTTCGGCCAAACGACCCTTCCCCTTTACAAAGGTAGTTTTCTCAGTGTCTGTAGGTAGCTTCTTAAAGTAACCAAAAAATTTACTAGTTGGAATTTTCAAAGGATTACCTGGAAAAAAATCTTCAGAAATTGCCTAAGGTATATTTGAAAGAATCCCTAAGGTAATTTCAGGAAAAATGTCTTGATGCTAAGGAACCCCTAGAGGAAATTCCAAAAAAAATACAAAAAGTATCTTCCGCTGGAATTTCTCAATTAATTTTCGAAGAAAAAAACTTGATGAAATTTCCAAAGTAATTCGTAATTGAATTTCTGTAGGAGTTTTAAGAGAGTTTTTGGAGGAATTCTGAAACAATTTCCTAAGGAACTCCTCAAACATTTTTCGTAGATATTTCAAAAAGAGTTTGTAAAGTATTTTCAGAAGGTATATCCGTGTTTCTGAACGAAATCTTGACGGAATGTCCAAAGGAACTTGCGGAGAAATCTAAGAATATCAGAAGTTCATTCAGGAGTTACTTTGAAAAATCTTTCAGGAGTTTCTTGGATATTCTTTCTAGAACCTGTTCAATAATTCTTAAGGAAATTTTACCCTAGAACTTTGCAAGGTGTACCAAAAGAGTTCTTAGAGAGAAACTTTCGGAGAAATATCTCAACGATTTTCTCAAGGTTTTCTTTAACAAATTTCTGAAAGAATGCGTGGATGAATTTCCGAACTAATTCCTGAGGGAAATTCCAAGGAATATCCGAAAGAATCCGAAAGACATTCTGGAATTCGTTTCCGGAATTATTTCAGACATACCAGAAGGCATTTCCTCTGAAATTCTGTTAGTTATGAAATTCCTTCAAAAATACTTGCAGACATTCCTTTATGGATTTCTCTGGAAATTCCTTTAGCAATTCTTTGGGGAAGTCTTTCAGATATGCCTCCAAAAACTTTTTCAGCAGTTCCAACGGAAATTATTTTTGAAAATCAATTCAGGTTCTCTTTTAAAAATGCCTTCGAAAATTCTGTTGGAAGCTCCTATACTAGGGTGGCTCAAAAAACACCTTTTCAAATTTTTTGATGGGCTGCCCTCTTATTCGGTTCTATTTAATGCCCTGATGCTCTGGACAAAATTTCAGCCAAATCGGTCAACGTTTGGGCGGTGCTAAAATCCTTGGAAGTTTATATGGTAAAATGTATGAAGAAACATCGAAAAACAGTGATTTGCAGTTGGACGGCACAATTTACGTTCAAGAACTATGATACTCATTCAGTTCTTGTAGAGTTGAATACAGGTTGTCATGCTGAAACCCGCGAGAAGATTAGAGTTTCTTAGGCAAAGATATTAGCATTTTACTGGAGTGTTGTAGGGGTGAATTTATTTCTTTTCGAAGGTAAAAGAAACGAAATGTGCTCAAACCCCTCTTCAGAGAAATGCTAATAACTTCGCAGGACAAACTCTAATCTTTTCGCGGTTTTCAGCATAATATTCTGTATTAAATGCTTCACTCCCCGTAACGCTGGGTAGACAGATCTACCACGGTCACATTGTCAGCTACAGGCAAATCCTGACCCAACGAATACCTTCCCCAATATCCAACTCCGTGGTACTTATGAGGGTGTCGCTGAGTCGGGAGCCTTGCGTTAAGTAAGTACTACACCAACACTTCCTTCCCCTCCCAAGTTACGATGAAGGTGGGCGTGGCCAGGAGTAGTAATCCTCATGGTTTTGTGATTTTTATCCTAGATTGAAATCAAGGACCACACCCACCTTGATTTCTGATAGCAATCTGAATAAGGATTTCAAAAGAAAAACATGAGTATCACTAGTGTCCAATCTACGAAGTACACCGTAACTATGCTATGCTATGCTATATTCTGAATTAAATGCTTCACGATCTGAATGAGTATCACAATTCTTCATCGTAAATTGTGCCGTCTAACTGCAAATCACTGTTTTTGGATGTTTCTGGATACATTTTTCCATATAAATTTCCAATGAGTTTAGCACCGCCCAAACATTGACCGATTTGGCTGAAATTTTGTCCAGAGCATTAAGGCAACAAATAGAACCGAATAAGAGGGCGGCCCAAAAAAAATGAAAAAAGTTTTTCCCATACTAATTTGAGCCACCCTATCCTACACCCTGCAGAAATTTCTTCAAAAACTTCTCCAAAAAATCATTTGAGAACTCCTCACGATTTCTTTCCTTAAATAATCTAAAAAAAATCCAAGATTCCTTCGTAGATTTCTTAAGAAATTCTTTTGGAATTTCTTTCCGGAAATCCTTTGAAAAATAATTAGAGAATGAAATAGTTTTCGATTGAGTTACTAATTGAATTTTCGAAAGAGTAAAACGACAAAAAAATAAACATTAAATACTGAAAAATTACCAAGGTATTACTTAAAGAATTTCGGAATGAACTCGTGAAAGCATTTTTGGAGGAATTCTTGCAGGAAGTTCTGGAAGGATAATCGAAGAATGTTTTGAAGGAATTGCTGGTAGAAGTTCCGAAGAAGTTCCTTGAAAAGTTCTAAGAAATCTATAATGTAATATCTGAAAGAATTAATTTAACCCTTAAAGGCGCAAGGCGATTTTTTTAGAATTCGTCGGAAATATTTTTAAAGTAAATAACCATTGGAATTATTAACAATAAACGTATTTTCGGTTTGTTGTTTTAAAACAACATTGCGCATTTAAGGGTTAAGGAATTCATGGAATAATTGCCGAAAAAAATTCATGGGAGAATTTTCCGAAGTAATTCTCAAAAAATCTCCGAAAGCATTGCTTAAAAAAAGTGTTGATAAACAATTTCCGAAGAAATTCATTATAGAGATTCTAGAGGAATTCCTTAAGGAGTCTTGGAACAAATTTCTAGCTTATTTTTCGTAGGAACTCCTGAAATATTTTTTTTGTATACATTCCATAAGGAATTTCCTAAAGAATTTCGTAAATGATGTTCTGAAGAAATTCGTAATGTAAATTCTGAAGGAATTTTCGGAGAAAAAATAATTTCTGAAGTCACTCACAGGTTTAGGTGCTCGTCTGAATGCCAAAGGCTTGGCTTAGATGAATTCCAAAGATCAGTTAAACATTGTTTGTGTTATTCTACTTGGTAGAAGAAATCCACTAGATGAAGCCTCATGCAAACTCATAAACTAATCAACCAATAAATTTATTACAGACAATGTATTTCACCACACTGACTTAGAGACATCATCTCGTAAGGTAGATTTGAAATTGAATGCTGACGATTTCCACCTTTTCACCATTTATGAACTATCATAAGACGAGTTTAGTACTATTCCAATAAACTCCACCATGTTGTATTGCTTTACAGATACGTATTTCGTCTTCAACTGGAAGGCCATCTTCAGTTTGTACTTTACTCGACTCGACTTAAGTTAATTGATTTTTTCATTGCGATTAGTCATCGGCGTGGCAAAATTATGATCGGCGGCGCGCCGACCCAAAATTGTCGGCGGCGCGGCGCGGCGGCGCACAGGTCTTCACAGCAGCAGCAGGGACCCACATTAGGGAGGTGTTACTGTCTTTTTATTATTAGGGGCAGGAAAAGCCTGGTTGAGTGGAACGAACTGTTCTTCCTCAAACGGGCGTAAAAACCTCCTCTTCTTTTGCATTAACAGATTAACAATTCATATGTCGAATACAGCTTGGATGGCTTGGTTGAATGGGTGTTTACTGGTTGGTAAAGTATGCGCAGCCAACACGCTGCCGGAGTTCGAGACAATCAGTGCTTGGCGAGCTCTTGCTTCGACGATTGCTTGAAAGATTGCCGCAGGCGCATCTTTTGTAGTTGGCTTTAGACTTTACCAAATAGCCGATTGATTTGGAGCAAATTGCCATAATGGTATTATGCCTAAATGGCCCCAATAACATTATGGTTTTATAATACTGGTTTTAAAGAAGTCATGTTGAGCTCATAATGGTTTTCATGTCCGTAATACAACTAAAAATGTTACACGGGGGAAGAACCTCTGCATCGGCACATGCGGCATCAGTTATACGTTCGTGCTAACGTTTTCTTCGCAGAGCCTTTGGATGCTTGCCGACCGCAATCAGAAGGACGTCGTTGGCATGCTTTTGTATAGAAATTCCCTTGGGTAGGTTGCTCAATCTCCTCCATGGTCACCAGGGAGAGGGAGACGGCTATGACTAAACCTTGGGGAACTCCAGTCCAATCCAGTTTTTGATGTTTGCGCTCTAAGCTGCACTCAAAAGGAGCGGTCAGATAAAAAGTGTTTGATGAATTTAAAGGAGATTCCCGGAGTTCCCTCAGGATTTTAGTTTCTGCAGGCCTTCCTCTGTTATAGGCCTTCCTAGTAGCACAATTCACCCACTTTTGAATACAGCAACTTGTTTATGACCAGATCATGTATCAATCGCTGTATGTAGTTTGTTTGGGACAAGTGTGTTACTCGGGCTTGGCTGTATCAATGGAAACTAGATCTTCATGCTTCTCCGCACTCCTTGCATCACTAAAGATTTCACCTAGACGCGCGGTATGTATTGATACCGCGCCCAGAGCGGAAAGCATGTTGCCTGTTATCAAAACGTCCAGTTCCCTCCAAGAAATCCGTAAGCCGTCTGTTGACCATCCTCTCTATGATCTTAGCCTTGACGCTCCCTGCCTCGCTGTGGGAACCTCGGTTAACGAGGAACGGCACGACGATCTCCACTGTTCGGGGAGGGTACCCGAGATCCACTCGATTCTTCCGCCGGTTGGTCTCGCGAATTTTTCTTTGCAAGATGAAGTCCAGCTCTTCCATGGAAAAGGACTGATTGAAGTCGCGGAGGCAGGGTGAAGATGTTTTTTTGCGGAACAGGACTGGATACTTTTCGTAGAAGTCTGAAGTCAGAAGTGGTCACCAAGTCAACACAAAATCGAATATGATGCAACATAAGATGTTAAAGTGGAGGCGATATACGTACATATTGTATGGGGAAGTACCTATATGACCTCCACTTTAGCATTTTATGAGACATCATATACGATCTTGTGTTGACTGGGCAGCCAGTGCATCGGCCATTAGCGCCGGGTCACGCTTAGGGTGGTCGGTTTTGACCACTTTTAGTGAAAACCGGTATTTCGGTATTGACGATGTTGATACCGGTAATACCGGTATAATACCGGTATTGAAGTATTTTCTGAAGATTTTATTTTAAGTTCTGAAAAAGCATATAATTTCAAAATCCAATCGAGAAATTATTATGTACTGTTGTGTAATGTAAAGATTTAATGGCAGTTTTTATATTTTGCGAATAAAATCTGGCGAAAAATGAAATAAAACCTAAACTACCAATTGGGTATAGTTTATTTTGTTATTTCATTAAATTTTTCCTGTTTTGTTTTATTAAATCATGACTATCGCAACCATTCAGTGTTGTGTCGTCGGAATTTAATTGTTCAATTTTTCCAGAACTTTTTTCGGAAACTAAATATCAAATAATGAGGTATGACAAACTTAAAGCACTTAAAGCTGCCTATAACTTTGTCTAACAAAACAATGATGTAAATATGTAATCTAATGTGTGGGAGTCAAAATTACATAATGTCAAATGACGCGTGTCATTTTGAACAGATTTTACACTCTAGCCTGAGATGCTATATTTAGAGCAATGCACGTTATGAGTACATCAATAGTCATAAAGTGAATTTGGCTTCTAAAAAAAGTTTTGAAAGAATTTGTCATGTAGATAACGTTTTACTACACTGCAACCATTATTTATGATTCCAGATCCTAGGAGCGTTATCCATCGAAACTCATTTGTCTATAACATGTAGGTACATCTTTTACGCCCCTGTCCTCAGGTTTATTATTATTATCTTTATTTAAGAGGTTTTCAGCCCGAGGCTGGCTCACCTCTGACGCTTGGGTTTTTCTGTAACTGAGAAGCAAGCATGTTCAAAAAGTAGTGCGTCGGATTTCCACACAGGGCCCGTCATTTTTTAATTCCAACTACCAAATGCGTTATCTAAAACTGTTCTAAAATAAAGATTTTTTTTTTCATTTTGGAAAAAGAATTTCTTTCCTGCATGTCTTGGATGTCTCAAATATAAATGCATAAGGGAAAAATATAAACAAATTTGGAAATTAATATTGTTATCCAGATTTACCTAAAGGGAAAAGAAACTAATGCATCTTAGTGTTGTGTTAGATTTACCTCTCATGCAGAACTGAGTTTTTATAGTGAGTGGATTCTCCAAAAGCAAAAACTAATTATTCTTCAACATGGTATGATAAATTTAAACAATTGTTTCCCTCTAAGAATATAATAAATAATTTTTGGTATTTATTATTTTCTTTTCTTTAAGTGGTCTGAAAATTAAGAGCACACTAATTACACCTTGCAGTTCTAGCCACCCATATAAAAAAGTATTTTGTTTACTAAATTTTGATGAAAATTGGAATACCGAAAATACCGGTTTCTAGACCTTCATTAAACCGGTATTTCGGTATCCAAAAATTGGCCTGTAATACCGGTTTTACCGGTTTCGGTATTACCGGTAAACCACCCCACGCTTTACTACACCATTGACTGACAACGCGATTCCGTTGGAGCTTATTTCCCCCTACATACAGATGAGTCTCCAGAGCTCAACTGACGACTGTTCACTGTCATTCGCCTCTCGAATTGGTTGGCGGCAGTCATTCCGGGCGACTTAATACGGAGAGAAAGTTCGCCAGATCGGGGCTGTTTGGTGTGAAACTTCCCTTACCCATCTTAGGGGCGCTGATGGCCAGTGTTGGCAGAATCATGCTCAAATTTTAATCATCACACCTCATGCGCCAAAATCCAAGAGAAGCGTATTTTACGTTTACGTATGGATTTATTATCCATTGTTCTTAGCAAAAAAAAATAAATTCGATTAATTCAACGAAGAAGAACACGAACACATCATGCAATGATGCAAATCATGAGCATGAGCATGAGCATGAGCATGATTGACCGCCCACGGTTGCTACTCCGTTATTGCCAGGTCAGCTGTAATTACACAGAGAACCAACAGATGAAGTTTGGGACTAACATCATCTTCAATGTGTAAGAACTGGTGACCCAAACATAAGCAATACCAGCGCCGGCCGTGTCCGAATGCAGGTCAATTAGGGAAAGGGGAGGAAATTGTTGACGTGATACTCGCTTTGATAGAAGCCGACGAGTCATCTGCACTTCCACGAGAAATCACTGGGATGTTGGATATTTGGGGTAGGGAGTGTGGCAGGGTTCGTTTTGGTAAACGGTATGCCGTGTATAGCGTGTATTTTGATCGATGAAAACAAAACTTTTTTATTTAGGGCGCACAAAGCAGAACACAATTTCGGTGATCAGCTGATCGTTCTGCTTACCGCACAAAGCAGAACAAAACTTTGATGACCAGCCGATCGTTCTGCTTACTGAAGAAAACATGTCTGGACGCAATTCAAACTTTAATTTTGTAATTAATTCACTCACACGCACGAATCAGAACAAAATTTCGGTTACCGGCCGATCGTTCTGCTTACCGCACAAAGCACAACAAAATTTTAATGACCGGCCGATCGTTCTGCTTACTGAAGAAAACACGTTTGGACGCGATCTCCGATCATTCTACGTTCAATACAAAACACGATCAAATCTGCACTGCACTGAACTGATTGTTTCACTTTTCAATTTATCAATTTACTCGCCCATACAGTAGAATATTTCAGTCACGTTTATGATAAGTGATCACAAATCAACATTTAAAATACAATTTTGGAAGTATCATCATTCGTGCATAATCTAATGAAATATATAAAAAAAAGATACCTAATGCATGTTTAAGTTCAAAACATTTTTTTAAATGTTAATAGGACTATAGAAGATGGTGGGTAAAGTGTGGATATTAACATGTAATTCAATAAATACTCAAACACTGAAGACGATCTTACTGTTGTAACGTGAAATACGAAATACGTACCTGTAATTTCACTTTTGGTTTTTATGGTTTATGCTAACGTAAAATCAACACGACACTAATAAAACGCGACGCGAGACATAACATTTATCGTTCCCACACTCGTCAACCAAGACTTTTCCAAATTAATCCTCAAGTCGACCGGCTTCGGGCGCGATGCCGCCCATCATCAGGACCACGTCCAACCGACCACCCCCCGTACGCTGCTCGTACACGCTCGGCCGCAACTGTTGCTAGGGAATGCTCCCCCCGGTCAGCCCGAAAAGGCTGGACACGATGGGCGGCCCGTCCTCATCCAACAGCGGCTCCCCGGAATCCGCGATGAACATCGACTCCCATGCGCTGAGCCGGAGTTCCTCTTACTGCTCTCAACAGAGAATTCAAAACTGTTGAGAGCAGTAAGAAAAAACTCCCAGCTCAACGCATGGGAGTCGACGCTCATCACAAACTCCAAGGAACCGCTGATGAATGAAGACGAGCCACCCATCGCACCCAACCCCCTCGGGCCGACCGAAAAGAACACTCCCCAACAACAACCGCAACCGAACGTGTACGAGCAACGCACGAAAAGTAGTCAGCTGGACACAGTCCCGATGATGGGCAACATCGCGCCCGAAACCGGTCGACCTAAAAGGTAATTCAAAAAAATCCTAGTTGACGAGTGTAAAAACGATAAGTGTTATGTCTTGTCTCGCGTCGCGTTTTATTAGTGACGTACCTGTAAAACTACAATTTAAGTATTAACTCGTTGTAAGACAAGTGAAGACATTCTACTAAGGGCTCAACATATTTTTTAATCAGTAACAACTGTTATTTTTCCGCCTTTGAGGTTCCACAAATACGATTTAATGATCAATTCCGCCACGCATTTATCTAGTGGAAAGGAAAATCCTAAACTGAACCACGAATTGACTCTCGCGGATGAAGTATTCAAAGCCTCTAGCACGGAAGACAGCGCATAGATATGCATATGGCAGCAGTGCTCAGGAGAAATGATACTATTTTTTGGAAAATTATTGATTGATGTTTTTACATACCTGTATGGGCACACATAATCATATTGTTACCAAATTCCGGAAGCAGCGCAGGTATGCCATATATTATGTTTTGATACGCTATCATTGCAAATCCGCCGACGTCTACGCGTACTTTCATCTTGATAGGCACGAACAGTTGGATCCCGGTCGTTAATAAAATACTTGATTTCTTGATTTTTGTTGTCACTGTCGTTTTTTTATTCACTTTATATCTCCCGGGGAACATCGTATTCGACTTTTTATGCTTATAACATAAAAGGATTTTTTTTAATATAATTTAACTTCAGTTTGAAAATTGAAAATTGAAGGACGTCAAATTTTTACGTCCACTTCCATTCGCGACCTACTACGATTTTCCGTACAAATCATGCAATGATGCAAATCATGAACGATTTTCCGGCACACGAGTCGAGTGAGTTTTGACTCGCGCTTGATTTTAATCGTGGATGAGAGAATTTGAATTTTTCCCAACGGGCTGGATTTTGAGTATTCGACCGGAGTCGGGTACGGGAATACGTGTGGCGTCTACAGGGCCCGCCATTTCGTCCAACGGACATCGAGAGCTCGAGCGTGCGTTAAGGGCCGCATGTAAAGGCAGTCAAACGGAGGAGGAATGAAGTCGATCGTGGATCATTCCCGAGAGTGCGGTCCCCGTACGTCGTCACTAATCGTACGCTGGACCGAACCCGAACCGACGGTTAGTAGTTTTCCTTTTAGTCCTCGCTCGGTGAACCGGAAAGGTACGCAAAGTCGGGTCGTTAGGGAAAGGGAGCTACTAGCTTGAGAGAACGGTTATTCCGGACCTCTCGATTCCGAAATCGGAAGCCTTCCGTCCAGCCGCCACTCTCTCCGCATCTTTAGTCTCGGCCATATCGCTCGATATCGATCTCCATCGCTGCGCTCCAATCTGCAACATCTGCGGCAAACCCAATCGGCCGCCATCGCCACAACCTGGTTGGAGGACATCGTCGCCATCTTCTCGGCGGAGTACTTTCAACGCATCAGTGCATCAAGAAGCAGAAACCTGCGCAGGTATGTGAGCTTGTTATTTCATGGCCATGATTAGCTCTTTTTTCCCATTCCGTACCGATTAAAGTAGTCCAACCCGAATGGTATAATAAATGTTGTGTAGTAATTCGAAGTTAGCTTGAGTCTATAATTGTATTGCGTTTCACGGGGCTGGGAAAATTCACTCCCATTGCGTTGGCCGTGGCTACAGTTTCTTGAGTTCACTTCGTAGATTGCTTGTCGTTTACAGTACAGCGGGTTGAACGAGTTCAGGTAGGTGGGAAGTGGGGAAGTAAATATTAAGCGTAAGTAATTTTAGAGCCAGCGACCGTTCGAGAGTCCCCGGAGGTAAAGGGTCTGTAAAAGTCGGGCAAATAGAAAACACGACCGGTGGTCTCTCTTCGAGAGTGGCGCTTAAGCCACCGTGTTTTAAAATCACCTTGAAACAATTCGCGAACGGTTACAGTGACATCCAGTAGTGGAGGACTTTCCTACCCGGGGTCGGGCTGGTCTTCGGTATGAAGCCGTTGGCTGCCCGGAGAATAACGTCCGACAGCTCAATCACCGTGGCAGGGGCTTCTTGTTCAGTTCACGTTCGATCCTGTCTTGGAAGTTGTCCAGTCCAGTCTGCTCGCTCATACATCCATCGTGATCTCCTGGTTACTTCTACTCATGAGCTGTCGAGGGCCAGCGATATCGACATGTGGTCGCTGTCTCTGGGTTCACCATCAGTTAACCATAGCATATCAATGGCTGATTTCACACTTCCTCTGAGAAATGTGAGTGAGCCGTCGTTCAAGACTGTTAATCCCCAAAGTATTGAAAACCGTGCTACTCCAGACGTTGGTGGCAAGGTTCATCGGCGATGGCAAATCTTTGCAGATATAGACGAATTCCCTCTGCAAGGCAGGTTGCTTTCCGTTTTCCTTGGAGAGATAGACCGACGCGATGGAGACGGTGAAGGGCCAGTTCAGCTTCACAGCAACAATAGGGAAGCTTGCGTTGACATCAATTTTTTCGAAAGAGAAATTTATTTCATTCAGAATCCCTACAGCGACCGACTGGTAGATGTTGTATACAACGTTGGTGATCAACCGATACTTCGGGCTCAGAGTCCTATCCATCGTCACTGAAGTGGTGCGGGTGGATTTTCTGCAGTGCGATGGCTACAGGGTTGTTCCAGAAGCTCCAGGGTCTATGACCCACAACTACCGAAGATGGGGGAGGTAACGGGAAAAATATGACAGAGCTGAAGTCACGTTGAAGTCAGAAGAAGTGCAACCACTCCTTCCCCCAGAGCTCCACCGGAAGCAGATGCTAGTTCACCGTTAGTAAGCTAATGTTGTATCGGAAGGGAAGCTGCAGAAGTTTGGGAGGTTGGGCGATTCCTAGACGATCCGGGGAGAATATCGCAGTGCATGCCGAACCTGGATTTATGGAGCTCAGATGAGACTGACGCGGGCCCGGAGTAGTATCTAGTGCTTGAGCAGAACTCAGGCGTCGGGAGTTGTCTGGCTAATTGTCCGGCTACCCGGATACTGCAATGTTGTAAGAGATTTCGGGCTATGTCATTGGTGTTCTTCGGGGTGTTTAATGCGATGTTTTCATGTTCTGTGATTTGTACAAAAAGTGCACGTTCAGGAAGATCCGCCAGCACATTTTTCATGTAGTTGTAGATGTGTTGTGTACTATCGAAGATAATAGATAGATAGGATCTTAATCTATGTACAAGCTGATTAGGAACGGCTGACTGACCTTGTAAAACCATTTACTAAACCATTTATTGTAGCTAGCTAGCCGATTCAGTAGGGGCGGCAACCTTCTATACGAGTTTCTCTATGGTACCGTGACACGGTACGGAGTCAATCCTATTGCCGATTCCAGAAAATTCTTGGAACTTTGCGCCTTTAACTTCCTTCGACGGTTTTCTTACTCCAAGCTTGCTATGATCTTCCTGAGTTCTTCAATCTCCTGGTCCTTGCTAGCATTCGCCACTATGGCATAAGAGCCAACTTGGCCTGAGCCAGAACGGGCTTCTAACTCTATCCGGGCATGGGCATAGGAGACGCTCGACGTCGGATGGTTATCGAATTTGCAAAACTTGCAGTAAGCTCGATCAGGGCACTGAGGATGGTTGGTCGAGGGTGTTGGTATATCGACGGTGATCATGGTGGTGTCCACTGGGAGGTGCTTGGAGAAGTTTCCTCAAAGCTGTACTGCACTGGTGTATCTCTTACTGGTATGCCCGAATTCCCAACAGCGGTAATAGCGCATTGGATTCGAGTAGTAATTTCGGGTCATGCACTGGGACCAAATGAAGTTGATGAAATCCGGGATGACCGTACCTAAGAGGGTAAATATTATTGTTCTGCGTGTTTGTTAACTAACCATAACCTGGTCCATCAGGCGTTCGCTCCTGAATCCGATGTATTTCTCGCATACCCTGGTCCTTCAGCTGGCTCAGCAAATAGTCATCCGGCAGTGACATGGCGTCGGCGTTGGATACCACGCCACCTTGCCGAATTCAGTTGCGGATGCTCGATAATGAATACTGGAGTTCCATCACTCAACAATTTTAAACAGTCGTTCGAACTGCTTTTGGCTTCTGGCATTTAGATCTTAGGTAGCCCCTCTGTTCTCCTTGATCGCAACCTCCATCGCACCGGCAAGATAGGACTTCGATGTAGAGCAAATAAGGAAAGGGTGTTATGGTAGTTGTCCGTCTGCAATGCAATGGTCCAGATGTATTGTTCGGATCAATGTACTGGAGAAATCTGCACATGGATCCTAACAGATTTCATTATACAGAGTTGTAGGAAAACCTTCGCACTAGAAGTCCACCATACAACACATTCAAATTCAACTTCTGGAATGAGTTATTACTACTACTACATGATCGAACGCAAATTACTAAATGATCGCGATAACATTCTTGCTGGAGACAGAATTTTCTCCTCGGTGGGCGGATTTTTTCCTGGAGGGTGGTATGGGCACGTGGTTGGTTTTCTTGTGGATGACTAGCTGGCGGTAATTTGAACATCAATTCAGATGTTGGCATCGAATAACTATGCCTAAATTTGTTATAATATTGATATAATGGTATCAACCTCTGTTGTAATTGTGTTACATCTAGAGGAATTTTTGTCATGTTTTGTGATGTCAACAACTAGCGAATTCATAACAAATTTTGTTTGAATATTTTTTTGAAACAAATAACTTCCTTTGTTATAATTTTATTAGTCGCTTTTGATTGGTTTCTTCGCAAATCGCAAAATACTTAAGCTTTGGTTTGAATAAGTGATATGAAAGCTTCCATTCTAATTTGACAGATTAAACCGCAAACATGTTTGACTGCACTGTATTTAATGAGATAAATAAAGTATGCATAAAAATTGGAACTTACTTTTTTCCATAAGAAATAAATAGCCCTGCTTGGTGAATTCACTCTCTGGTTTCATTTTACTCTCCATGTATCTGTGTTTTAGTTCTTGCGCTTTCTGCCGAGTCTCATCAAAGTTTTCCCTTGTCTAAGTTGAAATGAGTGTCTTATGAGAAATTCATTACAGTGTACATCATCATTTACAATTACCTTTTGAACTTTGAGTTGGAGATCTGATAGATAGTCTTTGGCATCTTCTGCTACTTCATGGCCGAGGTGATAAAATACTAGCCAATCGGATATGAATCCTATGAGAATCGGAGAACACGAACGTTGTCAATTGTTTCAATGCTGCAATCATCAACAATACTTACTTAAAATAATTTCCACAAACTCGAACTTTATCCTTTCCTGTACTTCCTGAATTCCCAGAACATAACTGAGGGATTCCTGCAGGTATTCTCTTTCTAGCATTCCTAATGATGCATCCGCCTGGAAATATAAAAAATAAAACTTTTGTTAATTGAATTTGGAGGTACAACAATTGAAGTAAATTGATTCTTGTCCAGCTGAACTGATGTGTGTGAAATTATGCTGATAAAATAGAAAATAGGCTTTCTTGCAGCTACTATAAGAGTTCAGATATTTATGTATTTTTTCATAGGGAACGCTAACCAATGAATACGTTTTAGGTGAAATTATTACTACTGTAGAGTGAGAATTAAAAAATGCCCTTCCCAACAGAAGCATTAATCGGCCCCGTCAAGTGTCGGTTTCTTTCACCGACATGCAGATACACCAACCACCAACTTACTCAGTACACAAAAAGCGTACGAATAGCGCAGATAATTGCAATAATGGAAGTTCAAGGAAACTTTCATCAAACGAGCAAAGTTTTGCGATCAGCGAGCCGGTAACGTGGTTGTTAGATTAAATGATTGAATACGCACCGTCTACGACAATCAATGTTTGATGGATTGTTTTATGTCTGCACACAGGACACGATGATGTGGATGGTTGTTTGAAATTCATTGATTTCGTTTTGTTGAACTTCGTCTCGCCAAAAAATTATTATTTTCAAAATTTACGTTTCATTTGTATGGGAACCCCCTCCTTTGAGCGGGGAGGGGTCTCAAGCAATCATAAATACATTTCTTGTTCCCGAATTATGCAGAAATTTGAGTTTGATTTGTATGGAAGCCCCATCTTCCAGAGATTTTTACGCCGATCGGTTCAGTAGTTTCTGAGTCTATAAGGAACAGACAGACAGAAATTCATTTTTATGTATATAGATTGCAAAATATATTTCATATTTTAAGCTAGTGCATATGACAGGCTTTTGCCATGAACAAAAAACAGTTCAAATATAGGTATTTTACGAAACTTCTGATACACACACTGAGAAAATACAATAAATATTTTTGTTGCGAGCCATTCGATTAGAAATGAGGCTTACATACTGAAATCATATCAATTAAACCAGTTTTTTTTTTAATTAGGTATTAAACAAATACCTCGATAAACCCACCTTTGATACTAATGCGTTTCTCGTAAAAAAAAACCCTATAAGGATGGTAAACAACAGCTTTTCCTGGGGACTCCCATTATCGAGATTGTACACATATAACGTAAGCACTTATGGGAAGAGTGTGAGGGGGGGGGTGTATGGTAGGGTCTGCCGTATTCTTACGCACAATGTAAATAAAAAATCATTTGTATCAAAGAAATCTTACATGGGAGAAGGGGGTGTTTCGAAGAACCCAGAAACAATGCTAAAGTAATAAGAGTACGACACCATATCAATGTATATTATTTCCATTTATTTACACGTGTTGAAGTATTTTGATAAACTTCTTATCGATGTATCATATTGTTTTAAAAAGATTTTTTTAGACCATAACTTTGGAATGGGGTCTACAGTAGCCTTGCGGGCAAAAGCGTATGATTGACAATCTGGAGATGGCAAGTTCGATTCTCGATCATTCGATTCGGCTCGGATAAATAATACTGAAAAATGGCTCAGGGTGCACGAGAAAAAGTAACCAATAATGAATTATTCATTGATTATTATTATTATTATCTTTATTAGTGAGGTTTGCGGCCCTGGGCCGGTTTACCTCGAAAATATTCATTGATGTTTGTAACAATTAATTCTAAGGTAGTGCTATTTTTTCTAAATCATTTCCAACAACGGCCACATGTGGCCACCAGACGGCCTTCTATAAAATCCGGAACGTCCGTAAAAATGGTCATTTCGTAAAATTCGTCCTAGAGCAGCGCAATTTTTACTAAATCATTTCTAAAAATGACCTGGGAGTTAATTCATATCTATTTAACCTTCCTGATGCATTAGAGAAAAGTTACACATTTTGCATTGGGGTCCATTTGGACCCAAGATTTCATCACGATCACAAAAACTCAAATTTCAACCGATTTTCGATCTTTAGGCACCAAACGAAATCTGTAGGTACTTAAAACAAGCTCATGTGGTGATTCATCCAAATTGACCACTCTAGTCCCCGGGGAACCTGTACTAAAGAGGTACTGTTTGAGCTTCTCGATTTGACACCAAATTTTAGAGTTTCGTGTTATGAAACATAAAATTGCTTGCAAATATGTGCTCTGATGATCCCAACTGTATTTGCTATCTTGTATATGCTAATTTATCCCTCTAACGGTCATCGGAGTGCCCTCTGGAAGATCCAGAACATGCGTAAAAATGGCCAATTCCAAAAGTTTATCTCAGAGCTTCGCGATTTTTCCGTAATCAGTCATTCTGGCAAATTGTGGGTGTAATCAATAGTAAAAGTCTTCTGTGACCCCAAAATATCCCAGAAACGGTCCCCGGAAGATCCGGAACATTCGTAAAAATGGCCAATTCTAAAAGTTTATCTCAGAGTTTCGCGATTTTTTCGTTATCAGTCATTCTGGCAAATTGTGGGTGCAATCAATAGTAAATGTCTTCTGTGATCCCCAAATGTCCCAGAAACGGTCCCCCGGAAGATCCGGAACATTCGCAGAAGTGGCCAATTCCAAAAGTGCATCTCAAAGCAAATATTTATCTTTATATCAGCGAATTGATTGTGCAATCAATAGTGAAAGTCTATTGTGACCCGAAATGACCACAATACGGTCTTCAGGAAACCCGAAACATCCGTAAAATAGGTTAATCCCAAAAGTTGATCCCAGAGCTGAGCATTTTTGTTAGCATTCATGTAGTAACGGTATATTATATGTGGAGTAAATAGTGAAAGTCTTCTGTGACCTACCAAAAGTTAATCGCATTCGATTTTTTAGAAAACATTGTTAACGGCTCCGGTTCTCCGGGAAATTTGGGACATCCGCTAATATTAATTCGTAAAGTTTATCCCAGAGCTTCACATTTTATTTCGAAAACATCCATAGCGGGGAAATGATTGTGCAATCAATAGTTGGAATTTTCTATGACGTCTGAATGTCCACAAAATCGTCCTCCGGGAGATCAGGAATATCAGTGAAAATGATCAATTCCAAAAGTTCGTCCCACAGCTTTGCTAATTTTCGCTTTCATTAATATGGGTGAATTATGTATGCAATCAATAGCGAAAATCGTCCGTGATATGCAATGACAATAATAAAAGCCGAGTCAAGTACGAGACATTGAAGACGGCCTTACCGTTAAAGTCAGAAACGTATCTGTCAAAGGTACAATGAAGTGGTGGAACTAAATGGAATTGTACAAACAAGTCTGATGACAAGTAAATAAATTCCACTAATAGCTCAAAATAATTTTCTTATCAATAATAAAAATTCCTTCGTAAAATCCGGAATATCCGTAAAAGAGGCCAAATCCAACAGCGACGGCGGGGTGGCGGCGTTCCTCCTTGAATTCCTCCGAAGCTTCTCCAGAAGCTCCTCTGGAAATTTTTCAAGAAATCTCGCTTAACTTTTCAAAAGGACCTAAGTAACATTTTCTTCATGAATTAATTTGAATAGCGCAATCAACATAACAACATGAAAGCTATTGATTGCGCTATTCAAATTAATTCATGAAAAAAATGTTACTTAGGTCCTTTTGAAAAGTTAAGCGAGAAATCTTCGTCCACAAGTTCCTCCGGTAATCCCTTCGGAAGTTCATCAAGTAATCCTTTGGAAAGTTCCTAAGGGCATTTCTCTAGAAGTTCTCCTGAGAGTTCTGAGAGTTCTTCCGCAAGTCCCTCCAGAAGTTCATCAAGCAATTCCCCGGGGAGCTGCTCCGGGAACTCCACCGAACTTCTCCCGAAAGTTCCTTCGGGAATTCCTCCAGAAATTCTCTCTGATTGCAAACACAATTCGCCAGGATAGGCAGTAATAAAAAAATCGCGATGCTCTGAGATAAACTTTTGGAATTGACCACTTTTACGAATGAACCGGATCTCCTGGAGGGCCGTCTCTTAAGCACTTGGAGGTCACATAAGACTTTCCCTATTAACTTTCCAGAATGAAAGGTAACGAAAAAAATCGCTGTGTTGAAGTTATGGAATTGTCCACTTTTACGGATGTTCCAAATCTTTCGAAGGATTGTTTCTGCGACATTTGTAGACCACAGAAGACTTTCACTATTGATTGCACTCACAATTCGCCAGAATGGATGGTTACGAAAAAATCGCTATGCTCTGGGTTGAACTTTTGGAATATCACTTTCACGGATGTTCCAGATCTACTGAAGGACCGTTTCCGAGACTTTTAGGGGTCCCAGAAGACTTTCACTATTGATTGCAAGTACATTTTGTCAGAATGGATGCTTACGAAAAAATCGCGAAGCTCTGGGATTAACTTTTAGAAATGGCCAATTTTACGGAAGTACCGGATCTTCCAGAGGGCCGCTGACCGCTAGAGGGATAAATTTCCCCAGAAATAGCATATACAATATGGCAAATAAAGTTGGGATCATCAGAGCACATATTTGCAAGCAATTTTATGTTTCATAACACGAAACTCGGAGAATCCGCAAATCTTCCTCCACCTGATCGATCCACCTTGCCCGCTGTGCACCTCGCCTTCTTGCTTCCGTCGGATCGTTGTAGAAAACCATTTTCACTGGATTACTGTCCGATATTCTGACTACGTGCCCGGCCCACCGCAGTCTTCCGATTTTCACGGTGTGAGCAATGGATGGTTCTCCCAACAGCTGATGCAACTCGTGGTTCATTTGCCTTCTCCACGTACCGTCTAACATCTGCACTCCATGCGCGTTTTTAATTGCATTTTATATAATCCCCTTCAGTGAATCCAGATAAAATATCCTATACAACTAACACAATACCACGCCCCAAGACAATCGTGGAGATGCAGAAATGTTCTCGGTCTCTAGTAGCAACGAGAGTCGAACTAACAAACCTTCCTTTCCTATATGAACGTAATGAACGTGGTCGGCGCCGTTATTGACTTGAAATACGTGAGCTTCTGAAACGTGTGCATTGAAATGGCTAGCAAATCCCATGCCAATCCCCATGGTTCTCTGTGCAATTTCACAAGTTCCAGTCAATCATGGAGTAGCAACTACGAATTGTACGGTCATTCAGTGGGAAAAAAAACTTGAGCCACTTTTGGTGTGGAATATACGAAGTGAACTCCATATCAGCGTTTCAAGCTTTGGAGATTCTAATACCGTTCGCTTCTGCTTACTTATGCAATAGTGGATTTTCAACACATCTTCAGATGAAGACCAAAGTGAAAAGCAGATTGAACATGGATTACAATTTGAGATCGACTTTATCGGACACGCAAGCTTACTAAACCGACAGTCTCGTATATACCAGCATCACCAAATGGGCGCATTCCATTCAAACTAAACAGTTTTCCCACATATTGGTTTTCAATCCCCCAATAATTTCGTAGAAGACGTCATCTTCCACGGATATTTAACTGAACTGGTAGTTGTCCCATATAGACTAACGCAATCAAACGGAAGCATTCCATCAAACTTAACGATTTTCTATCATATTGGTTTCTAATCTTCGAACAATTTTGTAGAAGACCACATCCTAAATCCCTGAGATCCGGAAATATCCAACCTAATTATTAGTCTGATATACACGAGCCCCGCCCTGTGGATGAATTCCAAATTAAACAGATTTTCAAAATATTTATTTCCAATTCCCGAATTATCTCACATGCGGCACTGCCCTGCAGATGTATTCAAACAATTCTTCACCATATTCGTTTGCAATCCCCGAACAACTTTATAGAAGACGGTAACTTCCAAAATCTCACAGATCCGAAGATTTCTAACCAAATTATTAGTTCTATGTACACTAGCGCCGCCCATCGGATAAAATCAAAACTAACCAGCTTCTTAACATATTGCTCTCAAATTCCCAAACACCTTCCTCGTTTGTCGGGTGAAGATCACTGCGTCCAGATTTTAGGACTATTGTGATATACCCTTTTACTGTGAAATACGCAAGTTATCTCAGTAACATGTTTGTCACTGAGATACCTTGGTATCGACTGAACTCAAGACCATCTATTATTGATGAATAGAGATCCTGAGTTACAGTATGTGACTCCCCATTCTGGCGAGACTAGCTTTATGAAGCCAACCACGTCCTTGGGGATAAGATATGTCAGCAGGCCCTAAAAGGGCTTGCTGAGAACTTTGAACCTACGTTGGGTGAGTGCACTGCAATAGCAGAGGATGTGTTCTGATGTTTCTCTCTCCTCGTCACAGAAGCGGCAATTTGAGGTTTGGATTGCTCCGATCTTTTGTAGATGGTATCTGCAGGGCAGTGTCCAGTTATTAGACCGGTGTAGATGTTGAGATTTGAGACCTAATAGTTGTTGGGTTTTCTTGGGGTTAATCGTTACGAGCCTTTTGGATTGGCTCGTATGGGGAAGTGCATTCCAGTTTGATGTGATTTGACTGACCATATATTTGTTCAGTTCCATTTTTACAGAGCAGTCTGAGATCCCGCAGAAGGGCTCAGGGCCAATGAACCTTTCATTAGATCCATTCCTGGCTAGCTCATCAGCAATCTCGTTTCCCTCTAGACCCGTATGTCCTGGGATCCAATATAGGTAAACACCTTTGTAAATGACGGCAACTTTCCAAATCGTACAAATCCCGAGATATCTAACAAGACTGGTTCCTCAGTAGATTGGTTTGCAATCCCCTAACAACTTTGGAGAAGACGACAACTTCATAAGTCCCACAGATTCCAGATATTGAACTGAATTGATAACTAACACCGCTCTGTGGATGAATTCCAAACTAAGCAGTTTTTCAACATATTGGACTCCAATCCCCGAACAACTTTGTAGAAGATGGCAACCTTCTAGTTCTCATAGATCGCGAGATAACGACCCAAACTGGTCTCTCTTATACACTATTGCCACCCTGCGGATAAATTCTAAACTTTGATCGTTAGAAAAATGAAATAATTTATGCCATATAATGTTTTGAAAGGGCCCTCCTTAGCCGTGCGGTAAGACGCCATGACCATGCTGAGGGTGACTGGGTTCGATTCCCGGTGCCGGTCTAGGCAATTTTCGGATTGGAAATTGTCTCGACTTCCCTGGGCATAAAAGTATCATCGTGTTAGCATGATATACGAATGCAAAAATGGTAACTTGGCTTAAGAACATCGCAGTTAATAACTGTGGAAGTGCTTAATGACCACCAAGCTTCGACTCGCAGTGTTATTGTTAAGTGTTATTATCATTTAGTATATCAAATGATACTAGCGTTTCACGCAATGAATATTAGACATAGATCTTGCTCGGACAGTTTGTCAATCGTATAGTTTATTGCAGCGTCGCACTATAAATCGATTTCAGTTTGAACTCGATAGTTTTCTTCAGAACTCTTGAAATCATAGTATCTATACATTTGTTTAACTTTCCCAACGAAATGTTCTATCTTCTCGTATATATAAACACAACTGATCCCAAACGAATCGATTAATGATTAATTAACTTGCCAATAGGCTCATCTGTTCGTAAGTTATATTGCCTCAAAGAAAATGAAAATTCATTTTTATATACACAGATACATAGATTAAACGAAAGAAAATACCAGGTTTGAAACAGAAAGTTGACATCCAAGACACCTGAATGGTGAAAATGTCCAAAGTAGCCCTCGAGTGGTCAAAAGAAGCCCTGCACGACGGTATCCAGTCGAAATGATTGCATCGTCTATTAACCATCCATCTATCGCGAGCAGTCATTGCAATGGCATCCATTTCTCCAAATCTTTTTTCAGAAACGCGATATCAAATTATCTAAGGCGTCGGAGGCAAAACGTCATTCAAATGATATTATGTCAAATGACAAATATTGAAAAAAAAATCCACTCTCAGCCTCAGCCTCAGATGTTATATTTAGAGCCATTTACCTTCGGTACCTCAATTGTGGGTTCATTAAAAAATATAAAGTCAGGCCGATACAAATATTAAAAAAACAATTATGTCGCCCCCATCGGTTTTTTTTGCCCAAAAATAATATTTTGAAGCGGCAACAAAAAAAAATCGGACAATTTTGAGGATATTCAAAACATTCTTTAGCAAATCCGAAGAGTTCTATTGATCTACTCGGCCCTGCAAAACAACCCGCTGGACGAGAGGAACACAATCAACTTCCTCAAAGACGCCTACCTCTACACTAGAATATAATAGAAAACCTGGTATCACACCACGACAACCCAACGAATGAAGACCCCCGCATCGAAACTGGACTATTCTCAAGAAACCACGGAACACGACCTGAACCCCTCGAAAATAAACCGACCCGGCAACGAAATTGGACTACTCTCTTAAAAAATGGAACACAAATCGAGTTAACCCTGGAACCCCAATAGACCCCGCAACGACAATGGACACCCTCCGGAATACGCACCATCCATGATGGAACACTGAAGATTTCCCTTTTTTATTAAAAACAACAACTAGAATAACAAATTTGTAAAAATGATATGTAATACCCTTTATATATATTTTTTCTGATACCAGAGGTGAGCCAGCCAAGGGCTGAAAACCTCTTAAATAAAGACGATAATAATAAGTTCTATTGATTTTTTCAATATTATTATTTATTTTTTATTAAGACCACCCCTTTCCCTTGACCTTTCGAATGCCAGTAGGGCATGATTCAAATAAAATGGTAGCGGGCCATTTGGCATAAAGTCATTTGACATAACGCCATTTGGCATAAGGTCATTTGGCATAAAGGCCATTTGGCATAACGGTCATTTTGCATAACGGACATTTGGCATAATTGTGACCAGCGTCAAAAGTGAGGGTCTTTTGGCATAACGGACATTTGGCATAATTATTTTTGCGTTTGTTAAATGGTGACTAACACAACTTTCACCCGTCGATAACAATATTAAAAAGACATTATCCTCTCGTGGAAAGAATGCATTTGCAATGCAATGCAAAAGTAGGCGCATGCCCGGATTAGAGCAATGATGAATGTAATCTCTTCTTTAAAAGTAGGTGTTACACTAAAATAAGATAAGAAAATGTAAATCAATATATTATTTGCACCCTCTCTAATTTCAGTGTATTGGAGAGTTTTGGGTACGCGATTTGTGTAGTGTAGAGTTTGCTCGACTAGAGCGGAAATGGGTAAGAAGAAGAAGAAGAGAAATAAAATGTAAAAAGGGTTTTGAAACTCGCGGTGTTAAGACGTGTTTAATTTTCGTTCGATAAGTTTTAAATTTACAGTCCACTTCGATTTTCTCCGCTGACCATCCGAAGAACATTTTGGTCCAATCGAGCCGGATGTCGGAT
Source organism: Armigeres subalbatus (assembly GCF_024139115.2). Classification (NCBI taxonomy): domain Eukaryota; kingdom Metazoa; phylum Arthropoda; class Insecta; order Diptera; family Culicidae; genus Armigeres; species Armigeres subalbatus. Next base: position 210,863,474 of record NC_085141.1, on the reverse strand, counting down.
TAGTGGATGAAAAATCTTGATTCATGGTTGTGCGCGAACCGTGAAAGAATTGACGCGAATTTCGGCGGTTGCGACGGTCGGAAAACGCGAAGAGAATCCGTTTGCATGCGTTGCATCGGATAGTGAAGTTGGACCACTGCAGTTGTGCGACGGTCGTAAAACGTGAAGTGAATCCGTTTGCATGCGTTGCATCGGATAGTGAAGTTGGACCACTGCAGTTGTGCGACGGTCGTAAAACGTGAAGTGAATCCGTTTGCATGCGTTGCATCGGATAGTGAGTTGGGAGAACTTCGAAAGTGCTAGAACGAACCAGAAGAAGAAAAGAACAATAACTTATGGTGTGATGTTCCTACATTCTGGAAAAGTGAGGAAAGTGTTATTTCCTTCGACGCCATTTGTAACGCCAACCGGTTTACCCATTGTGGCTCGTAGTGTGCGTGAGCAGAAGGACGAAGCTGAAAATCGGTTGAAGAAAAAGAAAATGGCGGAAAATGTGGAGGCTTTAGATCAGTGTTGCCAGGCGGCAAAGTCAAAAGTGAGTCGTATTAGGTCGGCCATTTTAGCTGCCGATCAGGATGCTAGCAAATTTACGCACCATGGGTTGAAGTTGTACTTGAAGACAGTGGATTCTGCATATGAGGAGTATAACAACTTTCAGAACCGTATTTACCTCACGGACCCCATGAGAAGAGAGGAATTCGAACCGAAATTCATTGAATTCGAAGAACTGTACGAGTTTGTTCGAATTTCTTTGTGTGAGATGATCCAGCACTTCGAGGATATCGAGAAGGTTGTTGCAGAAGAGACAGCTTTGAAGCGGGAAAGGGAACTTTTCGTTGTGAAGCGCAATGCAGTATCCTTGGATGTACGCGCTGGTACTAGCGGCGAACAAACCAGTAGCGCACTGTATAGAATGCCACCATCTCTGTTGTTGCAACAAACACCGTTGCCGACGTTCGATGGTCGGTATGAACACTGGTATAAATTCAAAGCAAGATTCCATGATATTGTAGACCGGTGCACAGGATTCACCAGCGACGAAGCTCCACTATTTAGATAAGGCATTGGTAGGAGAAGCGAAAGGGCAATTGATGAGCAGACACTAAACGACAACAATTACGATGGCGCTTGGAGGATTCTAACTGAACGGTATGAGAATCTTCCGATGGTGATCCATGGCCACGTCACGAAGCTGTTGAATTTGAAACCGATGGCCAAAGAATCGTCTGTTGAATTGCGAGCGTTGATCGACGACTGTACTAAGCGTGTGGAGTCTCTTGAGTTTCATAAACTCAAGATGGACAAGATGTCCGAGGCCATCATAATTGCGTTGCTGACATCGAAGTTAGACCCGAGCACCCGAAGAAGCTGGGAAGCATCTTGCGAACATGGTAAGTTACCAGTATTCAATGATACGATCACATTTCTGCGGAAACATTCCCACGTCCTGGAACGTTGTGAGCAAAACGTCATAACAATGAAAACCAAAACTGTGACACTGAAAAACCAGACGCCTACTATCACTGGCAAGATTCACACTGTGACGGTTCTGAAAGAGAATGATGGATGTCCCGTGTGGAAACGCTCATCCGATCGACACATGTGGGACATTCAAAAGGTTGAATATTGATGAACGCTATACAAAGGCGAAACAACTGGGATTATGCTTCGGTTGCCTGCGACGAGGACATCGAACAATGACATGCAAGAACAGCAAGACGTGCCCAACCTGCTCGAAGAAGCATCATGCACTAATGCATCCCGAAGAGAAGAAAATTGTTCCACCTGAAACCTTACAGCCACCTGCGGCAGTGCAGGACAACAGTTCTACTCAACCGCTGACTGCGGCGAAGTGCACAATCCCGATTCTTCCAATGCAGACGAAGCAGATTTTGTTGGCGACAGCTGTGGTGAAGGTATTCGATTCCAGTGGAGACATGCACATGTGCCGTGTACTACTGGATTCCGGGGCAATGGCGAACTTCATATCAACAAGAATGGCGGAGTTGCTGCGGCTGCGAAAGGAGAGTGCTAAAGTTCCCATAGATGGAGTGAACGGAATGAAGACTGTGGTGAAGTACAAAGTAAGTGCTAAATTGGTATCCAGAACAACCAGCTTTGAATCGTCGTTGGATTATCTGGTTGTCCCTCGAGTAACCAGTGCGTTGCCAGCAACGAAGATCGACCCGAAGACTTGGAATATACCCGAGGAAATACTGCTAGCTGATCCGAACTTCTACGAGCCAAGTCGCATTGACATGCTAGTCGGTGCGGAGCTATTTTTCGAAGTGTTGCAAGAAGGTAAAATTAGATTATCTCCGAATCTGCCATTGTTGCAGGAGAGTAAACTCGGCTGGCTTGTTTCTGGACCGGTGGCCGACACTGTTTCTATCGAAACTGTGAAAGTATCTCAAGCTAGTACGGCGGAGATAAATAATGAGCAACTGTGTGAATTGCTTAAACGGTTTTGGACCATCGATGAACTTGGAGGCGATTCGTCACTTTTGCCAGAAGACAAATGTGAGTTGAACTTCAAGGAGACTCACAACAGAACAAAGGATGGTCGTTATGTGGTGAAGTTACCGTTTCGTGATACCGTTGAGGAGCTTGGAGATTCCAGGGAGCAGGCGTTCCGACGATTTGTGGCGTTGGAGCGCCGCTTGGATAAACAACCGGAGTTGAAGCGAATGTACGTTGAATTTATAAACGAGTATCTAGCGTTAGGCCATTGCCGAGTTCTAACAAGTGATGATTATGAGAAGCCGGAGGTTGCCTACTACCTCCCGCACCATTGCGTAATAAAGCCTGACAGTTCTACCACAAAACTGAGGGTGGTGTTTGACGCTTCGGCGAAGAGCAGCACTGATTTGTCGTTGAATGATGTGATGGAGATCGGACCCACGGTGCAAGAGTCGTTATTTAACATTATATTGAAATTTCGCTTGCACAAGTACGTTTTCACTGCCGATGTACCGAAAATGTATAGGCAGGTGCTGGTTGATGAGGCTCATCGGAAGTATCAACGTATCCTGTGGAGAGACAGTAAAGATCAGCCGATTAAAGAATTGGAATTAAATACTGTGACTTATGGAACAGCTGCTGCGCCGTTCCTGGCGACACGAGTAATAGTTCAATTGGCTAACGATGAACGGAAGGACTTTCCAGCCGCAAGCGAAGTGGCTGAGAAATGTTTCTATGTCGACGACGTGATGACTGGTGCTGATACACTTGGCGAAGCAAAACAGCTCCAGCAGGATTTGATTGCACTACTCAAAAGAGGTGGATTCCAGCTCCATAAATGGTGTGCGAACGACGAATTCTTGCTCGAAGACATCCCAGTTGACGAACAGGAAAAACAGTTGAAATTCGAAGACAGCGATATCAATGGGGTAATTAAAACTCTCGGAATACTTTGGGATCCCTCCGAAGATGAATTCCTGTTTCACGTGAAACCACTGAATGAGTGCTCTGAAATTCCAACGAAAAGAATGGTGTTGTCTGAAATGTCAAAGTTGTTTGACCCGCATGGCCTACTAGCTCCAACAATACTTATCGCTAAACTTGTTATGCAGCAGCTATGGCAACAAGACGTAGGGTGGAACGATCCGATTCCAAAGGAGCAACTACGAATATGGAATCGATTTAGATCCGAGTTATGTAACCTGAATTCATTGCGGATCAGTCGGCGAATTTCTGTTGATGACACGGTTGCTATGGAATTGCACGGATTCGCCGATGCATCCAAGATGGCATACGGGTGTTGCATATATATGAGAAGTGTGAAATGTGATGGAAAAGAAGAAGTTCATCTGATTTGCGGAAAGTCGAGGGTCGCCCCAATGAAGGAGATACAACGAGAGGTCAAGGTGGATGCTACACCTGATGAGATGACGATCCCGAGGCTTGAACTATGTGCTGCATTGCTGTTAGCCGAGCAAATGAAAAAAGTGCGCGAAACCTTAGCATTGACAACCGCAAAGGTTGTGCTTTGGTCGGACTCAAAAATTGTGTTGAATTGGTTGAAAAAGATGAAGTCAAATACTCCCGTGTTCGTACAAAACCGCGTAGTGAAAATACGAAGGCTGTTCTGCGTTGATGCATGGTGCTACATCTCGACGCAGCATAATCCAGCGGATTTAGTGTCCCGCGGGGTATTCCGGCAGATCTCATGCGTAGTGAAAAATGGTGGTGTGGTCCTAGTGTTTTTCCAGTTGTGTTAAATCAAGCTCCCGAACTTGAGATGGTGCAACTGGAAGAGAAAAAGCAAACGTCAGTGCATCAAACTGCGGTAGTAGTCGTATCGCACCAATCAGTTACTGTGGTTGCACCGAAGAAACTTCTTGATCCATACGATGTAATTCTGAAGCACAGCAGCTATCGCAAGTTGCAACGTATTTTCGCTCACGTGACACGGTTTATCAATAATTGCCGTTCGAAGCGGAATCTGATGAAACGTAGAACAGGAGAGCTCTGCAGTGATGACTACAACGAAGCGCAGAGGGCGATGGTAATTATTGTTCAACAAGTGGTCTACAAGGAGGAAATCATCTCTGTCCAGAAGAAGCAAGCTGTCAAGGGGAAACTACGAAATTTGAAGCCAATATTCGACGACGACGAACGGCTGCTACGAGTAGGCGGTCGCATAAGAAACTCTGATTTGTCCAAGGACCAGAAGCACCCGATGATTTTGCCGGAGAACAACCACTTCACCGAAGTGCTTATTGAAGCCTTACACCGAGAGCATTTGCACGTTGGTTTGAATGGGCTCCTCGCAGTGATTCGACAGAAATTTTGGCCAGTTAACGCGAAACGAACCATTCATCGGGTACTGAGGAAGTGTGTACTCTGCTTTCGGACAAATCCCAAAGATGTACAGCAGTATATGGGAGACCTACCAAGTTGTAGAGTTACTGCCGCCCAACCTTTCGCTCGAACAGGAATGGATTACGCCGGACCTTTTTTAATTAAGGTCGGAAGAATGAAGGCAAAGGTGAAGGTGTATGTCTGTTTGTTCATATGCATGGCAACGAAATGCATACATCTTGAACTAGTGAGTTCATTAACTACAGATGGTTTTTGGCGGCGCTCCACCGTTTTACTGGCCGACGTGGAAACCCTTCCGAATTGTTTTCCGATAACGGAACAAATTTCCGTGGAGCAGAACGGGAACTATCTGAACTGATTGAACAACTACGATCCCAGATATTGAACAGCAAGGTGAACGAATTTTGCCAACCGAGAGGAATTAAATGGAGTTTTAATCCTCCCAAAGCACCACATCAAGGAGGAATATGGGAGGCTAATATAAAATGTATGAAATCGCATTTGAGCAAGACCTTGAACGAGAGCTACCTGACGTACGAAGAGCTGACCACCTTGTTGGTCCAGATAGAGGGCATATTAAACTCGAGGCCGCTGGTGCAGATGACCGACGATCCATTCGACTACGAAGCGCTGAGCCCTGGGCACTTCTTAATTGGACGAGAATTGACGGCAGTAGCAGAACCACTGTATGGTGACCTGAGAGAAACAAGTTTGTCGCGGTACCAGCTAGTACAAAAACGGATGCAGCATTTTTGGCAGAGGTGGTCGAATGAATACATCACTGGACTACAGAAGCGTAGCAAATGGAACAACGAACCCACTATTCTTCGGAATGGATTGCTGGTAATTATGAAGGAAGATAATACGCCGCCTAAAACCTGGAAGTTAGGTCGCATTATTGAAATACATCCAGGAAAAGACGGAGTTGTACGTGTGGTCACCATCCGCACCGGCACTAACACGTATAAACGTCCGACGACCCAGATTGCTGTTCTTCCTATCGAATGACACATTGATCAAAGTGAATCCAAGGAAGTTTGAGGCGCCTTGCCTCACCGGGGGGTGGATGTTACACTAAAATAAGATAAGAAAATGTAAATCAATATATTATTTGCACCCTCTCTAATTTCAGTGTATTGGAGAGTTTTGGGTACGCGATTTGTGTAGTGTAGAGTTTGCTCGACTAGAGCGGAAATGGGTAAGAAGAAGAAGAGAAATAATAAAAAAAGGGTTTGAAACTCGCGGGGTTAAGACGTGTTTAATTTTCGTTCGATAAGTTTTAAATTTACAGTCCACTTCGATTTTCTCCGCTGACCATCCGAAGAACAGTAGGCGTGTGGCCGAATTATGGCAACGGAGGATATGATACCTTCTTTAAAAGTAGGCGTGTGGCCGTATTATGGCAATGAAGGATGTGATCCCTTCTTTTAAAGTAGGTGCTTGCCCAGATTATGCAAATGGAGGATATGATCTCTTCTTTAAAAGTAAGCGCTTGCCCGGATTAAGGTCATGGTGGATGCGATCCTTCTTTAAAAGTAGGCGCTTGCATGGATTATGGAAATGGAGGATGTCCCAGTCAACAAATTAGTTGGTAAAGCGAAGTTATAAATTGAAATTACAGCATGATATACCTATGACGAAATCGGATATACTACTCAAATAAGCCATATACAAACCAAAGTGGAGGCCATTTACATCATATAATCCGATATCGACGATAATCTTTTACAATTATTACGACTTCACGACAGATTTTAATTTAACCGATTTTGCATAAACACATATACAACTATCATGAAATTACTCATATACGATTTTTGTAAGTTATATACGATTTGGAGAAAATGAAAAATAATTGAAAAAAACATTTTAGCTTTTATAATTTTCGTTCTACCTGGTAAATTCAAGTTTAGCATCGAAGATTTTAAATTTTTATTTTAGATTTTATATTAGAAGTATACATATGATTTCCATGAGACTCGAACCCTCGACATCTGCATTGAGAGGCACGTATGGTTACACAAAGCTACAACTGTATCACTAAAATTATACAAAATGTTGGCCTTCACTTGAAACATAAGATTTGAGGCCCAGCATAGTGTTTAATGTGTCATTCATTTGTACATATAAACGATAACCTTAACATGTATATCGTATTAAGGTTTGTGAATAGAATATAATAGATTCAAATACGATTGCGTTGACCAATATGCGTGTTTATGCGACTTTACTGACTTTTCCCAAATTTATTGACATCGAATGGATAAATATACGATGACAACATTTTACCTATCATCAGTGTTGTCAAATCATCAAATCTTGAATTAATTTCAATAAAATCACATAATCTATTTTACTCTGTTGAATCGTTATCTGTTCAATTTTTAATCTAAAAATATGGGAAGGTTAAACATTGTTGTTTGTAATGTTTTTTAGTAAAAATACAAAACATGAAATAAATTAATTTCTATGAACAATTTATTAATCGAAACAATTAACAAAAATATTGTTGGCATCACTGCTACCAAACGTCATCAAAGAGTCAATCAGAATCAAAAAGTAATATATCAGAATCAAAATATTCCTACGCGTTCTGCTGTACGCAAATTTTTGTTTTCCGGTTAAGCTCCTAATTTAAAGAATCGTCTCAAATATGTTCGCGGTAGTGCAATTCATTGAAAACCGAAAATTTCAAGTGCTGGCGGTACCGATCTCGTGGATCAAGGGCGGAATTCTACAATGGCCGAAAATGTCCAACGAAAAGATCGAAAACCTGCGTGTCAGTGGAGCGGAATTCCACGGCACTTCAAAACGGATTCCAATAATAATTTTTAAGAAGTTCCGCAACTTCGATGCGGCAGAAAGAGCCGCAGATGATCTGGCTAAAAGAGACGTATCCGATGTGGAAGGAAAAAGAAAAAGCTAAAAGCGCAAAAGCTATCAGTGCCGGGAAAACCAAGGATTACAACGCTATGCTCACAGGTAAAAACATTAAGTTTTGGAAATCAGTGATATTAATTATTTACTTTTAAAGCTCTCAAGAAACCATCTGGCGAATATCATTCGTTCTCTCCACAATCATCAGGAACTGCGCAACCAGGTATCAATGTGAATAGTGCTCAATTGAAAGCCCCATTCGAAAATGTCCAGCGAAATCAGTCGATGCTCGTATCACAGCCACCTGAAATGCAGAACTCACTGCCATTGTTAAATCAAGTCAAGCCAAAGATACACATCCAAGCTCCCAACGTTCCTTTATTTGTGGCTGCATCGAAAATGGCGCTAAACTGTAGTACTGATACGTTAAACTCGACACGTAAAATCATACCCGGAGAACGATTCGCTCAAGCAAAGTCACCATCGTCACAGTCGTTGCGGCGGCAACCACCGATGCTACAGGAACAAGGAACTCCAGAAACATCCGTCGTGACATCAGCATCCACTTCATTTTTTGTAAACACTTTGATGCCGTCCGAGTTACCTTCGATTATACAGTCGCCCGTTGAACTGTTTAGCGAAGCAGCGATCAACGCTATGCCTATCGGTGAGTTAAATTGTAAAGACTAATAATGTATCACAGACAAAGAAACATAACACCAGTATAACGCATTTTTTTCTTATAAATTCATAATACGCCCACACTGACCCCACAATTGTAGGTCAAACACTAGTATGAGTGATTCCTATTTGATTACCATGCGAAATGCAGTTCCTAATTATTGTTATATAGTGGCCCAGTGGGATCAGTGTATTTTCATGAATGAAGTAACAAAGAATTGCTTTATTTTCAAATGTTACATTGTTTGTCTTTTGCGTCTGTTTATCTATGTATCATCAAATATTCGTTTCACTTTTATTATCAATTATTTGAAACGTATATTACGTGGTTTATGGATAACCACTTATGCGTAATGTGAAACATAGCTTCATCCACCCACGCAATTCAGAATAACCCATACAACGGGAAATGTGCATGGTGATACATGTAACTCATTTCTCTTTGGCGGCCTGAAACTAAATGTTTTTTATGTCTATTTTAGATACAGTGTCAACCCACGAGGTGAACCAGCGGCAGTCGGCGCCGAATTATTGCAATGCAGAAGAAGTTATCATTGTACCGGAGACAAATACAACAAGCATGGCAAACCATCCCATTACAGGTAAGATCATTTGGTAGTCTAGTTAACACTCTAGAATATAATTCTAGGTCACTAACTGTTGTTTCACATGTATTGTTTTATGAAATCTAAATACGAGCACAATCAATTAGAATCATGCTGATGTTTGAATCGCGTTTATTGATATTTTGCTTCTTTATATATTTTCATAATGAAAGACTGTACCGCCTATAATCGCATATTTTTCCCATCTTTGCTGGTTTTCCTATTCATATGGGACAAATATGCGACTACATGCAGTATAGACAATAACAAACGAGCACTTTCACACTCTGAACTATGTTAATATGCAGTTAGTTTGGTTGTCTAAAAAAAAGACATTTTTAAGGTTCCAAGTAAGGTACATAATGAAAATATTGAAAATACGCATTTATTAGGTTCATTGAAATTGTCCTCTTATAAATTACGTTCGTACCCTAAACAACAACCAATCTTTAAAAAAAACTGGTACAATTCCACAATAGTCCGACGGATGCATTATACTGAATTCCACTGCTTATGCAACATTTTATTGCGATGGACACTACAGTGCACGTGAAGCTCGATTGGGTCAATCATCTGAACCTAGCCGTAGTAAAATATATAAAAACTTTAGTGGCGGTTGCTCAACCCTACAAGCCATAACTAATCAATTTAGTTTTAACAATCTTGTGATGATATAAATTTAAAAATATTTTTTTCTAATTATTTTCATTTTCATTTTAATGATGTAAAATTTAAAAATATTTTTTACCAATCTATCCAAAAAATAGTACCCACATTTTACACTTATAACTTTTAAGCTCTAAATAGATTTCTATTTAATTAATTATGTATCTCTCTTAATTTTATGTTACAGATTCCGACGGGTTCGTTACATACGAGGAGCTGAAGAGAGACCTTCGTGATTTTATTCAAACTACAGTAGAAGATGTAGTAAAAAATTGCTTCAATGAACATTTCTCAAAACTGGCGGCCTTGACGGAAATGAATAAAAAGCATGTGAATAAGTCACCTACGGAAATCGACGATCCAGTTGAAAATCACAAACGTATAGATAATGAAACTCAGCTACATGACTGGAACGTTAAATTAGGAAATGACGATCTCTGCGCACAATATGTATGGTTCGATTAACTACAATTCTGAAACATAATTTTCATTTATTTTGTTTTTTTTTTGTTTTAGCTGATTTACTTTACACGGATCATTCCACCGAACTCATATGCGAATAATGGCGACAGCGCTTGCTATACCATCGTCGATTGCCTTTTCACAAGGGAGTTCTGGACCCGTTTTACGTGGACCGGAATCAGTCGTGGGCAAAAATCCAAAAGAGGATTCAGAGAGTTTGGAAATGTGTTGCAACTTCTTGTCAAACTAGTTGGCATCGGAGACCCTACTTATAGTGCTCAACAATTGGAGATGTTCTGTAGAACCCGCCTTTTCCGCTACAGTAAATCAAGAAGCTCGAATAAACAACTGCGCAGGTCCGCATGCCGCCCGGGACGTAAACATAAGGATGTTCGAGCCAATGAAGATATCAAGCATGAAAATCCACTAGATATAGTTGATGTGCTTCAAAGCGACAGTGCTGAAGAAAGTGAATATCAGGATGAGACGATGGATCGAGAGGCAATCGAGGCCGATATTGAGAATGATGATGAAGAAGTTGATGATTTCAATTCAAGTAACGATATGTTGGAATAACTCATGTGAAACACAAAAAACATATATCTTAAACGTAATGAAATGGTAACGTTGTTGATTTTTAACCAATAAAAACAAGTTTTGGGTAATTTTATCTTTATTAAGGACAGAAAACAGAAATATACACATTTTATCACTACAGTATAGTATGCATAAGGGGTGAAAATACTACACCCTCCTTCCTGGGTACTGCAACTAACTTACAAAAAATACAATCCACGTCGATGAGCAGTTTTTTCGCAAAGACTGGTTCAGCGATAAAATTTGCAAGTGTGATGAATCAAATGGTTTTCAAAATAGTTTTGTTTCTTTGAAATTACTTGGCCCTCTACAAAATATTTGGTTGCAGACTTGACCATTTTGGAAAAAGCTACAATTGATTGATCATGTGTTAGTATCCATTTATCTTTGAAGTTGTTTGTAAGTATGAAAGAAGAAAATACCAGTTTTCCTTCGACGGTTTTCTCTATGTCTACTGAGTTTTGTCTTTGACTATTTGTTGTTGCTGAGGCATTCCGCTGAAGTTCGACGCCGGGTTCGTATGTTTGCATGTTCTCTGTTATACGACCTGCTATCTGAGCTAGTGGATTTGGACCTGTTTTGATCATTTTCTTTAATGAGTGCAGACAATTTTCAAATGGATATGCAGAAATAGTTGACAGAATACCAAATCGGGAAACTTCATCTACAACATGGCATATATTGTGCATGTTACTTGTCATGAATTCAACACCATACAATAATTTAAATTCATCGAGAAAATCATTGAATAAGGACCGTGCTATTTCTAATAAATTTGAATACTTTTCAACTGAACAAATACGAACAGCACAGAAGAGAGAAAGGAAGTGGTTGAAATATCGTTCAGGCAAATAATCCTTAATTACAACAATGCCAGCATAATTCAAGAAATTGCGATACTCTAATCCTTTCCAAAGAGCAACAAAATCTAAGGATCTCATCTTTCGATGAATTTCATTTGGAAATCGTATAGCAACCAATAGTTCTGATATCTCCTTCTTTTGTAACGTGCTCCATTTTGTATTCATTGACATACAACCAGTTCGCCACCCAGTTAGTAACTTCTTCATAACTCCAAGTTCCAATAAATGTAGCGAGTCAGCAACAACGATATCTTCAACCATATCAATAGGAAGTCTGATAAGAGGTGAGTCACAGCGTTGATGATCAGAATATTCTTTAGCCCTGAAATGTTCGTCTGTCCTTTTCGATGCTTTACTGTCAGGAAATACCATGGTTCTGGATATATGCGAATATGTACCTTTAGTAGTACATTTTATGCAGCCATATTTGCCATTGAAATTTATTACGCCTTTGATGAATGCGCGCGCTGGCGTGTCACAAATAAAGCACCTTATTTTGATTGAAATACGATGCCCATTTATAGTTAGTCCAGAATCTAATAGTTGTAGTAACTCATCTATGAAGGAATTTAAATATGTAGCGACATCTTTTGGCTTGCTTATGCCATAATATATGCCTATGACGAGCGGTTTAACTTCAGGATATTCTTGAATGTTAAACAATATGGGCCAAAAGTTTTTCGTTGAGCTTTTGTACACTGGTAAGCCATCAACATTGAAGTTAAGTGATATGGTTGTAGAATGTGGAATGTTTTGTAAAACCATTCTGAGGCAAATTTCTAGTCCTTGATGCCAGTATGAACCATTTTCGTCAATTTTTCGAGGTGCAAGTTTCGTGGTGTGGCCAATAGGGTACGAGGATCTTTCAGGAGGTTCAGGTTCAAGTTTTGATTCAAAACAGCGGTTAGCGCCTGTAATGCAGAATGGGATATCTGGAAGTCGGTAGCCCATTGTCGGATTGAGTTGAGTAACGTTGCTCTGCAATCTAAATTATGACGAAATAAAGATAGTTACAAGGAAATTAGAATCTAATGGTTCACACTGCGTACTAAATAACATTATTAAAATTACAATCCAGTTATCCGAGTAACATATTACAAACCCGTAATGCAAAAATGCTATAATGTTACCTTCGTGTTCTTCCAAAGTTTCTGGAATGTTGGGTGAATTTCCAGTTGGATCGTACAAAGAGGCATCCGAAAAAATCGGTTCTGGAGCGCCTTGGTTGACGGACGCTGGTATACTGTCTGCTTCCGGTTTTCCTGCTACGGAGCTAACTTTGTAACGTTGACAAAACTTTCTCCGTAAACGACTGTATGTACCACTTTTTCTCATAATTTTCAGCTTATTTTTTAGCAAAATATCCTTCATCGCGTTTTTTTTCGTTCAAAACACAACTTACATGAATAAAATCATCTATTAGTCAAGCTAATTTAATACGACAAAGCAACGTACAATACGATACATATTCGAGTTTATTCGAACTTATGTACGATTTTTGACAGCTCTGAGATGAAAGTCTTATAGTGCGGGTGGTAATCAACATTTGCGAGTACATGCGACTGTGTGTGTCTATATACACACTAATATACATATTCTATTACCAAAGTCGTAAATAGTTCAATGTTATCATAGCTTTGCGACTCACTTGATACATATGACGACTATGAACATCCATATTAACGATTGTGATTTTATTCATGACAATATGCGATATTTTTTATACATTCATATACGATGTCTGGCTGGCTGGGGTGATACCTAGCGCATCCCCTGATTAAGGCTATGGTGGATGCGATCCCTTCTTTAAAAGTAGGCGCTTGCCCGGATTATGACAATGGTGGATGTGATCCTTCTTTCAAAGAAGGCGTTTGCCCGGATTGAGGCAATGGAGGATGTGATCCCTTCTTTAAAAGTAGACGCTTTTCCGGGTTATGACAATGGTGAATGTGATTCCTTTTTAAAAACCCAGATTAATCCACCTAGCGGCGATGATGCCTTTCTCGTGCATCGTAAAATGTACTGAAAAATCACATAGGAAAGGTCAAAAAAGCACTTTAGGGGGATAGATCGCATATTTTCTATCATTTTGCATGTTTTTGCATTAATTACTATGCATTCCCACCATTCTTGAAAATTTTTTTTTTTTCGATTTTGAAATTTTTTTTCCAAGGGGGGACCCTTGGGAAAAAACAATGATTTTTCAATAATTCCGAAATGCAATGTCCGATCAGGCCAATTTTCAATAGCAAACAATGGGACCGCATTCCCCGTCGAATGCAACTTGTTGCGAGTAAATCGGGTAATGCTAAGTTCCAAAAAGTGTGTCTACAAAATTTGTACACATACACACATACACACACACACACATACATACATACACACACACACACATACATACATACACACAAACAGACATCACCTCAATTCGTCGAGCTGAGTCGATTGGTATATAACACTATGGGTCTCCGAGCCTTCTATCAAAAGTTTGGTTTTGGAGTGAAATTATAGCCTTTACGTATACTTAGTATACGAGAAAGGCAAAAAAAAGGTGCTTGCCCGGATTAAGGTCATGGTGGATGCGATCCCTTCTTTAAAAGTAGGCGCTTGCATGGATTATGGAAATGGAGGATGTGATACCTAGCGCATCCCCTGATTAAGGCTATGGTGGATGCGATCCCTTCTTTAAAAGTAGGCGCTTGCATGGATTATGGAAATGGAGGATGTGATCCCTTCTTAAAAAGCAGACGCTTGCCCGGATTATGATAATGGTTGATGTGATTCCTTCGTGAAAAGAAGGCACTTGCCCGGATTGAGGCAATGGTAGATGCAGTGGCGTAGCCAAAAAATTGGTCTGGGGGGGGTTTTCCGAACAATTTTTTTTTTCAAAAAAAATTTGTTCTAAAAATGTTGTCTCGGGGGGGGGGTTTTATGCCCAAAACCACCCCCGTGGCTACGCCACTGGGTGGATGTGATCCCTTCTTTAAAAGTAGGCGCTTACCCAGATTATGACAATGGTGTATGTGATTCTTTCTTTAAAAGAAGGCGCTTGCGCGGATTAAGGCAATGGTGGATGTGATCTCTTCTTTAAAAATAGGTGATTGCACGGATTATGGCAATGGAGGATTTGATTCGTTCTTTAAAAGTAGGCGCTTGCCCGGATTGAAATAATGGTGGATATAATCCCTACTTTAAAAGTAGGTGTGTGGCCCGAATTGTGGCAATGATGGATGTGATCCCTTCTTTAAAAGTAGGCCCTGTCTGGATTATGGCAATGGCGGATGTGACTCTTTTTTTGCGCTTGCCGGGAATAAATCAATGGTAGATGTGATCTCTTCCCCGAGTAGCACAATTCAGATTGATTTGGTTGCAGTAACTCATATGTGACTTGGATGGTTTAAGTAACTCGTCTACGACAAGTGTATTGCATGAGTTTTTAAAGTTGGGCGCTTGCCCGAATTAAGGCAATGGTGGATTTGATCCAATCTTAAGGCGCATGCCCGGATTGAAGCAATGGTGTAATCCCTATTTTAAAAGTAGGCATGTGGCCGAAATAAGTCAATGGTAGATGTGATCCCTCCATTCTGCCGTTTTGTTATTTTTTGTTATTTCGTTTTTCCGGAAAATGTCTACCATCAGTCTAAATTTTATCCGAAAACAGCCTCGACCTACTTTATCTACGCTAAACAATACATGAAATATCCCTTTCGCTTTCACAGTTCAAAATTATGCCAAATGACCCACTTTTTTCTTGCAGCTCAAAATTATGCCAAATGTCCGTTATGCCAAATGACCATTAGAGTAGAGTGGGGCAAGAGTGCGCGTGGGGTAAGAGTACGTTTTCGATTTTTTGAAGTAATAAAAAAAGATAAACTAGCAGCACTGCATCAGTTTGACAGGTATTCTGGCCAACTATTATCATGTGTAATTGTAAACGAATTGAATAAACAACAAGGGAGATATGGAGTTAGATAACTTTTTGATCATTTTGCTAAGAATAATAGGATTTCCGCAATTAGTATTTCATTACCATATATACGTTCAATCAGGTGAACATTATACCATTTCGATAACCTATTGTATAGAGTACTTTATGGTACAGAACATCAATCCGGTTGGTTTTCCAAGTAGTCAAAACCATGACTTGAATAATTTTTGGGACTGTGGGGAAAAAGTACGCAGTAAGCGGTGATGCAAAAGTACACATATGAATCTTCAAGTTATGATGTCAAACCCGTATCTCTGGCCGAAATAAGACGTCTTCCAAACCGTAAAGATCCACAACTAAGAAAAAAGGGACAGAATTTGAAATTATCACAAGTTTTTAGGATAAGTTGAAGTGATTCGGTGTTAGAAAGGACTTAGCGAACAAAGCACTGCAGCGAAATAATGAAATTGTATTAGGACTTGTTGTACAACAAAACATAGTACGAAAACACAATTTCATCTAAATAATAATTTCATTTAATCAAAAGAAACATTCATAAATTACGCAACGTTTAGCTGGGAGGGGTTGCGAGATGTGAGAGGATCCATATAATTTTTAGAGGATTCATACAAATAGTGTAAGATAGGGGGGGAGGGGTGATGAAATATCCAAATTTTACGTTACGTGATTGGTGGACTTTCTTTAAGGAAAATGCCTTTGTATACGCCACGCGTAACCTGATATAAACCTCACCTCTGTAGTTTTTTGTATATATAAAAAAAAACAATGGTTTTTCGTATGAAAGTGCACATTTTTAGGACCCCCTCCCCCTTCAAGAGCTACGTAATATTTAAGCATTCCCTAATATATGCTCATCAAACATCAATTAAATGTTATCAACTCTTATTTGTGTCAATATATACTTAAAGCACATGATTGGATAAATGCGTACTCTTACCCCACCCGATGCGCACTTTTACCCCACCGGTGGGGTAAGAGTGCGTTTTTCACTTGTCTGGCAATAAGGGTTCTACTAAAACGAATCTCAATAATTTCAATATTTTTTACACTGGGTAACATAAAGGAAGAGTATATAAATCATCGGCACTGATTTGATATGCAGAAGCTTGCTTAATAAGGGCCACATGATCGATTGAAAACTAAGTGCGTACTCTTGCCCCACTCTACTCTATGCCAAATGGCCTTTATGCCAAATGACCTTATGCCAAATGGCGTTATGCCAAATGACCCAGACCCAATAAAATATTTGTAACGGCCTTACTTAGGCTTATAAAAAAATGTTTTAGATAAATTAGTCAAATGACATGCAGATGATCTTTAACAACACGAAAAAAAGAGGAATTTTAACTGAAAAAATATCTAATGCAGCAATGATGGTAATTGAGCTATGACAGGCCAAAGAACTGGATAAGCTTACAGTTAGGATAAGCAGCCTGGAGTATTGGGAAGCACTATGGAACAAAAGTGGATCCAGTATATGAAGAGCCTCGCTATCGGTCAACCGAGTGGACAGAGTTGATAAAAACCAGCGTGCGACAACCAGCATGCTTTAGCTCAGTTCAGCGTTCCCTGGTACGATGCGTTTGATTCAAACAATAACACTCTTGGAGAGCAAAATAGACAAAGTATCGTTCTCCAAATTGTAATAATAATCTGCGATTATTGTCACAACATTCATTGAAACAACTGTCAAAAATATTGAAATCAAAGACTTAATTCTAAACACAATTCGGCGTGGTCTATCAAACATCGTGTGCATATTCATACGATAACTAAAATATTATAAGGGTATAATGTGTTTCGATCCCAAAGTATTGCTACTCCTCATACACTCACATAAACATAAGCATTTTAATTTTATCCAATCAATTTAAAAAAATCCAAAATCGCAGTATGAATATAAATCCGCGATTTTCACGACAACATTTCAAGGAACCGCGATTTTCGCGACTGGAAAAGCAAATCCGCGACAAAGCCGCGAAATTCGCGAAAAAACGCAAAAATCGCGAAATCCGCGACTGTTGTAACAGCCCTGCAAATATCTTACATTTTTTAGTCGAATGGCATAAAACAATCTGTCCTTCTATCAATGGATTGTTTTTAGAGTAATCTAATAGTTTTTACGATCATTTTGGTTGCGAGACAAACTGGGTTCTTTCTTAATAAGGCCAAGATAATACTAGGATATCTTTTATACAATGAAATATTTGCTGGGAAGCATCCATTCGCCATCAGTGTCGAGGCACCTGAATCGCGATAAGAAGAACTGCAAACAAAATTGGCTGCAGAAAAGTCTCACCAGTACAGCTATTCGCCGTTAGTAGATATAATTCGCTCCATACAAAGTATTATGCCAAATGATGTCTAGCAACCATTATAATTTAACCTTGAAAAGAGCACCGTGGTAACTTCTTGGGCAATTGTTTTGAACTGCGAAGATCGTTTGCCGTTTTCCATGACATCACCTGGCAGCCATAGACCCCACTATTTCATAATAACAAGATGTTCAAACAATTACCATTCGGAAGACGCTTCATTGTTTTGGTTGATTACCCCGGCACTCTCATCCCCTGATCCAAAGCTGTAGAGCAACACAATCGGATCCGACGACCGACGCCGGGCGGGTGGGCATGTTTGGGTTGCACCTTTTCTTTGCCACACACTGACTGGAACGCATTGGCGGTGGAAATAACAACCGTCCCTACAAAAGAGCGCTGGAGTGTTTTTCTTACTTTCGCTTTCGGAATTTAGACCCCCGGTTTAAAGGCGGATTTTGAACTTGCGATGGTATGCCGCTTCAAAATGGAAACAATGAACTTAGTTGGCGAAGCCGCAAACCGAGGCAAATTGGTAAACCTCGCTGGTTTTAACTCGTATGCTTAAGAGGGATTTTCGTAAAAGTTGTCTATATTTATGACAGGTTCCATATTAGCATTATAAAATTTGATTTAAAGATGATTCTACATGATATAATCATAGGGCTTCGACAAGATGTTTGAGATAGGCAAAATTTTATCGAAGTTCAAATAAGCATAACTTTGCTTAAAATAATGCTTTCTTGGTAAAACTAGAGGCATCGAAATAAATTCTTCAAGTTTTGTTTTGTATCGTTATCCTGAATCTTTAATCGGTACATATATAGGTACCGGAGGTGTTCCGGGTTTTTCTTCTAAGGTATCCAATTATGGTTTGAACCTTTTTGAAATCAGTGAAAAAAATGGCATACTGTTGGTTGCCGATCAACCTAAACCAGCATGTATAACATAATAAGGTAAACTGGAAGTGATAGCATTGATTTAAACACCTAATCATAATGTTTAGGTAGGAATTAAGCGATTTAAGATCATTCTGAATTGCAGAGCTTGAAACAGCTAATCAAATTTCAATCCGTATAAACCGCTTTTTACAAAATAAAATCCGCGACTTTAAAAAGAAAACCACGAAAATATGGTTTCTTTACTTCAGAACACGTTTCTTTAATGCGAACTTTTAATATGTTTGCTTCTAATCTATCGGCACATTCATCAATATCAATCGATCAGCTAGTTCCCAATCCGCCGATTGGGAACCGAGAAGACCAAATTGTTTAAAAGCACTAAACATATAAACCTTGTACGATTCTCTATAGAGGTCCTACTCATCGAAGTTCAGATTACCCATAACGGATAGGAGCTGGGTAAGCGGAAATCGTTGGATTCAGCCAACAATGAAACGTCCTCCAGCAATTTCTCAAGAAGTTCCTCCAGAAATCCCTCCGGAAGTTCCTCCAGGAATCCCTCCGGAAGTTCCTCCAGGATTTCCTCCGGAAGTTCCTCCAGGAATTCCTCAGGAAGTTCCTCCAGGAATTCCTCCGGAAGTTCCTCCAGGAATTCCTACAGGAATTCCTCCGGAAGTTCCTACAGGAATTCCTCCGGAAGTTCCTACCGGAATTCCTCCGGAAGTTTCTCCAGGAATTCATCCGGAATTCCTCCAGGAATTCCTCCGGAAGTTCCACCAGGAATCCCACGAGAAGTTCCACCAGGAATTCCTCCGCAAGTTCCACTAGGAATTCCCCCGCAAGTTCCTCCAGAAATTTCTTCCAATGTTCCTCCAGGAATTCCTCCGAAAGTTCCTCCAGCAATTTCTCCGGAAGTTCATCCAGCAATTTCTCAGGAAGTTCCTCAAGGAATCCCTCCGGAAGATCTTCTAGGAATTCTTCCAGGAACTCCTTCGGAAGATCATCCAGGAATTCCTTCCGAAGTTCCACCAGGAATTCCTCCGGAAGTTCCACCAGGAAATCCTCCAGAAGTTCCACCAGGAATTCTTCCAGAAGTTCCACCAGGAATTCTTCCGGAAGTTCCACCAAGAATTCTTCCAGAAAATCCACCAGGAATTCCTCCGGAAGTTCCATCAGAAATTCCTCCGGAAGTTCCATCAGGAATTCCTCCGGAAGTTCCATCAGGAATTCCTCCGGCAGTTCCATCAGGAATTCCTCCGGAAATTCCATCAGGAACTCCTCCGAAAGTTCCATCAGGAATTCCTCCGGAAGTTCCTCCAGGAATTCCTCCGGAAGTCCCACCAGCAATTCCTCCGGAAGTCCCACCAGCAATTCCTCCGGAAGTTCCTCCAGGAATTCCTCCGGAAGTTCCATCAGGAATTCTTCTGGAGGTTCCATCAGGAATTCCTCCGGAGGTTCCATCAGGAATTCCTCCGGAAGTTCCATCAGGAATTCCTCCGGAGGTTCCATCAGGAATTCCTCCGGAGGTTCCATCAGGAATTCCTCCGGAGGTTCCATCAGGAATTCCTCCGGAAGTTCCTCCAGCAATTCCTCCGGTAGTTCCTCCAGGAATTCCTCCGGAAGTTTCTCCAAGAATTCCTCCGAAAGTTCCTCCAGGAATTCCTCCGAAAGTTCCTCCAGGAATTCCTCCGAAAGTTCCTCCAGGAATTCTTCCGGAAGTTCTTCCAGGAAGTTCCTCCAGGAATTCCTCCGGAAGTTCCACCAGCAATTCTTCCGGAACTTTCACCAGGAATTCCTCCGGAAGTTCCACCATGAATTTCTCCACTAGAAATTCCTCCGGAAGTTCCACCAGGAATTCCTCCGGAATTTCCACCCGAAGTTCCAAAAGAAAGATCCGCCAGCAGTTTCGCCGGAAGTTCCTTAAGGAATTTGTCCGAAAGTTCCGGCATAAATTCCTCCAAAAGTTCCGCCAGAAATTCCTCAGGAAGTTCTACCAGAAATTAACTTGGAAATTCCTCCAGGAGTTCCGCGGGAGGTTCCTCCGGAAGCTTTACCAGGAATTTCTTCGGAAGTTCCTCCAGGAATTTCTCCGAAAATTCCTCCAAGAATTTCTCTGAAAGTTCCGCCAGGAATTCCTCCGGAGGTTTCACTAGCAGATCCACCCAGTGGCGTAGCCACAGAGATTGGTTTGACATAAAAATTCCCAGAGACAAAATTTTTAGTAGAAATTTTCCATTCTCTTCCGACCATCACTCATAAGTGTTAAAAAGAATAGTAAGAACTAGAGCACAGTGTGGTAGATCTTACTCCGTAACGCACCACAAAAAGTTGTCTACCCTGCATTACAGGCTCTGTTAACTGTCTGGCTAATTGTTTCAACCCCATGCCATTCAACCCCTCGGCACGGACCGCATGGCACCTTGGGTCCTACCAAACACCAAGACTTGGGCCAATGCGCTTTGAGCAGTACAAGGTCACTTCGGTGGGACCTGTTTGCGGATACATGTAGCTTTTTATATAAATAATACATTTTTCGAATTAAATCTATGACATGTTATGCCGTTGAAGTTCTCCATGTTCAAGACTCTAAAGACCAATAAAGGAATAACTGCTCAAGTACTGCTTAGAATTGAGATTTAACGTGTGTAAACATTATTAATTTCAACTTAAACCCCTTTATCGGTGGTATTGTAGCTTATTTCATATAATGATACTTTGCCAAAAATGGGTTAAGATATCTTAAACCATAGTAAATAATGTTAAGAGTATAACCCAAAGTCAACCAAACATCAGAAAAGTATCGATTTTTCAGTCCATAATAGACATCCACTTGAGGAACCTCATGCGGTATCTAATGATTGCAGACAACGCCAAATGATAATAACTTATATCTCAAAACAAGATTTCCATCATTCTGGCTTGCCTAACGAAGAACAGCTGTACGGCTTGAGATTCTTCATTTTCGCAACAGCTTCTTCGCCGTGTTCCAATGGCATCCGCATACAAACAGATGCCAGGATACACACCCATACCGATGCAAATCATTCGAACCATTAATACTCCCCAAGTTCGTCAGTCAGGTTCACGCCAGGTATGATGTCATCAGTGGAAGTCACGCCAACCATCCTTGCGGCCATTGGGGAGCAGTGACAAGAACCACCGAGTTCGCTTTTAGGCAGGGTGGCTAATTTTACCAACCGTATAATAGGGTTATATAACCGACCGCACCAAATTGGATCCAGTGACTGCCTAATTTGCGGCATGCCATTTTCACGCTTTCTTTGACTGATACCGTCGCATATCCATAGCAGAACGCGGACGCGTGTTTGCCATGATTTCGACTTCACTTGACCGACGCTACGAACGAACTCCATTGATCGATGATGGAAATATTTACGCACACTCATTTTGGGCAGAGAAAATTCCTTGTCCCACACACGCACACAAAGTCCATTTAGGCTTCAACTTTAGCATTTATCAATGGAAGATGGATATTATGAAGATTTTTATGAACCATTTTGCAAATGAAGGGGAAATGATGAGTTTCACTTGCTTCGAACAACACTATATAACAGATATTTGATAATCGAAAAATTTTCTTACACCGTTTTCTAGCACCCAGAATAATATTGACTTCCTTCCTATTTGATGCAGGCGAATGCAGGATTTCCAAACATTGTTCACCGTTTTTATTCAAAGTTTGATCATCTTCATAAAACATTTACTCCTGGCAGCGATATTCCACCCGATGCTGTAATCGTTCGCTTGGCACATCAGCCTCACAATTTTCCACCATTGAACACTTCCAAGCGATTGATTTGCAGGTGAATTTTCTTCTTAGCATCGACCAACGACCGTACACTCGTTCCACTTGCTCACTTTTGCCCTGTTGATTAAATTCGAGGGAAATTCTGCACAGCACTCACGAATCCAGGTGCGAACACGACCGACATCCAACTCGGGAACCAAGTGCAAAATTACTTCTTTTTCGATCGGGTGAAAAATCGTCACACGCGAGGAAAAACTCAGGATATGTGTTGAAAGTGAAAAACCGAGAATATTTATGATGATCCTTCCACACATCCTAGCACCAATGCCTCCAGCAAGCAGTGTGTTGTGGTGTGGTGGTCGTCAACCAAAGCGGATGTAGCGATGTTGTTCACCGGTTTGCAGCGGTGTGGTGGGCTGAGTGGTTGCGGAAGAGGGTGGGAAAACTGAGTTCACCCGCGTAGCACAGGCAGTGTGCGATATTTAGACGGTGCATATTTTGCAACAAGGATAAAGTTGTTTTTACATCGATGCACTGAAAGTACGAGAAGTACTCATTGAGCTCTTTAACAGAAACATGCATGTTGTAATGTGGCGCATACGTCACTTTGTCAGATTACGGCAGAATTGGTGAATTTTGTTGGGTGACTCACACTATTACCAGACATATTATTTTCAAATGATAGTTATTCAAGACATTACAAGAAAAAAATAGTTCATAACTTTAGTAATGAATGTTTATGATTTGATCGATAGTTCATTTTCCCAATTGGTTTCGTGACTTTCCGCATTTTCCCGGTTTTTTCCCGCTTTTCCCGACTGGATTCACACTCTGGCACTTGGAGTTTTTGGAAGGAAAGTGTTGCGAACCATCTATGATGGGGTGCAGATAGCGGACGGTACGTGGAGGAAGCGAATGCACTACGAGTTGCAGCAACTGTTGGGAGAATCATACATCGTTAACACCGAGAAAATCGGAGGACTGCGGTAGGATGCTCACAAACCATCGGATATTTCTTCTTAGATTTCTTAGGAAAATCCTTCGAAAAATTTTCTGGATTTTTTTGAAAAGCTCTCCAGGAATTACTTCAAGAGTTCCGTTCTTTAAACCAAACACAATTTCCCAAGGAATTCTTTCTAAAATTGTGGCAGAAGTTCTTTCAAAATTTTATGATTTTTGAGAAAAAAATCTTTTCTGATAAAAAGTACTTTACGAAGGAATTGCTGGAGTAATTTCCGTAGAAGTTTCTTAAGGCATTACGGAAAGAACTCATGAAAGCATTTCCAATGGAAGTTTCCAAAGAATTTCCAAAGATATTTTTTTAGAAACTTGCACAGAAATTCCTACAATAATTTGCAAAGGAATTTCTAATTCCCGAAGAAGTTCCAGAAGGAATTTCCGACTGACTTTTTTATTGGATTCAGAAAAAGAAATTTCTATGAAGTTTGTAAAGGATTTTTTTGATGAAATGCCTGGAGGTATTTTCATACTGAAGAAATTTGCAACTTTCTTTAAGATTTCTTGAAATAATTTCCAAAGGAATATCTGAAAAAAAATTCAAAGGAATTTCAAAAAAAAAATCCTAAAGGATATCCCAAAGAAATTTTCGCATATATCGCTAAAGAAATTTTCGAAGGAGTTCCTTAAGCAATGTTCGATGAAATTTCCAAAGAAATTTTTGAAGTAGTCCCTGAATGAATATGCAAAGCAATTTCCGAAGCATTATTATTTATTTATTCAGACTAAGGCCGAAGTGGCCTGTGCGGTATATAAGAGTCTTCTCCATTCGGCTCGGTCCATGGCTACACGTCGCCAACCACGCAGTCTACGGAGGGTCCGCAAGTCATCTTCCACCTGATCGATCCACCTTGCCCGCTGCGCACCTCGCCTTCTTGTGCCCGTCGGATCGTTGTCGAGAACCATTCTCACCGGGTTATTGTCCGACATTCTGGCTACGTGCCCGGCCCACCGCAGTCGTCCGATTTTCGCGGTGTGAACGATGGATGGTTCTCCCAGCAGCTCATGCAACTCGTGGTTCATTCGCCTCCTCCACGTACCGTCCACCATCTGCACCCCACCATAGATAGTACGCAGCACTCTCCTTTCGAAAACTCCCAGTGCGCGTTGGTCCTCCACGAGCATCGTCCAGGTCTCGTGTCCGTAGCGTTTTGTAGCGTTTTGTAGATTGTCAGTTTGGTACGGCGGCGAACTCTATTCGATCGGAGCGTCTTGCGGAGTCCAAAGTACGTACGATTTCCAGCCACTATGCGTCTCCGAATTTCTCTGCTGGTATCATTTTCGGCAGTCACCAGTGAGCCCAAGTACACAAATTCTTCTACCACCTCGATTTCGTCACCACCGATGCAAACTCGCGGTGGGTGGCTCACATTGTCTTCTCTTGAACCTCTTCCTATCATGTACTTCGTCTTCGACGTGTTGATGATCCGATCCGCTTGGCTTCCCTCTTCAGTCTGATGTAGGCTTCCTCCATCTTCTCAAAGTTACGTGCCATAATATCTATGTCGTCGGCGAAGCCAAATAGCTGGACGGACTTATTGAAAATTGTACCACTCGTGTTAATCCCTGCTCTTCGTATTACCTCTTCCAAAGCGATGTTGAATAACAGACACGAAAGACCATCACCTTGCCGTAACCCTCTGCGGGTTTCGAAGGGACTCGAGAATGCCCCTGAAACTCGAACTACGCACATCACCCGATCCATCGTCGCTTTGATCAACCGTGTCAGTTTATCCGGAAATCCGTGTTCGTGCATTAGCTGCCATAGCTGGTTCACCTCACGCTCGTTCGTAAGAAGGTTCCCGTTTATGTCCTTACGCATATCAGGCTGTGGCACGTGGCCCTTACGTGAACAGTTCAACTTCTCATAGAACTTTCGTGTGTTATTAGCGCGGTACAGTTGCTCCGTCTCTTCACAGTCTCGATCTTCCTGCTGACGCTTTTTTCTCCGGAAAATCGAGTTTTGTCTGTTCCGCGCCTGTTTATATCGTGCCTCGTTTGCCCTCGTTGCAATGTTGTAGCAATCTCGCCCATGCTGCATTCTTCTCTTCTACTAACTGCTCACTAGATTGATTCAAATTTTGATTTTTTTGCCCCCCGATGCTTAAACGATTGCATCTGCATTTTTATTAATCCTCCTGCATTTTTAGCTAATTTGGATGTAAGTTTAGTGAGCACGCCCGGTTTCAAGTTTGTATGAAAATTACTATAAAAACAGTAAGTTTCATGGAAAACCGTTCCCCAACGCTTCCTTTTAAGCTCTAAAAACATATAATTACATCGGCAACATAAGAAATTTGACAAGGAAACAGGCCGTCTTTGTTGCGAAACGATTTGATGCTCTCAAGAAAAGTTATTAAGGAAATACTGAATCGTGGGAAATTCGATTTAACACGTAAGAAAATAACATCAATATCAATAATGAGCCTTTTTGTTTTCTTCATAACTTTGCTTCCAAACGAGAAATCGCTTCGCAACAACAACTGCCGTTCAGCTTGAGAAGTATTTTGTGTAGTCAATGTGTTGATTATATTTAAATAGTTCATGGGCCACCTCACGGAACGGTCTTTCACATAAGGGTCAGTTTTCACAGTAATTTCCATACAAACTTTCAATGACGTGTGCACAGTCAAATTACAACCAAAATTGCTAAAAATTTAAGAGGATCATTAAAATGGCAAAAGCAATAGTTTAAGCATCAGGGGGTAAAAAAGTCAAAATTTGAATCACTCTACTGCTCACATTCGCCGTCATACCAGTCGTTTCTCTGATCCGGGGGCACCGTACCAAGTGCAGCGGTTGCGGTGCTACCAATGGCGGATCGAATATCTCTCCAGCCATCTTCAAGAGACGCTGCGCCTAGCTGCTCTTCCGTTGGGAGTACCACTTCCAGCTGCTGCGCGTATTCTTGAGCTAGTCTACCGTCTTGAAGCCGCCCAATGTTAAGCCGCGGCGTCCGACTCCGACGCGTGTTGTACACCGTTGAGAGTTTTGAGCGCAGGCATACTGCAACGAGGTAGTGGTCGGATTCAATATTCGTACTGCGGTAAGTGCGGACGTTCGTTATGTCAGAGAAGAATTTACCGTCGATTAGAACGTGGTCGATTTGGTTTTCCGTTTCTTGGTTAGGTGATTTCCATGTGGCCTTGTGGATATTTTTGCGGGGAAAGAAGGTGCTTCGGACTACAATTCCGCGGGAGGCTGCGAAGTTTATGCATCGTTGGCCGTTGTCATTCGATACGGTGTGCAGACTATCCGATCCGATGACCGGTCTATACATTTCCTCCCTTCCTACCTGTACGTTCATGTCACCGATGACGATTTTGACGTCCCGCAGTGGGCATCCATCGTTTGTCTGCTCCAGCTGTGCGTAGAACGCTTCTTTCTCGTTGTCGGGTCTCCCTCCGTGTGGGCAGTGCACGTTGATGATGCTATAGTTGAAGAAACGGCATTTAATCCTCAGCTTACTCATCCTTGCCTTGATTGGCTGCCACCCGAAGCAATTAATACTGTAGATATATTTTAGTAAACAAAGGGATTTCCAAAGGATCTCGTGAAGGAATTCTCAATAGAATCCGTAAAGGGATTTTTGGGGAATGTCCAAAGGAATTCTTGGAGGAATTCAAAAAAGTAAAAAAGTCAGGCTTATCGCAAATCCATACAGGAATTCCTCCTTCAATTATTTTATTAAATCGTTCGAAAATGTTGTAAAAAAAAAGAATTGTTAAAGGAATTCTCCAAGTAAGTGCCTAAATGTAAATCCGCAGTTTTCGCGATAGCATTTAACGGAACCGCAAGTATCGCTTCTGGAAAAGATAATCCGCGACAAATCCGCGAAATTCACGAAAAACGTGAAAATCGCGAAATCCGCGCCTGTTGTAACAGCACTGAAAATGTCATTCAACCACAGAAATCGTAAAGTACATTCCAGTAGCACGACCCGTTCGGTACGAAAATCGACAAGGTACTGTAGAAAAAGCCCCGCAAACAGAAAGCGATTCAATGTTGAAACAAGATTCATTCGCCAGAAACGCTAGCACAGGTTGAGCGGCAAATACACGAAGCAGCCAGTTCTCGCCTACGTATCCTGGCATGAATGAATCCAGATGGTGGAAGTTCAAAATGGTAGAGTAAAAATCGCGCATGCGATTTTTCTACAACCCAAATAGAAATCACCCTCTAATTATTCCCAGCATTGTCAACGATGAACCAGTTCAGTCAGTCAGTCAATGTGTGCGAGCACCGAATTTATCATTCAAAGTCATCGAGACGGCAGTATTGAAGCTGTCAATACTGTGTGTGGGTAGACCTATTGAGACTGCACAGAAGTTGATGACGACATCAATGGGAGCTGGTAAAATGCGTGACACGCGCGCGAGGCAGTGAAATCGGCTTCCTATAACGACCGTGCTCACAAATCGCACGTCCCGCCGGAAGAAGGAAGAAGGGTGCGACCGACGACGGTAGGGTGAATACGCGGTTAATTGGATTGGGCATGTCTAGGGGTGGCAAACAAAGGGTCGTTAGACCAAATCTGATTATTTAGGGATAGAGTTTCATCGCTTTTCACTTGGTTATAAACAAATTCGGTTAAATTGCAGGACGTGTAAAAATGATAATAACTTTATTGCATCTAGAGTTTCCAGTTTGTTGGGACTTGTCAGTTCATTGCTCTAAGAGTACTCCCGTGGCGGAGAAAAAGGTGAGGTACAACATGACACAATCACTTCATTATTTTCAAATACCTTCTATGGTTCTTGCGTCGAGCGGAGCCTATCGATTCAATGACTTATACCATTTGTAAGTGTACCAGCAATGCAAAATACACATTTATCACACAAAACTTCGAACGCGATAAAAATATTATTTAAGCTAATTCAAAAACACAGCTGTGATCCAAAAGTATTTAAAAGATTGTACTTTTGTCTGAACTGGACCAAAAAAAGAAAATTTTGAAATTGATTTACTTACCTCTACTACTGCAGTTCCAGGCTTCTTGGAGGACATGTTTAGGAACCTTTCTTGCGCCTGGCAAAACTTGGCCGTCTTCTTGTCATACTTTTTCTTGTTCTCCTTCACGCCCCCTATATGCAGCTTGCGAAACTCCTCCAGGGGCCCAACGATCTGGTCGTGGGCTCGGTCCAGCTAAGCCGCGCGTATGTGTGTGGAAATAGCAAACAAAACGAGAAACAGGAAGGAGATGAAAAACGAAACATTTCAAGTGCGCGGATGATGATGCAACTCGTTCACAGCTCGGCAAATGTTTACACTGCTGCACCTTATTGGCTGACTTTCGAACGGCCGGCCGTCGAAGCCGACAGCAACAAATTGTGAAGCCCGGAACGAGTTGATGATGTAGAAGAGAGGGGGTGTTTAGTGTTGATAGTAGAGGAACGCCACGCGTAGATACTCACCATATTATCGCGTTCTTCTTCAATTGCCGATATGAGCTTGCTAAACTGTTTGAGGCTATCTGCTATCACCTGCTCATCGTCTGTTTGCGTCGAGCCGATGCACTCGAAGTTGAATTCGTTCAGACTCTTGGACAGAGTTCGCTGCGCCCGGGACAGATCTGCGAAGAGCAAAGTAGGAAAAAAGCGGAAATGCGATATTATGTTAGTGCGGTGCAGACACAGAGACTCTGTAAACTAATTCAACACATGCTTCCATCCGCATTAGAGGTGTGAAGGCAAAAACGAGGAAAACGGGTCAATCAACAAACGGCTCGTTGAATTGCAGCAAATGAAAATAAACTCATGCTGAATATAGCTGCCGCAATGGATACCATGAGAAGTTAGATAATCAGTTTCAATTCCAGGTCGATATTTCTAAATACTCACACAATTTACATCATTTAACAATTTAATAATAAAAAACCGCAAAAATATTACAGAAATATGTTGTGGATAAATTCTAATAGAATTTCTGAAAAAAGATCTAGCAGAAAAGCATATAAAAATACCTATCTAGTGAGGTTTCAAAGCTTCATCAACCGTTAAATTCTTTAAGGATAATCCTCACGGAATCCAAAACTAAATGTACTCGCCATTTCAAGGGCACAACATTCAATAGGAGTCTTCCCTTTATGGTCATCATCGGAAAGCAAGCTTCAATAATCTACCAAGAGGAAACAGATGTACCTCATGGATCGGTCCTGACGGTCACTTTATATATGGGATCTTCCGTTTCTTGCCGCCCAATGTCTTAATTTATGCCAAAGACATATTATTGACCGTCGTCAGAGACTCATCCGGCCGCATTTACATTTTGCATGACTGCCAACAAATGCGTACGCGGCAACGTATGAAGGCACCAACTGTCTAACTCAAGGGATTGTATTCTACCAGGTCGTTTCGCTATTTCAATCACCCCAATATCCAAGCTGAGGAAGATTCGCTTCTTCGCAGGAGCGTAATGCAAACAGAGCTGTCACCAAGAGGTGTCTATGCGTTAGGACAGGCAAATCTATAACACAAAGGTGTGCATCTACGCAGTGATCCAAGAAGGACAAGGCTTGACGATTCGTTTGTAGGCCCAGGATACCGACGCAAACGAGAATGGTGAAAGACCTTAGAGTTCAGGGCTGCTCTTTCTATTGTATATCCGGAAGATGCCACTGGTTTACAATTTTAACAATTTATTTTGTGACGTCTGGGTCTACACAGTCAGGAAACTTATTCGCGAACAGGGCTAGTGTTTGCTCTGGTACGCTGAGCTTGTAAGATGGCGGCAATACTTCGCCAAGTCATGACGCTACGTTATCAAAGCCGGAACATCATTCACTCGCACAATCTTTTCCGAAATCACCTCCGTCGTACTGCACTGTCAAGAAATTGGTAAAAAGGTATAAAAGAAAAAGGTCCCTTTGGCGTGATCCTTTTTCTATTTATTTTAGTTTGTTTGACATTGTCATTAATTGCATGGTTTGTGGTGTTGAACAGGATTGCTTTTAATTCACACATATCCATTCTATTTCACTTTTAACAATACTAATTTTAACGAATAACATTAAACAGACAACTTCTTTCAATGCTCACTGTTACAAAGACCAAGAATTGGCCGATTGATATTTTACCGGCGGCGGCATGATAGATTATTTTCAGCCAGAGCCGTGGCGACGTCACGCCATTGGTGATCGGCGGCGGCAGCGGGGTGGGTCGGCATGAACTAGTTTCAAGCGCTAAAATTTCTCCGGAATTTCTTCAGAAGTTCCTCAAAGAATTTCTCAGGAAGTTCCTCCACAAGTTCGTTAGGAAGTTCATCAAGAAATTCCTCTGAAAATACCTCTGGCAAGTTTCTTCAGAAATGTTTGCGGAAAGTCCTCCAAGAATTCCTCCGGAAGTTTCTCCAAGAATTTCTTCGGAAGTTTCTCTATGAACTCCTCCGAGAGTTTCTCCAGAAATTTTTTCGGAAGGGCCTACAGAGATTCCACCGGGAATTCCTCCGGAAGTTCTACTAGAAATTCCTTCGTTAGCTCTTCTAGGAATTTTTTTGGTAGTCTCTCCAGGAAATCCTTCGGTAGTTCCTCCTGGAATTCCTTCGGTGATTCTACCAGAAATCCCTCTGATAGATCTTCCAGGTATTCCTCCGGTAGTTCCTGCAGAAAGTCCTTCAGGAGTTCCTTCGGTAGGTCCTCAATGAGTTCCTTCCGAAAGTTCTCCAGGAATTCCTCCGGAAGTTCATTCCAGAAATTAGTTTGGAATTTTCACTAGGAATTCTTCTACTCCTGAAAAAATTCCAAAAATTTGTAAAAAAAAATCCACCTAAATTCCGCCACCAATTCTTAAGGCAGTTCCTCTAGGAATTCCTCCGAAAGTTCTTCCAAAAATTCTTCCGCAAATTCCTCCAGGAATTTCTTTGAAAGTTCGTCCAGGAATTTTCTCTGAAGGTCTAGAAATTAGTTTGGAATATTCTTCAGGAATTCATCGGGGGGAAGCTTTTCCAGGAATTTCTCGGAAAGTTTCTTTAAGAATTCTTCCCGAAATTCCTTAAAAATTTCATCCAAATTCCTCCAGCAATTCCTCATAAAGGTATTTATGAATTCATTCAGAAGCTGTTCCAGGAATTCCTTCGGAAGTTCCACCAGAAATTTCTCCAACAGTTCTTCCAGGAATTTCATGCGGCGGCGGCGTGGCCTGGCCTTCTTTTCCTGCCTCGTTTATAGTCTATTTTGCATACATTTTGTTTTGTGCTTTTAGGTTTACGCATCCTATGGGCAAGCTCAAATGGAACAGAGCTGTGCAACTACTACTCGTACGTAAATCGTATCTTGTCACACTTGGCATGACGTGAAACTGGAACACGTACTCTCTCATGAGGTGATCCACTGGTCGATGAGTATGACAGTTCC
This sequence comes from Armigeres subalbatus, assembly GCF_024139115.2. Classification (NCBI taxonomy): domain Eukaryota; kingdom Metazoa; phylum Arthropoda; class Insecta; order Diptera; family Culicidae; genus Armigeres; species Armigeres subalbatus. Next base: position 210,831,597 of record NC_085141.1, on the reverse strand, counting down.
GAGGAGTAATATTTGGCTAGGTCGTTTCGGGAAAGTAAATGATGGAAATTCATGGAACCAAAAAATCCATATTGGCATAGATCTCACCGCAAGCTCATCAACGTTCTATCTGCAAACCTTCAACAGCTACGTTCGAATCGCCTTCGGTCTCTATATCAGCTAAGGAAGGTTGAAGAAAAAACAGCACCCTGGAACAATATGCCCCGCCACATAGATCAACAAATCGTTCCCCATCTTCGCACCGGCCACACCCGATTTTCGGATAATTTCGGTGGTAGTTTATCCTGGACTATTTGAAAAATCTGTGTTGTGTTGAACTCCGTCGAACACATGGTTAGTCGGTGTCTGAAGTATGACGTTCCCCAATGTCGCTACGGGATCCTTAGTGATGACTGTAAGCCAGTTTTAGAAAAGTACCAAAGTTTATATACGGTATTGTGAAGGTGTATTGGAATGAATGCACAATAAATTGAACTGATGGAAATAATCTCTAAAGTGCTATTTAAGCCTTTCTCGTATATAATATATATAATTCGTATATAATACACGAGGAAGGCACTATCATCACTAGATAAATCATTCTGGCTTTGATGATACGCCCTTCTCTATTTGTTACTTTTTTAAATAAGGATCCCGGGCAGAAGCCCTGAACAGAATAACAAACCATGATATCTGATCACTTATTACAAATAGCATAACTTGATCTCCTCGTGATATTTCAGTGCAAAATATTGATATTGTCGTCTGATCTTTTATCTCTTATATCAATCAGGTCCATATCTCATTTTGCTATCTTATCAACATTTGATATTATTGAGCTATTTTCGTCTGCTCGGGATGCAGTGACGTTTGAACATTAATATATATACGAAAATTATGTTAAGCTTTTAGTGGAATGTATTTATTTGCCATAAGACGAGTTTGTACAATTCCACCACTTTATTGTACCTTTGACAGATACGATCGATCTCCACAGTAAGGTCGTCTTCAATGTCTCATAAGTCGAGTCAAGAATTCGTGGAGATGCGCCATAGTTCACTTCCCCGAAGGCGAACAGGCTTCCCCTGGTATCTCCCAGTCCCATATGCTTTAAGACCCATCTCGTCCAGTGTTTATTCAATGATAAACTGAAGTTACATAGTCAGCTGACAAAAGGGGAGGGGGTGGTGGATGGTGTCTTTAATCGTAGGCATCTGCCATCCGGAGTTTTCCTTAGACATGCGGTAAGATGCGATGCTGAAGGTGGATGGGTTCGATTCCTGGTCCGGTCTAGGAATTTTTCACGACTTCTCTGGACATCAAAATATTATAGTATTAGCCTCATGTTATTTAGCCTCACAGTGCGAGACGAGCCAGCCTCGGGCTGAAAGTCTAGGTAATAAAGAAAAAAAGCCTCGCAGTGAATAACTGTGGAAGTGCTGAATAAACACCAAGCTGCGAGGCGGCAATGTCCTAGTGGGGATGAAAATGCCAATGAAAAGAAGAAGAAGAAGAAATTATAGATGTCTCGCTTAACTTTTCAAAAGGACCTAAGTAACATTTTTTTATGATTTAATTTCAATACTGCAATCAATAGCTTTCATGTTGTTCTGTTGATTGCGCTATTCAAATTAATTCATGAAAAAAATATTACTTAGGTCTTTTTGAAAAGTTAAGCGAGATGTCTACAGTTTCGTATTGATCTTTTTTATAATGCGCGAGAGAGGCACCATCACCGCTAGGTGATTTAATCTGGTTCTTTTAAATATAAAATCAGAATATAGTTATACTGTCTAGTGAAAAAGCAGTCGTACTACAGAGCTAATAAAGATGCGATGAATGACTCACATCATAATACACCACAACGATTTTATGTAGGTCAATCATGATATTTCCAGATGACACACACGATCCGTAATTATACAATCATCTACCCACTCACCACAACTTTTCTATAAATCTCAGCTGATGCCTACGGGATCAACAAGCAAAAACCAACTCCAAATGACGACGAAGCGACGCAAAAGCACACATAAGCTAATTTCTCTTTCCGGCGAATCGTGTCGCCCAGTATCGACGGCGCTTTTTGTCAGTCTGCCTTGCTTAAATCCGCAATTCACGTCCCACGAGTCTTCATGGTGCCGGGTTGGTCGGTGCAGATGAGGAACTCATCTCCCCCGCACACTCTTACTAACCATTCGGATTCGTGGGACCGTACGTGATGACGTGCTCCTAGAGCTTGAGGTATATTACGATTTAATAGGTCTGTTTGGGCACCACCAAAGAAAAAAAAAGTAACGAACTGCGTAACTGTTCAGTTGCGTCGAGCCTTAAAGCTGAACACTGACAGACTGGGTTTGCATGTAAGCAAATAACAACAACCTTGTCAGCGCAAGGAGAAACGGTGATCGGCATCACAATACGAAGATTAAATTTGAATTATCCACAAAAGAAACTGGTTGTGCCTTAATCGGTCTGTAGGTCGGTTTTGTCAACCGATTCTAGCGAACAATAAAAACCAATTCAAGAGTATGTGCTAAGGCATTAACAGACGAGATTGGCTCATAGCTCGATCATCCGGATCTTTTATTAATAAATTTATTAGATGTTCTTATATTCGTGAACAATGCAATTGAAAAACTTGTTTTATTTTTGTCATGTACTAGAAGCATTCAAAGCCCAAAATTCGAATACACATGCGCTGCTGAAAAAGGGCTACATTGTATTGCGTCAACAAACCATAACCATAAAAACAATCGACGCGACGTCTTGCTTTGTATAAACACATGTTCATCCCATTTAATGACCATAATCATCGCCAACCATGTGTGCAATCGGAAGCTTTCCCAAGCGCCAACCGGCCATCGGCGTCGTAAAACTCCATCCAAAAATATCCCACAATCAGCGTAAATCAAAACAAGCCATAGTTGATTCAGCACATTCAGTGAAAATCGGCGAATCCAGCTGGGGCTTGAAGGAAAATTAACATGTGAACTATTTCTCTGCCTAGGCGGCGCGCGGCGGACCAACGGATCTAATACTAATGATGTTCATAAAACCGTCCATAAAATAAACAAATGAGGTCAGGAGCAAGATAGGAATTCCCGCAATTTCGCTTTGGGACCGTTCCCCGAGCATACATCTGATCGATCATTTGTTTACTATTGCGGTAGCAAATCGGAGGCATGTGGTGCGGGGCCGATCGGTTATATGTTTGGGTTCGAGTTGAGCATAAGAATTCAACGGAACGGACCAGAGTCGGCAGTCGGTGCAGCGCAGCTCCGGTGTGAGTTAAAAGGAAAAGCAACCGACTCAATCAGTGTGGCGGAGTTGTTGAAAGAACGGGGTCCACCTGTAGCTGTAGTAAATAGCGTTCGGACCCAAACCGGTATGCGCAACCTCAGGCGACCCGTATTCACTCTCATTCTTGACGAACGGCGACGTTAGGTTGATTGCGTTTCGGTTGAGCAGCTTTTGGTTTGAGTTTTTTTTTTTTTTTCAACCTGTAGTTATTATGTAAAGAGGGTAAGATAGTGTCTTTGAAATTTTGTAACATAAAATAGAGCACCGTCATTGTTTGTTGAGGAACTGATAGTAAATATGAATACAAAAGCATTTGAATCGTATTTTTGACATTGAAAGTTGCAATCTTAGTTAATAAATAAAAAGATAAGTAAATATTTACGTAAATGTACAATTTCAACAGATGATCCGAACTCATTTCTTCAATGGAACTTGTATTTTATCTGACTTTCTAATATTTCTTATGCTAAAAAATCTAAGGATGGTGTCAGTCAGTCCTATGGAATACGATTAACAGAGCCATTAAGCAAGTGATGACAACATACAGCAAAAATTGCACAAGGACCGAAAGTTGAGCAAAACTGTAACGGGGAATAATTCGAGGAAGAATGTTCGTCATTTTTTCGAGTGAACTGTGGCGAGTCGCCGTAAAAAGCTCAAGAACAACCTTTACCGCAAAGAATTCTCCGTGGGAGTTCGGTAGATCCACCGTCAGTGACTATTGGCAGACTATTGATGGCAATTAAAATTTTGTAATTTGGAAATTTTAGAGATTTGAAATTTTCAAAAGCCTCAAGCCTTAAGTTTTAAGACATTATAGTTTTGAAAAATTGTAGATTTTAGAACATTAAAATTTATAAACTAAAAATTCTGAATAAAACTTGAAGTTTCAATGCCTATAAATTTGGATGTTTTAATATTTTATAATAATTTATGAGATACTAGCTGTATGTACCCGGCCTTGCTTGGAATTGCAAGTTTTTTTTTGCAAAATCAGGAAATGCAATAAAGTTCTGGCGTCATAAAATAAAGTAAATACATGAAATATATCAAGTAGAAGTAATTTTGAACGTTCCCATTCTCACGTTATCTGATTAATATAATTACTGTAATTATATTCGAAGCCATATCCCTTATCTAACAGTTATGGTCATACAGGTATGTTCCGTTTTCATCAACACGGTCCGTGAGTTTCAGTTGATAAAATCGGAACAGTGACAAAATTGGAATAATTTTCTTAGACTAAAACTTTTTTACTTTAAATTTGGTAAAAATGATTTGTTGCTGGTAAAATGTGAGATTTTCAGGTTCTAACATTTTTAAATGCTAAGGGACTGTCCATAAGCCACGTGAACATACTAGTGGGAGGCAAGGGTTAGTGAAAAGACATTGTAACTGTATATTGATCATCAATGGTGACTGGCAAGTAAGGATTGCATCAAGGGAACATCCATAAATGATGTTGCGAAAAAATAATCATTTCCAATCCCTTCTCCATTTATTGTCCCGCTTTTTGTATGAAATTTCTTATAAATTGATATGAGTAGTCACACTTTTAGAAACCCTCTCCCTCCCACTAAAAGCGTGACGTAATTTATGGACTTTCCTTAGGATAAGGTGACATCCGTTGATAACATAACAATAAATTTGAAAATATTTGACCTCCTTAACCCTTTCGGGACGGATGGGTCATATATGCCCAGCGTTTGAGATTGGCTGTGAAAAATCACCGAAGAGAGCTAGGTCCCCAGTTTCTTCAGCAAAAATGTTCATCAGGATGTCGGCTACTCAGGAAAAATATTGGAGATCAAGTTTGACTATACCCTGAAGACCTAGATATCCAAAACCTTGGGAAGATTTTGCTTCTGACAGCTTGCAGATGAATCTGAAATATTTGGATCCTATACCACATTGTTTAATAAATCTGAACACTCAATCAAGTTTAGTAATCTTGATCGTTGAGACAGTGATCAGTTTTCTGGAATACGAGATGTTCAAGATTCTCCAAAGCGTTCTCGAATTCAGCCCACGGTCTCTACCAAATCAAGCAAGCCTTATGCAAAGTCTTCATCATCACATATACACAATCCAGTCCAATAGGCACATGCGCATCATTTAAATCCAGTTTTCTCAATGATGTTTAAGGTATCCCAAAACGTTCCCAAGTTCAAAATGATCTTGATTTAAGATCAAGATATCTACTAGATTCACAATAACTAAGGAGGTGTTTGTGTCGAGCAATTTAGCTGCGGACTTTTTTGTTGAGGCGTATAACGGACTTGAATGATTACATAAAACAATACGACTTCTAGAATATTTAAGCCAACCGTAAAGCCCTGCAATGGTTAGTACAAGTGATTATTGAATTCATATAAGCTAAATTGACTGACTGAGGTATCATATCTAACATCATTTATAAGTTGGATCATTGGATAAGTCAAAGTCGTTTGGAAAATTCGTTATTGAAATGCTCTGAGATCCATGACGTTTTGAAGAGATGTAATACAGTCGGTATAGAGATTTACTTACTTACTTATGGGTCCTGTACACCTCCGGTGGTGCAAAGGGCCGACTTGAAAGATCTCCATCCTGAGCGTTGCCCGGCTATCGCTTTAACCTGTTTCCAGGTTAGATTTCGGTCGACTTCTTTTATTTCTTTATTGAGGCTTCGCCGCCATGAGCCTCTGGGTCTGCCTCTGCTGCGATGTCCCGCTGGGTTCCAGTCTAATGCTTGTTTACAGATTTCGTTTCGCCCCTACGTAGAGTGTGGCCGACCCAGCCCCACTTCCGATCCCGAATTTCTGTTGCTATCGGCCTCTGGTGACAACGACGATGGAGCTCGTTGTTTGAGATCCAGTTGTGAGGCCACCAGGCCCGAATTATATACCGCAGGCATCTGTTAATGAACACCTGCAGCCGTTGAGTGTTCTCCACTGATACACACCATATTTCGCTGGCGTATAACATCACAGATTTCACGTTAGAGGTGAAAATTCGTATTTTGGTGCGTTCACTAATCTGCCTGTTTTTCCAGATATTTCTCAAACTCGCAAAGGCAGCCCTTGCTTTCTTGATCCGTGCGCCTATGTCGATCTTGGTACCGCCGTCTGACGCCATTTGGCTACCAAGTTATTGGAAGCTTTCAACATTCTCCACTGGTTGCCCGGCTACTGTGAAACTGGAAGGAGTCACCGTGTTTACATCCAACGATTTGGTTTTGTTGACGTTGATGACTAAACCTGCCGAAGAGGAGCGCTCGGCAAGGTCGTTGAGCTTACTCTGCATATCAGAGCGCCGTTGCGTGAGGAGTGCAACATCATCCGCCAATTCGAAGTCATTTAGGTGCTCCATGGTTATAGGCTGCCATAACAGCCCGCGGTTTGGTTCACGGTCAATCGCATCTACCAGAATCTCGTCGATTACGATGAGGAACAGTAACGGTGATAGAATACATCCTTGCCTTACACCAGCTACGACCCGGATAGGGTCGGACAAGACCCCATTGTGCAGCACTCTACACGAGAAGGCCTCGTACTGTGCCTCGATGAGGCCGATGATTTTCTCAGGAACTCCCTTGCGTCTCAGGGCGCCCCACATATTCTCGTGATTGAGACGGTCGAAAGCTTTTTCGTAGTCAATGAATACCAAGTAAAGGTACTCTTGGAATTCGTTGACCTGCTCCAAAATGATGCGGAGCGTGACAATATGGTCCACACAGGATCTTCCGGCACGGAATCCGGCTTGCTGCCGCCGGAGAGTCGCATCAATCTTCTCCTGAATCCGGGCTAGGATAATTTTGCACAGAACTTTGAGAACGGTACACAGCAACATAATGCCTCGCCAGTTATCGCATACAGTCAGGTCACCCTTTTTGGGCACCTTCACTAAGATACCAAGCATCCAGTCGACCGGGAAAGTTGCGGTGTCCCAGATATTACGAAATAAACGATGCAGTAGTTGAGCGGATGTCATGGGGTCAGCTTTGAGCATCTCGGCTGATATGCGGTCGACCCCTGGGGCTTTATTCGATTTCATGCTTTGGATGGCTGTTTGAATCTCTAGCAGTGATGGAGCTTCGGTATTGACGCGTGTTATACGTCGGATCCTAGGCAGATCATGCCGAGGTGGTGATGGCCTGGCTGGCACTTGAAAAAGTTGTTCGAAGTGCTCGAACCAGCGTTTCAGCTGGTCAGTAACTGATCATTCGCGTCTTTCACAGGCATCGTTGCATTCATCTTCGCCCCGCTTAAGCGTCGTGAGATATCGTAGAGGAGGCGAATGTCCCCAGTTGCGGCGGCTCTCTCTCCTTCGTCGGCCAGAGAGCCTGCCCACGCTCGCTTGTTCCGTCGACATGAGCGTTTTACTTCCTTCTCAAGAGCCGCGTATCGTTGACGGGCTAAGACTTTGGCTCCTCTGGTTTTCGATCGCTCTATCGCGGCTTTGGCTTCTCTTCGCTCCTCTATCTTTCTCCAGGTCTCATCGGTGGTCCATTGTTTTCTCTGGGTGCGTAGTTCGCCCAGATTATTCTCGCTGGTGGTGATGAAGGCATTCTTGATGGCGGTCCATTGGTCTTCCACGCTGCCACCTTCCGGAATATCTGCAGCACGCGTCTCCAATTCTTCAACGAAGGACCGTTTCACCGTGGCATCTTCCAGTCGGCGTGTGTTGAATCGTCGTCCAACTCTTTCCTCCTGCCGACGAATCCGCGCAATGCGCAGGCGTATTTCGCCGATGAGGAGGTGATGATCAGACGCGATATCGGCACTACGTTTATTCCGTACATCAAGAAGGCTCCGTTTCCATTTTCGGCAGATGCAGATGTGGTCGATTTGATTATCTGTAAAGCCGTCACGGGAGACCCACGTGACCTTGTGAACCGGTCGATGAGGGAAGAGCGATCCCCCGATCACCATGTCGTTATTACCACAAAATTCTGCGAACAGCTCTCCGTTTTCGCTCATTTCTCCGAGACCATGGCGTCCCATAATGCGCTCATGGTTCGAGTTGTCGGATCCGATCTTCGCATTGAAGTCGCCCAAACAGATCTTGATATCACCCTTCGGAATTCTATCTACGACGGCATTGAGTTGACTGTAGAAGTTCTCTTTGTCTTGCAGGTCGGCAGCATCGGTTGGCACATAACATTGGATTATAGTAAGGTTTCGGACCCGTGTTCTAAATCTGGCAACGATTATCCTTTCACTTATAGGTTCCCACTTCATAAGCGCAGAGTGTGCCTGAGCGCTTAGTAGGAAGCCAACTCCGCGATGCCGGGGAGCGTGTTCTCCAAAGTTTGGCCAACGGACTTCACTCAGTCCCAGGATCTCAAGCTTCATGCGGCGTGCCTCATTGGCAAGTTGTGCCAATTTACCCTGCTGGGCTAGGGTTAAAACGTTCCATGTTCCTATTCGTGTCCGTTGTTTCGCGCTAAGAGCCGTCGCCGTAAAATCAGTCCGTATTCTTTCAATTTTCGGATTCTCGAACAAATTTATGTTTCGGGAACAATAGGTTGTTGGCCCAAGGTTCCCTATCCACCGGGATGGGGCTGCCATCTTAGGTATAGCTTCCGGGGAATAGCATTTCATACTCAGCCGCTGGATGCCAGAACAGACGCTGTTGGGGCCGCACCTCCTTGGTGAACAGACGCTCGGTCAGTCGGGTCAAATTTGTTTAAAGTCCCACCCAACACCAGGACTAGGCTAGTGCGCTTTGAGCGGCACACGGTCGCTTTGATAGGGCCTGCTTGGGGACACATGCAGCTTTTTATGGGAGTTCAACAGAGCCCACTGTCGAACCCCACCACATCCTAGGCAGACCCCACAGGACGCACCCTCTCACTCTAGCTGATGTCAGAAGGACAACAGTGCCCAGGCTGCACTACCAGCTAAGTACGCAACCCTTAGCTGGCGGTCAATTGTCATCGGAAGACCCGTGGAAGCGTGAGTATTGGAACTTGTGAGGACCAGAGCTATGTTAGGCGCCCCTTCCCGGATGTCAACTCACCATTTCGCAGCCCCAGTATAGAGATGTGGAACAGAAATTCTTGGAAAATTGTTCGAAAAGACTATCAATCTAACCGTGAAAATATTGTTGTATGGCATCATTTGTTCCAACGATTCGATATCAAACAGAACAGTCTTAGAACAAAAAATCATGGAGGGTTCACTGTAGCTTGTAAAATAATTAAGTGATATCCTACTAGCTCGATGGAACTGCTGGAATGTTTGTGATGTTATGCACGAATATTTAAGACTTGGTTGAACGGGTAGATCACATATTCGGAACTCCAGGACATTTTAAAGAACAGAACAGACTTGTAGTAGCTTGTAAAAGTAATAATTACCATTCTATCGGCTCGACGGGATGTTTAGCGATACACAGGTACATCATTCAGGACTTTGTTGAGCAACTAGATCACATGTTCTGAACTCAAGGACGTTTTGATCAACCGAAAAGGCCAGTAGTAGCTTGTAAAAATAATAAGTGAAATGCTATCGGCTAAATGGACGGGCTGGGATGTTCAACGATGAATAGATACATCGTTCAGGATTGGGTAGATCACATGTTCTGAACTGATTTGAACTCAAGGATGTTTTGGAGAAACTAAAAGGCCTACAGTTGCGTGTAAAAGTAATTATTGAAATCTTATCGGCTCAATGTACCGGCTAAGATGTTCAACGATGCACGAATAAGTCGTTCAAGGCTTGGTTGATCAGGTTAATCACATGTTCTGAACTCCAGCGCGTTTTGGAGACCCTGAAATAGTTCACGTTTATTTAAAACTCGATCAATTTGTGTCTTATGATCCCAAAGATATTTTTGGACATAAATCCCAGCTTAGGAGATTTTGTTTGTAGACATATTTCCTAATGCATTCGAGGATATGTACTCCAGAACAGTTTGGATGGCCTAGAACATCCGAAAAAGTTTCTCAACAATTTTTCAGTTATATCAGAACGCCAGATAACAATAACAATTCGTCATGAAGTAATAAAGTGCCAACAAATCCGCATCTTCAAGATGTCTTGTCTCTTTTATTTCGATGGGGGAAAGTCGGTGAAAAGAAACCTTGTCTTGTTAGTTACGGCTTTATTACCGCTAGTGCTTGAAATACTATAAATACAACATTTGGCCAGACACTAACCTAAGTTATTTAATTTTAAAAGCTAAATCTCTAAAAAAAAAAGATTGAATTTTCTTGTTGATAAAAACGGAATAATTTTGTTGACGAAATCGGAGCGTGATAAAATCGGAACATATATGAATTTCTTAAAATCTCATCACGAAATAAACCTAATTGTGCTTACTTAGTTCAGAGATATCAAAAGGATGAGATCATGGGAAAATTTTCTGCGTACCCCATAGTGACATTCTAGAATGCGTGAAATGTTCTGAAGTTCAGCTCGTAAGACCTACGCAACAACGGCCTCGAAAATGTTTTCGGCAGCTATCAAAACCTTTCCCAACAGATCCTTGGATACTTGCCAAGAAACGTTATACCGATCTTTCTGCATTTCAATACACTGAAGGCCATCCAAAACGTTCTTGAGTTCAGGTCGTCAGATCTACAATCAAGTAGAAGCGCAATGGTTGTTTCAAATCAAGCTCAGGTCATCCTGCCCAGTTCAAAGAAATCAAATGACTTATTGGAAATTTTTCTACCTGCTACATAATGACATTCTAGAATGCGCGAAATATTCTGAAGTTCGGCTCGTAAGACCTAATCAACAACGGCCTCCAAAATGTTTTCGACAGCTATCAAAACCCTCCCCAACAGATCCTTGGATACCTGCCACGAAATGTTATACCGATCTTTCTGCATTTCAATACACTGAAGGGCATCCAAGACGTTCTTGATTTCAGTTCGTCAGATCTACAATCAAGTAGAAGCGCAATGCTTGTTTCAAATCAAGCTCAGGTCGCCCTGCTCAGTTTAAAGAAATCAAATGAATTATTGGAAATTCTTCTGCGTATCGTTCTACTGCGTATCAAAACCCTTCCCAACAGATCCTTGGATACCTGCCAAGAAATGTTATATCGACCTTTCCCGAGCAGCACAAGTCAGACTAAAATGGTTGCAGCAACTTGATAGTGACCAAATCTAGTCGCATATCCGTTGCAGTAATCTATGTGGGACATGTGTGCTACTTGGGTTCTGCATTTCAGTACACTGAAGGCCATCCAAAACGTTCTTGAATTCAGGTGGTTATGGAGCACGCAGAAAAATTTCCAATAAGTCATTTGATTTCTTTGAGCTGAGCAGGATGACCTGAGCTTGATATGAAACAAGCATTACACTTCTACTTGATTATAGATCTGACGACCTGAACTCAAGAACGTTTTGGATGGCCTTCAGTGTATTGAAATGCAGAAAGATCGGTATAACGTTTCTTGGCAAGTATCTAAGGAATAAGGATCTGTGTGGAAGGTTTTTGATAGCTGTCGAAAACATTTTCGAGGCCGATGTTGCGTAGGTCTTACGAGCCGAGCTTCTGAACATTTCGCGCATTCTAAAATGTCATTATGAAGCAGGTAAAAAAAATCCAATAAGTCATTTGATTTCTTCGAACCGAGCAGGACGACCTCAGCTTGATTTGAAACAAGCATTTGCGCTTCTACCTGATTGTAGATCTGACGACCTGAACTCAAGAACGTTTTGGCGTAACGTTTCTTGGCAAGTATCCAAGGATCTGTTGGGAAGGGTTTTGATAGCTGCCGAAAACATTTTCGAGGCCGTTGTTGCGTAGGTTTTACGAGCTGAACTTCAGAACATTTCGCGCATTCTAGAATGTCATTATGGGTCCCGGTAAATTAGGGCCAGTGCTACATGTTTTCGAAGCTATATATGAAAGCGCAAGCAAGAGATGAGATGAGATTGCTGTATTTAGCTGTTAGATCTTCGCTTCCAACCTTCGGTGCATGGAATTGAGTATAGAAGGACGCATGACGCATTACCATCCAGCAAATCTGACGCACTGAGACTGATTTTTGTGAGCAGTTTGTCTAGGAAACTGGTAGAGCTTTTTTTCAATTACTGCTACCAGGGATCGTAATGCTCACTTATGCTCCCACGAGCAGAAGATGCTCACTTACGCATATTTTTGCAGAGAAATCATTTTGCGGGAAGGAAAAAAAGGCCTAGTGAGGGATTACTATTTTTTCACTCACTGTCAGTGCCGCGAAAAGTTGATTTGATCGTTTTCTCACTTAACCTTTTCGTGCTTTCACCAATGTTTGCCTTAGTGGAGCAAATAACCAATCTTCTATAAGCAGGTTCGATTCCAATTGCGGTCTTTTTTTATAAATGCGGACCCAAAATTTTCGCAAAATATGAGTGAAGCGTAAGAACGATGAAAAAAAATCATCAAGAAGGCACGATTTTCGTTCATCTTTCATTCTTATCCTAGAGAAAAAAAAAGTAGCGAGTGAAAGATGTGTCTCGCAAAAAACTTTGCAAAATAGTTCACCTACGACCCACTTGTTTTTGTCTCACAGAAACGAAAAGTACGAACCCTGTCTTCAAATCTGACATTACTTTTTCTGGACGAACATGATTATAATTTGAACTGTAAAAAACTTAAAAATCTATAAGAAAACTTCTAAAAAATGTTATTGAATATCCCGGTATTTATGTTCGTTCAGCACATGGCTTGCGGATTATACTGAGGCTTGACGGCTGGCAGAGAAATTGATTATCGGAACGTAAGTTAGCGGTTCTCAAATGAATAGCTGTTTAAAGAGGATTACCAATGGTGCAGTCAGCAAGAATTATTTCAATTTTACATTGATAGATATTGAATACTATATTGAGACTATATAATAAAGAATATGCTCTGTTAGATTTTCCATTATTACCGTGAATTCTGGTTGCGGTGTCTAGTTCTTCATTCCGGTGTTCAGTTAGAAGTGAACTGCCAATAATTTTAGTTCGAAATTAAAACTTGCAAAAACCCGGTTTTGATATTATGTACCCAGAACGTTTTAGAGTTTCGAAGCCCGTCGGAAAATACGATCCTGTTTTAACATACGTACATAGTGTGGGCCCTCCTTAGCCGTGCGGTAAGACGCGCGGCTACAAAGCAAGACCATGCTGAGGGTGGCTGGGTTCGATTCCCGGTGCTGGTCTAGGCAATTTTCGGATTGGAAATTGTCTCGACTTCCCTGGGCATAAAAGTATCATCGTGCTAGCCTCATGATATACGAATGCAAAAATGGTAACCTAGCTTAGAAACCTCGCAGTTAATAACTGTGGAAGTGCTTTGAACACTAAGCTGCGAGGCGGCTCTGTCCCAGTGTCCAAATATTCACAGCACTTTATTTTAAAACCTTGATATACTTGATAGATGCAATTGGCACTGGTAAAAATGGCACTGATAGGTGGATGAGACTCCTAATTCACATTCATTTAAGTTCACTGTAAGAATCCTCATCTACAACAACGTGTTGCAAGCGGATCGCCTTAAGATAAATCAGTTCAATGAAAGTTAATTGCCTATATTCCGAGGATTAAGCCACCCGACTTGGACATTAATTTACAATGTTATGAAAACTCATATGTGAATATGTACTGCATCGGAAAAGTCCATATAATCGAGGTATACCTGTATAAAATTTTAAGGTATAAAATTTTAAAATCCCAAGATTTTAATTTCTGTGGAAATTTAGAAAGATTTCCGGTTGAAATCCGAAAAAAATCCTTCATAATTCCGAAAATGTTCCCATTGAAATCCCGAGTAAGTTTCCGTTGAAATTTTGAAGAATTTCCCGGGGAAATTCTGAAGCATTTAAGTGCACATCCAAATTTGATTGAAATCGGCCAATGGGTTCAGAAGTTATGCTGGAACATACAAACAAATATACAAACATTGTGTTTTATATATCTAGAACAACATTTGATAAGGGCGTAATCGCCAAAATTCAGTCTTTCCAATTCTTGTCTATGTATATAGCTTCGCATTTTAAGACAGGAACACCTTCTTCGACCAGAAGCCGTGCAGACTGAACACTTAACACCTAGACAACGGACAGGACACATAACACCCAGTGGACCGGTGGAGAATTTTTCGATCACGAAAAGTTTCCTCCTTACCTGAGTGGGAATCGAACCCACGCTACATAGTCCATGCGTCTAGACGATTGACGTCGCTATCCGCACGGCCACGTAGCCCACATGTACACGAGAAATCGAAAGGGATAATATTTGGCTGGTACGCTCTTTTCTAATGTTGGTCTAGATATATAGATATATTAAAATTGAACGATCCGGAAATTTTAAAATTTTTAAAATATTATTTATTTTACTATATTAAAATATTTGAATTTAAATTATCTGGGAGTTGACGATTTAAGTTTTGCTATTAAGATTGAATTTAAAAGTTTTGAAAATTTGAGATCTTTAAATTTTGGTATACAGTTTTCAATATTTCAAAATTTTAAAATCCCAAAGTTTGAAAATTTTAATATTTCCATGTTTTAAAGTTTCAAAATTTTAGTATTTTCAAACTTTAAAATAACAAATTTAAAAATATGATAATTCAAAAACTCATAATTTTAAAATTTCAAGTTTGAAAAATAAGCTTTAAAATACTAAAATTTTTAAACGTCAAAATTCAAAGGTATAAATACAATTTTTTTTTCGAAATTTCATAATTTTAAAATAGGGGGAATGACGGCTTCGGCAGGTTTTGTTCTATTATTGGCAGGGGTTTTTTTATGACTGACTAGGCTCAAATTTGGCCTAAACATTCTTTGCATATCAAAGAATATTGTGGCCAAATTTCATAAAATTTGGTCGACAAAAACCCCCCTGCCAATAATAGAACAAAACATGCCAAAGCCGTCTTTCCCCCTATTAAAATTTTTAAAATTCAAAGTGTAAAATTTTAAAATCTTTCAATTTTAAAATTTCAGTGGAAATTTAGAAGGATTTCCTGGTTAAAACCCGGAAAAATTTCTTCGAAATTCCGAAAATGTTCTTTATGAAATCCCGAGTAAGTTTCCGTTAAATTTTGGAAGAATTTCCCCTGGATATTTTGAAGCATTTAAGTGCACATACCGAAAATCTTCCCAAGTAAATTCCAAACAATTTTAATGAAAACTTTAAAATATTATCCATACAAATTTCGACCAACTTCTCAAAGAGTTTCCTACGGGAATTAAAAAAAAATCGAAGAACTCGACTTAAAAAATCCCGAAGGATTTCCTGTTGAACTCCAAACAATGTTTCGTATAAAATAGATGTTTGGACGGGAAAGGGCCGCGGCCGTTTCGCCAAGTTATTCGGCTAAAAGCCTTTTGACCAAAACTGGAAATTTCTTTGGACGAATATACCATTAGACCGAGTAGAATTAGTTCATACTTAACTGCAAATAGTAACCACATTTACCTTCCTCAGTAAACACATAAGAAAACCAATATTTTTATCATTATTTTATTAAAGTGAAGAAACAATAACTGTAAATCTAGTCCTTATTTTTATTTTTGATACTTTGGATTTAATCGAAAGATGGATTCAAACGAATGTTTTCGACCTCCTTTTCCTCTTCCGCAAGCACACAGAAAAATAAAAAAAGTTTCTGATAAAATTGACTATCAATGCATCAAAAGGGAAAACGAGGTGCATTAAAAAAAAAGATAAAGTACGCATTGGGACAGTTAGAGAAACAACCTATCCGTATATTTCGAAGTGACCGATATTTGAGACATATAATTTGGGGCGGTACAACCTTCCAAAGAAGACTTCTGTAGCCTAGTCCTAAGATGGGTTAAGTGAGTGCGTGTTTTCTCTTATTTCGGACAGCAGAACGATCGCGCGATCTGCCGAAATATTGTGCTCTGCATTGCGCGGCCGGTAATAAAGTTAATCAGCTTTTCCGTTTTTTGAATCATCATGAATATGGCGTCGTTCAAAAGAAATAATTAGTTGCCTACCAAGGCGATTTCTAATATATTTCCTTCCCAACTAACATACTATTTCTTTCCAGTGCGCTCATGGAGATGCAGAGGATTCTTCGGTCTCTTGTAGCAATGTGTGTCGAACTAATTTTCCTCCCCTTATCCTAATTGACTCCGAAGCATGTATAGCGAGAATAGCTTTCTAAGCCCGAGAAAACTATTCAATTGGTGAGCTGTGCATTATTTGTTGTTTCTCGGCCAATCACGACTAGCAACTACGATGGGTACGGTCAATCAAGCTAAGCTAAGCTAAGCTAGTGCTAAGGTGCGTTAAGTTTAAACTAGTGGCATCGTAAATTATCGAGTAAGCAAAAAACTTCAACACCTGCTGGGAGCACCTGTTATGGTTCTATGTATAGAAACATCACAAAATCAACAAGAATGAATAAGACCACTTAATCGAATTCCAAACAAACCATGAGACATGATACAACATAGAACAAATATCAAACCACTGCCTTTCATCATTACATAAACCCGATTCTATTCTCGTCCTCCAAAATGTCTCCTCAAACCTCAAAACGATTTAATCCGAAAGTGTCCGCGGTCTGAAACTGAAACCTTTCAAGTAATGTTGCGCTTGATCGCAGCCGACTAATATCATGTGACTGTGACTATGACTGTGCACAAGTCGATCAACGCTTCAGCATCAGCACAAACCACAAAACCACCTCCCGGCACAGCTCCTACGAACCGATCGTCGTCCCCGCACTGGGTACTGAGAAGGGTGAAGATTGTAAATCTAGTTCAATGATTCGATATTGAGTTGCAATTATCCGGTGTTCGCTAATGTAAGCTTGGCTTGAGCTTAGGAGTGCGCTAAAGTTGAACAAATGCGATGCAACATACCAGTCACTACATCACAACTTTATCTTTCCATCGCGTAACGGCAAACAAACAATGCAATAAGAACACAGTCACTTTGCTGGTATCCGTCTGTCAGATTCAGGTTGTAAACAACCCATGATTATGAAGAGAATTCACTGGCAAGAACGTTGCATTATTGAAATTGATTTGCAAGAAGACGTTAAGCCTGGATGTTAATTAGTAGTAAATATGCACGACTTATAAAAGACTACAATCACTTTTATGTTTCTCTGTCTGCAATGCAGGCTTGGAGCCTTACAACAATTATGTAAGAAATGGCAATGATATTAAAGATGAGTCAGTTAGCCTTGCGAGCAAAGGCGTAGGATTGTCAATCCGGAGATGGCGAGTTCGATTCTTGATCCGGCCTAGGATGTTTCCGAGTAGGACACATTCTCGACTCCATGGAAATAGCCACACAAGATACATAAACATGCAATTGGTGGGCAATGAGAAGCTCTCAATTAATAACTGTGTAGATGCTAATACATAGAACAGTGAGTTGAAAAGCATTTGTACAAAATTCAACGACTATTTCTTAGATAGTATTCAAATAATTAATAATACTATAGAAGATGTGCAAGACTGTTTTGAGAATGATTGCAACCAGTTTCCTGAGAGTTGGAATATGTTCCATCAGATATCGTATGAACATCTTTGTGAGGCTGTTGGAAAAATAGGTAGTTCTTCAGGCATAGATAATGTCAATTTACAAGTACTCAAAGATTCTTTAGAAATAACGGGACAATATCTACTGGACATAATTAATGAGTCTCTTATTCAGGGTAAGTTCCCTAGTAGTTGGAAACAATCAATAGTAATACCGATACCTAAAGTGAATGGAACTACAAAAGCGGAGGAATTTAGGCCTATTAATATGCTACCCGTTTATGAAAAATTGTTGGAAATTATTGTAAAAGAGCAACTGCTTGAATATTTGAACGAACATAACATTTTAATAAGTGAGCAATCAGGATTTAGACAAAACCATTCTTGTGAATCTGCCTTGAATTTATTATTGTACAAATGGAAGCGAATGATAGAAGAGAAGAAAACCATTATTGTGCTTTTTTTGGACCTCAAGCGTGCATTTGAAACTATATCTAGATCGATAATGTTAAAAACAATGAGAAAATATGGAATTGGAGGAAACGTTCTCAAGTGGTTTGAATCCTATTTATCCAATCGGACTCAAGTATGCCAATATGGGAAGGCTTCTTCAGCACCGAAACTGGTACCTCTTGGTGTTCCACAAGGCAGCGTTCTAGGACCAATTTTATTTATTTTATATATTAATGACATGAAGAAAGCCATCCGTCATTGTGACATTAATTTGTTTGCTGACGACACAGTTCTGTTCATTGGAGAAAAAGATGAGAAGGTGGCAATAAGAAAAATAAGGGAAGATATTAAATTGCTAAGCAAGTGGCTGAAAATTAAAAAACTTAAATTAAATGTTCAAAAAACAAAAGTGATGATTATAAGTAACAGAAAACAATTGAACTATTCCGAATTAAAAATTAACATTGTTGACGCAGAAATTGAACGTGTTAAATTTTTTAAATATCTAGGAGTTTACATTGACAACAAATTAGTATTCAAAGAACACATTGTCAAATTAATTTAAAAAGTTGCAGAAAATATGGAATGTTAGTCCGTTTGAAAAGCCAGTTGACATTTTGGAGTAAGATATTTCTTTACAAGACTCTGGTGGCACCACATATTGACTATTGTTCTTCCGTATTATTCATTGCCAGTGATACACATCTGAAGAGATTACAGAGATTACAAAACAAATTTATGCGGCACATTCTCAACTGTAATAAATACACTCCTGTCTTGTGCATGTTAGATGCCTTACAATGGCTTTCGATCAAAGAAAGAATTATATTTAACGTACTGACAATGGTTTATAAATTAAAATTCAATCTCTTGCCAGAATACCTGACGAATATTATTACATGTGGACGAAATATACATACATATAGTACTAGACAGATTGACGATCTACGAGTTGTTCCATTCACAATGACAAGTACACAAAAATCGGTTTATTATAATGGAATAAGGATGTATAATCAGCTACCAGATGAAATTAAAAGTGCAAGAAATATTTCGGAATTTAAAAAGAATTGTTCATTGTGGATTAAAGTTAGACATAGGTGAATAAGAAGATGAATTAATGTTAAGTGTTTATGTATATTATCAAATGATAAATAAATTAAATAAAAAAAAAAAAAAAAAAAAAAAAAAGCAGGCCAAGTTTCAGTTGGAATGTAGAGCCATTGACGACGATGAATATTAAAGATGAAATTACCAGCAACAGATGAAACGTCGGTAAAGATTCATGCTAAACATACCCCGCTACGAAAACATCCATCTTGCAGAGCTCAGTTTGAGAACGTGATGCATCAACATGAAAACGTCAACACAAAACAAATCCATAATGACTAAGTAGCTACGTTGGCAGTACTTTTGCACGAAAATGATAAATGCGATAAATGCACCACCCCTGCTGCAACCACCGAGGAGAGCCAATCGTTCAGACTTAATTCGATCCTCTTTCTTTGCGCTTAGCTTGCCAAGTTAATTGAAACATGCACGGTCGCTTGGCTCGCTGATTGTCTGTCTGCATCGAAGGCACCTACTCTGCTTGCTCTGTTTGCTTGCGGTGGTGTTGATCTGGAGAAAGTCAATCTATCCAAACCGCACGGCAATCGTGCGGATTTAATTTCCAATAGCCTACGCTGACTGTCGACCAACCAAACGAGGGGCTCTGATGCAGTGCTTAAGCCTCGACAGGATACAAAAAAAAACAACAGAGAACTATGCAGCACCATGCAGTGTAATTGAACCGAATGCATACGGCTCCAGCTGAGGATTTGATTGATTCTGTTTTCGAACTTACGAGCTCATGAGAATGAGTTGTACTAGAGTCGGTAGTGAGGGAAAATGGTTATTTCTTATCAGACCTTTTTTCTTTCCCACAAAACGCAGTATCGAATTGAGTAGAACAGTCCTACATTTTTAAGAAGTAGAATAGGACTGCTAATCGGCAAGGGCATCCCTAATGCTGATTAGGATGCCATAATTGGCTTCCGGGACTTTGTACTTGCATAAAACGTTCTCTATCCAGTTTAGAAGCCCCCAAACCTCACATGAAGATCGAAAGGGGCCACCGCAGAAGTAGTGGGATAGAATTGATTAAAAACACTATAATAAAGTCTTTAAATAAATGTGGGTGATGTGTGTTCAGTTTAAACTGGGACCGGAAAGGCGGTGGCAACAATTGCATACATATCCACGAGCACTTTTACTGGCCGACATGGTGACACCCACGGAGGAGATCCATCGCTGGACGGCGTTAAAAACAACTACGTCTCAAACAACTACAAGTAGAATATCTTCGACATAGAGAAAGATGAAAACTCCATTCATAGCAAAAAGGAACAAAGTTAACGACAGAACAGACCTCAGTTGGTCCCTAGCCTCTTCTTGAATATGTCATTTATGTCCTGGATCGACAGTTGCCAATAAGCACCCGGAAGAACTGGTCAGAGAAAAAGTTCCGTATAAAAGTCAAATTGTTCCCAAAAAACCCACTCCAGCTGTCTAAGCACTAGAGTGTTCAGGTGCTGTGAAACACCTTCGAGCTGTCCAGAGAAACTAGGACCGCATGTTTCCCTCCCTCGACGGCGCTCTGGAACGAATCCCTTAGGCTGACGAAATACGAATTTGTTCCATAGCCGGAACATAAGGTTGGTTCCCGATAAGTGTCTTACCTGGAAGAGGCAACGCTTTAGCATTATATTATTTAATTATTCAGACTAAGGCCGAAGTGACCTATGCGGTATATAAGAGTCTTCTCCATTCGGCTCCGTCCATGGCTGCACTTCAGCAACCACGCAGTCTGCGGAGGGTCCGCAAATCGTCCTCAACTTGATCGATCCACCTTGCCCGCTATGCACTTCGCCTTTTCGTTCCCGTCGGATCGTTGTCGAGAACCATTTTCACCGGATTGCCGTCCGTTGCCGCAGTCTTCCGATTTTCGCGGTGTGAACGATGGATGGTTCTCCCAACAGCTGATGCAACTCGTGGTTCATTCGCCTCCATCATGTACCGTCCGCCATCTGCACCCCACCATAGATGGTACGCAGCACTTTCCTTTTGAAAACTCCAAGTGCGCGTTGGTCCTCCACGAGCATCGTCCAGGTCTCGTGTCCGTAGAGAACTACCGGTTTTATAAGCGTTTTGTAGATACTCAGTTTGGTACGGCGGCGAACACTATTCGATCGAAGCGTTTTGTAGAGTCCAAAGTACGTACGATTTCCTGCCATGATGCGTCTCCAAATTTCTCTGCTGGTATCGTTATCGGCGGTCACCAGTGATCCCAAGTACATGAATTCGTCAACCACCTCGATTTAGTCACCACCGATAGAAACTCGTGGTGAGTGGCTTACATTGACCTCTCTTAAGAGCCTCTTCCTATCATGTACTTCGTCTTCGACGTGTTGATGATTAGTCCGATCCGCTTAGCTTCCCTTTTCAGTCTAATGTAGGCTTTCTCCATCCTCTCAAAGTTACGTGCCATTAGATCTATGTCGTCGGCAAAACTAAATAACTGGACGGACTTCGTGAAAATCATACCACTCGTGTCAATGCCTGCCCTTCGTATTACTCCCTCCAAAGCGATGTTGAATAGCAGACACGAAAGACCATCACCTTGCTGTAACCCTCTGCGCATTTCGAAGGAACTCGAGAATGCCCCTGAAACTCGAACTACGCACATCACCCGATCCATCGTCGCTTTGATCAACTATATCAGTTTATCCGGAAATACGTTTTCGTGCATTAGCTGCCATTGCTGGTCCCGATCGATTGTTTCATATGGGGCTTTGAAGTCGATAAATAGATGATGTGTGGGCACGTTGTGAGGGGCCCTCCTTAGCCGTGCGGTAAGACGCGCGGCTACAAAGCAAGACCATGCTGAGGGTGGCAGGGTTCGATTCCCGGTGCCGGTCTAGGCAATTTTCGGATTGGAAATTGTCTCGACTTCCCTGGGCATAAAAGTATCATCGTGCTAGCCTCATGATATACGAATGCAAAAATGGTAACCTGGCTTAGAAACCTCGCAGTTAATAACTGTGGAAGTGCTTAATGAACACTAAACTGCGAGGCGGCTCTGTCTCAGTGTGGGATGTAATGCCAATAAGAAGAAGAAGAAGTGGGCACGTTGTATTCGCGGCATTTCTGCAATACCTGACGTACGGCGAACACCTGGTCTGTGGTAGAGCGTTCACCCATAAATCCCGCCTAGTACTGCTCCACGAACTATCTGGCAATTGGCGTTAGTCGCCGGCATAAAATTTGGGAGAGTACCTTGTAGGCGGCGTTCAGCAATGTAATTGCGCGGTAGTTGCTACAATCCAGCTTATCGCCCTTTTTGTAGATGGAACACACGACACCTTCCATCCACTCCTGCGGCAAAACTTCCACCTCCCAAATCTTGGTAATGACCCAGTGCAGCGCTCTAGCCAGTGCCTCACCACCGTGTTTAAACAGCTCTCCTGGTAGTTGGTCAACTCCAGGGGCTTTGTTGTTTCCAGCCGGCCGATCTCCTCCTGGATTTCCTGGAGATTTGGAGCCGGAAGTCGCATGTCTTGCGCGCGTGCTCCTAGGTTAATTTCCATACCGCCACCGTTGTCTGCCACCACCATTCATTATAAGAAGGTTCCCGTTCATGTCCTTACACATATCGGGCTGTGGCACGTGGCCCTTACGTGAATGATTTAACTTCTCATAGAACTTTCGTGCGTTGGTAGCGCGGTACAGTTGCTCCGTCTCTTCACGGTCTCGATCTTCCTGCTGGCGCTTTTCCCTCCGAAAAATCGAGTTTTATCTGTTCCACGCCTGTTTGTATCGTGCCTTGTTCGCCCTCGTGCGGTATTGCAGCAATCTCGCCCATGCTGCATTCTTCTCCTCAACTAACTGCTCACATCCGCCGTCATACCAGTCGTTTCTCTGATCCGGAGCCAAAGTGCCTAGTGCAGCGGTTGCGGTGCTTCCAATGGCGGATCGAATATCTCTCCAGCCATCTTCAAGAGACGCTGCGCCTAGCTGCTCTTCCGTTGGGAGTGCCACTTCCAGCTGCTGCGCGTAGTCTTGGGCTAGTCTACCGTCTTATAGCCGCCCAATGTTCAACCGCGGCGGAGGACTCCGACGCGTGTTGTACACCGCCGAGAGTTTTGAGCGCATACATACTGCAACGAGGTAGTGGTCGGATTCAATATTCGCACTGCGGTAAGTGCGTACGTTCATGATATCGGAGAAGAATTTACTGTCGATTAGAACGTGGTCGATTTGATTTTCCGTTTCTTGATTAGGTGATTTCCATATGGCATTCTGGATATTCTTACGGGGGAAGAAAGTTCTTCGGACTACCATTCCACGGGAGACTGCGAAGTTTATGCATCGTTGGCCGTTGTCATTTGATACGATGCGATGTGCAGACTATCCGGTCCGATGACCGGTATATACATTTCCTCCCTTCCTACCTGTGCGTTCATGTCGCCGATGATGATTTTGACGACCCGCAGTGGGCATCCATCGCATGTCTGCTCCAGCTGTGCGTAGAACGCTTCTTTCACGTCGTCAGATCTCCCTTCGTGTGGGCAGTGCACGTTGATGATGCTATAGTTGAAGAAACGGCCTTTTATCCTCAGCTTGCACATCCTTGCGTTGATTGGCTGCCACCCAATCACGCGTTGGCGCATCTTACCCAGCACTATGAAGCCGGTTCCCAGCTCGTTGGTGGTGCCACAGCTTTGGTAGAAGGTAGCCGCTTGATGCCCGCTTTTCCACACTTTCCAGCCTGTCCAGCAAATCTCCTGCAGCGCCACGACGTCGAAGTTGCGGGGATGTAATTCATCGTAGATCATCCTGTCGAAACCTAGCGACTTGCAGTTCCATGTTCCAAGCTTCCAATCGTGATCCTTTATTCGTCGTCTTTGCCGATTATATCGAGTCGTATTATCTCTTATTTTGCTCGTAATGATTGGTTTTCCAGGCGGCTTATTGGGCCTGCGTAAACTTCCTGTCTCGTCGAAGGGCCATCGTGTCAGGTCTGCTTTGTGTCCTACTTGACACCAGGACTCGGGCTTGTGCGCTTTGAGCGGCACACGGTCGCTTTGGTGAGGCCTTCTTGCGGATACATGCAGCTTTTTTAAGAATTTAACAGGGCCCATTATCAAACCCCACCACATCCTAGGCAAGCCCCGCAACTCGCAGATGGCCTGAGGAGGGATCGTCAGCCCTTGGACATAGTCACGGCTGCTCGCGAATTTTTCAATCATTTTTTTCATTTGATTCACAAATATGAATCAGTTTATGCCTTGGAAGGCAAAATACGTGAACGAGACCCGTAATTTCTTGTCGAAACGGCTTACAAAATTCTTGACAGAAAGTCGAATAGTTGTTTCCAGTTGGATGGACTTTGAGTCTCTAACCGTGGAATTAACATGACTCATCGGCCGCTGAAGCCACTCGACTGTCTTTCAGTCGGGGACATCACAGTCCTTGCTTTGCCACGTACGCTTACATCGCGGGCGAAAACCAAACGTTGCAAATTTGCGTTTGGTTTCACGCCACTTCTGATTCTGTTTATTTCTCCTTTATTTCGGTGTCCTCCAAACAGGTCCTTATACAAAAGAAGGTTGATTCGATAATCCGATATAACTTTCTTCAAAGTGCAAAACTCAATCGTAACTAGCAAATTTGATAGCGCGGCGGAGGGAGATGATGCAATTAATTTGAACGGATGGAATCACTAACAGCAACCAAGCTACCACGCTAAACCCGATGCCACCGAAACAATCTATTTTCGCAATTAACTCTTTCTTTCCATAAAATGCTGGTCCTGAGAAGAACCAATTTTCTTTTCCCAATGCGTCTTTCCAATAACTAACTGCATCCAAACGCTTGTCAGCACCTTGCGTTGAAATTGTCCGACCGCCACTCGATGATTTTTCGCTAAGCCTCCACCATTTGGAATAAATTTTCAGCATTGTCACTGCTACCCACGCCTTCGTGCTGCTGTGTCCGCTCCGCTGCATCAAATTTTGTCGAACCGCTCTTTGTGGAATCAAGATGTAAATGACTCTCGCGCGCCGGACAGCAGCTTTCTTGTATTCAATAAATTAAGCCCGTTAGCCCCGCCCTTTTGTGTTCTGATATGGGTGTAAATATAATTTGCACTCATATCGATTAATGAAGGGGCGGGGCTAATGGAATAACTTCATTAGATAAGAAAGCCGCTTTCCGGCGTGCGCGAGCCAATCCGGGATTCCGCAAACAACTGGCCGTTTAGAGAATGTTATTTGCCACTGACTTGCAAGCGGGAGAAAACCAACAACAAAATTAAATAAAAGATTTTTTTAAAATAGGTTTTACGTAAAACAAATCACAACAAGGCACGCTACACTTTTAGCGAAGAGTCCTAGTTGGAAAACGCATTATAAGTGAAAAAAAAATGAAGTTTCTTCATATAACCAAACATTATCTCTTGGCATCTGTCTGTCCGAGCGACGTTCACCGATGGGAGGTTGCTGTAGATAGTTTCCACTGAGGTGGCGTCTTCATTGATTTTATACAAAAGCCACCATTTTATACAAAAGAAGGTTGATCCGACTATCCGAAATAAACTTTATTCAAAGTGCAAAATTCAATCGTAAATAGCGGTTTTAAAAGCGCTGATGCGGTTTTAAAAGGGAGATGATGCAGTAAATTTGAATGGATGGGACACTAACAGCAACCAAGCTACCACGCCAAACCCGATGCCACCGAAACAGTCCATTTTCGCCATTAACTCTTTCTTTCCATAATTCCATAAAATGTTGGTCCTGAGAAGAACCAATTTCCTTTTCCCAATGCGCCTTTCCAACTAACTGAAACCACAATTTGTAATAAATGTTCAGCATCGGCACTGGCGGTGTGGGATCACCACAGTGGTATTTTTATGGCCAACACTTTTTACATATGAAATGCTGGTTCGTTGAGGTTGAATGATCTGCAGCAACACACCGAGCACCACCACCAATGCGATGGATTTCCGTTGAAAATGTTACCAGCGTCTCCGTGATGCTGTGTCCGCTCCGCTGCGATTGCTTTGATGCGTCCGCACTGCGTGAAATCTTGTTCAAACTGAGGATTAGATCCAAACCCGCGAATGATTGATTTTTAATGTATGTGCTAGTGATGCATGTACGTGATTGATTAATTTACATATTTCTCAACTTTTTATCAATTATCGATAATAAATAGTTAAAAATTAGTATTTTCATATAAATAAAAAACAAGCGTTAACTTATCCTTGATCGAATGGTCCAAAAAAATTGAAAATGTATCGAGAAACGGCTGAGATATTAAAGTTTAAAGTCTATCATATTTTCGTGACGATCCTCGATTTTTGCAATCGTGAAGTGTACCCCAATATAAGAAGGACAGTCGTAGTCCTACGTCAAAAAAGCCAAGGCGACAATTCCTCCTATTGGATCACTGTTTCTTTAATAAATTTGTACAAAATTGAATTTCCTAACGCGCTGGAAAAAAATTCTCCAAATTTAAATTTTTCAAATTTATAACAAATTATCAAGACCTCTTTTTCATTGATGATATGTTATGAAAAATGTTCAAAATTATAAAAAGAACTCTACAATACCAAGATTCTTGAATTTTTTTTTTTACAAAACAGATTTGGCGTAAAATATTGTATGAAATCAAGGAACTGGCGTCGCAGTATCATATTAACCATAAAATATTGTTCGTTGGTCAGATGGGCCTTCAAAAATATTATACACCTCAGATTTTTGGACACAAAGCTTTCCAACAATGAGTTAAAAATAGTTTTCAAAAATAAATCCAAGTTGGCGGCCAAATTCAATATGGCTGCCTCCATTTTTATTGTTGCTACTTGATGCCATACTTCTTCTTTTTTCCAACGGTATGCTGACCTCTTAAGGGGCCCTCCTTAGCCGTGCGGTAAGACGCGCGGCTACAAAGCAACACCATGCTGAGAGTGGCTGGGTGCGATTCTCGGTGCCGATTTTTGTCTCGACTTCTCTGGGCATAAAAGTACCATCGTGTTAGCCTCATGATATACGAATGCAAAAATGGTAACATGGCTTAGTAACCTCGCAGGTAATAACTGAGGAAATCTCGCTTAACTTTTCAAAAGGACCTAAGTAACATTTTTTTCATGAATTAATTTGAGTAGTGCAATCAAAAGCTTTCATGTTTTTCTGTTGATTGCGCTATTCAAATTAATTCATGAAAAAAATGTTACTTAGGTCCTTTTGAAAAGTTAAGCGAGAAATGCTTAATGCTGCGAGGCGGCTCTGTCCCAGTGTGGGGATATAATGCCAATAAGAAGAAGAAGAAGATGCTGACCTCTCAGATCGGTTGAAAAATGTTGTAGTTATGACAGTTTTGGTGAGTCAAAAATTGACAAAAATAGAGGGGTCCATAAAAGTGATTTCGTGAATGATTAACGAAGGGTTGTCCTGGGTCCATCTTTCTGAGGAATTTAACTCGGATCCTTCATATACTCGCCGAAAGCTTCCGAACGAACATAAATTTAGGCATTTTTGATAACCTCGTGCAAATAGTGGCCTACTCGTAGCGAGAAATTACTCATATGCATAAATCGAGTTTCAGAGTTTCAAACATAGTGACTGGATCTGTTGAAAATCGTACCCTGGCTCTAAGCATGACACCTTCTAGCGCAATATTGAACAAAAGACACGAAAGCCCACCACTTTGTCTTAGTCTCCGGCAGGATTCGAACGAACTGGAGTGTTCCCAATTATAACTGATTTGTTGGATTCATCCATATTGAAAATATACAAACGTCAGATCCTAAGAAAATCCAGGCAAACAAATAAATAGTCATCAGGCATCTCAATTTCTTCCAGCATGCTTTATTTGTGCTGGTTACGTATTTATGTTTAAGATTAGGTTAGATTGGCTCAGATTAGATTATATTGTAAATGATAAGCATAGTTTGTTGAGAAATCGCATCACGGTCAATTTAATCCTGAATCACATGACACAGAGGAATTGAAATCAATGGCGTAGTTTATTACATGTGCAATTCTTGTATCAAAACCATTTTTAAAAGCACAATAATAGCTTTCTGGTATTAAATAAACGAACAAGGAGCTGCCGTCGATTACATAGTCTTACAACCAAACAAAATTGAAAAAAAAATGTTATAACCTTTTGTCTTTGCGCGCAGTTTTTGTTTATTCCGCAAACACTCTCACCACGGAGTTACGCTGAACGCTGCATTAAATCCGATTGAGAGATCTTTTGCAGCAGGTCTTTCCTAGTGGCGGATACCCAACAGAGCTATCGCCATAGAAAATCACTTGCTTTAATGACCGTGAACGCTAATAGACACACTGGTGTGGCTCGCGGAAATCGACCGATGAATTGCTCATAGTCGAGCAAATGAAGCAAATGATTGAGTCCCACGGAGCCGATTATTGCAAGAAAGAAAGTCAGTATAGAAACAAATCTGACTAATCCACCGGCTTGCAGTATTGTCCTTCTTGCGCTGCACCATATTGAACTCAGATCTTCTTATGTTAAACCAAAGATTTCCGCAGAATAACAATACGATGAATTACTTATGTGAAGCATAGGTTTTAGACTTCAAAAGGTAAAAAAATACATACCCTGTCAGGATAATTGGACAAGAAAAACGAAATTCCCACTGACTTATTGTTGATGCAATAAGGAAAAACACCGAAAATATTTCTCTCAGCGTTCGTTACCCATTAGGAGTCGAGTTTTACAAAAAAAATATCTATGCTGCTAGTGATTGGAATCGAAGCCAAACCCGAGTGGCACAATCGATGAATGTAAATTTCCAAGTTATGTAATACGTATGCGGGGAGTGGCTCCTACTTAATGATCGCTTGATACCATTTATGGCCGTTTATGAGATTTATGATCCACCTGACGACGAACATAATAATTATGATGATGATGATGTTGGCGGTGAATGAAGTTGGATACGTCGATGACCATCTGACCGACTGACCGTTCGTCCGACCGACTCATCGCGGTCAACGCACGCCACAAACTTGAACTTTGAGGCTGAAAATGATTGGTTGCATTCGATGGAAACACACTTGACTTGGTGTGATCGATTACTAGTCCAACCTGATAAGTTCGAATTCGCTGGAGCTATAGTGACCAAATTTTTGCAACTATGACTAATGTGTGACAAATATTCAATAATAACTTGCTGTACATGTAGGTACATTCAAATAATAAACTGCACAACAATAATCGAGCTTTTGATCCGATCACCGATTGGAAATTTATCCTATACTGTATACAAGTTATGAGCCAGAGTTGTTTTTTTATCCTATTTTCTACCGTAGAAGAAATTTTTCTTTGAATTGTGCTCCAATTTCAAAGTTATGTAACATCACCTGACGCAAAACCTCCCTACAGCGTTACGTGATTTGTGCACGGCCCCTGGCCTGATACGGGTCAGTCGGTTATTAGGCACATATGTATTAAAAAATAAATCTCGTGATACTTTCAATTAAATTTGGGTATAATAACATAATTATGTGGAACTGAACCGATTTGGCACAGGTGTATTTATTATTTCGCTACACCACGCAGAACATCCAATCACTCACGTCACTTCCCATGAGGTACAATTGCGAAGGTGTGCAACTAAATGTTAGCATCCATTGCCAAGGAAGGCATTTGGCTCGTGCTGATTGAAGGGGTTTGCCATCGCGCAATGCCATCATCATCGCCGCACCAGCGTGTAGTTGCCACGATATGAAGTGCTCCCTACCCATCTGCTCGTCTAGATAGCCAGTTCTCGTCACCGTGAAGTTTTTTTTTTTTTGCACAGACACATACCACAGGAATTGCGATCCAGAGCGTAATTATTTACGTTTCAGTAAGTTTTCACATTACCGTTTTCCTGTCATTACTGTCAACACCATGATCTAACCAGTGAATGATAACAGGTAGCAAAAATAGCGTAATAATACCCCATCGAATATGGATTACTTAAAGGTGTGACCATTTGATAGAAAAAAAATCTACAAAATTGATATGATAACACAACGTTATTATATTGATCAAAAGTTTATGATAATAAAATTTGAGTTCAAGCGACACATGCTACGGTTAAACCCGCTAGGGTTTTTCTGCATTAAGCTTGAGAACAAGAAATGCAGAGTTCTCATTTTTTTTCAAATCTAACAAAAAAATCTCACATCGTCAACAAACTATTGCAATGTCGAAAATGGGTCATAAACATGATAGAACTGCACAAAATTAATTAAAATTATCTAATTGCTTCAAATTAATTTGGAATTGTTATTTTGTTTTGAAATATAATTGAATTAAGATTGAATTGGATTGTATTTGGATTCCACTGAGTATGGAATGGAATCATAGTTTCGGATTGTGTTTTAAAAAGAATTTACTGGGATTGGATTTGGATTGGATTTAGATTGGATTGAGATTGGATTGAGATTGGATTTGGATTGGATTTGAATTGGATTTGTATTGGATTTGGATTGGATTTGGATTGCATTTGGATTGCATTTGGATTGGATTTGGATTGGATTTGGATTGAATTTGGATTGGTTGAATTGTATTTGGACTGGATTTGGATTGGTTTGGATTGGTTTGGATCTGGTTTGAAATGGATTTAGATTGGATTTGGATTGGTTTGAATTGGTTGTGTTGGTTTGGATTGGATTTGGATTGGTTTGGATTGCATTTGGACTGGTTTGGATTGGTTGGACTGGTTTGGATTGGTTTGAACTGGTTTGGACTGGATTTGGATTGGATTTGGATTGGTTTGAATTGGTTTGGATTGGATTTGGATTGGTTGGACTGGATTTGGATTGATTTGGATTGGATTTGGATTGGTTTGGATTGGTTGGATTGGTTTGGATTGGTTTGGATTGGTTTGGATTGGTTTGGATTGGTTTGGATTGGACTTTGGATTGGTTTGGATTGGTTTGGATTGGTTTGGATTGGTTTGGATTGGATTTGGATTGGTTTGGATTGGTTTGGACTGGTTTGGATTGGTTTGGATTGGTTTGGATTGGTTTGGATTGGATTTGGTTGGTTTGGATTGGATTTGGATTGGTTTGGATTGGTTTGGATTGGTTTGGATTGGATTTGAGTTGGTTTGGATTGGTTTATGTTGGTTTGGATTGGTTTGGATTGGTTTGGACTGGTTGGATTGCATTTGGATTGGATTTGGTTTTGATTGTATTTGGATTGGATTTGGACTGGATTTGGATTGGTTTGAATTGGATTTGGATTGGATTTGGATTCGATTGGATTTGGATTGGATTTGGATTGGATTTGGATTGGATTTGGATTGGATTTGGATTGGATTTGGATTGGATTTGGATTGGATTTGGATTGGATTTGGATTGGATTTGGATTGGATTTGGATTGGATTTATATTGGATTTGGATTGGATTTGGATTGGATTTGGATTGGATTTGGATTGGATTTGGATTGGATTTGGATTGGATTTGGATTGGATTTGGATTGAATTTGGATAGGATTTGAATTGGATTTCGATTGGATTTGGATTTCGATTGGATTTGGATTGGATTGGATTTGGATTAGATTTGGATTAGATTTGGATTGGATTTGGATTGGATTTGGATTGGATTTGGATTGGATTTGGATTTGAGCAGTTAGTGGAAAAGAAGAATGCAGCATGGGCGAGATTGCTGCAACACCGCACGAGGGCGAACGAGGCACGATATAAACAGGCGCGGAACAGACAAAACTCGATTTTCCGGAGGAAAAAGCTCCAGCAGGAAGATCGAGACCGTGAAGAAACGGAGCAACTGTACCGCGCTAATAACACACGAAAGTTCTATGAGAAGTTAAACCGTTCACGTAAGGGCCACGTGCCACAGCCCGATATGTGTAAGGACATAAACGGGAACCTTCTTACGAACGAGCGTGAGGTGATCCAAAGGTGGCGGCAGCACTACGAAGAACACCTGAATGGCGATGTGGCAGACGAAGATGGCGGTATAGTGATGGACCTGGGAGATCGCGCAGAACATAATTCTACCGGCTCCGGATCTCCAGGAAATCCAGGAGGAGATTGGCCGGCTCAAGAGCAACAAAGCCCCTGGGGTTGACCAACTACCAGGAGAGCTATTTAAACACGGTGGTGAGGCACTGGCTAGAGCGCTGCACTGGGTCATTACCAAGATTTGGGAGGAGGAAGTTTTGCCGCAGGAGTGGATGGAAGGTGTCGAGTGTCCCATCTACAAAAAGGGCGATAAGCTGGATTGTAGCAACTACCGCGCAATCACATTGCTGAACGCCGCCTACAAGGTACTCTCCCAAATTTTATGCCGTCGACTAGCACCAACTGCAAGGGAGTTCGTGGGGCAGTACCAGGCGGGTTTTATGAGCGAACGCTCCACCACGGACCAGGTGTTTGCCATTCGTCAAGTACTGCAGAAATGCCGCGAATACAACGTGCCCACACATCATCTATTCATCGACTTCAAAGCCGCATATGATACAATCGATCGGGACCAGCTATGGCAGCTAATGCACGAACACGGTTTTCCGGATAAACTGACACGGTTGATCAAAGCGACGATGGATCGGGTGATGTGCGTAGTTCGAGTTTCAGGGGCATTCTCGAGTCCCTTCGAAACCCGCAGAGGGTTACGGCAAGGTGATGGTCTTTCGTGTTTGCTATTCAACATCGCTTTGGAAGGTGTAATACGAAGAGCAGGGATTAGAGTGGTACAATTTTCAATAAGTCCGTCCAGCTATTTGGTTTCGCCGACGACATAGATATTATGGCACGTAACTTTGAGAAGATGGAGGAAGCCTACATCAGACTGAAGAGGGAAGCTAAGCGGATCGGACTAGTCATCAACACGTCGAAGACGAAGTACATGATAGGAAGAGGTTCAAGAGAAGACAATGTGAGCCACCCACCGCGAGTTTGCATCGGTGGTGACGAAATCGAGGTGGTAGAAGAATTTGTGTACTTGGGCTCACTGGTGACTGCCGAAAATAATACCAGCAGAGAAATTCGGAGACGCATAGTGGCTGGAAATCGTACGTACTTTGGACTCCGCAAGACGCTCCGATCGAATAGAGTTCGCCGCCGTACCAAACTGACAATCTACAAAACGCTCATTAGACCGGTAGTCCTCTACGGACACGAGACCTGGACGATGCTCGTGGAGGACCAACGTGCACTTGGAGTTTTCGAAAGGAAAGCGCTGCGTACCATCTATGGTGGGGTGCAGATGGCGGACGGTACGTGGAGGAGGCGAAGGAACCACGAATTGCATCAGCTGTTGGGAGAACCATCCATCGTTCACACTGCGAAAATCGGACGACTGCGATGGGCCGGGCACGTAGCCAGAATATCGGACAGTAACCCGGTGAAAATGGTTCTCGACAACGATCTGACGGGCACAAGAAGGCGAGGTGCGCAGCGGGCAAGGTGGATCGATCAGGTGGAAGATGACTTGCGGACCCTCCGTAGACTGCGTGGTTGGCGACGTGTAGCAATGGACCGAGCCGAATGGAGAAGACTCTTATATACCGCACAGGCCACTTCGGCCTTAGTCTGAATAAAAAAAAATGAATTAGATTTGGATTGGATTTGGATTGGATTTGGATTGGATTGGACTGGATCTGACTGACTTTGGATTGATTTGGACTGGACTGGACTGACCTGGACTGGATCTTGACTGACTTGGACTGGACCTGGACTGGATCTGGACTGGATCTGGACCGACTTGACTGGATCTGGACTGGACCTGACCGACCTGACTGGACCTGACCTGACTGACCTGGACTGATCTGGACCTGACCTGGACTGACCTGGACTGGATCTGACTGACTGGACTGACCTTGGACTGACCTGGACTGGATCTGGACTGACCTGGACTGACCTTGGACTGGATCTGGACTGGATCTGGACCGGATCTGGACTGACCTGGACTGACCTGGACTGATCTGGACTGACCTGGACTGACCTGGACTGACCTGGACCTGGATCTGACCTGACCTGGACTGGATCTGGACTGACCTGGACTGGATCTGGACTGGATCTGGACTAGACCTGGACTGAACCTGACTGATCTGGACTGACCTGGACTAGATCTGGACTGATCTGGACCATACCTGACTGATCTGGACTGACCTTGACTGGACCTGGACTGACTTAGACTGGATCCAGACTGACTTAGACTCGATCCAGACTGGATCTGGAACGGACCTGGACTGATCTAGACTGGACCTGGACTGGTTCCTGAATCAACCTGGAACCCAAACCTGACCTGAACCAACCTGGACTGGATCTGACTGGACTTAACCTGGACCTGACAGGATCTGACCTGACTGGACTGGACCTGGACTGACTCTTGGACTGAACCTGGACTGACCTGGACCGATCTGACTGGACCTGGACTGATCTGACTTGATCTGGACTGGACCTGGACTCTGGACTGGACCTGGACCGACTTGGACTGGACTCGACCTGACTGACTGACTCGACTGACTGACTGACTGGATCGACTGACTGACCGACCTGGACTAGATCTGGACTGAACCTGACTGACCTGGATCTGATCTTGGACTGGATCTGGACCGACAGAACGAACCTGGACTGACTGGGATCTGGACTGATCTGGACTAGACTTGGACTGAACCTGGACTGAACCTGACTGACTTGACTGGATCTGACTGACCTGGACTGACAGAACCTGACTGGACTGGACTGACCTGACTGGACCGGACTGACCTGACTGGATCTGGACTGACCTGGACTGATCTGGACTGAACTGGATCTGACCTTGATCTGGACTGGACTTGACTGACTGGACTGGATCTGACTGACCTGGACTGGATCTTGACTGACCTGACTGACTGGACTGACTGAACCATTCTGGACTGACCTGGACGACCTGACTGACCTGACTGACTGGGAACTGACCTGGACCGGATCTGGACTGATCTGGACTGGATCTTCCGACTCTGACCGATCTGACCTGACCTGACTGGATCGATCTGGACTGACCTGGACTGAACCTGGATCGACCTGGACTGATCTTGGACCGACCTGGACTGACTGAACTCTGACTGACTCGACCTGGACTGGATCTGGACTGACCTGGACTGGATCTGGACTGACCTGGACTGACTCTGGACTGACCTGGACTGGACCTGGACTGGACAGAACTCTAGACTGGACTGACTGACTGACCTGGAACTGACCTGGACTGGATCTGACTGGACTGACCGACTCAGACTGACCGATCTGACCGACCTGACTGGACCTTGACTGATCTGGACTGACCTGGACTGGACTCTATCGACTGATCTGGACCGATCTCTGACTCGATCAATATGACCGACTGACGATTGACCGACTGGATCTGGACCGACTAACCGGGATCTGACCTGGACTGACCTGACCGATCTTGGACTGGATCTGGACTGGATCTGACTGATCTGGACTGACCTGACCTGACTGACCTGGACTGACCTGACTGGATCTGGACCGACCTGGACTGACCTGACCGATCTGGACTGGACCTGACTGGACTGGACTGGACCTTGACTGACCTGGACTCAGACTTGACCGATCTGGGACTGGACTGGACCTGGACTGACCTGGACTGGACCTGACTCGATCTGGACCTGACCTTGGACTGACCTGGACTGACCTGGACTGACCTGACTGACCTGGACTGACTGACCTGGACTGGATTCGGACTTAGACTGACTGGATCTGGACGACTGGATCAACCTGACCTGACCTGGACTGACCTTGGACTGACCGGATCTGACTGACCTGGACTGACCTGGATCTGACCTGACTGATCTGGACTGACCTGG
Source organism: Armigeres subalbatus (assembly GCF_024139115.2). Taxonomy (NCBI): domain Eukaryota; kingdom Metazoa; phylum Arthropoda; class Insecta; order Diptera; family Culicidae; genus Armigeres; species Armigeres subalbatus. The sequence continues at coordinate 210,795,537 of NC_085141.1, read as the reverse complement.
ACTGACCTGACTGGACCTGGACTCGACCTGACTGAACTGATCTGGATTTGACTGGATCTGACCTGGACTGACCTGACTGGATCTGGACTGACCTGGACTGATCTGGACTGACTCATACTGAACCTGGACCTGACCTGACTGACCTGGACTGGATCTGACTGACTCCTGGACTGACCTGACTGGATCTGGACTGACCTGGACTGACCTGGACCGACTGGATCCTGACTGACTCTGGACTGGGACTGGATCTGACCTGACTGACTGACTGGACTGACCTGGACTGGATCTGGACTGACCTGGACTGATCTGGACTCGATCTGACTGACCTGGACTGGATCTGGACTGACTGACTGACCGGATCTGGACCTGACTTGGACTGGATCTGGACTCGACTGACCGAACTGACCTGGACTGGATCAGAACCTAGACTGGACTCGACTGAACTGGATCTGGACTGGATCTGGACTGACCTGACTGGACCTGACCGACCTGGACTGATCCGGCCGACTGGACCTGGACTGGATCTGACCTGATCTGGACTGGATCTGGACTGACCTGGACTGGATCTGCTGAACCGAACCTGGACTGGATCTGGACTGGACCTGGACTGACCTGGACCTGACTGGACTGACTGACTGACTGGACCTGACTTGGACTGACTGATCTGGATCTGACCTGGACTGGATCTGGACTGACCTGGACTGGATCTGGACCTGACCTGACTGATCTGGACTGGATCTGGACTGACCTGGACTGACCTGACTGGATCTGGACTTGACCTGGACTGGATCTGGACTGATCTGGACTGGATCTGACCGGATCTGGACTGACCTGGACTGGATCTGACTGACTGGACTGGACCTGACCTGACCGACTGGACTGGACCTGACTGACTGGATCTGGACTGACCTTGACCGACTGGATCTGACCTGACTGACCTGGACTGGATCTGGACCTGATCTGGACTGATCGACTGGATCTGGACTGACCTGGACTGGATCTGACCGATCTGGACTGACTCGGACTGACCTGGACTGGACTGGATCTGAACCGATCTGGACTGACCTGACCGATCTGACTGGACTGACTGGACTGGACTGACTGGACTGGATCTGGACTGATCTGACTGGACCTGGACTGATCTGGACTGGATCTGGACTGACCTGGACTGACCTGGACTGGATCTGGACTGATCTGGACTGGATCTGGACCGATCTGGACTGGATCTGGACTGACCTGGACTGACCTGGACTGATCTGGACTGGATCTGGGACTGGATCTGGACTGACCTGGACTGGACCTGACTGACCTGGACTGATCTGGACTGACCTGGACTGACCTGACTGACCTGGACTGACCTGACTGACCTGGACTGGATCTGGACTGACCTGACTGGATCTGGACTGGACCTGACTGACCTGGACTGGATCTGGACTGGATCTGGACTGACTGACTGGATCTGACTGACTGGACTCTGACTGGATCTGACCGACTGACCTGACTGGATCTGGACTGGATCTGGACTGACCTGGACTGGACTGGACCTGACTGGATCTGACTGATCTGGACTGGATCTGGACTGACCTGGACTGGACCTGACTGGATCTGACTGACCTGGACTGACCTGGACTGGATCTGGACTGACCTGGACTGACCTGGACTGACCTGACTGATCTGGACTGACCTGACTGACCTGGACTGGACTGACCGACCTGACTGGACTGGATCTGGACCGACCTGGACTGACCTGGACTGATCTGGACTGGATCTGACTGGACCTGGACTGGACCTGGACCTGACTGACCGACTTGACCGATCTGGACTGACCTTGGACTGACTGATCTGACTGAACCTGGACTGACCTGACCGATCTGGACTCCGAACTGACTTGGAACTGACTGGACTTGACTGGATCTGACTGATCTGGACCTGGATCTGATCTGACTGATCTGGACTGGACTCGACTGACTAGACTGGATACTGAACCTGGACTGACTGGACTGATTTAGACTGGATCTGGACTGGACTTGACTGACTTGGACCGAAATCTGGACTGACTTGACTGACCTGGACTGACTTTAAACTGGACTGGACAGGATCTGGACTTGATCGACTGGATCTGGACTGACTTTGGACTGATCTGGACTGGATCTGGACTGATCGGACCGATCTGGACTGGATTTGATAGACTGGACTGGATTTGATTGACTTCGACTGACTTGACTGACCTGGACTGGATCTGACTCTTCTTCTGACTGGATTACATCCCTGGACTCACTGATTAGAGCCGATCGGACTTTCAGTTCCATTAAGACCTCCATTAACCGGACTGATCTGGACCTGCATCTGACTACATCATGAGGCCAACACGATGACACTGGACTGCCCAGAAGTCGAGACTGACCTGGATCCGAAAATTGCCCAGACTGGCACCGAATCGAACCCTGATCAGCATGGACTGAAGCCGACTGGACTGATCCGACCTGGACTGGACCTGACTCTGACTGATCTGGACTTCCCGACCTGGACTGACCTGGACTGACCTGGACTGGATCTGACTGGACTGAACTGGACCTGGACTGGACCTGGACTGACTTGACTGATCTGGACTGAACCTGGACTGACTCTGGACCGACTGGACTGGACCTGACTGGACTGGAACCTGGACTGGACCTGACTGACCTGACTTGGATCTGGATCGACTGACTGACTGGACTGATCCCTGGACTGGATCTGACTGACTGGACTGACCGACCTGAACTGACCTGGACCGGATCTGGACTGACCTGGACCGACCTGGACTGGATCTGGACTGACCTGACCGACTGGACCTGACTGACCTGGACTGACTTGGACCGACCTGACTGGATCTTGGACTCGATCTGGACTGGATCTGGACTGACCAATTGACTTGACCTGGACTGACTGACTGACATGACCGACCTGACTGACCTGGACTGACTTGATCGACCTGGACCTGGACCTTGGACTGACCTGGACTGGATCTGGACTGGATCTGACTGGATCTGGACTGGACCTGGACTGACCTGGACTGGATCTGGACTGGATCTGGACTGGACCTGGACTGGATCTGGACTGACCTGGACTGGATCTGACTGGATCTGACTGGACTGACCTGGACTGACCTGGACTGACCTGGACTGGATCTGACCGACCTGACTGGATCTGGACTGACCTGGACTGACCTGGACCGACTGGATCTGGACTGGATCTAACTGGACTAGACTAATCTGGACTGGATCTGACCTGACCTGACCATGGACTGGAACTGGACCTGGAACCAAATTCCGATCTGACCTGACTGACTGACTGGATCTGACCGACTTAGACCTGGACTTCAGATCGACTGACTGACTTGGACCGATCTGGACTGATCTAGACTGGACTGACCGGGACTGACCTGACCGATCTGACTGAACTGGATCTGGATCTAACCGATCTGACTGGATCTTGACCTGACTGGACCTGGACCTGGACTGACCGACTGACCGACCTGACCTGACCGAACCCTGACCGGACTGGACCAATCGGACTGGACTGACCTGACTGGACTGGACTGACCCAACTGGACCTGGACTGATCTGGACTGGATCTGGAACTGACCTGACTCGACTTGACCGACTGACCTGACTGACCTGACTGACCGACTGGACTGGACCTGGACTTGACTAGGACCTGACTGATCTGGACTGACCTGACTGGATCTGGACTGACCTGGACTGACCTGGACTGGATCTGGACTGGACTCGACTGACTCCTGGACTGACCTTGACTGATCTGGACTGGATCTGGACTGACCGACTGACCGATCTGGACTGATCTGGACTGGATCTTGGACTGGATCGGACTGACCTTGGACTGACTTGGAACTGACCTGACTGACCTGGACCGACCTGACTGACCTGGACTGACCTTGGACTAGACCTGGACCGACCTGGACTGGATCTGGACTGGACCTGGACTAGATCTGGACTGACCTGACTGACCTGGACTGACCTGGACTGGACCTGGACTGACCTGGACTGACCTGACTGGATCTGGACTGATCCTGACTGACTGGACCGACGGACTGACTGGATCCGACTGACCAAATCTGACCTGGACCTGACCTGGAACTGGATCTGGACTGACCTGGACTGATCTGACTGGACTGACCGATCTGACCGACTTGACCTGGATCTGGACTGACCTGACTGGACTGGACCTGGACTGACTTGGACTGGACTGGACTGGACCTGGACTGACCTGGACTGGATCTGACTGATCTGACTGATCTGGACTGGACTGGACTGACTGGACTGACTGGACTGACTGGATCGACCTGACTGATCTGACTGATCTGACCGACTGGACTGACCTGACTGACCATCTGACTGGACTCGACCGACTGGATCTGGACTGGACTGGACTGAACTGACTGATCTGACTGACCTGACTGGATCTGGACTGACTGACTGACTGGACTGACCACTGACTGAGATCTGAACTGGACCAGACTGGATCTGACTGGATCTGGACTGACTTGGATCGGACTGGACTGGATGACTGGATCTGGACTGACTGACTGACTTGACTGGACTGACCGATCCTTGACTGATCTGACTGATCTGGACTGGATCTGACCTGGATCTGACTGACTGACTGGACTGATCTGGACTGACTGACTGACTGGATCTGATTGACCTGACTGACTGGACTCGACTGACCTGATCTGGACTGACTGACTGGACTGGATCTGGACTGACCTGGACTGACTTGACCTGACTGACCTGGACTGGACTGACTGGACCTGGACTGGATCTGACCTGACTGACTGACTGACTGACTGGATCTGGACCTGACTGACCTGGACTGACCTGGACTGGATCTGGACTGACTTGGATCTGACCTGACTCTGGACTGACCTGACTGACTGGACCTGACCTGACTGGATCTGACTGACTGACCTGACCGATCTGACCGACTGGATCTGGACTGGACCTGGACTGACCTTGACTGACTGACCTGGAACTGGATCTGACCTGACTTGGACTGGATCTGACTGGACTGGACCTGACCTGACCTGGATCTGGACTGGATTGGACCTGACTGGACTTGACCTGACTGACCTGACCTGGATCTGACCTGACCGACTGAACCGACTGACCTGACTGGACCGATCTGGACTGACCTGGATCTGACTGATCTGGACTGACCTGACTGACTGACCTGGACTGACCTGGACTGACTGGACTGGATCTGGACTGACCTGGACTGGATCTGGACTGGATCTGACTGGACTTGGACGATCTGACCTGGACTGGATCTGACTGGATCTGGACTGGATCTGGACTGACCTGGACTGACCTGACTGGATCTGGACTGGACTTGGGACTGGACTGGACTGGACCTGGACTGATCTGGACTGGATCTGGACTGACTTGGACTGATCTGGACTGATCTGACCTGGACTGACTGGACTGGACCTGGGACTGACCTGGACCGACTCTGGACTGGACCTGGACTGATCTGGACTGACCTGGACTGACCTGGACTGATCTGACTGACTGGACTGACCTGACTGATCTGGACTGACCTGGACTGACTGGACTGGATCTGACTGACTGGACCGGATCTGACTGACCTGACTGGATCTGGACTGATCTGGACTGACCTGGACCGATCTGACTGACCTGGACTGATCTGGACTGGATCTGGACTGGATCTGGACTGGATCTGGACTGACCTGGACTGGATCTGACCTGACTGATCTGGACCGACCTGGACTGGACTGACTGATCTGGACTCTGGACTGACCTGACTGACCTGGACTGACCTGGACTGGATCTGGACTGGACTTGGACTGATCTTGGACTGACTTGACTGACCTGGACTGGATCTGGACCGACCTGGACTGACCTTGACCTGGACCTGACCGACTGACTGGACCGACTGGATCGACGATCTGGACCTGGATCTGGCCAGACCTGACTGGACTTGACCTGGACTGACCTGACTCTGACCTGGACTGGATCTGGACCGACTCCACCGACCTGACCTGATCTACTGACTTGACTGGATCTGGACTGGACCTGGACTGACCTGACTGATCTGGATCTGGACTGACTGATCTGACCTGACCATCTGGACTGACTGACTGACCTGGAACGACTGACCTGGACTGAATCGACTGGACCTGGACCGATCTGGACTGACTGACCTGATCTGGACTGGATCTGGACTGACCTGACTGGACCTGGACTGGACCTGACTGACCAGACTGACCTGGACTGACTGACCACCTGGACTGACTGGACTGGACTGGACCGACCTGACCGATCTGGACTGATCTGACTGGATCTGGACCGATCTGACTGACCTGGACTGACCTGGACTGACCTGACTGATCTGGATCGACTGACCTGGATCTGGAATTGACTGACCGACTCTGGACTGGATGACTGGACTGACTGGACTGGATCTGACCGATCTGACTGACTGGACTGACCTGACTGATCTGGACTGGACCTGGACCTGACTGACCTGGACTGATCTGACTGGACCTGACTCGATCTGACTGGACCTGACCGATACTGACTTGACTGATCTGGACTGGATCTGACCGATCTGGACTGACCTGGACTGGATCTGACTGGACCTGGACTGGATCTGGACTGACCTGGACTGGATCGACTGACCTGGACTGACCTGACCGATCTGGACTGACTGACTGGACCTGACTGGATCTGGACTGGATCTGACTGGATCTGACTGACCTGGACTGACTGATCTGGACTGACTCGATCTGGACTGGAATCTGACTGACTTGACTGACTCTGGACTGACCTTGGACCGATCTGGACTGGACTTGGACTGGATCTGACTGACTGACCGACCTGACCGATCTGATCGGACTGGACCGACTGACCGATCTGGACTGGACCTGACCGACCTGACTGACTGACTGGATCTGGACTGACCTGACTGGATCTGGACTGGACCTGGACTGGATCTGGGACTGGACTGGACTGACCTGGACTGACCTGACTGACCTGGACTGGATCTGGACTGGATCTGACTGACCTGACCTGGACTGGACTGGACTGGATCTGGACTGACCTGGACTGGATCTTGGACTGATCTGGACTGACCTGACCTGGATCTGGACTGACCTGACTGACCTGGACCTGACCTGGACTGGAATCGACCTGGACTGACCTGACTGGATCTGACCTGGACTCGACTGGACTGGATCTTGGACTGATCTGGACTTGGATCGACTGACCTGGATCTGATCTGGACCTGACTGATCTGACTGATCTGGACTGGATCTGGACCGATGGACCGACTGGATCGACTGGACTGGACCTGGACTGGATCTGACCTGACCTGGACTGACCTGGACCGACTTGGACTGGATCTGGACTGGATCTGACCTGACCTGACTGATCTGGACTGACTTGGACTGGATCTGACTGGATCTGGACTGACCTGGACTGGATCTGGACCGATCTGACCGACCTGACTGGACTGACCTGACTGGATCTGGACTGGATCTTGACTGACTGGACTGGATCTGACCTGACTGATCTGGACTGACCTGGACTGACTTGGACTGACCTGACTGGATCTGGACTGACTTGGACTGACCTGGACTGACCTGACTGGATCTGACCGACCTGGACTGATCTTGGACTGGATCTGACTGACCTGACTGGATCTGGACTGGATCTGACTGACCTGGACTGATCTGGACTGACCTGACTGGATCTGGACTGGATCTGACTGACCTGGATCTGACTTGACCTGACTGGACTGAACCGATCTTGACCGACCGACTGGACTGACCTGGGACTGACCTGACCGATCTTGGACTGGATCTGGACTGGATCTGACTGACTCTGGACTGACCTGGACTGGATCTGGACTGGACCTGACCGATCTGACTGGATCTGGATCGACTCTGACTGGACTTGACTGGATCTGGACTGGATCGACCTGACTGACCTGAACTGACCTGGACTGGATCTGGACCGATCTGGACTGACCTGACTGGATCTGGACTGGACTTGACCTGGACTGACTGGATCGGATTTGATTGGACTGGACCTGGATTGACCTGGATTGGACTGGACTGGATCTGATCAATCTGGATTGATCTTGGACTGACTTGGACTGGATCGGACTGATCTGGATTGACCTGACTGACCTGACTGGATCTGGACTGATCTGGACTGACTCTGACCTGGACTGGATCTGGACTGGACTGACTGGATCTGACTGACCTGACTGGATCTGACCGACTGGACTTGACCTGGACTGGATCTGGACTGACTGACCGACTGGATCTGACCTGGATCTGACCTGGACTGACCTGACCTGGACTGACCTGGACCTGACCTGGACTGGATCTGGACTGACCTGAACTGGACCTGGATCTGGACCTGACTGACTGACCTGGACTGATCGACTGGACCTGGATCGACCGACCTGGATCGAACCTGGACCTGGATCTGGACTGACTGACTGGACCTGGACTGGACCGACTGACCGATCTTGACTGACTTGACTGGACTTGACCTGGACTGACTGACCTGGACTGAATCTGGACTCAGATCTGAACCCGGACCTTGACTGACCTGGACTGGAACTGGATCTGACTGGACTCAGATTGGACCTGGACTGGACCTGGATCTGGATCTGACTGGACTGATCTGACTGGACTTGACTGGACTGGACTCTGACCTGGACTGGACTGGATCGACTGGACCGACCTGACTGACCTGGACTGACCTGGACTGGATCTTGACTGACCTGACTGATCTGGACTGGAGACTGGACTGGACTGACCGGACTGGATCTGATTTGATTGATTTGGATTGACGGACTGATTTGATTGGATTTGGACCTGATTTGACTGATTGATTTGATTGGACTTTGATTGATTTGATTGGATTTGATTGATTTGGATTGACTTTGGATTGATTTGATTGATTTGATTGGATTGGATTTGGATTGAATTTGGGTTGGATTTGAATTGAATTTGGATTGAATTTCGATTGGATTTGGATTGAATTTGGTTTGGATTGGATTTCCAGTTGGAATTTACAGCCATTGAAGAGGAAGAGAAGATTCGAACTCGAACTCGCCATCTCCACATTACACCTTTGCTTAGATTCGTATTGAAAATTCCTTAATAGCAATTGTGTCTTTTTTCAACGCGGAAGTTCTATGTCCTAAGGTGTCAGATTGGAATAGAAATCGTGTTAGGCATCCATAATTTGTTCCTTTTTTTTATACAAACTGAGAATGAACATAAATATGTATGTAACTGAGAGATAGTCACATCTACAGACTTCAACGACAATTTATTAGTGTTGCGTTGTATGTATTCGGTGTCAAAGAAAAAATTACGTAAACGAAAAATTCACACGTAAACGACTGTTTCCAGTGAGAGCGAATACTATGTTAATGAACGTTCACCTGAAATTAGTTTCCAACAGCCAACAGATCGCTGTCACTGTCATATACTTAGTAGCATCTACTACTAACGAACCGAACCAGCACGAACGTTTCGACCATCATCATCATCATCGTCATCTACTAAATGGGCATGATCAACCTCTGTGGGCCCCAAACAAACAAGTGACTCTACCCGAGTCACATTGCCGCGCTTGAAAGTTCACATGGGTAATTAACCGACAGAGAACCCCCGTCACAGACCGGTCGGACAGTACTAAAAACCTGTTCTACACCCATTACATCAACGACGACAACAACAGCTGAAGCCGGACTACAGTGACAACAATTCAGGTCTCTCGAATGCACGTGAGTCCATTATTTCGTCAGATCTCGTACGGATCAAACATCGCACATTAGCTCAACAGCAAACAAAACAACCTGTTCGATGTTTTTATTTTCCATACCTTTCATACGGTGATTACGGCCAAGTACCCGCAGTAGGGTGGATCACATAATTGAATTAATGGTGTTTACATTTCAGCAGAGGATCTCACGCTGCGACAACGAATGATGGTACAACGAAATTTAAGAAATTAACAATTTATATAACCCCTGGTTAAACACACACTTTGTATATCCAACAAATTCGCAAAATCTGCTCGGTACGATCATCATCAACCAACTCGGCTAATATTTCAACATCAACGATCGATCGGCTGTACAAGTTAGGCACAGCGCCGGTACTTGATCTCGATCTAAGCGTGGCGAGCTTGCAGCCTCAGCGGCAGTGTCTAATGAAAAAAAAACTGCTCACAAGGCTGCACGCGGCGAATGCATCTGCGAACTGTAGTCAACAGCGTGGCAGATAGAGCCCACCGTCCCAACCCGCTGCAACAACAACTAAATTTATGATCGTATTCATACAAAGCAATAATGTGACGCTCGGCATTGCTGTGGCACTTGCTACTACAAGCAACCGCAGCCAATGACGGCCTCGGCAGCAAATGGCAACTGAATCGGCAACAATTGAAAACATCACTAGGAATGCTGCAGCGATAATGCCGCTCGCTGGTGGCCTTTGACGGGAATAACCTACTTCGGAAAGAGGTGTGATCATAGAAATAAGATTTTTTTTTATCTGATGATGGCTCCGGTAAGTGTATTTCTTTCATGGCAGGTGATGTTCTGAAACTTTTTCGTGAGAAATATGTTTTTATTCCGAACTAATAAAATGCTACATGCTAAATGAAATTTTAAAGATTCCTATGAGGCTTGCACAATATATTATTTGCCCTAAAAAATCGAAAAACTTTTTGGAATCCGAATTCTAACCCAGTAACGTACCACTCTGAACTACGAAAGGCCCCACTTAGTATTTTTGCCTAATTATAATTATTCTAGTCATGAAGCAATAAAGAATCAATCAATTTTTATACCATTGCGTACTACATTTTACGCGATTAATCTACATCCCAAAGCAAACGTGATGAAAACATCAACAACAACACTTGAGTCGATTACGAATGTGCGCAAATCGAACGTAACGCTGGCGGCCGAAATACGGATCGAAGGGAGATCCACGTTGCTACGCATTCACCCCAGCGAAAGATCGAGGATCATAGGCATTTGGGAAACCTGCGCAATCTTGCCAATTATTAATAGCATCTCGCACTCAACAATCGAACAACCAATCGAACGAGAACCCCAAACGGTCGATGTACAACAATTATTCATTTCCAAATAGGTCTAAACTCCAAAACATCTTGGCAATGTAAATCATTCAGGTTCTTGAACGGAATGATAGAAAGCGCAAATTGAACGCGGGGCAACAAACAGGCTGCTCACGTTCGACGAATTATTCAGACTGGAAATAACTCAATTCGATTGCCATGCGTTCGTTTTAAAAATAATTAACCAAGAAAAATGATTTTAATAAGCGTAAAAGGGGGGCAATTTCTAGTCGTGCCGTCGACAATGCAATGATGTCGCGTCGCAATCACATTGCCATTTCAGTACGTATCGACCGAACAAGGGAAAAATTCGCCTCACAAATCTTTCCGCCGGTAGCTGCCGGATAAGGAAATGAAATATAATCCAACTACAAATGATTATGATAATTGGCACGACGACACTCAGCAGCTTAAAGCACTACAACTGACGGTGGAGATGTGACTGAAGCCCAACCGTAATGGGTCCATTTATGATCCGTCTTACACCGAAGGCAACTAACTACGCTGGGTGCCAGTGGCATTCGGAATTCAAATTCGACTCACTTATGCAACCGTAGCTGCTCCACAGTAGGTAGGAGCTGAATTTGCAATTCAGCATTTAAACGAGATACTACAAATGGGTTCATGCGATTTAAGTGAATGCAAAAACTGAGTAGAATTTAAATGCGTTTGACGTAATGTAACGTTTAATAAAAGTTCAAACTTCAAAATCGTTTTTGTTTGGCTTACAAATTGATAGTCTTGTTTTTTCACCGGAGACTTTCGATGTTTTGATTTAGTAAAACAATAGCATCACATCAGATAGCCTATGCATGGAATTACCAAGCCGAAGATGGTGGATCCAATTTCTTCCGCCACCAGTATACAAAATAGTTTTGGAAATTGGAGATCGAACTTTAACAATGGCCATGTATCTATAGCAGTGCTGAGATTTTAATTTTCATTAAGAGAGGTCATGCGATATTCAGATTCTATACTCTCCCGCTTTTATAGAAAACATAAACAATGAAAGGAATTCCGTCAAATTTTCACGGATTTTTATTTTATGAAAACGCATTAAACTATTATAAACAAGCTGTTTCTACTTTAATAATGTTATTTTCTCGAAAATCATGAACAATATAATCATTTTATCGACTAGTCATCGTTATTTGCACAGATCTATTAAAACTATTTAGACATTTACATTTCCAAACTAAGCAACATTCCCATCATGACTGCTTGTAATGTGACAGGTGACCGGGAGCCCGCTATATTTTCATTTGGTCTCTTGAAAACGAAAATGCAACTGTTTTCGCTTTCACATGACGATCACTAAAACTACAAGTACTGATATGTAGTAGGATAAGCAACAAGAGCTCCAAGATCAGTAGTGCTGTCCACTGACTCATCTGGAAGAAACTAGAAAAGTTTCCTAGAATACGAAATTATGTTACGGCAACGACTCTTAGCGTGAAACAACGGGCACGAATAGGAGCATGGTGGTGATCACGCTCCCCGGTATCGTAGAGTTGGCTTCCTACAACGCGCCAAGACACACTCTGTTCTTATGAAGTCAAAGTGGGAACCTACAGATGAACGAATAATTGATGCCAGATTTAGAACAAGAGTTCGAAACCTTACAATAATCCAATACGCCAACCGATGCTCCCGATCCGCAAGACAAAGAGAACTTCTCCAGCCACTCAATGTCGTCGTAGATTGAACTGGATTGATGTCATGGTTGTCTTCAATGCGAAGATCGGATTCGACATGACTATCGGACTATGACTATGAAAAGTTCGGAGCTGTTCGCAGAGTTCTGTGGTAACAACGATATGTTGATCGAGGGATTTTTTTTCAAGTGCCTTATAAAGTGAAGTGCAGTGTTTTGTCTGTGTCATATAGGAAAAAGACGACAATTCGGTGAGTTTGTTCCTTGGTACCTCTGTTTAATGACAAAAAAAAACAATTTAAGCGTTAGATCCGGTGTGTAGAAAATGACCAAAATTTTACTGCTTTCACTTACTCTAGAATCAATTGGATCATTGATTTGCTTGATTTTCAATATTTCCAGTAATTTTAAATAAGTTGCGAATCTAAAGCATTATCACATAATTGAAAAAAAAGTTTATTTTTGTTGAAGTGAACGAACTAGCGAAGCTTTTAAATATACAACAATTTTGTTAGAATTTGACATCATATAAAATATACCTACTCCCTTTGTAACAACATTTTAATACCGTTTTTTTTCTTAACAGAAAATTCTGTTCCATTCCATGTATTTTAATACTTATTATCAATCTTAATGTAGTGGCAAACTAGAAGATCACATTTATTTAACAAATAAAATTGCTGATGCATTTTGCATTTTTCTCTTGCTCAATCTCTTGGTTTAATAGTTGCTTCAAATATTTCATATCTGAAATCTCTTTGAAAACTTTGCTAAGATTAACCAATAATCATAATCGTAGCGTTTATAATCACATCACAATTATTATTATTTTTTATATATAATAACGTTGTTGTAGAAGGGAATTGAGTTTGCAAGTGTATATATATCTCGTTTCAGAGAGCGATCAATGGCGCTTGAACCTAGGCTTATTAGCCAGGGCACAGATTAAATACCTTGCCCCATCCCAGGAAGAGGACGACAAAGGAAAACGGAGTTACAATAACTTTCTTAGCAACGTAACTCCCAACGTATTTACGAAATGCATTCTGTTAACACTTGCTTATAGTGATGATTCCCGTACAACATCCCTCTCAACCATCCAACTCCTTGACATCTATGAGGGCGTCGGTGAGTCGCTGGCCTCTTGTTAAGTAGATGTCATATCATCATTTCCTTCCCTTTCCTTGTAACGGAGAAGATGGGCGTGGCCAGCAATGGTAGTTTTCATGCTTTCTCTTCTCGGACCTCCATTTGGATTGCTATTAATTCCCAAATAGTATTCTATAAGCATTTGGAGTAAGGAAGTTAAAGATATACATGACAGCTAGCAGTATGCAATCTACGAAATACTCCGTTACCAACGCAACGCAACTTCCAGGGGATTTACTGAAGACATCTTCAAAAAATTCCTGAACCATTTGCCAGGGAAATCCTTGGAGGAGTTTTTGGAGATATGCCCGGTGGATTTTCCAAGTAAGGTTGAGGATGAATTTCTGAAGAAATGGACGTGTTAGTGCGCCCTAAGATCAGCGAGCCCATTGTGCACCGTACACTACCAATGTTCCCATCGTTGTGCTACCAGTAAATGACAACGTCCGTCATCTACGTCAAAGACGAGTAAATAACAACGTCCGTGTCACGCATGATGATAAGGAGAAAACGATTATCTAACCCGAAGCCGATAGCGTGCAAGTGAACTATATCTAGAATTATTACCTAAACTAAACCTAATTGTAATTATTATTGATAGTAGTTATATTCCTACAAGTGATCATATCATTCCAGTACTATTCTAAGGTAAAAATGAAGTCTGTGCCTAGAATGAGTCCTATAATAGTTTGCCTTTTCTTCAAGTGTTAGCCAACCCACATTTCGACGTAGGAACTAGTAATAACTGCTATGTAAAATAGTAAACTGGTTAAAATCCTTGAAACCCGGTATGAAGCACCCATATAGTTATAAAATGACCAATTAAGAACATGCCTTTTAACATCTAGAAAAACGTGAACGTTGGAGTGCTCAATATAGTTGGATCCTGTATGTAGAAGATTAGCGAATTACTAAATGTAAGCTCTTATTTTTCTTTTCACTTTTGAGATCACACTGAACAACTAAATCTCTGTTTCTACAGGAATTTATAATTCTCTCAATAAAGTATTATTGAATTCAACAATTTGGGCGAACGTCGCGACTATTCTTCCAACATTTTATAAATTCATTTAACCGAATCGAAAAATGTCGAAGCATTCCAAGGTCGGATCCGGGAACGGAGCGAGGACAGTATTAACGAGTAACCACCCAGATGTCGCGGTCACGATGGGCAATACAGCAGGTCCTAATATAAACATCCAGGTAAATGTAGATAAGCAAGGTCTGTCGGGAACAGGTGCAATCCCAAAAGAGCCATCGGAGAATCTCGGAAATAAAGCCGGTAGTACTGTTGGTTTTTGAGACGCAATCCACCACGAGACGCGCGTCCGGTTCGTCAGTCAAATTGTCAGTTGTGTGATGAGCCCGATAATATGAATATGATTCAGTGTGATGGGTGCAAACATTGGTTTCACGGTGATTGTGTAGAGGTGACGGAGGAGGTCGAAAATGAGAGTTGGAGTTGTGTCAAATGTGTAGCCATTGTTCGTCGTTCGTTGGTACCCCTAGGAACCGGACAAGTACCGGAGTGTCCAGAAGAACTTCCAATGGATCATGGTCTCAACCGGTCGCACCGAGGGGGGAGCAGTAAGAAAAGTGGACAAAGTGAAGCGAGAAGTAGGCTGAAGTTGCAGTTGCTGAAGATTGAAGAGGAGAAGATACTTGAGAAGCAGTTCCTGGAGAAGCGCTTCTGAACTTCGGAAGTGAGTCGTCAACAATAGTGAGTGATAGTGAATCGATTCTCGACCATCAATCAAAGATCGAACAGGGTACTGTCCACGTTGAAGATGCTATACGGGAGGCCGGAAGCAATTGTCCAAGCAGTCGTGAAAAAAGTGCGGGCATTACCATCACCGAATATCGATCGTCTAGAGACGGTGGTAAACTTCGCCCTTGCTGTGGAGAACTTGGTTGCAACAATCCAAGCTTGCGAAGTAAATGATTTTGTCTACAACGCTTCGCTACGTTACGAACTGGTCGAGAGACTGCCATCATCATTGAAGCTTGACTGGGCAAAATACTCTAGGAACACACCGAATCCAAACCTGTTAGGTTTCAGCGCATGGATGTATTCAACAGCGGAGGATGCAAGTGCAGTAATGGCATCAGCCACTGGAGACTGGAAGCCACGTTCTAATAAGAAGGATGGTTTTCTAAACGTACATGCATATGGCGATTCCGGCTATAGCAAGATCCCTGTGGAATTATCGAAGGCGAAGCAAACAAGTTCCAACGTTTCGGAGAAACAATGCCCGGTATGTTAAGGTGGTTGTCAGAACGTCGTGAAGTGCAAAAGGTTTTTGGAATTCAGCTACGAATGGGCAGCTGTTCGTGAATGCAAATTATGTAGGAAATGTCTGCTGAAAGACAACAAGCCATCGCACCAAAAACATCGACAACAAACTCTGGTACTACAGAAGCAACCCAACAGAGCTGCAATATCCACCAAAGTCAATCCAAACTTCTCTTTCGAATCCTACCAGTGATTCTGTACGGGCTAGTTAAGACAGTGAGGATCTACGCATTCATCGATGATGGGTCCGAACTTTCCATAATGGAACAGAATCTGGCAGACGAACTAGGTGTGAAAGGACAAAAAACAACGCTTTGCTTGAAGTGGACCGGAATTTCACAGCGCTTGGAGAACTCTTCGCAGAGGGTGAGTCTACAGATTTCCTGCAATAGAAATCCGTCAAGGAAGTACCAGTTATCTGCTGTACAGATACGCCCACAGACATTAAAGTACGCCGACATCGCAGAAGCATACCGGAATCTCGCCGGTTTACCGATAGAATCATACGAGAATGCATATCCACGGATTCTATTAGGTCTTGACAAGCTCAACCTTGGCCATCCGTTAAAAAGTCAATAAGGCCGGCCGCACGAACCGATAGCCGTGAAAACACGGCTCGGTTGGACAGTCTACGGCAGTTGTGCACCCGTCGAAGCAAATACACATTCCGTAAATTTCCATTCTCTCCAAGTATGTCAGTGCAATCAGTACGCGGGGGAAGACCGACATCAAGCAGTGAAGAACTTCTTTTCTCTAGACAGCATCGGAATTGTCATCCCGGATAAACTTCCTCAATCGCAAGAGGACCAAAGGGCACAGACTTTTCTGGAATCCTCAACTAAGTATCGAAATGGACGGTATGAATCCGCACTCCTTTGGAAGTACGAAAACGTTAGGCTTCCAGATAGCAGAGTAATGGCGCTCAGAAGATGAGAATGCCTTGGAGAATGAAGAACGATCAGCAACTAGCTAACGCGGTGAGAACGAAAATTGAAGACCACATTGAAAAAGGATATATCCGGAAGCTGACCGACGAGGAGTTACGAGCAGAACATCTACGAGTATGGTATCTACCAATGTTTCCGGTAGTTAACCCAAACAAACCAGGTAAAACTAGGCTCGTTTGGGACGTTGCGGCCACTGTCCATGGCGTTTCCCTGAATACCGTTTTGCTTAAGGGTCCTGATCTTCTAACCTCATTACTGGCAGTGCTGATACAGTTCCGAGAATACAGGATCGCAGTTTGCGGTAACATACGGGAAATGTATCACCAGATCCAAATTCGAGATGCTGACCAACACTGCCAACGCTTTTTTTGGAAAGAGACCGTAACGGACGTTGAGCCTAGCACGTACATTGTGCAGGTCATGACCTTCGGAGCCTGCTGCTCACCAAGCACGGCACAGTACGTAAAGAATCTGCACGCAAGTAAGTTCCAACAGGACCACCCGGCCGCTGTTGAAGCAATCGTCAAGCGACACTATGTCGACGATATGCTTTTAAGTGTGGAATATGAGGAAGAAGCTATCGCACTGACAAAAGACGTGAGAAAAATACATGCGTCGGCTGGATTTGAAATTAGGAACTGGACATCTAATTCTTCCGGAGTACTTGAGCAGCTGAACGAACCTTCAGCAGCAGAGAACAACTTCTGCAACGACAACTCGGCAGAAAAGATCCTTGGAATGTGGTGGAACACGTCTTCAGACTACTTCACATTCAAAATATCTACTCGATTGGACGAGGTTCTTCTATAGGGAAACCGTCGACCCACAAAGCGAGAAGTATTGCGAACGTTGATGATGGTTTTCGATCCCCTTGGCCTTATTGGCCATTTTTTGATGGTATTAAAGACACTTCTTCAGGAAATATGGCGCTCTTCGATCGGATGGGACGATACTATAAACGATAAACACTTTGAGAAGTGGTCAATCTGGTGTGCAGCCCTCCCTGGTATAACAGAACTCCAAATTCCTTGATGTTATCGCTCTTTAACATCCGTATCTGAAGACAATGACATTCACACTACACACCTTTGTCGACGCAAGCGAAGCGGGATTCGCCGCAGTATCGTACCTCAGATATCAAGAAGGGTTGAACATTGAGTGTACATTGTTGGGGTCCAAGACAAGAGTTTCGCCACTTAAGTTCTTATCCATACCACGATCCGAGCTTCAGGCTGCCATCATCGGTGTTCGCTTAGCAGATACTATCTGCAGATCGCTGACGATCAAAGTTAGACAAAGATTTTTTTGGACTGATTCCAAGGATGTTTTGTGTTGGCTAAACTCCGACCACCGCCGTTACAGCCAGTTCGTTGCATTCCGGGTCAGCGAGATCCTAGAATCATCAGATATCCGGGAATGGCATTGGATTCCAAGCAAGCAGAACGTGGCGGATGAGAGAACAAAGTGGAGCCCAAATACTGATCTATCAGTTTCAGCTCGCTGGTTCAACGGTCCAGAGTTTTTATGGAAGTCTGCTGAATATTGGCCTGCAGCGAAACATCGCATCGGAAGCACTACCGAAGAACTTCGTCCACATCTGTTGCTGCATGTGAAGCTAAATACGTGCATAATCGATGCTCATCGCTTCTCGAATTGGCGGAAATTACTTCGCTCTACCGCATACGTTTTTCGCTACGTGCGCAACCTGAATTTCTCTATAGGAAAGAAGAATCGCATCACTGGTCCACTGCAAAGTCGGGAGCTGAGTAATGCCGAGAACCTCTTGCACCGCGAAGCCCAGAAGGCTGCCTTTGCCGATGAAATTGCCATTCTTTCCAATGCATCTTTTTGGATGAAGCAAACGTCGTCAGAGTTCAAGGTAGAACGCAAGCCTGCAAATACATCACCAGCGATGCAGCTCGACCAATCGTCCTCCCTCGAACGCACCCAATTACTAAACTTATTCTCCTCGACTTCCACAAACGGTTCAACCACCAGAACCATCAAACAACGATTAACGAAGTGCGTCAACGCTACCAAACTCAAGGTAGCCTTTAGAGCAGTCTGTAAGGATTTCCAAAAGTGTAAAAACGACTAATTACTTTCCTTTAAAAAAAAACTGATAATTCCACCTAGCGGTGATGGTGCCTTTCTCGTGCATTATAAAAGAAGTATTTTGGCCATTACATCGTTTTAGAAGAAAATAACTGATTTGAGTAATTCTCGCAGAAACCGGGCCACTGTTTGCATGAGGCTCTTAAAAATGCCTAAATTTATATTCTTTCAAAAGCTTTCGGCGAGTATATTAAGGATCCGAGTTAAATTCTTCAGAAAGATGAACCCCTCGTTAGTTATATACGAAATCATTTTAATGGACCCCTCGATTTTTGTCAATTCTTGACTCATCAAAACTGGCATAACTCCAACATTTCTCAACCGATCATAGAGATCAGCATATCGTTGGAAAGAGGAAGAGTTTATCCTTAATTTGCATTAATGAAAATATAAGCAGGCATATTGAATTTGGCCGCCATCTTGGATTTCTTTTCGAAAAATATTTTTTCGCCAGGTTCGCAACCACCAATTTAGAATATTAATACATCCATAGAAAGCTTAGCTTATATTGTGCATTTTGTCCGAAAATCTCAGGTGTATGTTTTTTTTTCAAAAGTTATGTTCGATTTACCAAATTATATTTTGAAGGGCCATCTGACCAACGAACATTATTTTTATGGTTAATATGGTACTTCGACGTCAGTTCCTTGATTTCATACACTATTCTAAGCCAAATATGTTTCAAAAATGAAAAGCATATCTACCACAGTATTTTATTTAAAAGGCTCAAAAGTTTTGAGCATAACGGAGCCGTATTCAAGTTATTGTATTAAATAATTCAACAATATTGGTATTGGTAAATCGTACATAACTTTCGATAGAAAAAACCTACACCTGAGATTTTCGAACACAATGCACAATATAAGCTAAGCTTTCCATCGATGTATTGATATTCTTAATTGGTGGTTGCAAACCTGGCGGAAAAATAGTTTTCAAAAAGAAAACCAAAATGGCGGCCAAATTCAATATGGCTGCTTACATTTTTATTATTGCAAATTGAGGATACACTCTTCCTCTTTCCAATGATATGCTGGTCTCTATGATCGGTTGAGAAATGTTGGAGTTATGACAGTTTTGGCGAGTCAAGAATTGACAAAAATCGAGAGGTTCATTAAAATGATTTCGTGTATAACTAACGAGGGGCTCATCTTTCTGTAGAATTTAACTCGGATCCTTAATATACTCGCCGAAAGCTTTCAAAAGAATATAAATTTAGGCATTTTTAAGAACCTCGTGCAAATAGTGGCCCGGTTTCAGCGAGAATTACTCATTTGTTGAATTTGGTGTACAAGTCATTTTTTTTTCAAATTACGGCATTTAAATGAAATTGTTTCTCAGATATCAGAATTATTTATTTTTTCCTTTCAATGTTACTGGTTGATGATTATAACTATGATCTAAAAGTTTAGTGGAACTAAATTGCAACGACTTACACAACCTCCAGTTGTCTGTAATATGTTTGAAAACGACAATTGAAAACATCGCTTACCTGTGGAAGATAGAAAAAAATAAGCATTAATAAAAAAAAACAACAGAATCAATGCGAAGCTACACAAATCATAAAAAGAAGTAATCTCGCTTAACTTTTCAAAAAGACCTAAGTAACATTTTTTTTATCATTAATTAATTTGAGTACTGCAATCAAAAGCTTTCATATTGGTCTGTTGACTGCGATATTTAAATTAATTCATGGAAAAATGTTACTTGGGTCCTTTCGAAAAGTTAAGCGAGTAATCTCTAAGACAGTAGCTGTTCCATACAGTAACTGAGCAGTAGCTCGCGCGCGTAGAAATTCCGCTCTCCCCCATTAGCGCCCATCATCGGTTATGCGCACTCACCCCGGAGCAATTAAGAAAATTGTTCTAATCGTTTTCCATTTCCCGCGAGTGAGACTACGACGGAAGCGCACAACAATAGATCACAGCTACCCCATAACTATTATTGCCTTGCTCGAAATCTACAGTCAACATGGTGCTGGGTGGAGGTGGTGGTGGCAGTGATCTGCTGCGCTGGTTAACATGAGTATAAAGTGGTTGAAAATGAAACGGAATCGTGCTCAAGTGTCCCACATTTGAAACGCAAAACACAACCGCGCCGTTGTTGTCATCGATGTTATAGCAGGTGAATGTGTGAAATCGCCGAGTCGCTAATGGAAAACCATTTCGGCAGCCATGTACGGAAGGCAATTGAGACAGTCTGCTTGTCTACTTCGAACAGCCCACTTGGCTCAACGTATGTAGTCGTCGGATAGAAGGCTCGGCATTTCTCAAGGTCAGAACCGTTCATTAAGGACCGGGACTTTGCAATTTGTCAGAACGGCGTTGCATATGGATGTGCATTGATGTAATCACTCAACTCCGGCACAAGGTACCGTTCCTTCTATGGAAGCATTTTTTAATCTCAACTAGGCATTAGATGGAATGTCACGTATTTTTTTTAATTATTCCATACATATACCGGCTGCGGCTGTTACGGAAAGCATCGTATTCAACCAGTAACCGGATGGATGTGCATTGCAACAAATGTCAACAGAAAGGAGTGGGTGCAGCTCTACAAAGATACATCACATCATAACTCAAACTGCATTCTTCATTGGACACGAGTAAATTACACTCAGGCGTATTTTGTGGCACACTGTCACACATCAACAATGCTGCTAAAAAAACAGAACAAGATTGCACACGTTTATGATGATTTTTAATCCTGAGTACTGATAATCGAAAGAGTACTGTTGACAAAAATATATCTAATCGAATGGAGACGCAGGTGTAGGTACCCGTTTAAAAATATACTCGAAAATATTCAGCATCAATCATTGTCGATTCAGTTATTTATTAAATTTAGAAACGGCTTACAAAAAGTGTCGGTGAAATAATCCAATACCACGGATAGCAAGAAAGTATTATTTTTTCACGATTAGAATTCTTTTTATGCTGGACAATAACAGTTGCACAATAAATTCCACCAAACGACAAGCCGAGCCATGCAACTTTATGAAAAGAGAAAATATTTGCTCAATGGGTTCCATTATCATGAGCTGAATCGTTTTAATAGAAATGACCTTTTTTCAGTGCACTGGCCGCGACGATGACACGACGAGGACATCGGAATTGATGGCATTTCTGCTTGTTGTGTTTTTTCTTCGCGACCTCTTTTCGCACTCATCGAATCGTCAATGCAACAGCTGAATTTATTTTTGTTCATGATAGATTCCGTTCCGTTTAACAATAATTTTAATTGTATTTGACTATTTCCTCTGTTATGATGATCAATTCCACTCATTGCTGTTGCAGAGTTGAAGGGCCGATACGGAAGATAACTTAGAATGTAAGAATATTTTTAAATAAAAAAGATTTTTCCTGTAAGGGTTATAGCGAGTGAGTGCTAGTAATGCACCCCATGCGTATGATGGATCCGCTGAGCAAAATCTTAAATTAAAAACTAGAATCGATGGTTTCCTGTAAACTTCCGTCGGATGAAGTTGCTTCATATATCACACAATAAGGCCATTTGAAGATCACGTTTGAGGGAAAGCCACCAGAATCCGAGTACCAACCAATTGGGCAAATCAAGCATCCGAAGTATAAGCCTTGGAATATGACACAAGCAAGGAGATGTAAGCAAATAAATTAAGGGGAAAATCTTGTTTACCGTTGAAAGACAACTTACATTAGCGAGAATGGTCTGGTTCCAGAGGTGCTTAGGCTGCTCGCTCTGCAGTGCGGAAATGATAGGCTGAGTCTACCAGGATACAAAAAGCTTCCTCGGTGGGTACGTGGCTGCAATGAAAGCCGCGACAGCTTCAGCGGAGAAGATATTGCAAATGCTGGGAGAGCTGTCCGAGATTGTAATGTTGGGACCAATAGCCCCGATTACAACTCTATGGCTTCAAACCGACCCATCCGTAAACCTGTGTTTATAGTTACTGTTTTCACCAGTTCTACCGCCGACCTTCTAATTGCCTCTGAATTGTATCTTCTGCGAAAACGTTGCTAAATGGAGCTGTTTATGGTGGCTGAAGAGAAGTGCGAGCTCTTCGCTCCTTGCCAGTGGACCCGAGTCACTGGGGGTGACTAGCGTCAGCCACCGTGCGTGGGATCCGATCCCCTTCAATAAAGAAAGGGATCCTATGATCTCCAGATGTGGAAGAGGGGGATGCGGCGGCCTTGCGGTAGAAGACCGCCAGCGCACGATGGCGGAATGACAGGATCCCTACCCCTGGACACACGGCATCGGCAGGTGTGGATGAGAATAATCCTTAAGCAGCTCTCACGAACTAGTATCGGCTACAGGGTATCGATGAGGTTACGGTGGATAAGGCAGTTTAATTCCTGGCCGTAGAGAAGGCGACTGTCTATGATAGCCTGACAGATCAGTAAGCGGAGTTCGGAGCAAACTATACCTGGTTTTACAGCTGCCCTTAATCCTACGAAAGTGAAGGAGGGAAGTTAGACCTCGGTCGATAGACACCAAGCACTTCAACAATTTTGCGGTTGGAGATAGGAAGTTCCCAAGACTTGATGTTCGGGCCGGACAATTAGTATCTTGCACAACAGACGTGCCTACTGGCAGTAATGGTGAACTACCGAAGTTGCTCAACGAGAGACGGCGCTAACGGCTGATTGTTCCTTGATCCAAGTCCGTCCTGGTGTGCCTCAGCGGTAGAGTAACCGTGCATGGCTTCTGCTCGAGGTTTAATTATAAACGATAGCTTAAGCGACACTTCTGCGACTGAAACCCAAATTACACTTTGGGCCAAGTGTTTTCAACAACAACCCCTCCCAAGTTATTTTACTCCCCTCGAACTCTTCCGACCCGCTAACAAATTTTGCGAAGCGACTAATCGATGTAGGAACGGAACGAAACGGAAAAGTAAACGGAATGATCTTCCAAAGATTGTTCCAATTAAAAGAAACGTAAACGGAACTACTCGACCTATTTTATCAGAAATTCATATTTGTTCGAGTTGTACGAAATTTAGGTCACGGCCATGTCTACACACTAACCACATACCTGCGCAGGTTTTCTTCTTCGTCGACTTATTGGGTTCGCCAGCACAACGGATATTGAAGAACCACCCAGATGCAGTATCACGCGAAGCTGATGTGCCCGTGCAGTTCTGACCGAACTAAAGATGGTGTGCGATATTAAGCCACCCGGAAACAGCCCTGGATTAGAAATGATCGTTGCTGCTGCTACAGCTGACCAGCTGTTTGATGGCCGATGCAAAGGACTCTAGCTGGATTTTCGCACTACTTTCGCTGTAAACGACCATACCTACCTATGTGGATCATCAAGAACGATCACCTTCGGCCGGCGTGAAATATGAGTTGCAGATAGCAAAGGCCGAGAGTAGATACCTGCGACTGTGAGAACCATCGAAATGGATTGGAGATGCTGCGGACCAGAGAGGGAGATTTGCGCTACATGTCCATCGGTCAACAGATGACCAGCGTTTCGCTGGGAGAAAGTCAGTTGGTTTTGGTGCCCGTCGAGAACGGATGGACTCCCATCTGGAATAATTCATTGTTTAGTGTTAAGTTCTTGTTTATCATTAAAAGTTGTAAAATAAAGTAGTTTGTTTTAACTGTGGTAGTTTAATGCAAATCGGAGTGTTGTGTGTTCAATTAAGAAATCTACCGAACAAGAATTGGATACCCTACCGTCGTTCCCCAAAGGCCAGGAAACAATTGCTCGGAACCCAACTCGTTGGAAGTCAGCAGGAAAGAATCCCACTAGCCGATATCGAAGGAGGTAAGCTGACTACCCAACATTTGGTCCCATCGAACCGGATCAGGGAAGCAGTTGGAGGATATAGCCACACCGAAACCAACAGTGCCAACCAAGTTGCGCGTGCGAAATCGCCATCGCATTGGAAACATCGCCATCACCATAAGGACACAATTGGAATTTCGCCATCGCCAATCTTAGGCAACACTGAAGGATCGCCATCGCAACCTGGTGGATAATTGAACAATTGACGTTTTTTTTTTTTTTTTCCAATTTCGTTTATTTGGTAGGCTCAGGCGTGTATAACACTTTACGGAGCCATGGTTCTTTGGGATATGTACAATCAATATCATTTTATTATGAAGTTAATAAGAGAAGGGAAGAAGCCAACGTACTCGTGGTGACTCGAGGTTAGGTTTACAATGTTCAGGGATGGAAGGGATTAGGATTCGGAAATCAGGAATCATCATAATCAAAGAATGTCAGCTGCTCATCCGGTTATTTGGTGTCAGTTACGATGTGGTGTGTCGTCGTGCTCGAAGAATGGTTCGACTGGGAGCATCTTCCGGATGGCCAGAGCTACGGAGCTCTACGGAACAGACAGGCAGAGACTTAAAAAAAAAACTTTGAAGAAAGAAAAAAACAAAGTATTAGATTTTGATGTCAGAAGAACAAAGAAAACCATAAATGGCCTGCATATAGACTACATCACGATCTCCCAAAACACCTCGAACTTCCCTGAAGGGTTGTTTACCTCGGGCCACAAGGGTATCCAATAGTCGCTCTCTGGAGGCGTCGTTTTCCGAGCAGAACCAAACTACGTGATCGATGTCATCATAATCGGCTCCGCACCTACATAAGTTGCTATCGACAAGGTTTATTCTGTACAGATGTGCGTTTAGTGAATAGTGATTGGACATAAGTCTCGACATCGTGCGAATGAAGCCTCGACTTAAGTCCTCACCTCTGAACCACGCTCGCGCAGAAACTTTAGGAACTATAGAAAATAGCCACCGTCCAAGTTCGTTGTGTGTCCAATTCCTTTGCCAACTCTGAAGAGTACTCTGACGGACTAATGGGAAAAACTCGTTGTTCGAGAGTTGTCTATTATAAACCTCACCTTCCTGTGCGCCCACCTTTGCTAGCGAGTCCGCCTTCTCATTGCCGTAGATTGCGCAGTGAGATGGGACCCAAACAAAGGTAATCTTGAATGATCTTTCGACCAAAACACACATCTGCTCTCTTATGTTTGTAAGAAAGTAAGATGCGTGCTTAACAGGTTTCATCGACCGGAGTGCCTCGATAGAACTAAGACTATCCGAGAAGATGAAATAATGGTCTACGGGCTGATTGGAAATTATCCCCAAAGCGAAGTTAATTGCTGCCAGCTCAGCAACATAAACCGAACACGGTTCCTGAAGTTTTCGGAAGATGGTTGAAGTCACATTGAAAACACCGAAGCCAGTGGATCCGTTAATACGAGAACCATCAGTGAAGTATCTGTTGTTGCAATTGACATGTTCATATTTTTCGGAAAAAGAGAGGAATGGATATTTTCGAAGATGATCTGGTATTCCTTGAATGGCATGTTTCATGGATAGATCGTATTCAATGGAGGAACTGTCGTTGGTGAAGTGAACTCGAGATGGATTATAACACGGAAGACAAAGATCTGTTGATATGTAGTTGAGATAAACTCTAAGGAATCTTGAACGGCAAGTCAGTTCAAGCATTTTTCGAAGTTATCTAGGACAAGTGTGTTACTTGTTCCACATTTGATGAGTATTCTAAGTGAGAGCTCCCAGTAACGGTGCTTTAAAGGAGTGACTCCAGCAAGCACCTCCAGGCTCATGTTATGCGTTGAATGCATGCAGCCAAGGGCAATACGCAAACAACGATACTGAACACGTTCCAATTTGATCAGGTGGCAATCAGCTGCTGAGAGGAAGCAGAAAGAACCATACTCTAAAACAGAGAGAATAGTCGTTCTATAGAGTTTGATGAGGTCTTCCGGGTGAGCACCCCACCATGTTCCGGAGATAGAACGTAGAAAATTGATCCTTTTCCGGCATTTTTCTATCAAATACTCAAAATGGAGTTTCCAGGTACATTTGGAATCAAACACGACCCCAAGGTATTTAGAAGATAAAGATTGGTTAATGTCATCATTCAACAGCTTTAGTTTCAGTTGAGCAGGGTACCGCTTCCTAGTAAACACAACCAACTGAGTTTTTTGCGGTGAAAACTCGATCCCTAAATGTCTGGCCCAAACAGTCAGATTATCCAGGGTACTTTGCAATGGTCCTTGCAAGACATCTGCACATGGACCTCTTAGAGAGACCACGGCATCATCTGCAAGTTGTCTCAGCGTGCATTGTTCTTCCAAACAATTGTCAATATCTTTAACATAGAAATTATAAAGCAAGGGACTTAAACATGAACCTTGGGGAAGGCCCATGTAACTAGTTCTGGAAGTTGTCAGAGTGCCGAGTGTGAAGTTCATTTGTTTTCTGACAACAAATTGTACAAGAAATTATTCAAAATAACTGGTAATCCATTACTGTGCAGATTGTCTGACAGTACTTCTATGGAAACTGAATCAAAAGCGCCCTTAATATCCAAGAATACTGAAGCCAATTGCTCCTTGTGCGCAAAGGCCAGCTGAATATCTGAAGAGAGCAACGCTAGACAATCGTTTGTTCCTTTCCCTTTTCTAAATCCAAACTGAGTATTTGAAAGCAATGCATTTTGTTCGACCCAATGGTCGACTCTTGAAAGGATCATTTTTTTCAATAACTTTCTCATGCATGATAGCATGGCAATCGGTCGGTATGAATTGTGATTAGACGCTGGTTTCCCAGGCTTTTGAATAGCTATTACTTTGACCTGTCGCCATTCAGGTGGCACAATGTTGTACTCCATGAAACAGTTGTACAGGTCAAGTAATCGTCTTTTTACGATATCTGGGAGGTTTTTCAGAAGATTGAATTTGATGTTATCGCATCCCGGAGCAGAGTTATTCGATGAAAGAAGAGACATAGAAAGTTCCAGCATTGAGAATGGTCCACCTATAGAACCGGGATCAGTTACTGATTCTCGAAATAGCGGTTCTGCTGGTACGGAATCTGGGCAGACCTTTTTTGCGAAGTTGAATATCCATCGATTGGAGTATTCTTCACTCTCATTGGTGGAAATGCGGTTCCGCATGTTGCGAGCCGTTTTCCAAAGTGTTGTCATTGAGGTTTCTCGTGATAGTCCCTCAACAAAACGTCGCCAGTAGCTACGTTTTTTGCCTTGAGAAGATTTTTGAGTTTTCTTTCGAGCCTCAAATACTCTTCAAAAAGCTCGGACCTTCCGTGTTTACGGAAGGCCTTGAAGGCATCAGATTTCTCAGAATACAACTTAGTACATTCATCATCCCATCCAGGAGTGGCTGGTCTTCTGATGACAGATGCACTTGGAACGGGTCGTTTCTGAGCTTCTAGTGCGCTTTTTTGAATCAACTCAATAAGGAATCGATATTCATCCAAAGGTGGAAGAGTGTCAGTTGAGTCAATACCAATTTTTACCGCCGATGCAAATTTTTGCCAGTCAATGTTCTTCGTGAGATCGAAAGGAACATTAACTGGCTCAGATTGTTGATAGCCACTCTTAATTGTGGTGACTATCGGCATATGGTCACTACCATGGGGATCTTGAAATACCTTCCACGTGCAATCTAATGATAGTGAATTTGAACATAAAGACAGATCAATACGGCTTTGTTGACCATTTGGTCCTATTCGAGTTACTTCACCAGTGTTCAAAATATTCAAATTGAAATCGTCACACAAATCATAGAAAATAGGCGCTCTATAATCGTCATACGTTTCGCCCCATCCAATACCATGTGCGTTCATATCACCCAATATCAATACTGGAGATGATAGGAGAGAGACTGCGCTCCAAAAATGTCGACGATTAATAGAGGCATTTGGAGGAATGTACACTGAAGCTATGCAAAGATCTTTATTCTTCACATTTACTTGGCATGCGACGATTTCTAAGCCGGGAACAGTCGGAATGGGAATTCTGTAGAAGGAGTAGCATTTTTTGATCCCCAAAAGAACGCCACCATAATGATCATCCCGATCTTGGCGAATAATATTAAAATCGTGGAAGTTGATTTCATCTTCAGAAGAAAGCCATGTTTCACAGAGTGCAAATATATCGCAATCGGAATTGCGAATCAAAAACTTGAACACGTCTAATTTATTTTTAAGACTATGACAGTTCCACTGCAGCACAGTGATTGTATCTTGGGTATTGGCCGTATTATCCATCGAAAGATACAATTCCTGCAAGAAGGGGCCATGAAACAGTCAATTGCTTCAGATAACTTTCCACTGTTGGTATAAAGAGGTCAATGATTGGCCTCAATGAAATCGGAATATTGAATAAATTCAAAAAACGGTCCACAAGGTCCTTAAAGGAGATCAACCCTCGCTTGGACGGAATTCTTTTTCTAGAAGTGCGAGTAACATTCTTTTTTTCGTTGATAGTCCTAATCGGATGTTTCTTTGAAACATCGGTTTTTGGCAATGGCGGGAATGTCTTGCTGCAACTAGGATCTAAAGGAGCAGTGAAGACAGGTTGCTTCGGGATTTTAAATAATCACCCATTGCCTTCAGATTTTGGCAAGCTTTTATGGATGACTTTTGATTTCTTTCGGCGCGATCCCGGGGAAGACGGTTGCTTCCTCTTTTCGGGCACGTGTACCTCCGCAGAATCATCCATGTCGGCTACATCAGAGTCCAATTCGTCAATGGAAATGGAATCGTAGTAATCACTTACTTGAACGGTAGCTGAAATAGCAGGCTTTGCAGTGGTATCGGCGGATGAGTCTTGCGCTTTAACCATCTCCGCATAAGTCTGCTTGGAGCGCTGTACCAACGAGCGCTTCACTTTTTGGGTGCGCTTTTTGTACACCGGGCAATCTTGCAAACCATGGGCTGGAGCCATACCACAATAAGCACATTTTGTGGCTTGTTGCTGACAGGACTCCTCCCGATGACTTTCGAAGCATTTAGCACAACGTGGTTTGTTGTCACAAAACTCGGCAGTGTGACCAAGTTGTTTGCAATTGGTACAATTAAATACCCTTGGCACAAAAGACGCACCGGAAACAACATATTTTCTATATCGACATATTTTGGGAGCATCGAACCGGCGAATGTCACCCGAAGAGAGCCTGACTTAGAATATACCTTTTACCATCTACCGTGGTTGCTGAATGCAATTCCTTGCAGTCCAGAATATCCACGGTAGATTGCAGGCATTCTTTAGGCGGCCTTTTCCTGCAAGCACATCCTTACAAGTCAGGCTCGCTGCGTTGATTACACCTTCTATCTCGACCTCCCGCGAGGGCACATAAACTAAATATTCAATATTGTACGCCTTGTCTTTCGCAATTTCATTCGCCACCTGGTATGTAGGTGCGGTGATGCGTAATTTGTTTCTGTTGATTTGACTGAATTCAAGCTTCGTAAAACGACGCGTCAAATCTCGTTTTATGCCCAGGAAATCTAGGCTCTTCACTTTCTGCCGAAAGTAAACAACCCAAGGCCCAGGCGAAGCCGCATGGTACAATCGTGTGCGAGTACTATCTTTTGGAGGCCCATTGCCTCCTACTGTCTCTGCCTCCATTCTCACCTCGCAAGGTGGAAGGATAATTATTGCTTATGCTAACTTACAACTAATAGCTTATTAGAATATATATCAAGATAAAAAATCAATTCAATTTATTTCTATTAGTTCCGCTCTGTGACGGGAGAACAATAAAGCAGTCTCTTCCACTTATCTGCGCCTGCTGCTGTAGGTAGCAGCAGTAACAATAGCCTGCTTCACTGGCATCGCCAGAAGCAGCTACTTCCCTCGCCGAGAGCGATCGCCTTGGAGCGTAGGGGGGAATAGCACCACACAATACTTGCACTACCGAACACAATCCGCGATGAGACACAGCACACACGTCTGGCTCGTTCAAGCTATCGGCACGGAATGAACAATTGACGTTTGTTGCTGGATAAGCTACGCCATCATAGCTCGTTGGTATTGGAAGTTTGCTGTGAATTTGGAGCACTTTTGCATGCAGAGCCTGGAGCATCTATTTGTATCTTCGCTGGAGCACCGAATCAGCAGAAATATCTGCTTGTCCAGGTAAATACTAAAAGTTCGGTGTATGTCCAGCCGAAGCATTGGCCTACTAAATTCTAACGCCAACCTTTCGACCGCACGTTTTGTATTCGTTGCATGAGACGGAATTTCTACGGTGCCATTGCTACGCTGAGGGTCGACTGAATTCTGCTTAGAACGGACGGTTCAGCATCGAACGGACGGTTCAGTGTCGAACGGACGGTTCATTTAAGTGCATGCCGCATAGCTAATCGACCACAGTTTCTCCAAAGAAGGACGATAATTGCGGGTGAATATCGAAGAGGAAGCGACCTGTTTCTTCCTCCCGGGTGAGTGAAAATTGACTGTATATGTCACTGCCGAGCTAGGCACAGTAGAAATATACTGTTTTAATGGAATTTCCTGTACAACCTCTTCTTTAACACCACGCAATTCCTGCATTGGAACTGCTCGTTAGAGCAAGTCTGCTGCAAACCCAAGTTACATTCTCGACTGCATTGATTCATTGGTTGGTGGAGTTGTTAGTCCTCCAGGTTAGTTGCACGGTATATGTCCTACCGAAGCAAACGTTACGATTACTACATACCGATTATTTCTCTTCGACCTACAACCTGCGCACACTTTGAGAAAATTGGATATTCGTGGTGATTTGGATTTGTTTCGGCATAGTTGCATCGGTACTGCTGATGGTACCTCCAGGTAGGCTGCCACAGTATATGCCTTGCCGAGGCATACACTTTTGAATATTACACCCTGGTATTTCCTCTTCTTGAATTACAAATCCAAATGTGAGTGAACTCAATTGAGGCAAGATTGATGTGCCGTCACCGGACCTTTGCTACTTTGGTTCGGTTCGGAATTAGATAAGAAAAGGTACCTGTTCTTCCAGGTTAGTGAAAGCGAGCAGTATGTTCGCCGAAGCAAGGATACTCGTAGAATACTACACCAACGTTTTCTTTACCGATTGTTCGACGACACATCATCACGCCTATCATTCGGAAAACATTATCGTCTTTGAAGCGATCTTCACTTGACGACATCTCTGGTTTCATTTAGAAGTTTTCTGATGCAATCACTGGTACACAGGTAGACGTTCGGCTGGAGCGAATCGACGATTTGTGGGAGAGATTTAGCGAGAACTTGGTTGAGCTACGATCTCATGAAAAGTTCGAGGACGAAGAGAATCAACTTAGGAAGTTGCGCAAGCAGATGAGTGATCGATATTATGAAGCTAAATCGTTTTTGTTGGACAAAAGCAAAGCCCTTCATGCCCCTTCGGCCGTGGGTCAGTCTCTTCTCGAACAACCGGCAGCAAATGTTGTTGATCATGTCAGGTTACCGCAAATTCATCTTCAAACGTTCAGTGGTGACATCGATGAGTGGTTGAGCTTCCGAGACTTGTTTACGTCGCTCATCCACTGGAGGACCGATTTGCCGGAAGTAGAGAAGCTTCATTATTTGAAGGGTTGCCTTCAGGGTGAACCGAAAAGCCTAATCGATCCCCTGAAGATTACCAAGGCAAATTACCAAATAGCTTGGGAGACGTTGATGAAAAGGTACAATAACAACAAACTATTGAAGAAGAAACAGGTGCAATCTTTCTTCATGTTACCGACTTTGGGCAGAGAATCGGTTGTTGATCTGCGTTCTCTGGTAGAGGGTTTTGAGCGAATCGTTCAAACACTAGATCAAGTTGTGGAACCTGTCGATTACAAGGATCTTCTGTTGGTGAATTTCCTCACAATGCGATTGGACCTGTCTACTCGTCGAGCATGGGAGGAATGCTCAGCCTCCAAGAAAAAGGACTCACTGGCAGACCTCATCGAATTCCTACGCCAGCGAATCCAAGTTTTGGAATCTCTTCCGCCTAGGCAGACGGATTCCAAGGTTACTCATCCACAACAAATAGTCGCAAAATCGAGAGTTTCAACAACCAAGGCCAGGTGTAATTCGGTCGAAGCATCAGCAGGAAGATGTGTGGCTTGCAAGGATAGCCACCATCTATTTCAATGTTCCGCATTCCAAAAACTTTCTGTGGCGGACAAAGATGCTTTGTTGAAATCCCATGGGCTTTGCCGGAATTGCTTCCGACCGGGGCATCAGGCAAAGGATTGCCTATCCAAATTCCGCTGTCGGATCTGTAGAAGACGTCACCACACCCTAGTTTGTTTCAAATCGGAGAAGGGTAATACTGCATCGGTCGCAGAGGCTGCTGGGGGTAGCCACCCTTCAAACTCCAAGGATTCCCAGGGTTCATCAGGTTCCAGTTCTATTCCAGTGGTGAATATGGCAGCAACAGGCGTTTCGGTGAGCGGTGCGGCAAATCAAGTTACGTCGCAGGTTTTGTTAGCGACAGCAGTGGTCATCGTGGAGGATGATGTTGGCGTGAAGTACCATGCTCGTGCTCTTCTTGATTCGGGCTCAGAGAGCAACTTCGTTTCGGAACGCTTGGTACAAAGGATGAAGGTGAACAGAAAGAAGATCGACGTTTCAGTCCTTACCAAGGTCAAACACATGGTTCAAGCAGTCATTCGCTCGCGAGTCTCGGACTTCTCGCGAGACATGAGGTTTCTGGTATTACCCAAGGTGACCGCAAATCTACCCACAACCTCAATCAATACGGAGCGGTGGGTTCTACCAAAAGGGATTGAGCTTGCGGATCCAGCATTCTTCACGTCGAAGGAAGTCGACATCGTGTTAGGTATCGAGGCCTTCTTTGAATTCTTCGAGTCAGGACGAAGGATCACAATCGGTAAAAACTTACCAAGCCTTACGGACTCAGTGTTTGGCTGGGTAGTTTGTGGTGGGTGCTCAGTTCCTAGCGAACCCCTCCAAATCAACTGCCACTTCTCGACATCCAAGGATCTGGAAAAGTTGATGGCGCGATTCTGGTCCTGCGAGGAGGTGGAATTTTCGGATACCTGTTCGCTAGAGGAGAAGAAGTGTGAAGAAATTTTCCAGCGGGGAGTTCAGAGAAGTCCAGAGGGTCGTTACATTGTTCCACTACCTAAAAACGAGGACGTTCTTCCAACCCTGGGCGAGTCTAAGGATATCGCATTCCGACGTCTTCTTGGTACAGAAAGAAGACTGGCAAGGGACGTTCATTTGCGGGAGCGACTACCTGAAATTGGGACACCTGCGCAAGGTTGAGGAAGCTACAGAGGACAAGGTTAAAAGATGTTTTCTACCGCATCATCCGGTGGTCAAGGAGGCCAGTAGTACCACCAAGGTCAGGGTGGTCTTCGATGCTTCATGCAAAACGTCTTCTGGGGTGTCCTTAAATGATGTACTTCTGGTAGGGCCAGTTGTACAGGATGATTTGAGGTCAATAATTCTACGCAGCCGAACAAAGCAGGTGCTCCTCGTGTCGGACGTGGAGAAGATGTTTCGGCAGATCATCGCTTGGCCAACGGATCGGCCACTCCAATCCATACTATTCCGGTTTGCCCCGGAGGAGGAAGTTGCAGTGTACGAACTCAACACCGTTACGTACGGAACAAAACCCGCGCCCTATCTAGCCACCCGAACCCTTCAACAGTTGGCTGCTGACGAAGCCGATCGTTTCCCGCTCGCAGCAAGAGCAATTCAAGAGGATGTTTACATGGACGACGTCATCACCGGTACAGATGAAGTGGAACTAGCCGTTAGTACTAGGAATCAACTGACGGAGATGATGCAATGCGGTGGGTTTAAGCTCCGGAAGTGGGCTTGTAATGTTCCAGAAGTTCTTGATGGTGTACCCGAGGAAAACCTAGCAATACGAGATCCCAAGGGGATCAATCTGGATCCTGAGCAATCCGTCAACACTTTAGGACTAACTTGGATACCCCATACCGATACTCTTCGTTTCCAGTTTGCTGTCCCACCGATCGAACCAGGAGTTCCTTTGACGAAACGTCAAATACTCTCACAGATCGCAACATTATTCGATCCACTTGGCTTGATTGGGGCCACGACTTCATCAGCCAAGATTTTCATGCAGCAGCTCTGGACGTTGGTAGACGGAGAAGGTAATCGGTTAGATTGGGATCAGCCCGTACCTTCAATGGTGGGTGAGAATTGGAAACAGTTTCATGCAGGACTCCCTTTCTTGAATGAAATTCGAATCGATCGGTGTGTAATCTTTCCCAGAGCAGTTTTGGTGGAGTTACACTGTTTCTCGGATGCTTCATGCAAGGCGTATGGCGGCTGCGTTTACTTACGTAGTCAAGACTCCAGTGGAACGACTATGGTACGGCTATTGTCATCTCGATCTAAAGTGGCTCCACTACGCTGCCAATCTATTCCTCGCTTAGAGCTCTGTGGTGCCGTTCTGTTGTCACAGCTATACGGAAAAGTGAAGGAATCAACTAGATTGACAGTCCAAACCTTTTTCTGGACGGATTCAACTTGCGTGTTGCGTTGGGTCGAATCACCGCCAACAACGTGGACCACGTTCGTTGCCAACAGAGTGGCAAAAATCCAAACGCTTACAGAGGGTTGGAATTGGCGACACGTTCCTGGTACGGACAACCCAGCAGACCTGATATCACGTGGAGTGCTGCCCGAAGATATCGTTCATAACGCACTTTGGTGGGAAGGTCCCGGTTGGCTGAAGGAAGCACCCGAATTATGGCATGGAGGCATCGAGTCTGATGAGGAAGCAGGAGAAGAAGAGAGGCGCCGCACAGTTGTAGCATGTGCTGTATCACCCATGGCCGAATTCAACGAAATGTATATAGGAAAATTTGCATCGTATTCAGACTTAGTGCGTCGTACAGCTTACTGGCTTCGTCTCATGAAGCTTTTACGAATTCCCGTGGAAGATCGGTCCGCTACCGGATTCCAAACTACAATTGAACTGCTGAAAGCTGAGAATATAATACTCCGGAACGTACAACGTGAAGTTTTCGCCGAAGAAAAAAGGGTATTGTTGCGAGGAGAGTTTGTGTCACGAAGATCACCATTGAGATGGTTTCATCCGTTCATTTGCAAAGAAGGACTCATCAGAGTAGGAGGACGGCTGAATAATTCCGAAGAGTCTGAGAATACCAAGCATTTTCATGAACGGTTATTGCATGCTGGTCCACAACTATTGCTAGGGACAGTCAGATTACGATTCTGGCCGCTGGGAGGAAGAAATGTAGCAAGAGAGGTAGTTCATCAATGTATAAAATGTTTCCGCACGAAACCAACTACCATGCAGCAGTTCATGGGAGAACTACCGTCACCACGAGTCTCCGTTTCACGTCCCTTCATGAAAACAGGAGTTGACTATTTTGGCCCGGTCTACATTCGATCAGCACCTAGACGAGCAGCAGTGAAAGCCTATGTTTCGGTATTTGTTTGCTTTTGCACCAAGGCTGTTCACCTGGAGTTGGTTTCCGATCTCTCCACGGACCGATTCATACAGGCGTTGCAAAGGTTTACTTCAAGAAGAGGCAGGTGTTCGGACATTTATTCGGACAACGGTACGAACTTTGTCGGTGCCCGTAACAAGCTAAGAGAGCTCTACAATCTACTGAATGATCGAGTCCACCGTGAAAAGGTCACCAGTGAATTGGCAAAGGACGGCATCCAGTGGCATTTTAATCCGCCTAGCGCGCCTCATTTTGGTGGACTTTGGGAGGCTGCAGTCCGGTCAACCAAGAATCATCTCATTAAAGTGATTGGCGAAACACCGGTCACAGCAGAAGATTTCACCACGCTTTTAGCACAAGTCGAGGCATGTTTAAACTCCCGCCCTTTGACACCGATGTCCGATGATCCCAACGATTTAGAACCTCTAACGCCGGCACACTTCTTAGTCGGATCATCGTTGCAATCACTTCCCGACCCTGAGCTCACGTCAATCCCAGCGAACCGTCTGAATCGTTACCAATTGATGCAACAGAAATTACAGCACTTCTGGATCAGGTGGCGTCGAGAATACTTGAGTCAACTGCAAGCAAGAGCAAAGAGATGGAAGCCAGCAGTTTCCGTTGATGTCGGTAAGCTCGTCGTCGTAAAGGATGATAACTTGCCTCCTATGCGTTGGAAAATGGGAAGAATCGTCGCTGTGCACCCTGGCAAGGACGAAATTGTAAGAGTAGTAACTATGAAAACTGCTTCTAGAGAAATTAATCATCCGATGAAAAAAATGTATTCTTCCATTTCCTAGTACCAACAGCGATAAAGATGAGACGTTGCTGTAAACATTTGCTTTTGTACCCTGTCCTCCTTCCCATCGCGTAGAAGAGGTTTTCTTATTTTCTTTCATAAATTCTGCGTATTTCTGGGTGGGTGAGGATGTGTGATATTGAGCAACCCGGAGACAGCCCTGGATTAGATATAATCGTTGCTGCTGCTACAGCTGACCAGCTGTTTGTTGGTCGATGGCAAGGGCTCTAGTTGGATTTTCGCACTACTTTCGCTGTAAACGACCATACCTACCTATGTGGATCATCAAGAACGATCACCTTCGGCCGGCGTGAAATATGAGTTGCAGATAGCAAAAGCCGAGAGTAGATACCTGCGACTGTGAGAACCATCGAGATGGATTGGAGATGCTGCGGACCAGATAGGGAGACTTGCGCTACATGTCCATCGGTCAACAGATGACCAGCGTTTCGGTGGGAGAAAGTCAGTTGGTTTTGGTGCCCGTCGAGGACGAATGGACTTCTATCGGGAACTATTATTCATTGTTTAGTGTTAAGTTCTTGTTTACCATTAAAAGTTAAATTTATAAAATAAAGTAGTTTGTTCTAACTGTGGTAGTTTAATGCAATTCGGAGTGTTGTGTGTTCAAATTAAGAAATCTACCGAACAAGAATTGGATCCCTACCGTCGTTCCCCGAAGGCAAAGAAACAATTGCTCGGACTCCAACCCGTTGGAAGTCAGCAGGAAAGAATCCCACTAGCCGATATCGAAGGAGGTAAGCTGACTACCCAACAGATGGTATGGTGGGTGGCGATTGGAAGGACTCCACTTATCTCTAGGAAGCTGCGCCGAAGCCCGACGAACCTCCAACGGAGCAGACACAAAAACGGGGGAGACAGTCTCCAGGGGATGAGCTCCCTGGGGGCCGCTCCAAAACGGCGGAGGATCACCGAAGTCGAAGAGCTCGTCACGGCACTGCAGCGACAGTGTGAAGTGGAGACGCCCACCGCAGCCGTTCGGCTACGGAAAGGTCCGGCAGGGACGCAGGTAGCATTGGTTCGGCTATCTGCAGCGGACGCCTCCAAGGTAGTCAAGTTAGGGAGCGTCAAGGTGGGACGGTCGGTATGCCCTGTGGGCATATACGAGCAACCCGAAGTTTGTTTCAAGTGCCTGGAACCGGGGCACAAGCAATGGGACTGCAAAGGCCCTGACAGAATCAATCTCTGCCGACGCTGCGGATTGAAGGGACATAAGGCACAATGCTGCACGAACCCTCCCAATTGTTTGATTTGTTCCAGCAAAGCTGTGAACAGCAAGCACCCCATGGGGGGTTCGATGTGCCCGGCGTTTAAGCGTGCTGCAAAATCACAGTGCAGGTAACGCAGCTGGCTTGCTCGGCCTCGCCCGAGTGTTTGGTGTGCGTAGATTTAGAGGAAACGGCGGAACACGTGTTGTTCGTGTGCTCACGTTTTCGCGCAATGTGTGACCACATGCTTACCACATGTGGTCTGGACACTACCCCGGACAACCTAGTTCGGAAGATGTGTAAAGATGAAGTTGGCTGGAACGCCGTTTTATCGGCTATCGGCCAAATTGTCTCGGAGCTACACAGAAGGTGGCGCGTGGACTCAAGGATGGCTAGTTCAGGTGCAAATAAGAGGTGGTCCAAGGGATCGGAGTCGGCTTCATGGGTCATACCGGTGGTCATGCTCTGTGGTCGAACTCGATCCTTTTATCGAACAAGTGGCCGCGCGAAGAACAACATGGTATCGTCGCTTTCGCGGCGTCGGTCAACCGGGCGGGTTCCGAGCCCGAGGACGGAAAGGGGTCCTCGTCAAGGCTGGGGCAGGCGTAGGTACCGCGTCGGCAAGTCCCTCTGTGTGCTGGCGAATAGGCCCTATCGCAGGAAGGTCAATTTGGGGTGCACGCGGCACCATCATTCTTGATACCAGTCGTGCAGAGGGAAGCAGGCGCGAAGTCGACCCTGCTCACCTTCCGAGGACATAGGGCGTGGTAAGGCCACCTGGAAAGCCGGCAACGCGCTGGCACGATACCATGGTGTTCTTCTAAAAAAAGCGAGTTACGATGTTCGGTGCTGCAAGGACATGCAGCTAACCTCGAGGGTGCGTTGTGCACTGCCCCCCCCTTTTAAGCATTACTTTCTGGTTGTACCGAAGGGACTATGGGCTTGGCGGCAATGGAAACGGTTTAGCGGGTCGGGGATGTAGTCCTGCCTCCCTCGTTTGCTGTTGGAGGTGATCCCTAACCCCGCACTTCCTGGACAACCCAGGATGTCTGTTGAGCAGATTCCCCCTCCATTGCTTAGGAAAAAAAAGTCCTCATAGTGCGATGGACAGGGCGGAATTTGGCGGATTTGAAAGCCCATGAAGGTCCCGTGAAGTTTTGGCCAGATTTGGCGAGTTGCCACTACAGCCGGGAAGTCATCCAGTTGTACCGCGATAATAACGTAGATTTCAAGAATAAAAACATAATCCACTAGAGTGATTCAAATTTTGACTTTTTTGCTCCCCTATGCTTAAACGATGGCATTTGCCATTTTAAGATTCGTCCTAAATTTTTAGCTAATTCAGATGTAATTTGACTGAGCACATGTAGTTTGAAACTTGTATGAAAATTACTATGAAAACAGTAACTTTTGTGAAAAACCGTTCCCTATCACTGCCCATTAAGATCTAAAAATATATGAATACGTTAGCAACATAGGAAACTTAACAAGGGAAAATATCATCGTTGTTGCTAAACGATTTGATGCCGGCAACAAAAGTTATTAGGGAAATACTGAATTGTGGGAAATTCAATTTAACACGTAAAAGAATAACATCAATATCAATAATGAGCATTTCTGTTTTCTTTATAATTTTGCTCACAAAAGTCAGATTGCTTTGCAACAACAACTGACTTTCAGCTTAGGATCTATTCTATGATCGCAATGCGTTAAATATAATCAAATAGATTCTGGACTGCTTCACGAAACGATCCTTTACATAAGTGGCAATTCTCATAGTAATTTTCATATAACCTTCAAACGGCACGTGCGCAACCAAATTACATTCAAATCAACTAAAAATTTGGGAGGACTATTAAAATAGCAAAAACAATCGTTTAAGCACCGGGGAGCGAAAAAGTCAAAATTTTAATCACTCTAATAATCCACCCATCTGCCCGCAGTTCTGGCCCATCGAGACATTTTGAGCAATAATGAAGCGGAAGCTTAGGAAAAGTGGATAAACAGCTCG
Source organism: Armigeres subalbatus (assembly GCF_024139115.2). Classification (NCBI taxonomy): domain Eukaryota; kingdom Metazoa; phylum Arthropoda; class Insecta; order Diptera; family Culicidae; genus Armigeres; species Armigeres subalbatus. The sequence goes on along the minus strand of NC_085141.1, from coordinate 210,754,911 downwards.
GAACGCGACTCAGTTGACCAAAATGTGCCAAGCAAGTTGTCTCCGGAGGTGTGGAGAGGAATAAAGAAGAAAATGCGAATTGTCACTAGAAAACTAGAAATGATTTGCATTTATATTTTTTCCTTGAAGTACAGTAAATTACCTTCATTTTGATGTATTACGCTTTTTTGTATGTCAATCCGTTACCTAGATACAGACATCATCTAAACATCTATGTTTTATTATTCCGGATTCTAAATAACATAGCTTTATCTGGGCGGAAGGCTTCGTTGGCAGCTGTAAAGAGGACTCACCCACAAGGAATCTGAGAGATAGGAGTGAAGCCTTCTTGGTGAAAATTGAAGAAGAACTCCTAGAAGAGGTCGAGAAAGCGAAGTTGCTGAACCCCATCATTCCCGCGGTGCAGTGCTGTGGATGAAGTATGATCTGCAGGCTTAACAACTGATCCGTCGTTGATTTGCCCTCACGAAAACCTGCCTGCCAAGCGGTCTCAGTCTGTTAAACAGAATACTTGACAGTAATTTGTACGCCGAGTTCAGAAGGGCGAAGGCCGTTTGTAATTGGCATACTCTAGTTGTGCCGGTAAGCAGTTCTTCATCCTCCCATATATTTTTTAATAATGTAGTAGATCGATTGATGCAGCTGCGCACTTCCAAGTTTGGGAAGCTCATCCAGCGTTAGTGGTTCCACAGCTTGCCCGTAACCGAATATGTCCATTGTCCTAATGCTCCTTTTTACTCCTTCGTTTTCACCGCTCTACAAATCTTGGAAGTACTCCTTCCGCATGGCTGCCACCATAGTCTTGTCTATCAGCAAATTCCCCACTCAGTTATTGCACATGGCGGGAACTGACGCAGTCTTATGCCACGCGTCGTCGACAGTCGCATAAAACCTCCGCATATCGTTTCTATTCATGTCTTCCTTCAGCTATCACACTCTCTATGTTCTGCTTTTTCCTTCTGCGGTGGATTCGTTTATATTCTTCTCTTCGCTACACTGTACTGTTCTCTAATGCAACAGGTATGTGCCACTTGCATCCGACACGTGGCAGCATTTTTCTCGTCCGTCACTCGCTGGCACTCCTAATCAGACCAAGCATTTCGTTGGTGCTGCTGTGCAGCGCCTAACACTTCCTGCGTTGTTGAAGTCACTGCTTCGTGGATATTTTCCCACAATCTGTTGACGTCGCTAGATTTGTTGGCATCGCTCGTATTGCTTCTGGCGGTACTGCTCAGCAACTCCTTCAACTGCCAAGCGTTGGATATTGAAACCCATTGTTCTGTTATTTAGCTGGGTAGTCGCGCCCGATTTTTTTGCAACTACAAGGTAGTGATCCTAGTCAATGTTCGGTATTCTGAAGCACCTTACATCTATAACTTCTGCACACTAAGTAAGAGCTTCCCCTGAAGTATTGTCCCAATCCCAACTACCTAAGTTACCTTGATGGTAACTGCTACCAACAAACAGTTGTCGCAGATTTCATCTGGTTGTGATTAATAAATGGAATGTGTAAGCGATTCCGCTTTACGATCTCGCAAGTTCGAAGCATGAAATAACTTCATTCCACAATTCTTCTGACTTATCATGCCCAGTTGTGCGAGGTCCGCTCACTGTAAGGTGTCCTAATTAACCTTCAATTGAAATCGGAATATGATAAATTTCTAATTAGCTTTCTGTAGATGCAGTTTGCACTCAAGAAAGCAATCGCCCGCCAGTAAAACATTTTGTTCCTCGTGATATTTATAGCATCAATCTGTACCACACAAACGAAACAGATGTAAGATATCTGCCGGCTACTTTGGAAACACGAGCATTAGATAGACTTCACGACGCTAGTTGTTTCGCATCTAGCAAAAAAGCTATGCATTGCGCACATCATTGGCATGCAGAAAGGGTTGCCTCCAACGGTCAATGCATTTTGCGCTCTCGCGGAATAGCAAAACAACCAGATAGCTCCAAACAGCGGAAAACTGCAGCAGAATGGTTGTGTTTGGTGCGTAAAAATGATGAAAAGCAATGTACAAAGGGAATGGAAGGGAGGGCTATCGCTCATCAGCCAAAAGCAGGTTGCCTTCTTCGGTTTGATGCTTAGTAAAAGCAGGCAAATTAGCACGACGCAGACAACAATTATCTCATTGAGCATGAGCCAAGAAAGTTGATCGTGCTCGACGATGAACCCTCAGACAGAGTTTCAAACTTCTCTCTGCCATCAACTGAGAAGCCGGTTGTTTTGTGATTTTTTTTTTCGTTGCGAATGCATAAACATTTTAGTCAGATAGAGGTTTAACGAACTTCGTCCAAAGGGAAACAAAAAGGTTACACTGACTGTTGATTAATCTTACGACTGGAAAGATGTGTTGCATACAACTACGCTCGGAATAATAAACTTTTAGGAGAAACCAAAGCATACCACAAGAACTGCGATGTTCGGCGGGCAGTTCCATACCATTGGCGGTCGGTGGTGTACCTGTTTGGAATTTTACAGACATATCGCGTGAGGGAAATCGTTCAAAAATGCTCCACTCCGGCTCGAAGCTTGGATCAGTGTACGACGACGACGAGCAGCGTGGCGGGGCCAAACAGTTTATACACTGTTTAACATTGTCCACATGCATTCTTTCCCGGCGGTTTACGGCCGGGTGTGTTCGGCTACGATTTGAATAGGAGCTGTTATGATGTGACGAAAGGTACCGTATTTTGTCCTCAACAACAGACATAGCAATTTTGTTTGAACAATGCTGCGATGAAATTTCACTTTGTATTTACTCTTCGTGCCCTCTGATCCGCGAGTCGTTTTTGTCCCCTGGTTGTAGTCTCGTTTTTTTTTTGTTAACAGTAGCTACTACGTACGAAAAATTGAGCGGAATGAAAACTTGGACACTTTTTGTCTATCTCGTACACTAAGTGTACCGAAAGGTTATATGTTCGTTCCAAAAACAAACTTTCGATAGAAGACCCGTACTGCCATAAAAATTACAGGTTTTCATGTTTTTTGTTAATCACTCTTACAGATTACGGCTACATATACCCATAGTTTATATACCGATCCATGTACATATATAAGAACAAAGTCTAGCTTACTTCTTTGGTACTTATTCTTAGACGATCTACTTAACCCTTATGCGGCCGACGGGGTACCCGTGTTCCTTTTTCAAATTCGAGTGGTGATATTTCAATGATTTTTTATAGCTGAAAGCTGAAACTCGGTGACATTTAAGAACTCCATAAAATGTAGCATCTGTGAGAAAATCACGTTGATACAGTGAGGAGGGTCGTGGGGAGGGGCATCTGATTTTTTTTACCACGTGGATGGCCGACGGGGTACCCGTGTTCCACTAAATTGGTATTTTCATAACTTTAACAATTTTCAACCGACTCAACTTTGAAGTAAGGCTTAAGAGTCTACACACGTAACCGAAGGACTATCAACCAGTTTCAAATTTTTAACATGCTCATTGCGCTTCTTAGAATAGTCGGTGTTCACAGTATATATTCTGGGTCTCCAAAAACCCCTGGAGTAAGGCCTAAGTCATCCAAAAAATCCCTGGAATAAGATCTTATGGTCTGCTAACGTAACCAAAGGTCTATCGTGTAAATTCAAAAACGGTACATGCTCTTTATGGTGCTTAGCATATAATGCTTTCACAGTATATGTTCCGGGTCATCCAATGACCTTTTCTTAAAACATGTTTGCATTCCAAGTAGTTCTTGTTGCTGTCATTGATTCCAGGTAGTCTACGAACTCCATACAGTCAAGGTCTTCGGATCAATCTCCGTAATGGAGGCAGTTAACGAAAAATAAACAAGTTGCGTGACCCCTTCTTGGTATATGTTTGTATTCTAAGTAGTTTTTGTTGTTGTCGTGGGCTCCAGGTAGTCTACGAACTCCATAGAGTCAAGATCTGTGGATTAAACTTAGTAACGGAGGCAGATATTGAAGAATAGACAAGTTGTGTGACTCCTTTTTGGTATTTGTTTGTATTCCAAGTTATTCTTGTTGTTGTCATTGGTTCCAGGTAGTCTACACACTCCATACATTCAAGGTCCGTGGATCAACCTCCGTAATGGAGGCAGTTAATGAAGAATAAACAAGTTGTGTGACCCCTTCTTGATATATATATATATCTGTTTTTCATGTAGTTCTTGTTGTTGTCGTGAGTTCCAGGTAGTCTACGAACTCCATACAGTCAAGGTCGGTGGATCAATCTCCGTAATGGAGGCAGTTATCGAAGAATAAACAAGTTGCATGACCCCTTCTTGGTATATGTTTGTATTCCAAGTAGTTCCTGTTGTTGTCGTGAGTTCCAGGTAGTCTACGAACTCCACACAGTCAAGGTCTTCGAATCAATCTCCGTAATGGGGGCAGTTATCGAAGAATAAACATGTTTTGTGACCCCTTCTTGGCATATGTTTGATTTTCATGCAGTTCTTGTTGTTGTCGTGAGTTCCAGGTAGTCTACGAACTCCATACAGTCAAGGTCTTCGGATCAATCTCCGTAATGGAGGCAGTTATCGAAGAATAAACAAGTTGCGTGACCCCTTCTTGGTATATGTGTGTATACCAAGTAGTTCTTGTTGTTGTCGAAGACTCCAGGTAGTCTACGAACTCCATAGAGTCAAGGTCTGGGGATCGACCTCGGTAACGGAAGCAGCGTTTGAAGAATAAACAAGTTTTGTGACCCCTTCTTGATATACGTTTGTATTCCAAGTAGTTCTTGTTGTTGTCGTTGGCTCCAGGTAGTCTACGAACTCCATAGAGTCAAGGTCAGTGGATCAACCTCCGTAATGGAGGCAGTTATTGAAGAATAAACAAGTTGTGTGACGCCTTCATGGTATTTGTTTGTATTCTAAGTAGTTCTTGTTGTCATTGGTTCCAGGTAGTCTACGAACTCCATAGAGTCAAGGTCTGTGGATCAATCTTCGTAATGGAGGCAGTTATTGAAGAATAAACAAGTTGTGTGACCCCTTCTTGGTATATGTTTGTATTCCATGTAGTTCTTGTTGTTGTCGTGAGTTCCAGGTAGTCTACGAACTCCATACAGTCAAGATCTTCGGATCAATCTCCGTAATGGAGGCAGTTATCGAAGAATAAACAAGTAGCGTGACCCTTTCTTGGTATATGTTTGTATTTCAAGTAGTTCTTGTTGTTGTCGTGGGCTCCAGGTAGTCTACGAACTCCATAGAGTCAAGATCGGTGGATCAACCTCCGTAACGGATGCAGTTATTGAAGAACAACTCCTCCAATACCTTTTCCGAACTTAATCTATCACATGTTGTGCATATGCATAATCGAGTTTCAGACATAGTAATTAATTTCCACTCCGGGTGACTCAATACCCGGAACATAGGCAATTAACTTTGAATGTACTGAACTCGAAAGGCGATCTCTCTTCGCTTATGTGGTCGGGTTGGGATCTGACGACCAACTGGCACAATCTCACACAACCCTACTTCATCGAGCGCCGTTGGTGATGAAGCAAGTGTGTAGGAGCCAGATAATACTAAATACTCATCCTACTTGGTTGGCATTGTACAAAAACATATATGAGAGAGTTAGTTCTGAGAATGTATTGCGAGAGTTCGGCTACATGCGCTCGGTGTTGAACTTAATCTAGAATTTAAAAAACACTTAAATAAAGAATAAAAAAAATCGGTTACATGCCTGGTGCTGTGAATTTGGTTTCATCAGTACCCGCTAAGCTGCGGAGGACGACGGAGGTCCTTCGTAGCTTAGTAAGGAAAACACCTGTCTAGCGTACGTGTTTCGTGGGATCAAACCCCACCGAAGTTCTGTAGATCAATCTCCGTAATGGAGGCAGTTTTTGTTTTTTACAAACTTATTAACAGGTACTCATAAATGATTCATAATAAGCTACAGGCAGTGAAAGTTATTTCATGAAAATATTTATTGTTTGGGGCAAATTGGGTCGAAAACGTGATAAAATCGGGTAAGGCAAAATCAGGGGTAGACAAAATCTGGGAGTGACAAAATCGGATCAACCTCATCTGAGTGAATGTACGCATTCCTAGTACAGTAGCCGTTCGATAACTGCAAAATGTTTACTTTTCAGTTACCGAATGCCGTTCGGTAACTGCAACGCACTCTAGACGTCAAACGGTTGTCAATCGACGTTAAATGCAATAAAAGTGCATCTAAATGTGCAGTGCAATGCAGCTGTCATTGAGTCTGACATCGGTTTGAAGTTTAGCGGTCCGATAACTGTAAAACTGTTGCAACTATCGAATTGCAGTTAAATGACTTGCAGTTATCGAACGTCTGCTGTAGTTTTTGTTTTTGCCATGGTACTAGATAGTCTATGAACTTCTTATAGGAATGATCTGTTGATCAACCCACGAACGGAAGGCTATTGGTATATGTTTGCATTTCAAGTAGTTCAAGTTGTTGTCATTAGCTCTGGGCAGTTATTGAAGAATAAACAAGAAGTGAAACCTCATCTTGATATATTAGCATTCCAAGTAGTTATTGTTGTCTTGTTGTTGTTGGTTCCAGGTAGTATACAAACTTCATTCATATCACTAATATGAAGTTGTCTATGCTTTGGAAATGCAAAATGCAAATAAATTGGAACGATACAACTTCACGCCGAGAACGTGAGGGAAAAAACGGGCTAATATCGCAAAGATCATGTACCATATTAAAATTAGATTAAAGATCCTCTAGATATTCGTGTAAGCCTAGAAGTCTTACTCCATAAATTTTTAGGATGACCATCAGCATATGCCATGAACGCATTTTATTCATGGGCCCCAGAGGCATGTAGCAAATTTAAAACAGGCTGATATATCTCTGGTGTAGATCCTAATGCCTTACTTCAGGGTTTTCTTGGATGACCATGAACATTTAAAATGGGTGCATTATATTCTACGTACAATAAAAGGCATGTATAACTATTCAACTAGGCCGAAAGAACTCTGATTACGCGTGAAGTTCTTGAGGATTGTTCAAGTGCTCTCTTGGATACCCATGAACATATGCAATGAAAGCGGTATATTCTATGTACCACAAAGGGCATATGCCACTTTTGAAACAATCCGAAAGGTATCTGGTTACGTGTGAAGATCCTGAGGCCTATTCTAGCATTTTCTTGGAAGACCATAAACATATGCAATGGACGTATTCTATTCTACGTACCACAAAGGGCATGTACCACTTTTGAAACAAGCCAAAAGATCTCTGGGTACCCATGCAGATTTAAAGTCCTATTCCAGGGTTTTCTTGGATGACCATGAACCTATGCAATGGACGCAATCTATTCTATGTACCACCAAGGGCATGTAACACTTTTGAAAAAATCTGAAAGATCTTTGGTTACGCGTGTAGATCTTAAGGCCTTTTCCAGGATTTTCTTGGATGACCATCAACATATGCAATGAAAGCGCTCTTTTCTATGTACCACAAAGGGCATGCACCACTTTTGAAACAATCTAAAAGATCTCTGGTTACGCGTGTAGACCTGAAGGCCTTTTCCAGGGTTTTCTTGGATGACCATGAATATATACAATGAAGGCGCCAGATGACTTATTTGACAGATTTCTTCAATAGCGCAGAACATATGTAGTGATCAAATTTGATTTCAAGATGCGCAAAGAGCATGTACCACTTTTGAAACAAGTCCATAGACCCGTGGTTACGAGTGTAGACCTTAAGGCCTTACTCCAGAGATTTCTTGGATGACTCGGAACATATACTGTGAACGCATTCTATGCTAAGTACCACAAAGAGCATGTACCGTATTTGAATTTGCATAATAGGCCTTTGGTTACGCGAGTAGATCTTTAGGCTTTACTCCAGAGATTTCTCGGATGACTAAGACCTCATTTCAGGGATGTTTGCATTACTCGAAGCATATACTGTGAACACATTCAATTCTAAGAAGCGCAAAGAGCTTGTAGCATATTTGAAACTGGTTTAATGGCCTTTGGTTACGCGTGTAGACTCTTAAGCCTTACTTCAAAGATTTCTTGTATAACCATGGGCATAAGCTGTAAACCTTGACAATGGGCAAAAAGTATATGAGTTTCTGTTTCCAAAACTGTCAAAATTATCCAAATCGGTTGAAAATTGTTGAAGTTATGAGAATATCAATTTATGGGAACACGGGTACCCTGTCGGCCATCCACGTGTGTTTTTTTGTTGGCCGCATAAGGGTTAACGGAGAACCCTGTCTTATTTTTTCCAACTGATAATGCGCCAATGGACTCAACAGTTATAGTCAAACTACTATTTTTGTAATGCATGAGAAAGGCACCATTACTAAACCGAACTTTTGATAGAAGGCTCGGAGACCCATAGTGTTATATACCAATCGACTCATCTCGACATTTGAGGTGTCTGTATGTTTTTTTTTCACAAGTGTTGAAGGCCATCAAAAATCTGCGCGACAGACACCTGAGCATCCAAACTATGCTCGAAGGCGAACAGGGCTGGGCTCCTCCCGGATAAACCGGCTCCCTTATCCTCCTTGCCTCGATTCCCCCGGGAACACGGGATGCTGCAACTACTTCGGGGGGGGGGGGGGGGGGCAAGTATCTTTGCTCATGCACTTCTTTTAAAATTGCGGACCCCAGCTTAGGCTAGTTCACCGACTTTCTGATATCCACTGCTACGTTGTCTCGATCCCTCGGCGGTCGTGCCACAATGATGTCTGTATGTGTGTATGTATGTATGTATGTTTTTTTTTACAAGGGTTAAAGGCCATCAAAAATCTGCGCGACAGACACCTCGAGCATCCACACTATGCTCGAAGGCGAACAGGGATGGGCTCCTCCCGACCTGCTAAAAATGTGCCTCCCGGATAAACCGGGTCCCTTATCCTCCTTGCCTCGATCCCCCCGCGACCACGGGATGCTGCGACTACTTCCGGGGGGGGGGGGGGGGTCTGTGCTCATGCACTTCTTCTAAAATTCCGGCCCCTAGCGTATGCTAGTTCGCCGACTGGCTGGCTAATCCACTGCAACGTAGTCTCGATCCCTCGACGGTCATGCATCGAACTTCTTGACTCGAATCGTCCTGACTCCCCCCGGCGGCGTCGAGGGTGGTCCACCAGTTCCGGTGAAGGAAACTTCCGCACTGGTGGTGCCCCGACTACCGGCGGCTATCGCAGGGGACGCTTTCACGCATTTTCTCGACATCGTCCTCGGGTGCCCTACGTACCCAAATCGCTTTCTTCTTCTTTCTTCTGCAGGTTGGCTGTTCGAGTGCCGAGGTCGGTCCGACGATTCCGGTTGGCAGAAAACTTCCGGTTCACCGGCGCCGCGACGACCCGAAGCCAAACACTGCTCACTGCGCTGAATACTCCCCAGAATTGGCACTTATTCGCTGATCTCGCCTCCATCTACGCTGCAGCTCCGACAGTATTTGCGTCACGACTCTGCTAACCGAATTCCACTTGTTTTCCTCGTGACACATTTGCTCTGCGATATTATCCACCCTTGAGACAGGCATTTCTCTACGAATTTCCGCAAACCGCGGACAATAGAACACTACGTGCTCCGGCGTCTCTTCAACATTCTCCCATTCTGGACATAACGGGGAATTGGTGTGTCCAAACCGATGTAAATACTTCCGAAAGCATCCGTGGTCCGACAGGAACTGCGTCATGTAGAAGTTTGCTTCGCCATGCTTTCTGTTCATCCACGTCGACAGATTTGGAATGAGCCGGTGGGTCCACCTTCCTTTCTCCGTACTGTCCCACTTCTGCTGCCAAATCGCCATCGAGCGAATTTTCGTCACCTTTCTCATGTTTCCGATGTCTCTGCATTGGTAGCACTCGATGTCTTCCGCCAGGGTGATGCAAATGGGTACCATCCCGGCGATAACGCATACTGCCTCCGACGATATCGTTCTATACGCACTTGCAACTCGTATGGCCATCAGCCGGAACACACTTTTCAGCTTTTCCCGGTTCCGCTTGGTTTGCAGTGCTTTGCCCCAGGCAGGAACCCCATACCGCAGTATCGATGACGAGACACTAACTAGCAGACGCCTCGTGCTGCTTCGTGGGCCGCCAACGTTTGACATGATCCTCGCTATTGCGTTCATTGCCTTCGCCGACTTTTCACAGGCGTAGTCAACGTGGCTGTTGAAATTTAGCCGGTCGTCGATCATCACTCCCAGGTGCTTCAGTGATCGCTTCGAAGCAATCGCATGTCCTCCGACGACGATTTCCATCCACTGGATCACCTTGCAGTTGCTTACTAATAGCACCTCCGTTTTTCGGGGTGAGCTAACTCCATTCATCCAGCTCTCGATCGTGGCTATTACCTCTGTCACAGACGCCTCCACTTCTTCGAGTGTCTCGCCCATCACTGTTAATGACACGTCGTCCGCAAAACCCACGATTTTCACTTTCCTGGGCAGCCGCAATGTCAGGACTCCATCATACATTCCGTTCCAGAGGGTTGGGCTGAGTATGGAGCCCTGAGGAACACCCGCTGTAACACGCATAGACTTTTTCCCTTGGTTCGTGTCGTACACCAGGACTCTGCTCTCAAAGTAGTTCTTCAGGATGCGGCAAAGATATTCAGGAACCCGCATTCTATGCAGCGCAGCGGCAATGGCTTCAAAGCTGGCACTGTTGAACGCGTTCTTTACGTCTATCGTAACCACTGCGCAGTATCGATCTCCTCTTCGCTTCTGTTTAGATGCTTTGTCAGCACTCTCGAGCACAGTGCGAATTGCATCCACTGTCGATACTCCTTTGCGGAATCAAACTGCATGTTGGACAGTCCACGCTCACCCTCCATACACTTCGTCAGTCTGTTTAGGATGATCCTCTCCAGAAGTTTCCCAACTGTGTCTATCAGGCAAATAGGCCTGTACGAGGCCGTATGTCCCGGCGGCTTTCCTGGTTTTGGCAGCAATACCAGCTTCTGGGTCTTCCACATTTCTGGAAAGTTACCCTCGTCTAGGCACTTCTGGAGTACCGTTCTGAACATATCCGGATATGCCAAAATTGCAGCTTTCAGGGCCACGTTTGGTATTCCATCTGGACCGGGTGCTTTCTTCATTTTCAGGCGCTTCGCAGCATCTGCCAGCTCATCATTGGACACTTGCCGACCCTCGGAAATTGCTTCTTCTTCTCCGTACGGTATCGGTGGCCACGTGATCGGTCGTGTTTCAGAAAGGGACCCTCCCGGTTTCCTTCAGCATAAATGTGCACATTTCAGCTGGCGTTGACGAGCCTTTTGTCTTTGCCATTACAACGCGGTACACGTCACCCTAGGGATTGGCGTTTGCTTCTCGGCATAGCTCTTAATAGCAATCTGGCTTGCTAATCTTGATTGCCCGTTTCAATGCGGTCCTAGCTTTCCGGAATGCCGCCTTGCGCTCCTCTTAAATCTGAGACAAGCAGCGCGTAGTGCACTGAGCCTCTCGTTCCACCAGTAGGCTGGACGCCGATTGCTCCTAGGCTCCAGTTTTCGCGGCATTGCGGCATCACAAACCGCTACCATCCTTCTTATCAGTTCGGCCGCATCGTCGTTCTCGAAACTGTTGTCCGGTCGAAGTGCCTCTATAAAGAGGTCCTTGTCGAAGGCTTTCGTCTTCCACTTTTGCTCAGCGGTCACTCTTCTCTGTGTTGTCGCATGGTTTCGTTGCCCAATACAATAGCGAATCGCCTGGTGATCGCTATGGGTGTACTCTTCGCTAACTCTCCAGTTCATGTTCGCCATCAACGAAGGACTGCAGAACGTGACATCGATAATAGACTCCCTCCCGTCTCTCCGAAATGTGCTTACGGAGCCTTCATTGCACAGTCGTACATCTAGCTTCGCCAGAGCTTCCAGGAGAATATACCCTCTCGTATTGGTGACTCTGCTGCCCCACTCCACAGCCCAGGCATTGAAATCACCCCCTATAATTACCGGCCTTCGTCCGATCAGGTTGTCGGTTAACCGCTCTAGCATCTGGCTAAACTGCTCCACTGTCCATCTTGGAGGCGCATAGCAACTGCATACGTAAACGCTGCTGATTTTGACGATCACGAATCCCTCACATGAACTCTCTACCACTTCTTGGATGGGAAATCTGGCCATAACTTGTATTGCAGCCATTCCCGTTCTATCAGCCACCCAGTTTCCGTTATCAGGAGGAACTCGATACGGCTCTGCAATTATCGCTACGTCACACATCGTTTCTGTTGTTGACTGCCATAATAGTTGCTGTGCGGTATCGCAGTGATTCAGATTAATCTGAATTATGTCCACTACTGATGACCTGCGATCGCCTTCTGATATACAGGGCATTTGTAGCCACCCATCTGATGGTCATTTCCGTCCTCTGGTGTGCAAAGCATGCACTTGGGTCTTTGCGTGCAGTCTTTCGCAAAATGACCTGCTTCTCCGCATTTCCAACACTTGTTGGATCTGTCCGGACCTTTGCAAGCTGTATGTATGTATGTATGTATGTATGTATGTATGTATGTATTAGAGTGGGGCGCAGTTGTATGGAAAAACGCAAACTTCATCCAATCAAGTGAGATCAAGGTTTTTCTGAATCGTTTTGGGACCCCAATCAACTGTGCAAAATATGGGCTCGATTGGTTGCAACCTCGCATGCCGCATCGCGTTTTAAATTTACATGGAGATTAGTATGGGAAAACGTACTTTTCTACATTTTTGCTCTTAGCGGCTTCAATTTATCATCAATCACGTGACTTAATACGTTAGCATATAGTCTGGAAGATGCCGAAGAAGGTACGTAGCTGGAAGGAAGGAAGGAAGGATTTTTTTCTTTGTGAAATAATTTCGGATAGCTCATATTAGCTCTAAGGCCCTATAAGATCAATTATTTTGAAATAACACTCAGTTAAATTATTGGTTTACGTAGTACGGCAGTGCTGGCAGAATAAACGATTTTTTGCATATGGTTTGAACACTCAATGTTCGAAGTGTTATAACTTTGTTCGTGGACGTTCCAGCAACGTGCCTTCTTCAGCAAAGTTTTTGGCATCCTTTGGGTTATACTTTAACGCAATGTGCCACTTTGTTTACGATGAACTTTAACCTCTAGTAGTAAAAATGCAAAAATATACGTTCTCCCATACTAATTTCCATACAAACTTCAAACGCGATGCGGAAAGCGGGGAAGCAACCAATCGGTCCCAAATTCTGCACAGTTGTTCAGGACCCAGAATGGCTTCGAAAAACCATTGATTTGAAAAAATGACCATGACGCCCCACTCTAGTATGTATGTATGTGTGTGTGTGAGACACACTTTTTTGTACTTAGCCTTATCCGATTTGCTTGGCAACGGGTTGCATTCGACGCGGTTGCATTTTTCACTATTGAAAATTGGCCCAATAGGCCATTGCGTTCCGAGGATATTTAAAAAAAAAGACATTATTTTTTCCCCATTTTTCCCAAGGGTCAAAATAAAAAGTATTCAAAAACCAAATTTTTTTTTCAACTGCAATGCATTTAAGTGAACGCAAATAAATGTTAATTGACGGAAATAACTGAATCTATCTCCCTAAAGTGACATTTTGACCTCCCTTATTTGCTTTTCTTGTTACATTTTATAATACACGGGAAAGGCACCATCACCGCTAGGTGGATTATTCTGTTTTTTTTAATAAAATTAGTTTACGACGAGGTCAATGCATGTGTCGGAGGCCTGAGAAATATTCACGCGATCTCTATAAATAATCTGTATGTAACATAGCCACAAGCATTAACTAGCAGTTAAGGGTAAACGAATGACGCTCAGAAGCACAAATGGTAATTACAACAATTGGTTATTGTTGCTCTACTTTTATTTTTCTCTTGAATTTTATTTGTTGTTTGACCATCGATTTTTTCTGCTCGGAGATCTAGTCTGTGTATTGTATTGCTCGAGCTATCTCACACCTCTAAGTAATTGCAATTGATGTCTAGAATCTCTAAATTTCACGAAGCTTTTCTCTGCTTTAATTTGCCTTCAATATTTTTTCTCGATAAATTATTAACAATTACTTTAAAATTATACACTTTAAAATTTCGTTGAGAAATTATTATTTTTCAGCTTCCACCGTATTTATTCCAATTTTTACTAAATATTCTTTCTAATTCGCTCGAAATGTTCTCTAAAAAAATTCAAATATTCTAAAAAAATATGTCTTCTTTCCATGCAAAAATCTTTCGAATTCACGGTAAACTCCTTATACAACTTTCACGAGAAATTATTTCTAATTGCCTCGGGACATTCTTATGTCGAATTCGTTTTTATAAAGTTTCAATCTGCTGTCAAAACGTTTTTTTTCGCTCAGGTTGGAACTAGTTTCGCAACAGGTTAATTTATTGACAAATGCTAGTAATGGAGTAGTGGTTGGCCATTTTTATGGTATGGATGGTGGAGAAAAAATTCTTTGCTTAGAAAAAATCCGAATCCGAACCTTACTAATTTTTGGTATATCATTTAGCGGAGAACTTGTATTCAATATTGAAGGTGGATCAGGATGGACAAGTGATGGACAAATATAGAAAATTAATTTGAAAATTACAAAAGGATGCTGGGTAGAAGAGAGAAGAAAGAAAGAAGAAGAAAGAAGGAAGACGGAAGAAAAAAGAAGGAAAAAGGAAAGGGAAGAAGCAAGAAAGAAGAAAAAAGCAGATGGAAAAAAAAGAAGAAGAAAGAAGGAAGACGGAAGAAAGAAGAAAGAAAACGGAAGGAAGAAAGAAGAAGGAAAAAGGAAGAAGGAAGGAGAATTCAGGGAGGAAGAGTAAGAAGGAAGAAGGAAGAAGAAAGAAAGAAGAAGAATGAAGGAAGACGGAAGAAAAAAGAAGGAAGAAGGAAAGGGAAGAAGCAAGAAAGAAGAAAGAAGCAGATGGGAAAAAAAGAAGAAGAAAAAAGGAAGACGGAAGAAAGAAGAAAGAAAACGGAAGAAGGAAGAAAGAAGAAGGAAAAAGGAAGAAGGAAGGAGAACTCAGGGAGGAAGAGTAAGAAGGAAGAAGGAAGAAAATATAAAGAAGAAGAATGAAGGAAGACGGAAAAAAGAAGAAGGAAAAAGGAAGAAGGAAAAAGGAAGAAGGAAAAGGGAAGAAGGAAAAAGGAAGAAGGAAAAAAGAAGAAAGTGGAAGGAAGAAGGCTGAGGGAAGAAGCAAGAAAAAAGAAAGAAGAAAGAAGAAAAAATAAGAAGAAAGAAGGTAAAAGGAAGAAAGAAAAGGGAAGAAAGAAGAAGGAAGAAAGAAGAAGGAAAAAGGAAGAAGTAAGAAGGAAGAATTAAGAATGAAGGAAGAAGGAAGGAAGAAAAAAGAAGGAAAAAGGAAGAAGCAAGAAGGAAAAAGGACGAAGGAAGAAGTAAAACGGAAAATAGAAACAAGAAGAAGGAAGAAAGAAGAAGGAAGAAGAAAAAAGAAGAAAGAAGAAGGAAGAAGAAAAAGGAAGAGCGAAAAAGAAAAAAAAAGAAGGCAGATAGAAGAAGAAAGATTCAAAAAGGGGTAAGGAAGAAAGAGTAAGGTGAAGGAAGAACTTCTCATATTTCACTTTTTTCTCATACGGCCTAATGACCGTTCTGCTTAATGATATAGTTCAATACCAAATGCATAACCAATTATTTTTCGTTTGGTATTGAAATATCTAAACATGGTTATATACGTTTCGGAGATAACCCGTCTTTTTGTTTATTTATTATTTGCCCACCTTGACCTACTGTGCAACGATTTATACTAGTCTTTTGCTATGACATATATCAAAAATTAGAACAGTTGATTTTTTTCCCAAGATGGTTCACTTTAAGGTTGTATTTCGAAAAACAACTTATTTGTTTTATTTTTCGATGTAAAGTATTTTTTCCACAACCTCATACCATAAAAATGATAAACCACTGCTCCATTATTAGCACTTTTCAATAAATATCAATTTGATTCTAGGTTAAGTAGAATAAAAACATTCGAAAACGACTGCTGATAATTTAAAAAATTGGTATATTTTATCTTACACTAGCAGACCCGACGAACTTCGTTCCGCCCAAAATTGATTTATTCTCTGCAGTGGCGTAGCCAGAAAATTGGTCTGGGGGGGGGGGGCTTCTGAACATTTTTTTTTCGAAAAAAAAAATCCTTCTTAAAAATGATGTCTCTGGGGGGAGTTTTATGACCAAAACCACCCCCCTGGCTACGCCACTGATTCTCTGATTAGATCTCGAGTTATGAAGAAATTGGTTTTTAATTTGTATGGGAGCCCCCCCCCCTTTCCAAAGCGGAGAGGGGTCTCAAACCATCTTAAGAAACTTCCACGGCCCCAAAAACCTCTGCACACAAATTTTCACGCCGATAGGTTCAGTAGTTTTCGAGTCTATAAGGTTTAGACAGACAGAAATTCATTTTTATGTATATAGATTATCTGAAACGGTATAGCACTTAGAAAAAAATAACTGTACGCCTTTTAAATTGGAAATTTTACGTAGGATTTTCATAAAATCAAGTCAATGAAAAAGTAAAAAAAAAAAATATTTCGACCTTCTAAAAAAAATACTTTTTTTTAAATATAACTTTTTTGTCCATCATTTCTCAATTATGCCCTATTGTGCAAAAAAATACATATATTACCTGCTACAACATATAAAAAAAATATTGAAAAATTCGTTTTTGAGAAAATCGATTTTTAAGTTTTATTTTCAATTATTGAACTTTTTTTCACTGTGTATATTTTTTTTCACAAAGCCCCAATGATTACCTAAAACATTGCCAAAGACATCAAAACGATCGGACATGCCGTGTTATGGCTCCTAATAATAATTTTCATAACAAATTTCCCTGAAATATGAGTTCATTTTACATAGATGTTCACAGGCTTTGAAGTTAGCTTACGTTTAGTGTTGTTTGAAACTCAATTCGCTGTATAAACGGTATAAACTGCCAATTTTGATAATCACTGCGTGATCCTAAACATTTTAAGCTTTCATTAGTCATTTAGATAATTTAGGATCATTTGGGAGGCTTTTTACCTTATTATACTTCCTAATAAACTAGGATTTCTACTCTAGTGTAAATCAATTTCTAACACTTCAATCTGTAATAAAAATAAGGTTAAATATGCCTATTAAATACGCTCCACATTTCAACTAACCATTATAGAATATAATACTTGAATTCAATTAGTTTATATTGTTCAAAGGCTTTCAAAAGCACTTTCTATTTGATAGATCTATCTGATAGTGATGCACAGATTGGACATTTCAATTGTGTTTTACCATTGCAATGACTATAATCAAAATGGTAGGCAATATAAATTCTAAGTGAATAATTTAGGTTTTATCTATTTTCAGCATCACAGCATTGTTTCTAGGTAATCGATAAATTTCATGCTATCATAGCTTAAGTAAAATTGTTCACCAATCACACGAGTAAAGTTTTATCCTTAATATGCCTATTATATAAGCATGATTATTCGCAAAATCAGGCCTCTATCTTTTCAATTCCCCACTGACATACACCCTTTCAATAGCCACCATGTACAGTGCTTCCTGGTTTATAGAGCGATGATGATGGAAACCTATCCTCAACGGAAGTCGATTCGCACAC
Source organism: Armigeres subalbatus (assembly GCF_024139115.2). Classification (NCBI taxonomy): domain Eukaryota; kingdom Metazoa; phylum Arthropoda; class Insecta; order Diptera; family Culicidae; genus Armigeres; species Armigeres subalbatus. Next base: position 210,737,387 of record NC_085141.1, on the reverse strand, counting down.
CTACCATAAATTAAGTTTCATTTAAGGTAATTAAACCAGCAACAAGACGAGAAAATTGTAAACATCTCACAAACCAGGACAACTCCATATCTCGTTTTCCAACGAAAGGAAAAAAAACTACGGAAACATCGATAACGTTACGTCGCCGTCGTTGGCACCGCGGTCGATCTTCGCTGTCTGGCCTGGGATGGGCAGATCTGCTACTTTTCTCAGTGATTAGTGTACGATTGGAATGAATTAGGTGATCGTGCTATCTATCCATATGTACAGTCAGCAGCCACTGACTGCATGGTGGTGATGATATACTTTCTGGTTTTATCGCACGCACTTTTGCTTTTTCCCTACCGATGGGACGCTGTGCACATTGGCAGAGAAAGAAGGAGTGGGCCGGCTCCTGCCTTGATTACATATGGCACGTGGAAGGAAAATAAAACACGAATCGAGTTTCCTTCTGGATTTCCACTCGCTCGTTAAAGTCACCTAAGCGGTAGCAGATGAGTGTCGCCATCACACCACACTCTCGGGTAGTGATCATATTTTCCAATTCGTGTGGCAGTTGCATCTAGTTGTTAATGGGATTTTTAATCTCGCTGGGCGATTAGATTACTGGTGGTGACAGGTAGTAATTGCATATTAAAATTTAATAGATCTTTGTTAATGGCTGAATGTAATTAATTTATAAAGTGATCTGCATTAACCTTGCAGGAATTACGTTGAATGGTTATCAACAAACATAGAACTAATGTGTGAGTTTTAATGATTAAAAAAAAGTAATTGTAAGCAAATTATATCGTTTTTGAGCTAATGCCGTCGCATTTTCACTAATTAATTCATCTCGTAGTGATACTGTATTTCCCGTAATAAATCAAGACATCAATACTTGCGGATCAGTTCACCATTTTCTTCACGATGAATCGGGATAAAAATAACATATTGGTTGTCTTATCTGGTTTCTTAAAATCTGACAGCGATTTCTATATGAAATATTTGCATTCTCACGGATGATACAAATGGTATATATACGGTATATGGTACGAGTTTCCTACAAAAAAAAACAGTTTTTACAATTCATTATAACAGCTTTTTATACAGATATTGTTTAAAAATATAATAAATGTAAGGTTGTTCAGAATGATTGTATTAGAATCTAGCAAATTTGCAGGGCCATTCCAAACAAATAGCAGGAAAAAAATTACAAGGTTTTTATACAGAACTATAATCGCAATATATTGTTTTTGGAGTGTAATGCTACAATTTTGGAACAATTTAACTGCACAAGAAAGGCAAAAAAGGACAATGTCCATCCTAAACAACGAAAAATGCCGCAATGCTTAACAGCATCGAGACAAGAACAAACAGTAACTCTGAGAAAAAATAAACAGTTGGATAGAATAACGTTGAGTCATCAGAATCAAGTTCGCCCAAGGTCACATAACACATCTTCCTTGTAGTTAGGTACCTGTCGAAGCCGATGCACACAATGCGATGACGACGGGACGTGTTGTCGTCGTCGTCGGTGGCTGGTAACGGCCGTTTAGAATAAACACACCAAAGTGATGCCACAAGTGATCGGCAGCACAAACTCATATATTATCAGTCGCCCATGGTGTATGTGTTTTATGAAGCGACGCGCTGAGGATCGTTTTTCTTCTTCCCTCCATTCATAGTCGACCGCAGCGATCCTAACTACTGGATTCCGGTTTCACGTCGTGGAGGGCTGTATCGGTTTCATTGACGAAGTGCCATGTTTGTTCTGCTGAGTTGTTGTTTTTTTTTCGATGACTGTATAACAGAAGTGTTCAGATTCGTTGGTTATGAGCTTTGGGATTGTGACTTCTATTATTACCGGCAGGGGATCTTAACCTTGCCACCTGGTCATCAATAAAGACAATGTGCTTTGGCTAAAATTCATTTTTTAAGGATTTTTTGTATACTTAATGCTTAAGGATGCTGCTTTTTGTGAAACGGTTTTTTGGTTACCTTAAAACGCGGATGTCTTTGTGACAAGCTTTTATCCACTGGCGGAGACAGATGTGGGGTACTACTAGTTACAGTCACATCATTTTTCTCAAAGGCTATTGAGTTCTCTAAATGAATAAAATTGTACGTGATTCCGCTGTATTCCTGTTGAAGTAGGCTTATTTCCTCCAAAAGTATTCGTGATATTTTTGCTGCAACTGGATTACCAGTTACTTTTAATTTATACTAGCAGACCCGACGAACTTCGTTTCACCTGAAATTGATTTAGTCTCTGATTAGCTCTCGAGTTATGCAGAAATATCTGTTTCATTTGTATGGGAGCCCCCTTTCCAAAGCGGGGAGGGGTCTCGAACCATCTTAAGAACCTTCCCCGACCCAAAAAGCCTCTGCACACAAATTTTCAAACCAATCACCGTTTTCAACCAGAGGTCGCAAAGAACGAATACTTAACACTTACAGGACACTTACACAGCACCCAGTGGACCAGTGAAGTATTTCCGCTTTACGAAAAGTTTTCTCCTTACTAGGGCGGGAATCCAACCTACATTCCATAGCACAGAAATGCACCCAGACGACTGACGCCTCTAACCGCACGGCTGTGAAGCCCACAAATTATTCTTAAACGCTTTAACCCTAGAACATAGATTTCCAAACTGTAGGTCGCGGACAAATCTAGTTTGTTATACTTTACTAAACTGTACATACGCATCAGACCTTCCCTTGCAATGATTCACCAGGCCAGGTGCATCTATTAGCTGTAGAGAGCACCTCTCAATGTACAAATTCCAGCTAGTACAAATTAGTTAACAACACTACAAGGTTTTAAGTCGGCCAATCTGCAGGCGTTCATCCACCTTCTCCAATGACCATCGTCTTCGGACCTTTTAGGGAGTAATAACTTTCCAATGCTGGTGTTAGGAGACCTCCCGGAGGCATGGCGATACGAAACCACCGACTGAAGCCAATCCAAGAGATCAATAGAAAGCAATGGGCAGTCCAGCCGAAATCCAGAGGTTTATCACCACGAGATTCTCTTCCCTCGATAACACCCGCCACCGGATTTTTGGAATTCCTCATTCAACCAGTCTTTTCCTGCCGCCGAACTGTCATTCGCCCTTGCCGACGGATATGTTAGAATCGCCTCCGGTCCCCTACCCTCCAAACCTTCCAAGTCTGCTTGCGTCAAAGCTGTAATCTTGCCACTTCGCCAATTGATATGCCTGAACGTGTAAACATGGTTTTTAAATTACTTTTACAAAAACAAAAATTTGTGGAATTCGCCCTTTTTGGAGAATTGCGAAGATTTGTTTTGATGACAGCTAGTTAAAATTTCCTTCAAAAAACAGTGGAATAAACACTCCTTTGGTAGTTTTATTTTAGTGAAACCAAAAAAGATAAGGCTGTTCCGGCGCTGTTTCCGAATTGTGTGTATTGGTAACGTGATGATATGCCCCAGTTTTATTGCTTGAATTGACAGTTCCGTTAGGATACGGCAGGCATGAAGAATGTTTTTATAGAAGTCGATTTGAAAGCGAGCGGAGGGCAATATTTGTGATGGCACATATCACACGATCTTCCTTCTGCCAAGCTCCCGTATGAAGGGGGAGGGAAGAATATCAGTGTGGAAGCTGATATATCTCCACTGGCAAAAGGAAGGTGGTTTGACTTGCTCATATGCCATCGCGTGCGGAAAGATTTTCTATCGACGAGTACTGTCTCCAAATTTCTAATATGACATCAGCATTTAGTCGAATAGGATTTTTATTGCACAGTTCTGTTTTCTTATTGCGTCATTATATATATATTATTTTATCAACCGACCCGGCAACGAAATAAGGACTATGATTGGAAACTCGGTACCTGGAATGTCACGACCTTAAATGAACTTAGACGAGTGAGCCTTCTGGCTCGTGAACTACAGAAGGTTGGAGTGAACGTGGCCGCCATTCAAGAAGTCTGATGGCCCAGATCCGGAGAACATGAATTCCGAGCCGTGGACCCCACGACCAACACTGCATTCAAGTATAACATCTATCACAGTGGCGGCGGAAAATCAGAACATGGAGTTGGTTTCGTAGTGATGAGCAAGCAGATGAAGCGAGTGATGCGGTAGAAACCCATTAGCGAACGCATCTATGTGTTGAGGATACGGGGCAAATTCTTCAATTACAGCCTAATCAACGTTTACGCACCGACAAACGATAAATCCGATGACGTGAAGGACACGTTTTATGAATGTTAGTAAAGCCTATAGAGAGTGCCCAAAGTATTACGTGAAAATTGTTATCGGAGACGTTAACGCTCAGGTCGGTAGAGAGGACTTTTTCCGTCCCATAATTGGTAGGAAGAGCCTTCACTCCGCTACCAATGACAATGGCCTACGGTTAGTAAATTTCGCTGCTGCCAGAGAGATGGCCATCAGTACCACCTACTTTGTACGAAAGAATATCCGAAAGCACACCTGGAGACACCCAAATGGTGAAACTTGCAACCAGATAGACCAATGCTGGTGGATGGGTGCCATTTCTCGGATGTTATCGATGTGCGGACATTCAGAGGTCCGAACATTGACTCTAATCACTACCTCGATGTCAATAATATTCGATCACGGTTGTCAAATGTATCGAACGAAAGATCACAGCGAACGATGCGTTACAATACCCAGCGATTGTCGGCGGAAGGAGTGTCGGCTGAGTACCGCCAGAAACTTGAAGAACGGATAAGTGCAATCAACGTTAGCGACAACATCAACAATCTATGGGAGTCGATCCATGGAGCGGTGAGTACAACAGTAGGAGAAGTGGTAGGCACTGCACAGAGGCGACCCAGGACGGGTTGGTTCGATGTGGAGTGTCAGAGAGTGACAGACGAGAAGTTGCAGGAGGCGCAGGAAAAATGGAGCAGAACGATATGCGGAGGTTTTATGAGTCTGTCCAAGATGAATACACAGCTAGGTGTTTCAATCTGCCCAATTTATGGACGAGAAGAAGGCGGGGGTGAAAAATTCATTTTCGGTGCAAAACATAAACAAACCGGCTGGCTCTCCCATACTAAAATCCAAGATGGCTGAATAGTGAATTTGGCAGATTGGAACACCTAGCTGTGTATTCATCTTGAGTCTGTCAATGGCGTGCGGAGAACAGCGCCATCTCCCGCCATGTGCAACGACCAACAAGGGAATTTGCTGACAGATAAAACCGAAGTGGATGCCGCCAAGTTACCATTTCTGCATTTGTATATCATGAGGCTAACACGATGATACTTTTATGCCCAGGGAAATCAAGACAATTCCCAAGCCGAAAATTGCCTAGACCGGCACCGGGAAACGAAACCAGCCACCCTCAGCATGGTCTTGCTTTGTAGCCGCGCGTCTTACCGCACGGCTGAGAAGGGCCTAGCAAACAGTCGCCTACACTAGATGAGGTTAAAGAAGCTATTAAAGAGCTGAAAAACAATAAGACTGTGGGGAAGGACCAGCTCCCGGCTGAACTTCTCAAACATGGTAGTGAGCAGCTTTATAAAGTTCTTCACCATATTATGTCGAAAATATGGGAAGACGAGGAAATGCCTGCTAGCTGGTTGGACGGCCTGATTTGCCCTCTATTTAAAAAAGTGCACAGACTGGAATGCGCCAATTACCGAAGAAAAACCCTCCTTAATTCGGCGTACAAAATTATGTCCCGTATTCTGTTCAACAGATTGAGACCGCTTGAAGAGTCCTTCGGCGGCGAATACTAAGCAGGTTTTCGTGAGGGCCAATCAACGACGGATCAAATGTTTACCCTGAGACAAATCCTTGATAAATTCCTGGAGTACAACTTGCAGACACATCATCTGTTTATTGATTTCAAGGCGGCGTACGATTCAGTGAAACGGAATGAATTATGGCAGATTATGCTTGAACATGGTTTTCCGGCGAAACTGATACGGCTGATTCGTATAACGTTGGACGGATCGAAATCAAGTGTAAGGGTTGCGGATGAAATATCGACGTCATTTGTTACCTTAGATGGATTAAAGCAGGGTGATGCACTCTGTTCAATATAGCGCTCGAGGGAGCGATTAGGAGAGCTGGTGTGCAAAGAAGCGGTACCATTATCACAAAATCGCATATGCTCCTGGGATTTGCGGACGATATCGATATTATCGGAATTGATCGCCGTGCCGTGGAAGAGGCTTTTGTGCCTTCTAAGAGGGAGACAGCGAGGATTGGACTTACGATCAATACCAGCAAAACGAAGTATATGGTCGCTGGCAATCAACGTGGGTTCATTAGTGGTGGTGGTAGTGAAATGGATGGTGAAAAATTTGAAGTGGTGGAAGAATTTGTGTATCTTGGACTTTAGTGACGTGCGATAATGATGTTACCCGCGAGGTGAAAAGGCGTATTGCAGCTGCAAATAGGGCTTATTACGGACTTCGTAACCAGCTTAAGTCCCGTAGTCTGCATACGAAAACAAAACTCGCGCTGTATACTACTCTGATTCTTCCGGTGGCTTTATACGGCCATGAAACATGAACGTTAAAGGAGGCTGATCGGAGAGCTTTCGAAGTGTTTGAGCGTACGGTGCTTCGGGCAATACTCGGCAGTAAACAGGAGAACGGTATCTGGCGGCGTATCTGTAAGGCAGTGAAAATCAGAAAAAGTTCTCAAGTGAATTCAGGGAAATTATCCAAGGAGTTTCAGGCGAATTATCCCGAGGGAAAATCAGAGGAATTCCACTGCGAATTCTTGTGGAAGTTCCTCCGTTTATTTCTTCAGCAATTTCTCCGGAAGTTCCTCCAGAAATTTCTCCGGCAGATCCTCCAGGAATTCATTTGGAAGTTCATCCAGGAATTCCCCGAAAGTTCCTCAAGGAATTCCCCGAAAGTTCCTCAAGAAATTCCTTCGGAAGTTCCTCAAGGAATTCCTTCGGAAGTTCCTCCAGGAATTCCCCAAGAAGTTTATCCAGGAATTCTCCCGGAAGTTCCTTCAGGAATTTATCTGAAAGCTCCTCCAGGAATTTCACCGAAAGTTGCTCCAGGGATTCATCCAGAAGTTCCTCCAGAAATTTCTCCGGAAGTTCCTTTAGGTATTCCTATTTAGTAGCTCCTCCAGAAATCCAGAGGTTCCCTCAGATGTCCCTCCAGAAATTCCAACAAAATTCCGTCCAGGAATTCCTTCGGAAGTTCCTCCATTTAAGAATTTCTCAGGAAGTTTCTCCAGGAACTCCTACTGCAGGGTATCATCGTTTCTTTTTTTTCTTTTCGCAGTATTACACACCGTAGCTGGTCGGATGCACAGCAAGCGAGCCTCTATTGTCGTAGAAGCACATGTTTGTGATTCAAACGCAACCGACTGTTGTTCAATTATGATACACATAGTTGGGTAGAGGGAAAGGGTGTGAAATGTTGTCAAAGCAGATTCGATGGATACGGAGAATTGATTGATACCCATCGTTATTAGCTGGTTATGAAACAACTTCTCGCAAAGGCAGCTGTTGTATAATAGGTAATACGTCCGTGTACTTAATGGAATAGTGTGGGTTCAAGCCCTACCGGCAGCCGAATCTTTTTTCGCAATATCTCATAAAAAACATCTTAAAATGGCAAACATAACCATGTGTATCAAAGGTAAACATCTTTTCCAAGAAAAAGTAAAAATATGACTTCCCTCACAAGTCATCAATCAAAAAAAATCTAGAACAGAAGTTTCTTTTGAATGCATTTATATGGCATTCCTCTTAGCGTTCTATTCCACCCCCCTCTCTTAGCCACAAACAATTGGGCCCTAAAATGAAGAATCGATATTCGATTTTTTTTAGGAAACGAAGAGGCTAATCATCCTGAACGCGTCATATTTTTCAGACTGAGAAGCCGAAAGTAACATTGTTGAAAGGTTAAAAGACTATTATTCTTCCATTTACTTCCACTATTAACTTTTTTATGTATCAACAAGCAGATACGTATTTCGTTTCCTACTTGGAAACTTCTTCAGTGTTTGTTATCGACTAAAATAATTAATCAACATTGTTGAATTTGAAATTCAAACATAGATGGAAAATGCTTCTTCGACATACATATTCGGTCTTGTTTGACGTACAGAATAAAATTCTAGTCAAATTTCAAATTCATTTCTGAAATTCTCTAGACCGAAATACCAAAGAAATTCTAGTACACAGGATTTTGTTTTTACACGATTTTTTTTCGCTCGTATTTTTGATCGTGTGACTTCAATTTACCACCAAACTCTTCGCAACATGTTTCAAAAAATCACATGATAATTAATATGCGTTAAACATTTAGGATGAGTGAAAAATTGAGAAAATGTAAATCGCGTAAAAACAAAATCCAGTGTATATAGGAATTTCTGTCGGCGTTAAGCAGGAATTCCATAACTAGCTGAAGAAGAATTCTGGTTTAAAACGGATATCCCTTTATGATTCTTAATAAGATTGAAAACCATGCAATCCTCGCTCCAAGTCATTTATCAAGAAAAGGTTATATATTTCTCCTACGATGGTTAAATGTATTTTTATTTTGATATGTATGTATGTACGTAGTTATTCACCATTCTGGCTTGAGTCTTGAAATGTATTTTTATTCTGATGATACTAAAATCGCAATTCATAAAATTCTTATCGCAATTGTAATGTCTGCTGTAGTGGTCGTTTACTTGAATGGTGCCTTAAAAATGTCTATAAATATGAATACTCATTATTCATCCAGAGTCAGTGACATTCCGTCACGTAATTATCCAATACGGTAGACCATTTGTGTATTTCGTCTCCTTCCACTTGCAGCCTTCTGTAAAGCCCTGACCGTGATATCCCAAAGAAATGCTACAGTCAACTCCTTCTGGTTTTGCCTTTACATATGCTATCGCATGACTTCTCCTTAACATTCATTCATTCGAGCGTTTCATTCATATACAGATTTCTACAGTTGATGCGTACGCAAACGAAACGCAGCCGATGGAAATTTATTAACCCTCGGAAGGGCAACCCGATCTTTGGACGGATAATTTTTGTAATGCTATTTTTGACATAAATTAGTTCACCTTATACAACAATACTTTGAGTGAAACTTTTCAACTTTTTTTAAATTCGCCTGAACGACGGATTGCGATGCAGGGTTATAATGCATCAATCGGAGAGTTTGTATCGTTTCGAAGAATTTCATATCACTATTAAAAAATAAACAAAAATCGAATCGCATGTCTTGACGATCCAGATGAGTACGTGCGCCAAACAAAAGAAAGTGGGCTTATACGGCAATTATGTATGGAACGTATAATAATGGTTTATCATTTCATTTCTTCCTCTCGCCTGCATGTTGGAGGACGCAATCTCGAAAGACAACGCATGTCGCTCGGCAGCAAATCGACAAAAGAAAAAAAACGCGATGATTCACCTTTTGTGTGTCGCGTTTCGTGTGTATTACTATTTGTGACACACGACAATACAAACGGCGACATTTAGCACGTACTTCCGAGTCTTGCTGCTGGAGCAAATGCACACGCCTATCATCGCTACTTGCATGTCGCCGGGTACACGTACCTGAGAAACCGCAGTCGAACTTTCCATTCGACCACCAATCGGAGAAAGCCTCCACCACCACCGTACCAGAAAAAAATTCAAAGTCCGAGTTTCCTTTGACAGTGTTTAATTTTCAATTTTCCGCCACCGTTAATGAGTCGTGACACGCTCGGTGTGACGATTCGTAGTGCGTTTGCACAAATGGTAACTGTATTATTGTACATGTGACGGTTGGCGGTTTCGTAGGTGCTGTCCAGCCGAAGCCACAGACAGGTCCACGACCGTCTTCGATCGTTGCTAGCAAGGGCCATTTGGCTTTTCAATATTTTCCGGATTACTATTTTGTGTTGCTTGGTTGCTTCTGTTGGTTCGAAAAGAAGCTAGCGGTGGCTATATCCAATTATTAGTTATGGTTTTGTTTCTATGCCTATAGCATATCTAACATTTAGCACATTTCATTACATTTTCACTAAAACTTACCATGTTTTCAATTTTGTTTTGTTTTAAGCACTTAGTCATGTCATTTTGTTTTTACTAAACCGTGACCCTGTAAGTATGATTCAAAACACAACTGCATAGAAACAGTTGCGTCAAGTATGTTTAGAAGAACTTATGTTTAAATTTTGAAAAGTGTGGCATTAATCTTGGCTGCAATTGATTGTATATGTCAGAGCAGCGTATCTTACATATATTTCATGGCATAGGTAGTCTAAACTGCGGACATGTCATCAAAATATCGAAGACCAATCCAGATAAAAATGGTTCGAATAATCTGACTGGTACTTCCGAAGAAGAGCACACATGATATATCAACCAAGTTGAGTAGCTTGTGTGCCTTCCAAAGACCGTTTACTTTCCAGTAAAATAGAATTGATTTCATAATTGGTAGGACACATCAGAATATAATAGTAAGAATGACAGGATTATTGATTAATTGTATACTGCCGGTAGCTGCATATTTACCTCACCTTTGCTGGGTTTTCTATTCATATAGGACAGCAGTTCTCAACCTTTTTCCTGAGAGGTACCCTTTCGAACTTTTACTTTCATTAAGGTATTCCGATGTAAATGAAAATAAGCATAACTCATAAGATATATGAAAAACGGACCTGAACACTAACAGGATATATGGCTCTTTGTAAAGTTGCCTGAAATTGTTCAAGCCTCTTGACAGCAGGCTTCCGAGCCCCCTAAACAAAGTTCCGAGCCTCTTGAAAGGAGGTTTCCGAGCCTCTTGAAAGGCGGCTTCCGAGCCTCTTGAAAGGCGGCTTCCGAGCCTCTTGAAAGGAGGCTTCCGAGCCTCTTGAAAGGAGGCTTCCGAGCCTCTTGAAAGGAGGCTTCCGAGCCTCTTGAAAGGAGGCTTCCAGGCCTCTTGAAGGAGGCTTCCGAGCCTCTTGAAAGGAGGCTTCCAGGCCTCTTGAATGGAGGCTTCCAGGCCTCTTGAAAGGAGGCTTCCGAGCCTCTTGAAAGGAGGCTTCCAGGCCTCTTGAAAGGAGGCTTCCAGGCCTCTTGGATTGGAAGGAGGCTTCCAGGCCTCTTGAAAGGAGGCTTGAGCCTCTTGAAAGGAGGCTTCCAGGCCTCTTGAAAGGAGGCTTCCAGGCCTCTTGAAAGGAGGCTTCCGAGCCTCTTGAAAGGAGGCTTGAGGCCTCTTGAAAGGAGGCTTCCAGGCCTCTTGAAAGGAGGCTTCCAGAGCCTCTTGAAGGAGGCTTCCAGGCCTCTTGAAAGGAGGCTTCCGGGCCTCTTGAAGGAGGCTTCCAGGCCTCTTGAAAGGACGCTTGCAGGCCTCTTGAAAGGAGGCTTCCGAGCCTCTTGAAAGGAGGCTGGGCCTCTTGAAAGGAGGCTTCCAGGCCTCTTGAAGGAGGCTTCCAGGCCTCTTGAAGGAGGCTTCCTGAGCCTCTTGAAAGGAGGCTTCTGAGCCTCTTGAAAGGAGGCTTCCGGGCCTCTTGAAAGGAGGCTTCCGAGCCTCTTGAAAGGAGGCTTCCAGGCCTCTTGAAAGGAGGCTTCCAGGCCTCTTGAAAGGAGGCTTCCGAGCCTCTTGAAAGGAGGCTTCCAGGCCTCTTGAAGGAGGCTTGAGCCTCTTGAAGGAGGCTTCCGGGCCTCTTGAAAGGAGGCTTCGGAGCCTCTTGAAAGGAGGCTTCTGATCCTCTTGAAAGGAGGCTTCCGGGCCTCTTGAAAGGAGGGGCCCGAGCCTCTTGAAGGGAGGCTTCCGGGCCTCTGGAAAGGAGGCTTCCGGGCCTCTTGAAAGGAGGCTTCCGAGCCTCTTGAAAGGAGGCTTCCGAGCCTCTTGAAAGGAGGCTTCCGAGCCTCTTGAAAGGCGGCTTCCGAGCCTCTTGAAAGGCGGCTTCCGAGCCTCTTGAAAGGCGGCTTCCGAGCCTCTTGAAAGGAGGCTTCCGAGCCTCTTGAAAGGAGGCTTCCGAGCCTCTTGAAAGGAGGCTTCCGAGCCTCTTGAAAGGAGGCTTCCGAGCCTTTTGAGAGCATACCGTGGAGCATCGAAATCCGTACACTTAAGCACCTTAGTATATGAAAAAGTCATTAGAAAATAGGAATCGGATGTAAATAAAACGTTTGTCATTGACACAGGCGCATAAAGGCTTCTACTTTTGAAGTGTTTCACATTTACTCATTAAAAAATTTGAAAAACTTGATAAAATAATTAATTAAATCAACTACTCCTGACTCGAAATCCGTCCACCGTGGACGGATTTCGAATCGAAGGATCAAAATCCGTACAGCTATTTCTTCACTAAATATTTAAATTGAAACAGTCTGATTGACTAAACTACCACTGCAAATATTTCGATACGCACCTTGAGAAGCGATCCCTTCCATTTGCATTCCGCTTATCTTATGTAATGATTGTAATTAGCAATTTAAACACAGTTACTTTTGGTGCAATTATGCTCTACCCGAAAACAAAATGGCGGCACAAACTACGCGTTTGGTGGGTGAAGATTTGTTTTTGATTTTTGATGTTTTAATTTCAAAGCCTTCTTTCCAATTCTATGCCCTAGAATCTTACTGTCAAGTATCTGAACAGGATAAGATTAATTATTCCTACACTAATTACCTTTAACCTCCTTTAATTTATTGATATCTCATGAGGTGGACGGACTTCGGTGCTGTACGGATTTCGGTCCCGCACGGTACTTCCAAACCTCTTAAAAGAAGGATATCAAACTTCTTGAAAACAGGCTTATGCGCCTCTAGAAATGAATCTCTTGAAAGGTGGCTTCTGATCATCTTGAAATAACGCTTTCGAGCCTTTTGAAATGAGACTCCCGATCCCCTTTAAAAAAGAATTCCGAGCGTCTCGAAAAGATGCTTCTAAGCCTCTCAAAACGAGTCTTCCGGACCTCTTGGAAAGAGGCTTCCGAGCCCCTTCAAAGAAAAATTCTGAGCCTCTTGAAATGAGGTTTCCGAACTTCTTGAAAGGAGACTTCGAAGCCTCTTGATAGGAAACTTACGAGCTGCTTGGAAGAAGGCTTTCGATGCACTTAGGCTTCCAAGCCTCTTACAACGAAGCTACTGAACTTTTCGAAAAAAAAAACTTCATGTCTTCAAATGAAGGTTTTCGAACCTTTCGATTCTAGAGTTTTGAAGGCTTCGAACCTTTAGAAATTCAGTTTGCATATTCTTAACATATTGTTCAAAATTTGGTTGCGGACAGATACAGGTATACCTCGATTATATGGACCCTCGATTATATGGACTTCGATTATATGGACTTTTTACCTCGATTATATGGAAAAAAAATTTTCAGCTAAATTTTTTTCGTGTTTTGAGGGTTTGAAAAGCTATTGAATATTCCACGTCATATTTTACATTGATTCTATATTTATTAAGGTATACTGGGGCAAATTAGGGCCAGTATGGCATGTTTTCGAAGCTATATATGAAAGCGCATACTAAATCATATGGTCCGCTGCTAAGATTGATTCACCATTTTTACATTGCAACTTTCATTGTAATTGTGTATTTCATTCATCAACAAAAGCCACGGCCACGCCCTTACAAATCTGTGGGGAAAGATAACACGTATTTTAGGTGATCTCTTGGGGCCCTCCTTAGCCGTGCGGTAAGACGCGCGGCTACAAAGCAAGACCATGCTGAGGGTGGCTGGGTTCGATTCCCGGTGCCGGTCTAGGCAATTTTCGGATTGGAAATTGTCTCGACTTCCCTGGGCATAAAAGTATCATCGTGCTAGCCTCATGATATACGAATGCAAAAATGGTAACCTGGCTTAGAAACCACGCAGTTAATAACTGTGGAAGTGCTTAATGAACACTAAGCTGCGAGGCGGCTCTGTCCCAGTGTGGGGATGTAATGCCAATAAGAAGAAGAAGAAGAAGAAGGTGATCTCTGATAAAAGAAAACGTGAAGCGGCTTGTCAGTCTGACAGTATGGGAAGCAAGTGATGAAATGAGATTGCCGTATTTAGCTGTTAAACCCTTACTTACAACTTTTTTCTGCTTTTGGTGCGTGGAATTGGGTGTAGAAAAACGGATGAAGCATTACCATCCAGTAAATCTGAACCACTGAGATTGATTTTTTTAGCAGTATGTCCAGGAAACTGAAAGAGTTTTTATAATGACTGTTACCAGCGATCGTAATGCTCACTTATATTCACGAGCAGAAAATGCTCACTCACATGCATATTTTCGCCGAGAAATTATTTTACGGGAAAGAAAAAAAGCCTGGTGAGAAATTACTATTTTCCCCACTGTCAGTGCCGCGAAAATCTACAAGAAGACTTTCAAAATAAAGTTATCCAATATCCCGGTATTTATGTTCGTTCAGCACAAAGCTTGCGGATTATACTGATGCTTAAAGGCAGGCAGAGAAAATGAATATCGGGAACGAAGTTAGCAGTTCTTAAATGAATTGCTGTTTAAAGAAAATTACCAATGGTGAAGGCAGCAAGAATTATTTGAATTTAATGATGAATTTACATTGATAGGAAGGATTCAATTGCGACAATATAATCAAGAATATGCTCAGCGAGATTTTCCAATCATTATAACCGTGACTTCTGGCACGGCAAATGCTGGGTAAAGCGTACCATTGGTACTTCGCGTACCTGAAGGAATAAAATAGACCCCATCTCGCGGTCCTTAGCCTCTTACCCAGCAACTCCTATCCCTACCTCCCCGTGGTGCTGGCCGGGATACGAGCAACCTTAGGGAAGATCGGGTAACCAACCCCGGTGGGAACTATGGTCGTATGCTGACAGGGAAGGGGGGTTTGCTCCTCTCCGGAGGTGCAAATCTTATTGAGCGTCTGTTCTCCATGTCAGGATCGGCTCACAACAGCGTCTGTTCTCCATGTTAGGGGCGGCTGATCATCGTCCGAGTGCCAGCGAGGGACTCTGTGAAACTGTGAAACTGTGCACCATGGTCCACCGGAAATAAGGAGGAATGGTCCTCCGGAAATTTAGGGGTTTGGTGTCAGGCCCTGCAAGCCAGCCTTTAAAAATCATAAGCAACGAACAATCAACAAGAGAGTACGGACCAGAACCATCGGCGAAGACCACTTTGAAGAAAAGGGACTAGCGATTGGAAATTCGGTTCGTGGAACTGCAAATCTCTCAACTTCATGAGCACACGCATACTCGCCGATGTGCTCAAGGACCGTGGATTCGGCATCGTAGCGCTGCAGGAGGTTTGTTGGAAGGGATCAATGGTGCGAACGTTTAGAGGTAATCATACCATCTACCAGAGCTGCGGCAACACACACGAGCTGGGAACAGCTTTCATAGTGATGGGCGATATGCAAAGGCGCGTGATCGGGTGGTGGCCGATCAATGAAAGAATGTGCAGGTTGAGGATCAAAGGCCGGTTCTTCAACTTCAGCATAATCAACGTCCATAGCCCACACTCCGGAAGCACTGATGATGATAAGGACGCATTCTACGCGCAGCTGGAACGTGAGTACGACAGCTGCCCAAGACACGACGTCAAAATCATCATAGGAGATTTGAACGCTCAGGTTGGCCAAGAGGAGGAGTTTAGACCGACTATTGGAAAGTTCAGCGCTCACCGGCTGACGAACGAAAACGGCCTACGACTAATTGATTTCGCCGCCTCCAAGAATATGGCCATTCGTAGCACCTACTTCCAACACAGCCTCCCGTATCGGTACACCTGGAGATCACCACTGCAGACAGAATCACAAATCGACCACGTTCTGATTGATGGACGGCACTTCTCCGACATTATCGACGTCAGGACATATCGTGGCGCTAACATCGACTCTGACCACTATCTGGTGATGGTTAAACTGCGCCCAAAACTATCCGTCATCAACAATGTTCGGTACCGACGACCGCCGCGGTACGACCTAGAGCGACTGAAGCAACCTGATGTCGCCACTGCATACGCGCAGCATCTCGAGGCAGCGTTGCCGGAAGAGGGTGAGCTCGATGGGGCCCCTCTTGAGGACTGCTGGAATACAGTCAAAGCAGCCATTAACGACGCAGCGGAGAACAACGTCGGGTATATGGGTCGAAGTCGACGGAACGATTGGTTCGACGAAGAGTGCAGACAGATTCTGGAGGAGAAGGACGCAGCGCGGGCGGTCGCGCTGCAGCAAGGTACCCGGCAGAACGTGGAACGTTATAGACGGAAGCGGAGACAGCAGACCCGCCTTTTTCAGGAGAAGAAACGCCGCCTGGAAGAAGCGGAGTGCGAGGAGATGGAACAGCTGTGCCGTTCTCAAGATACACGCAAGTTCTATCAGAAGCTCAACGCATCCCGGAAAGGCTTCGTGCCGCGAGCCGAAATGTGCCGGGATAAGGATGGGAGCATCTTGACGGACGAACGTGTGGTGATCGAAAGGTGGAAGCAGCACTACGAAGAACATCTGAATGGCGCTGAGAGTACAGGCAGTGAAAGTCAAGGCAGCGGAGGAGATGACTACGTCAGTTCAGCGGACGATGGAAGCCAACCAGACCCACCTTGAGGGAAGTTAAGGATGCCATTCAACAGCTAAAGACCAATAAAGCAGCTGGTAAGGATGGTATCGGAGCTGAGCTCATCAAGATGGGCCCGGAAAAGCTGGCCACTTGCCTGCACAACCTGATAGTCAGAATCTGGGAAAACGAACAGCTACCGGAGGAGTGGAAGGAAGGGGTTATATGCCCCATCTACAAGAAAGGCGACAAACTGGAGTGTGAGAACTTTCGAGCGATCACCATCCTTAATGCCGCCTACAAAGTGATATCCCAGATCATCTTCCGTCGTCTGTCACCATTAGTGAACGAGTTCGTGGGAAGTTATCAAGCCGGCTTCGTTGACGGCCGCTCGACAACGGACCAGATCTTTACTGTACGGCAAATCCTTCAAAAATGCCGTGAATACCAGGTCCCAACGCACCATCTGTTCGTTGATTTCAAGGCGGCATACGACAGTATAGACCGCGTAGAGCTATGGAAAATTATGGACGAGAACAGCTTCCCTGGGAAGCTTACCAGACTGATCAAAGCAACGGTGGATGGTGTGCAAAACTGTGTGAAGATTTCGGGCGAACACTCCAGTTCGTTCGAATCGCGCCGGGGACTAAGACAAGGTGATGGACTTTCGTGCCTGTTGTTCAACATTGCGCTAGAAGGTGTCATGCGGAGAGCCGGGTGTAACAGCCGGGGTACGATTTTCAACAGATCCAGTCAATTTATTTGCTTCGCGGATGACATGGACATTGTCGGCCGAACATTTGCAAAGGTGGCAGAACTGTACACCCGCCTGAAACGTGAAGCAACAAAAGTTGGACTGGTGGTGAATGCGTCAAAGACAAAGTACATGCTTGTGGGCGGAACCGAGCGCGACAGGGCCCGCCTGGGAAGCAGTGTTACGATAGACGGGGATACCTTCGAGGTGGTCGAGGAATTCGTCTACCTCGGATCCTTGCTAACGGCTGACAACAATGTTAGTCGTGAAATACGAAGGCGCATCATCTGTGGAAGTCGGGCCTACTACGGGCTCCAGAAGAAACTGCGGTCGAAAAAGATTCGCCACCGCACCAAATGTGTCATGTACAAGACACTGATAAGACAGGTAGTTCTCTACGGGCATAAAACGTGGACAATGCTCGAGTAAGACTTGCAAGCACACAGAGTACTCGAGGGACGGGTATTTAGGACCATCTTTGGCGGTGTGCAAGAAAACGGTATGTGGCGGCGAAGAATGAATCACGAGCTCGCCCAACTCTACGGCGAACCCAGTATCCAGAAGGTAGCTAAAGCCGGAAGGGTACGATGGGCAGGACATGTTGCAAGAATGCCGGACAGCAACCCTGCAAAGATGGTGTTCGCTTCCGATCCGGCAGGTACGAGACGGCGTGGAGCGCAGCGAGCGAGATGGGCAGACCAGGTGCAGAACGACTTGGCGAGCGTGGGGCGTATCCGAGGATGGAGAGATGCGGCCTCGAACCGTGCATTGTGGCGTCAAATTGTTGATTCAGTTTTATCTGTTTAGATGTTAACTAAATAAATGAAAAAAAATGAAAAATAACCGTGACTTCTGGTTACGGTGTCCAGCTCTTCATTCCGTTGTTCAGTTAGAAATTGACTGCCAATAACAAAAGCACCCAGGTACATAGTCCAAAATATAAACCTTGATATCCAGATCCACTTTGATATCCACTTTTCATATAAAGTATTTAGGCCATAACATCAGAACCCATAGTCCGATCCGGCCAATTTTCAATAGGAGACAATGGGAAAAAATCTCCGTCGAATTCAATTTGCTGCGATCAAAATGAATATGGATAAGTGCCAGCGCTTCCATATAAAGTTTGTTTTTGAAGCGAACATATAGCTCTCCGTACACTGTATTTATAATTTTTAAACAAGTGCAATTTTGTGTCCACATTAAGCTTGATGAAGTCTTTATTACTTCTGTTTCGCTCTACCGTGTTTCACGAAACTCTGGCCATCCGAAAGATGCTCCCTAACAAACCTAAATCGAGCGTGACGCCGCGCAAAACCGTTTTCAACGTCAAACGCCCGGATGAGCATACTTGAGATTCGTGGCTCCGTAAATTGTCACACACGACTGAGCCTACCAAATCAATGAACTGGTTAAAAAAATGTCTTATTACTAACTTAATCTCAGAACGGTTTGCAAACTAGCGAACGGTTAAAACGGTTACGATCTAATAAAAAAAATCCAAATTTTCTGAATCATCATAAAATGGGCCCAAACATGCGGATTACACTGTAAGGCAATAAATAGATATTTTCTTTTATTGTATTAAAACTATTTTCATAGTTTAAAATTTTTTTTGAGATTTTTTTTTTGCTTCGGTTTTTGGGAAATTCGATTATATGGACTTTTTTGCATCGAAAAATGCCTGTAGTTACATTGAGGGATTTTCTTTTAAATTTACTCACTAGACGTTTTGTTCTTTTGATCTTTTGTCCTACAGCCCTTCATACACTTAGCTGGTTGTGGCGGACAAGATTCAATGAGCTTTGATCGTTATGCATGTTATGTACAATATATACTTTTTGAAAAATTTAACAATTATCAAAACTTTATCAATACTTTTTATTGAAATTGTAATACATCCGCCATTACGCGTTGTTGTCCGAGGTATCCCCTGGGGCCAGCAAAGGTACTCCTAGGGGTACATGTACCCCAGGTTGAAAACCGCTGGTATAGGACATTTATGCATTTAAAGCCAGTATATATAGATAACATTGCATTATTTCATTCCGACTTACAGCCTCACAATGCCGTACACATGTTACGTGGAACGAGCTTGAAATATTATTAGAAATCAAACATATACCACCCAATCAAATGCATATTGACGGCAATGATCGTATTCTGTCACTCTCCTGTACGACACAGCATTAATGCCCATGTGAAACGGAAACGAAGCGAGCAATAAATCATTAAAAAAGAAAAGTACATGCATGATACTACCTTGAAACGCTATTATCTATTCATTTCACGATCGCACTCTGTGTCAACCAACGGAACCGGGCTAAATAGTGTGCCATCAACTCCATCGCCAGCCTCCACTACTGGTTTCTCGCCAACAATATGACGCTGATGATGATTGTCATCACACGCTGGCCATGTAGGTACCGTACTGAGTTCGTCGGATTTCGACTGCAGAGAGAAGTACAAAGCTAGGCTGGTCCATTCAATTGTTTGCCGGCACACCCCCAATCATAATCATAAACATATTGTGCTGCTGCTCAGTAAAAATCGATTAACAGGGTAAGTTTTTTATATTTATTAAAAGTTGGATGAGATATTCAAGTCAGCAAAATTTCTCGATATTACAATTAATGAATGTAATGAAACAATCGGCTCATTCGAAAACAATTTTAAAAGATAAGTATTTTTTTCGAAAAACAACGCCTTTGAATTTGTTGGCTTGTCTAAGCACCCAAAAAATAGCAAGCAAGAGGAGGCAAGGTGGGGAAAATTAAAATTAAGCTTCAGTGCACATATCGCTTAGCCACCGAAACCTCACGTCTGTTACTGCACAGGCCGTAATCGGATGTAACTCTGACGATCGCAAATCGGATCGCTCGTGATGGAAAGTTTTTATGCAAATTTTCAGTACTAGTATGGATATGTCCACCAGGCAAGTGGTTGCCGGTGAGTGTCGAGCTGTCGTTTAGCGTATTCCAAAACTGTGAGTGATAAATGGTTTGCGTTGTTTAGCGTTAGCAAAATATGAACAGAAATTTAATTCGGATGGCAAATCTCAGTTTGAAATAGAAAGATGACATATTCAAATGGGTTAATGGGTTTCGAAGACCCAGTTAATTTCTTTTTCAAACGTTCGTCTTTTAAATCTGTGTAAATCTAAATTTTATGTTGAATAACTATTTATTTTGATTAACATATTTCACAAAACATCCGACGAACGATACGAGTTGACCTCTGCAAAGGACCGTCACGCATTCAATACAAGCATTTGTCAAATCATTTGCATACACTTACGCGGTTTGCTGATTCAGCATCCCCAATGGTCGCAAAACAAGTGCCTATTTTTTATTCATCGCAACCCACCTCAACCGGATCATCCATTGTCCATCCGATCCGTAACGCGAAGGAAGCCAGTGCTGTTTACCGTCAGCGCAATAGTCGAAAATGCTTGACGCGACAATTAGCTATTAATCGCTAAATGACTTTTTATTGGATCAACCAATCAGAGAGAGAGAGAGCTTCTTCGACTGGGTGAATAGAGGAGAAACTGCTTTTGGGGAAGTTTGCATTTCAGTGATGTCATTCGCTGTTTTGGTTGTACCCATAGGTACATCATTATTCGATTTTGCACTTCTGCGGGGAAAAGTAGTGACTATCAGCGAAAAGAAAGTTTTGTTTGTTTGATATTTTGATGACGTGCGTTCGAAGAAAAAGATGTAATTGTTTTCTCGTTGATGCATAACTATTTATTATAAACAAAAGAAAAGTGGAAGAATAACAATATGTAGTAATCTGTAATATCCTATTTACGATTTACGACTAACTCTATGAAGCGTGGAAAATATTGTTACGCTATCATATTCGTTCCCAGAATAAATGGGATGTCAACATTTTTTTAATTGTTAATTTTTTCATAATTATCGAAGATAAAAATAAGACCAACATTTATGGCATGCTAAAAGCTTTCGAAGCCGTTGATCAAAATTTAAAATACGGCTGATCATTTTGATCAGCTTTTTATATTATTTCTTTAAGAAGGATACGTCACGATGTGCCTCCGGGTCTTCCTCTGGTGTGAAAGTTCCTCTGAACTGAATTTCATCGAAAAATTGTTTTTTGAGTTGTTTGTAGAATTCTTGGGTAATAACCACATGGTAATTGGAGGATCGCTCTTTCCCATTGACAAGTGCACAAAGCTACGTGAGTCTCTTCTAATTTGCGGCGGGAGGAGAGACTCGAGTGGCGATTCAATACACTCCGACTAGAAGATCCAACTTATAACCGTTCGTAGCTTTAGCTCGAAGTCTAATTATAATAGGTGGCTTAAGCGACATTTCCGGAATCCGGAAGACCACCGGTCGAGTTGTTTTGCCTGGCTACCTCTCGACTTCTCTCCTCAGGGGTCACTCGAACGGTCGCTGGCTGAAACCTAAATGACGCTTTGCGCCAAGTGTTTTCACCAACTTGGCCACCTCCCAAGTTACTTTACTCTCCCTTCAAATTCTCAAACTCTTCCAACCCGCTTACAAATCCCGGCATAAATTCTATGAAGCAAATAATCGGCGTAGGAAACAGAAAAGCAAACGGGATGATCTTCCAACAATTGCTAAAACTGAAACAAAAAAAACGAAACTACTACCTAGATCTACTTTAAACACAATTCATACGGTGCTCGGTGATGAGCTTGATCCCTCAGACTACATCCCTGGACGATCTCCGATTTCGTCCGTCGCAAATATTATGGAAGAAACGAGAGATCGCTAATCATCGTAGTCGTCAACGGTCATCGATGGTCATCACTGGAGATATGAGGGAGATCTCCTCTCCGATGCTCTGCTAGGTGAATGCTGTGGAGAACATCGCACGACCTGTTGCCAAGAACTTTTGTTCCGGAAACTGTACGTGGGCAACACCTTCAAATATTTACGTAGTTTATAGAGCATAGCTCGTTAAGTCCACAAGAAAGGTAACAGACTGTCGTTGCAAATGAGGTAATTTGTCTGCTGTTGCCAAATTGTTCAAGCTCTAGTAGCACAGCTCAGATTGATTTTGTTGCTCTGACTGATATATAACATGTGTGCTATTCGGGAGCTTGTCATCATGGAACATCTACTCGCTCATTATAAACCATATATTAGTGATGATGTTCACAAATCTTCTGTGCCTCACCTCCTACATCAACATGGTGCATGGTGCAGCATGGTGGATCGCACTCAAACGGACGGTATTTATACCGACCTAACAGCAGCCTTTGACAAATTGAATCATCGCATAGCTATTGCTCAACTGGATTGTCTTTGAATCAATTGTTTTCTGTGTTTCTCTTCCGATGTTTTCAGTCCTATTTAACCGGTCGCAGCCTTACCGTGGTTATTGGAGATCATCAGTCGAACCAGTTTGCCACTACCTCAGGCATTCCTCAGGGTAGTCACCTGAAACCACTGATCTATTTCAACGACGCCATTCTGGCAATCAAGGGACCACGGCTTTCCTACGCAGACGAATTTGTTCTATTGAAGACTTTCACGCTCTGCAACGCCAACTAGATGCCTTTGCAAGTTGGTGCATGCTCAATTGAATGGGAGCAATTATTTACAAGTACATCCTGTATGACACGGAACTTGAACGAGTCGACCATGTTAGGGACCTGGGAGTTATTTTAGCATCAAAACTTACTTTTAAGCAGCATGTCTTCTACGTTGTCAGCAAAGCATCAAAGATATTAGATTTCTTCTTCGGTATTGTCAAACAAGGAATCGGTATGAATTTCAATATGTTGCCTTATGAACGATGATTTTCATTGAAAAAAAAGTTAAGTGCGGCAGACTGGGCTCGAACCATGGACGTCGGGGTCCGGAGGCCAGTATGTATACCACACGCCCATCGACGCTTGAATCCTCGGGAAGGTAACTGCGTATAAGAAGCACTGTTGGTGGAATAAGGCGCCAGTTATGAATTTCGATAGTCCAGTTCGCTGAGTGAAGAATTTACGGACATCTACTGTCCGAAGTCGTTGTACTGAGCATGAGCATGAGCTGATGACCGTGCATTTCGTAGTTGCTACTCCGTGATCGACCAGAACAATCGCAATTGAACAGGGAACCAATGGATGGAAGCATGGGATTTGCTCTCCAACCTCAATGTGTACAATCCGAGAGCTCTAGTATTTTGGATGGTCGATAACGGCGCTGGCCACGTCCTCACGGTCATCGGGGATGGGAAGGAATTGATGATGCAGTCACTCGCCCACTGCAAGCCGAGAACACCTCTGCACTCGCCACGAGTTCATGCGGAATTTTATTGGAATCTGGGATTAGGTTTGTGATAGTAATGAAAGGTTGGAGTATATACTAATTGGATGCCGAAACGAGCTTTTTTTTTGCTCATTTCGAATTCTAACAGTTACCTGCTAGAACTAATCAAGTTGTAGGTATATGGATAGAAGATGGAAACGGTATGAAAGCCCATTTCCAGTTCTAGCGATGGCTAGAACATGAGAAATATATGAAAAGATACAAAGTAGGAGGAATGAAACGGGCCTGGGATTGAACCCACGACCTTCTGCGTATGAGGCAGAAGCGGTAGCCATATGACCACCAAGCCCGTTCTACTGCCTGAAGTCGTTGTACTGTTGCCTAACTCGTTCTGTTCTGGAGTACTGCTCGGTCTGGTCTCCACACTATAATAACGGCGCCAAAAGAATAGAATCTGTTCAGCGTCGTTTCCTGAGATTCCCATTGCGCCTATCAGAGGCGCCTCGTCTATACGCTCTATCTGTTCATGGAACAGGTAACCATTTTTAGTTCAGAAGTAGGAAATTAATTTCTTGGCAATTAATTATTACGGAAAATAACTTACTCAGTAAAATTATTCAAACAAAGTTTCACGTAATATTTCCACATAGAAAGCTCCCAGCTCCCAGTCGTACGATTTATAATAAAGATGCTGTCTGGCGCTACCAGAAGTCAAATTCAAAGTTTTGTGCTATGACAAATGTTTTGAAATGATTCCTCCTTGGTATGCTCACTCGTTCTCCGCGCTCAGAAAACCAGCGTGAGCGTTGCCAGCTTTCTCTGTTTATTCACATCATCCTCTTTTGCATGCGAAGCAAGCACGTTTAGAGGCAAGTTCTGCTATGCTGCGCAGGAGTCCAACCCGTTCGACGCGCTGCGAGAACAATCAACGACGCGACGTACTTTCGGTTAGACTCGGTCGAAGTGTCGGTGATTGGGAACAGTTTGTTTTTCTTGTTCCTGCTGATGAATATGCATCAAGAACAATATTGAATTAATGTTTGATTTTTCAAAAGAGACATCAAATAATGTTTTTTGCGAATACTCAGAATCAATCACTATAGAGAAAAAGGTAAAGTAACTATACTATAGTTTTCACTAAATTTAAAAATTTAAATAACTGGAAAACACTTCTTCTAAATGTGACAACAGCTTCTAAATGTGACTCATTGGTCGTCACAATCTGAGGTTGCATCAAACAAGTATACTAATAATATGGTTAATAACATTTCTTTCATAGCAACAAAATATGTGAGAGTTTAAATATTAGCGGCGATAAGTCCCGTGTACCCCGAATGGTGGAAAAGCCAATTTGAAAGATCTCTATTCAGATTATGAGCAATATCCAGTTATCGCCAACTGTTACCAAGTTAAATTTCGGACGACTTGCGAGAGTTTAAAATTTTAAGTGCATCTTAATTTAAAACATTTTTGGAACAAAAGAGATTAATAAGCTGTTTATTGTTTTGTAAATCCTTTCTACATGATTTTTTTCTTCTCTAATATTTGGTTGAGTTGTACAAGAAAAGGTTGTAATATTAGATTAAACGCACAACTTTCATTCGAAACCACTCAGCTTGATACATTTTTTAGCAGGATGGTAGAACAGGTGTACCAAAAGTCCACGAGACGCCCCTGGCGCCTATTACCGTGGCAAAACCGCTTCCGTCTTTCAAGCTATGAAAGCCGTAGCCATGGCCTCCCATTTTCTCAAGAAAGCTGCGTCGATGGATGTCATGCGTCTCAGGATGATTTTCCCCTCCGGACAAGGGCCAACGTACCTCCGCACGACTTTGGTTTCAATCCGGCACCGCAGTACACTTTAAGCGACGTACTTCACGCGCCGAGTTCTATGAAGAGGCTACAGGCGGTGATAGATATTGCATGGGAATCAATGTTGTTTACGGTATTATTTACGAAAATAAAAAAAATTATTAAAATTTTCAAAATTTTTTGGGGTGACAAAATCGGGTCGGAAACGTGACAAAATCGGGACGTGATAAAATCGGGTCGAAAACGTGATAAAATCGGGGGTAGACAAAATCGGGGGTAGACAAAATCGGGGAGTGACAAAATCGGGTCAATACTGTATACCTATCGACTCAGTTCGGTGAACTGAGTAAATGTCTAATGTCTGTCTGTCCGTGAGTATGTGTGTGTCTGCGTGCACATGTGCCATAAAAACATTAGCCAATTTTTCAAATAGTAATTCTAAACCGATTCTCTCACAACAAGTTACATTCGACAGAGAATAAAGCGTTTTTGATCACTATTGAATTTCATAACAATTGCGCATTCAAAAAAAAAAATTGAATAATAAAATAGTTATGAAACATAGTAATTGAGTTATTATTTTTTCTTTCTAATTGGCATTACATCCCCACACTGGGACAGAGCCGCCTCGCAGCTTAGTATTCATTGAGCACTTCCTCAGTTATTAACTGCGAGGTTTCTGAGCCAGGTTACCATTTTTGCATTCGTATATCATGAGGCTAGCACGATGATACTTTTATGCCCAGGGAAGTCGAAAATTGTCTAGACCAGCACCGGGAATCGAACCCAGCCACCCTCAGCATGGTCTTGCTTTGTAGCCGCGCGTCTTACCGCTCGGCTAAGGAAGGTCCCTAATTAAGTTATAGCATGCCGTAAAATGCCTTGAAGTATCAACCCATGCAAGCTCTTCTACTCGATTTAGTACACGACTTTAGTACAACAATTGAAACGCAAGCTTTGATTGCATCCAAGTTACGACGCATAACGCCATAACGTTTCTGTGGCTTTCTGGTATAATAAAATGAATATCATAAATTATTAAACATTTCTCGCTTAACATGTGAAAAGGGCCTACATTCATAACGTAAACATTGAGAAAATGCTGTTCGAAAAAAAATGCATCACAATTTCAATTCCCATTTCGCAGGTTTATGATATTTCGAGCAGCAAAAACTTCTAAAAGCACATAATCAACACTGTTTATTCATCCATAACTTTAAGGCTCAAATTACCGTCATCCAGTGATTGACGAGAAAGACAGCCACGTGCTCCTACCACCCCCCCCTCCTCCCCCAGTAATAAAACCTCTACCACCCCCCAGGAGAAAAAGCAGTCTCCAGCTGGATGGAGGAAGGATTTTTGTTTCAAAACTACATCATCCAATAGCGAAGATATAACTATATCCGGTGGATGCTTCATTTGGTTGTCTTTCGCTTTAGTTTTCGAAAAAACTGCATTTGCAACATTTTTTTCCCAAGAGGGGAAATCGAAGAATTACTCTCACGCTCACCTCCGCTAAATAATTCATAATGGAGCAGAGGGGAATATAGGAGTTGCGTGATTCTGCACCTCCTTGAATATACAAGTACCCAGTCGGAGGGATTGCATCGTCTATTGACCTATTGATCTATCCCGAGCAATGTATCATCGGATTAACAACCAATGGCATATCATGGAGTCTCAATTTATGTAATGTGCTTAGGCACGGGCAGTGTTGTAAAATGTCATTGGCATCCATTTATCTTCTTCTTCTTCTTCTTCTTATTGGCATTACATCCCCACACTGGGACCGTGCCGCCTCACAGCTTAGTGTGCATTAAGCACTTCCACAGTTATAAACCGCGAGGTTTCTAAGCCAAGTTACCATTTTTGCATTCGTATATCATGAGGCTAGCACGATGATACTTTTATGCCCAGGGAAGTCGAGACAATTTCTAATCCGAAAATTGTCTAGACCGGCACCGGGAATCGAACCCAGCCACCCTCAGCATGGTCTTGCTTTGTAGCCGCGCGTCTTATAGCACGGCTAAGGAGGGCCCCCAATCCATTTATCTAATTTCCCGAAATCTTTTTTTAGGAGCGCGATATCAGATTGTGAGGTGGAACGCACCTATAGCGTCTAACAGTCATACAAATGGCATTATGTCGAATTACAAGTGACATTTTGAAAAAAATTTCACTCTCAGGACTCAGATGTTATATTTGAGCAATGTAACTTTGGTTAAACATTTTGGACCGTTCAAGTGTTATGGGCTCGTTAAATGAGAAACGGTGAATTTTGGATCGTGTAATGGCAAAAGCGTTTTTAACCAAAAAAATATTTAATGTTCTATTCATATTACGTCATTTATGATAATAAATATCATGATAAAGAGTAACTAGATGCCAATTTGCATACATTCAACTTTCTTTCTCATTATCTTTTTCATTAACACGATAATGATTATGGTAAATGGCGTAATCTGAATAGACTATAACTAAGAAATGATGATAATTGAGCTATGACAGTACAAAGGACTAGATAGCAAATAGTTGGAATAAGCAGCTTGGAGTACTGGGAGTCACTATGGAGCAGAACTGGATGCAGCAGAAGGTCGAAAAGATGAAGGGCCTCTCTGTCGCTCTACCGAGTGGACAGAGTTGCTAAAACCCGGCAAGATTACGTGCGACATCCAGCATGCTTTAGCACAGTTTCTGCGTTCCCAGGTGCGAATTTCAAAGTATTTGATCCAGACAATAACACCCTTGGAGAGCAAAATAGACAAAGTGTCGTTCCTCAAATTGCAAACATTATCCGCGATTTTCGCAACAACATTCATGGGAACCACTGTCAACAATATTGGAAACAAGGACTAACTTCCAAACACAATTCGGGTAACCAGAATTACAATATGATCAATTTGTCAGGTGAACAGATGGTCTATCAAATATATATCAAGTGAATATCAACCAACAATTATACGATAACTAAAATATTATTAGGGTATAATATGTTTGAATCTCAAAGTATTGCCTACTCCTCATACACTCATATAAAAGCATTAGAATCCTGAATTTAATCCAATCAAATTCAGAAAATTCTAACATCGCAATTTTCAAGAAAATGAACATAAATCCGCGATTTTCGCGACAACATTTAAAGGAACTTCTTTCTACTGCATCTATAGATAATATGCAACAATTATATTTCAAAGAATCTTGCAGTTTAAATTCGACGGATATTTGCCAAGCGTACAACTATTTTCACTAAGTTGTTGTCCGACATTCTGGATACGTGCCCGGCCCACCGCAGACTTACGATTTTCGCTAGTTGATTACCGAACGATGGCTGATGACAGCTGCGTCATCTGCACCCCAATATAGACGGTACGCAGCGCTTTCCTTTCGAAAACTCCAAGTGCACATTTGTGCTCCACGAGCATCGTCCAGGTCCAAAGGACTACCGGTCTAATGGGCGTTTTGTAGATAGTCAGTTTGGTACGGAGGCGAAATCTATTCGATCGGAGCGTATTGTGGAGTCCAAAGTACGTAAGATTTCCTGCCATGATGCGTTTTAGAATTTCTCCAGTGAGCAGAAGCACATGAAATCTTCAACCACCTCGATTTCGTCTCCACCCTTTCAAACTCGTGGTGAATGGCTAACGTCCTCTCTTCAGCCTCTTCCAATAATATACTTTGTCTTAGACGTGTTGATGACAAGTCCGATCCACTTTGCTTTCCTCTTCAATCTGATGTCGGCGGCGAAACCAAATAGCAGCACAGACTTCGTAAAAATCGTACCATTTGTGTCAATCCCTGCCCTTCGTATTACTCCCTCCAACGTATCACTTGTGGTTCAAGTGTTTAATTGTGCACAAGTAGTGCATGCAGACTTGGACAGGGTGTCTACTCATCTGTAAAAACAAAATTCCCTGATTTTTCCAGGTGTTTTACATTAATTTCCAGGCAAAAACAAACGAGCCATATATAGATTTTAGCAGCAAAATGATCAATTCAAAAAAGTAAATATTGCGAAAAATATTATCTTAAAGAATATTTTGGTGGCTTCACAAAACAATGTTATAAACTATCTAATAAATTCCTCCAGAAATTGCTCCAGCTCAAAATTCCTTCAGGAATCACATAGGAAATTTCTCCAGGAATTCCATTGAAAGTTTCTCCATAGATTCCATCGGAAAATCCTCCGGATTTTAAGAATTGCTTCAGAACTTCCTCCAGGATTTAATATAAAAATTTCTTTGCTAAAACTTTAGAAAACATCTTAAGGAATTGCAGGGGCGTCTCGTGGACTTTTGCTACACCTGTTCTACCATGCTGATAAAAAATATTCATCAAGCTGAGTGGTTTCGAATGAAAGTTGTGCATTTAATCTAATATTACAACCTTTTCTTGTACAACTTAACCAAATATTAGAAAAAAAAAAACAATTTAAATAGAAAGGATTTACAAAACAATAAATAGCTTATTTATCTCTTTTGTTACAAAAATGTTTTAAATTTAGATGCACTTAAAATTTTAAACTCTCGCAAATCGTCTTAAATCTAACTTGGTAACAGTTGGCAATAACTGGATATTGCTCAGAATAGAGATCTTTCAAATCGGCTCATTCCACAATTCGGGGTACACGGGTCCCATCGCCGCTAATATTTAAACTCTCACATATTTTGTTGCTATAAAAGAAATGTTATTAACCATTATTAGTATAATAATTATAGTATATAATTAGTATACAATTATTGTTTGATGCGACCCCAGATTGTGACGACCAATTAGTCACATTTAGAAGCTGAAATGTGTTCCAGTTATTTAATTCTTCAAATTTAGTGAAAACTATACCTTTTTCTCTATGTTGATTGATTTTAAGTATTCTTAAAAAACCTTTATTTAATGTCTCTTTTGAAAACGCAAACATTAATTTAATATTGTTCTTGATGCATTGCATATTCATCAGGAGAAAAAAAGAAAAACAAACTTTTTCTAATAATCGAAGTATGAACGAAAGCGTACGGCGGTGCGCCTTTCGGCAAAGCACAGCCCGACACTACGATCGAGTCTAACCGAAGGTGCGTCGCGTCGTTGATTGTTCTCGCAGCGCGTCGAACGGGTTCGACTCGCATAGCAGAACTTGCATGTAAACGTGCTTGCTTCGCATGCGAAAGAGTATGATGTGAGGAAACGGAGAAAGCTGGCAACGCTCACGCTGGTTCTCTGCGCGCGGAGAACGAGTGAGCATACCAAGGAGGAAATTATTTCAAATCATTTGTCATGGCGCAAAACATAAAATTTGTCTTTTGGCAGCGCTGCTGTTGGTTCTTCATTATGGATCGTACGACTGGCAAAAGCTTTCTTTGGGATGGTGTGTGGTGTGTCGGGGAAACACACATTTAGCTGCATATTGACTGTACGCCAAGCATGTGGCGTTAACTTGATCTGCCTACGAAATATTTTGTTTCTTTAGATGTTTAGATGTTAAAATCATTGGAAATATTACGTGAAACTTTGTTTAAAAAATTTACTGAGTAAATTATTTGCCCTAATAATTAATTACCAAGAGTCAAGACATTAATTTCCTACTTCTGACCTAAAAATGGTTACCTGTTCCATGAACAGGTAGAACGTATGGACGAGTCGCCTCTGAGGAATCGTTTCGAAAATTCCTTTAGAGATGCATTTGGTGATTCCTTTACGATTTTTTTTCCTTTAGGTTGGTGTTTATTAGAAGATGTCTTGTAAAAATCCCTCGGAAATACCTTTATAAAATACTTTGCTGATTTCTTCAGATATTCTCCTGATTTTTTTTAGGAATTTCTTTGGAAACTTGGTTAGGAATTCTATCGGAAATCTCTTTGAATTTTATTTCAGGTGTTTTTTTAAGAAACTTAAGACAATTTCTTAATGTTCCAGAAATATGTTTAGGAATTTCTTCAGAACTTCTTACGAAAACTCCTTCAGGAAATGTGTTGATGCAAAAATATGAGATTGCTGGGTACATGACGTTAGGCATAATACCTTCTTTATGTCGTGGGCTGTTTTTGGGACATTTTATGCTCAACATCCTTTATGCCTAACGTACGCTTGCTTAACGTCCTTATAATGATCGCGTGACCATCATCTAGTTTGTGACCAACATCTAATTTGTTCTAGTTTGTGACCTAGCAGCCAAGGTACCGGTACTATAAGTGTCAAACGGCCAAATTATAGCCTATTCAGATTACGCCATTTATGATCATAAATATCATGATAAACAACAACCTGATGCTATCCACCACATACATTCAATTTTCTTTCTCCACTATAACACGATATTTATTACGATAAATAATCTAATCGTAATCTGAATAGGCTATAAAGCTTATTGAAGCATATTTTGGCAGAATAATTTCAATGGTTACAGCGCCACTAACGTTCTATTACTGGTAAACTGTAAAAACCTTCGGAAAATGTTCCGGATTTTTTTTTTTGAAATTCCTTGGGATTTTTTAGGAACTTATTCAGAAGTATCCTCAGGAAAACTTTAGAAAACACCTGGAGGAGTTTTTCCGGATATTTTGCTTTTAAGAATTGTTTGGAAATACTTCAAGAATACCTTTAGAAACTCCTTTGAAAAATCCATTCGGGAATCCTTTTTTTTTTTTCAAGAATTCCTTTAGCGAAAATCCTTCACAAATCACCCAACACTTTTTTTTGAAAATCCCTTCAGGTTCCCTTTCGGGAATTTCTTAAAGAAACCATACAAAAAATAGTCCGGAAATTCGTTTTGAAATTCCTCCGAGAATTCTTTTCGATTTTCATCTTGGAAATTCATCCAGAAATAATTTAGAAAATTGCTAATCATTCTTATGGACACTCTTTTAGTGATTTCTTTGAATAATTCCTTGGAAAACTGAAATTTCTTCGGAAGTTCCTCCAGGAATTGCTTTGATAAATCCTAACTAATTTAGTATTTTTTTAAATATTCCTAAACAATTTCCGAGGGAATACTCAAAAGAATTTACAAAGCAATCCCTAATTGATTTCCCGATAAATTCCTAGATTTCACCAAGAATAGCTTTGGAAATTCTCCAGGAATTCTTTAGAAGATGGCAAAAGGTTTTTTGCGGAACAACGATCCTTAATGGATTAATGGTTCACTACAATTTTAGTAAATTTGATTGGTATATCTATTCAAACATTTTTAATGATTTTTTCATCTTTTGGAAGAATTTCACTCATGATCACCGCGGGCATTGAAATCTCCTTTCCAGTTTTTTTTCAGGTAGTAGACACCCTGTTGGAGAGTGACGGATTGTCCTAGGTTGACTGCTGTCGAGTGCCAGAGATAGCGTGCCGCAAGTGGCCTCCGCTTGGCCACACCGTCACTCACAGTGCGAGGTGCAAAATAGTAGCACATTGTGCTTATGACTCAATAATTCACCCTGAAATATTCGTTGACTAGCTGACCATTGTCGAATATTGTCTCGCCCAAATTTGTGTTTCCAGATAATTGTATTTCATTTGTATAGAATCCCGTCTTCCATAGAGAACGTCATAAATTACCACAAAAACACTTATGGTTCCATTTGCTTGATTAGTTCGCGAATCATGAAGAAATTTTTGTTTCAATTGCAAGGGAGCCCCCTCTTACAGAGGAGGGAGGTGTCACGACGATCGGTTCAGTAGTTTGTTTTCTCCAGTTTCATTATCCTTTTACATTATAGAGTATCTTCCCTCGTATTCATAATGTGAAAATCATGCTTACTGATGCTACAATCGTTGACTTGCCCCACTTTCCCCTATTTTTCTGAAAAAGCGTTTTTATGTTGTTAGTCTTCTGCAACTCCAAAAGCTAAAATTTCAAAGTTTTTTCTTGACTAGAAATTGATATTGTCTCCTCCTGTTATGCAACGTTCCAGAACTTTAAATTTAGCAACATTAAATTACTATTAGTAAATAGAATAAGAAATGAATTTTAGTCAAGCAATTAAAACTTTACTTCCCCGAATGCAGCACAGTAGCAACAGACCACCACCGTTTTGCACCACAATCTTATCAACCTTGCAAAAGCAGACGTCGAATACGCCCACCGTTATGTGATAGACAGAATAGGAATATGCAGACAGTTTCAAAAATAACTTACTTTTCGCTGCGGCTAGCAGGTCCTTCACCTCCTTGATGATTCGTTTTATTTGTTGACTTGTTTTCTCCAGCTCCTTCTCATGCTGATTGAGATTTTCCCGGAATTCCGGACTGTCCAGCAGACAGTCCGTGAACTCCAACGGCTGTAACTTCCCTATCACCATATTGTGGCCTCGACGTTCCGTTCCGTAATTCACACACTTACACTTTTTCTTCTTCTTTTTTTTCTTTTTACACGATTGATGGTTACTCTCCTTTGCTCAACAACTATTTACACACATGCAACTCGGCACTTCCAGCTCATATGGAGGCCCACGAATGATGTGAATGAGGTGATGGTCTAAGCAAATGTTGCTTATCTTATCTGTGATTTTTCCTGAATTTATTTACGCCATCGCTTCGTCGCTTCGCTTCCATTTCCCGACACACATATGGCCCCAATATCACCAACTGGTGGTTGTTCTTCAATCAATATGCATTCTCTCACTCACATTACGGACCATCCCGGTGGCCGCAGATACAGTCACAAAAGGCTGATTGGATTTTTTTTGTCGATTTTCAACAGTTTTTGCTGACTAAGCTGCAGAAATAGATACACAATACAGATTACAGAAAAATGTTCAACTAAAACAATTAAACTTCCTAAACGCGATTCTGATATTATTATTACATGACACAATATCGGTCCTAATGAATTTAACTTCGTAATAATCATGTTAAAGTAAATTTGAATATAAAAATAATAACTTGTTTCTATTGTGTATTGGCAAATAACATAAGCGCCTTCAAAGCAAATCATACCATAAATAGTAGAGTACTCATGGATACTAAGCAATGAGACGGCAATGTCCTAGTTGCAGGAGAATGAAAAGCAAAAAATAGTATGCTTGATCATTGGATGCTTTGATATGCAAAATACTAATGAGCAGAGGAGTTTTAATCAACTTGATTTTCCAGTTGCTTTGTAAATGAGTTAATCCTGCGTTGAGTTTGATTCTCTTGGCAGTCAAAAATTGTTTCAGTTGGAAACGATTTTCAAATTTCGAGGTATAGTGCAATCAGGGTAAACATTTAAATTTTCCATAAATAAGGAGCTAATTCATTAACCCTTTCTTTCCCACTTTCTTCCAAAGATTTCAATAGAAAGGAAGCACCTTTAAAAATTATGACAGAACAAAAGTCATTCGGCATAGGTTAAATTAGTGCAAAACCAAACAAAAGTTTTAAATTGTAAATCACTAATTACTTCATTGTTTACAATAGATTAACAATATTTTCACATAATTGTTTATTTAATCAGTCTAATGATACCGTAAAAATGTGCCAAATATTGCGTTTTGTTGTTGAAACAATTCGATAAAAGGCGCAAAATTAATAGAGCTCTACAACAGTTACCATGGAAAAAATGGTTAAATGGCATGCATTGGAAGTTCCTTCAATTGTCCAATTACTAAAAACTTCTTCGAAACAATGCTATCAATTGCGGAACCACAAAGAAAAAGAAGAGTATTAGATTACTTTCAACTATCTGTGGTATTGAATTGAATTAATTTTCACATTGATTTGACATCGAGATATTCCTTCATAAATAAAAATAGTCTCCTTATTTCTACTAAATAAATTTTGTTAATTAACTACGTTTCCTAAACCTTGCAAAACTCACAAATTTGATATTTTGAAATAAATATTTTATCCCACGGATTAAGCAAGTACAATATTTTTTATTATTGCTCTGTTCAAACTGGAACTTGGCCTGTTTAAAACTTTGTATTCTATCAGTATTTTCTCAGTTTTTAATTCAAAACTTTTCTATGACCGCCATTGCATTAGTATGCAATATGTAATTATGTGGAAAAGAACAATGGATACACTACGCCCTGGGAGCCAATAATGTTTTTTTACATTCAGAAACATCCTGGGCCGAACTGAGAATCGAACTCGCCATCTCCAGATTGGCAGTCCTACGCCTTTACTACCAAAGCTAACTGGAGACGTTTCTCATAGCTACAGAAGAGCAAATGGGTTCCTACTGAGAGACGAATACCCTCTTTTGGGTAAAGTCTCGTTAAACTGAAAAAATGGGTTCCTAGTAAACGCGCATGTAAGGTAGCTCAGTTATAAATAAAGAAGAACTATTTATGTTCGTTTCATTATATTCACATTGGAATAAAATCTTAAAATAAAAAATGGAACAGTGCGGTAAATCGTAAATCAATTCTTCGTAAAATCGAGTAATCATGAAAAAGCTGAAAATATCCTAAAACATCTTTAGCAATTTACAACAACTTACGTTCTGTTCAATCTGCTATTTATCGAACGATGATTGTAAGGTAATTTGTAATTTATATGTCATGAAGGTGGGGCCCTCCTTAGCCCTCCTTAGCCGTGCGGTAAGACGCGCGGCTACAAAGCAAGACCATGCTGAGGGTGGCTGGGTTCGATTCCCGGTGCCGGTCCAGGCAATTTTCGGATTGGAAATTGTCTCGACTTCAGTATCATCGTGCTAGCCTCGTGATATACGAATGCAAAAATGGTAACCTGGCTTAGAAACCTCGCAGTTAATAACTGTGGAAGTGCTTAATGAATACTAAGCTGCGAGGCGTGGGGGGATGTAATGCCAATAAGAAGAACAAGATGTCATGAAGGTAGATGGTAGATGAATCTTTTGATATAAATAAGTATTCTAAGAGGTCTATGAATTTCTAGTTAGTCTTGCGAGCTAAGGCGTGACGGAGATGACGAAGTCAGTTCTCGGTTCGGTCTAGGATGTTTTCGGGTGCACTTAGCAAACTCGACTACACTTAGCGAACTGGACTATCGAAATTCATAACTGCCGCCTTATGAATCTTCGACTGATTATTCCACCAACAGTGCATCTTATTCCTTCCGTATGTCTTCCTCTCGTCGTTGTCTCCCAAAAAAAGTTTGTTTGTCCCGTTACAGATGTAAACTTTGTGAACATCAGCATCGTAATTACTTAAGCACCCTAAAATCCTTTCCTTTCCTACTGTATTATTGTATTCCCTAACCTCGACTAAACCGCGAGTCTTTCGGTTCCCCAAAACTAACACTATGTATAAGTATCAAGAAATGTATTGTTAAACTTGATTTCGGCTCTGTAACGCTTCACGGCAAATGAGCCTTTCAAATAAACGATAGATTAAAAAAAAAGTGCTTCTTATACGCAGTTACCTTCCCGAGTATTCAAGCGTCGATGGGCGTGTGGTATACTTAGCGGCCTCCCTACCCCGACGTCCACGGTTCGAACCCAGTCTGCCGCGCTTTACTTTTTTTTTAATGAAAATCATCATTCATAAGGCAACATATTGAAATTCATACCGATTCCTTGTGGCAAATTTTCATAAGGCGTTTGATTGAAAATCATACGTCCATTTTCCTCAGTGTGGAAAACATTTTCGACTCCCTCGGCATAGTGTACTGGCCACACAAGTATTGCATACTCATGCAATGGCGATCATAGAAAAGCTTTCTATCTACAAGTTGATAAGCAGACAAAGTTCCAGTTGGAATGTAGAGCCATATAAAAAATAAGTATTCTAGCAATTAATGTGTATAATGCAAAGTTTAACTTTTGGAGTATGTATATTTTTTTTAAATGTTTAATCATGAGTAACATAATGCAAAAGTTCATATGTACATCAAATTAACTGAGGATGATGTATAGAACGTTTCATATCAAGACACTGTGTACTAAATGTCTTCAAACCGATGAAATGTAAACTAAACTGATTCTCGTGAGATTGCTAAATATGCATCACATGATAAATTACTTGATTTGAATAACCAAAAAACCACAGATTTAGATGTAGCTAGCAATTCAAACCTGATGCATACAAATGGCCATTATCATTATCAGTGGACTTGTCTTGAAAGAAACGCGATCAAGATCACGCTTGCCTACTACATTGTTGATTTATTGGGTAACGTGAGGGTAGATTATAAAAAAACAGGGATGCTCATCAGTTATTCATACTTTATATAAGTAATGCACGATTTGTGATCTTATATTGAGAGTGCCATCATGGCGATGAAAAGACAAATTTTCTACTGGAATTGTTGCATTAATTTTTATTTTAGGTACTGTCGAACATCAAATTCAATAGAATTGTTCTTAATTTCTAAAAACACAGAACATTTTTGGCGAGTTTGTTCAAATTTTGGAATCTGCTAGCCCCATTTTCTGTTATCGAATGTCATTCAACTCACATTTGCACACCAATTACGTGATCATCTCTATCGTAAAAACAAAAGTAAGATAATTATTGGCGCTTTGATGTTGCATGAAGAAGAAGAAGCAGAAAGATGATAATCGAAAAAATCTCCACGGTAAACCATACGGAGAAGTTTTCAAAACTATTCTCAAAAATTCTAAAAGCAATTTAATTAAAAAAAATAAGCAGTACGGGGTTGGACTTTCCTTCTACTGTATAATAAACACACAATTTCTATTCGAAATTTTATTTTCTAATATTACACTTAAAACACAGTATAAGAAAAGTCCAACCCCGTACTGCTTATCGTTTTTAATTAAATTGCTTTTAGAATTTTTGAGAAGAGTTTTACAAACTTCTTCGTATGGTTTCCCGTGGAGAATTTTTCGATTATCATCTTTCTGCTTCTTCTTCTTCATGCAACATCAAAGCGCCAATCTCCAACATCGGAATGTGAAGATCACAGCAGCCCAGAATCGACTTATAGTTTTTCGGTCATTTTACCACAAAAACGTCATCACCAAAAAACATCATCGAAGCACCTTCAGCAGCACACTACCAACAAACATCTCTCACCAGAAGAAAAAGAAACTCAACAGGCAGCGACAGCCTCCTGTGATTGAGATCCAGCACACTTCGTTGGAATTTTTCTGCCACTTTTGTTATGATTCACGCAAGCAAATCACCAGCACCGATTCATCATTTTTGGGTCCCTTTTCAACGGTCATTCACGACCCCACAAGGGGTTTCAGATACACTATCTTCCGGCACCGAAGTTCACCAGCAAACAGGACACGATTTGGTTCTGACCAACAACTGCCAAATAGGCAAAATTAGCAAAAACATTATCGTAGTTGCACTGAACGACCGAACAATATTTTTTTCTTATCGTCTTCCTCTTCTTCCCCACGACTGTTAGTGGCCAGCCGAACGAACGGTTGAGAAAGAATGCGAATAACAACAGTAGGCTGGAAAACAACACCAACACCACCAAATGCTTGCACAAGCGGCCAGGCGCGGAGCTAAACGTAAAACACTCGCGTATCCATTCACGAACGGAACCGAACTGACTGGCTGGTTGCTGATGGGGCAGTGAAGGAATCGATGAAAGAAACATAAACGTCACATTACATTCCACCGCCTTCACGCAATAGACGAATCCAAGTAAAAATAAGAAGAAGACACACGACGGTGTTAACTTTGACAGATCCTACAGCGCAGCATAGGGAGATCATTTTAAAATGCTTGTAATAAATTCTAGACAAATTATAATTGAAATCTGATTGTTGTACGGTACGAAAAAAGTTCGGAATTACATATCTGGAAGCTATCTCATTTTTTTAATATTTTGCAAAAATATATCAATCATACAGTTCGGAACTTTTTCCGTATCATACATCAATCAGATTTTAATTACAATTTGTCTAGAATTTATTATAAGCATTTTAAAATGATCTCCCTATGCTGCGCTGTAGGATCTGTCAAAGTTAACACCGTCGTGTGTCTTCTTCTTATTTTTACTTGGATTCGTCTATCGGCGGGCGCACCAACACAACTGCCTTTTGAAGCATAAAACCGATTTAATCGGTTCTTATGTTCGGCTGGAAAAAAATGAGGTGCATTGAACGCACTCTCGTGAGTACACGGAACATAAAAATACCAGTCGAAGAAAGAACGTTTCATGCAAAAGATGGCGTTGATTCAGTGGTACCTGTAGTAAAAACGAATCACAACGAATATTCATCTCTATAAAACCACTAATCAGGGTTAACTAAGTACAAGAATAAATCTTTTAAACATAAACTTCATTTCTTATCACAACTTTTCTCTAAAACACCTCTATTGTTAAAAAATTCACTTCTTATCCTAATTGACCTTTCCCGTCAAAATTGTATATTTGCCTAATCGATTCTTTATTTTATTTAAGGTCAACTTTCCCAAAAAAAAACATTTTTTTGACGCCCCAAAGTATTTTTAAAAATTTAAAGAAAAAATCGAACAAATGTTTTTTTCAAGATTGGCCAAATAATGGGTAATTTTTTCAGGCCGGTTCACGCGTGCAGCACTTTTTCGGTTTTTGCTCTCGATTTTTAAAAAAGTTAGAGCCTTGAAGAAATACGGGAAAGTTGATCTTAAATAACCCAAAGAATCGACTAAGACAATAAAACGAAATACAATTTTCGACGGGAAAGGTCAATTGACGGGGCCGGCATCGTTATTGCACGTTATGCACGTTGGTCTTGAGTATAGATAGTAGAATATATAGATGACAGAGGATTTATCTTCGCTCATCTATATATTCCATTATCTATAGTCTTGAGTTAAAGAAACTCCGAATCATGTTACCTCATCCATTTTTAAAAATAAAATGTTTCATTAAAAACCAATACCAAAAACAATCTAA
The DNA here is from genome assembly GCF_024139115.2 of Armigeres subalbatus. Lineage (NCBI taxonomy): Eukaryota > Metazoa > Arthropoda > Insecta > Diptera > Culicidae > Armigeres > Armigeres subalbatus. Next base: position 210,697,409 of record NC_085141.1, on the reverse strand, counting down.
ATTCAATATTTCAATTCAAAGTCCACAGACAAATACGCAAATGCTTTCTTACTAAACAAATTAATCCAGCCTTTTTTAACACTCTGAAAATGTCAACTATTTCAGGTTTATGATCCTCCAGCTGTTATTTATTTATAATCAGACTAAAGCCGGAGTGGCCTGTGCTGCACATAAAAGTCTTCTCCATTCAGCTCGGTCCATGGCTGCACTTCACCAACCACGCAGTCTGCGGAGGATCCGCAAATCGTCCTCAACCTGATCGATCCACCTTGCCCGCTGTGCCACCGGCTCACCGCGCCCGGCCCACCGCAGTCTTCCGATTTTCGCGGTGTGAACGATGGATGGTTCTCCCAACAACTGATGCAACTCGTGATTCATTCGCCTCCTCCACGTACCGTCCGCCATCTGCACTCCACCATAGATGGTACGCAACACTTTCCTTTCAAAAACTCCCAGTGCGCGTTGGTCCTCCACGAGCATCATCCAGGTTTCGAGTCCGTAGAGAACTACCGGTCTTATAAGCGTTTTGTAGATAGTCAGTTTGGTACGGCGGCGAACTCTATTCGATCGGAGCGTCTTGCGGAGTCCAAAGTACGTGCGATTTCCAGCCACTATGCGCCTCCGAAATTCTCTGCTGGTATCGTTATCGGCGGTCACCAGTGAGCCCAAGTACACGAATTCTTCTACCACCTCGATTTCGTCACCACCGATAGAAATTCGTGGTGGGTGGTTTACATTGACCTCTCTTGAGCCTCTTCCTATCATGTACTTCGACTTCGACGTGTTGATGACTAGTCCAATCCGTTTAGCTTCGCTTTTCAGTCTGATGTAGGCTTCCTCCATCCTCTCAAAGTTACGTGCCATGATATAAATGTCGTCGGCGAAACCAAATAACTGGACGGACTTCGTGAAAATTATACCACTCGTGTCAATCCTTGCCCTTCGTATTACTCCCTCCAAAGCGATGTTGAATAGCAGACACGAAAGACCATCACCTTGCCGTAACCCTCTACGCGTTTCGAAGGGACTCGAGAATGCCCCTGAAACTCGAACTACGCACATTACCCGATCCATCGTCGGCTTGAACAACCGTATCAGTTTATCCGGAAATCCGTTTTCGTGCATTAGCTGCCATAGCTGGTCCCGATCGATTGTATCATATGCGGCTTTGAAGTCGATAAATGAAGATGATGTGTGGGCACGTTGTATTCGCGGCATTTCTGCAATACCTGACTGTAGTGATTATAGTTTACATTCAGAACAATATTAATTTTATTAGTTTATTAATGAAAGTGATTATTGAATAAATTAATTTATTTGATAAATTATTTTCCTAATCACCCTATAAAGCTCTTCATCCAAACACATTTCCGTGCTTTCATTTTGCGGAGATCTGTAGGATTGTGTACGTGTGAGTAATTTCCGTTGTCACACTGTAGCTTCAATGGTGGATTGCGTGAATGATACTTGTATATTTGTATGGGTGCGGTTTTGGACAGCATATGCGTCGTTGGCTGACGAATGAGAAAAAATTGGTCTTCAGTTGATTGACGAGTTTTGAGGTGTGCGCTACGCGTTGTCTAAGGATGATCGTTTCATCCGATTACGTTTCGGCTGAGAAAAAAAAAAAAGCCTTCAGATACGACACTGACGTACACTACCCGCCAAAAGTATGGAAGCGCAAAAATAAGTATTGCAACACCTACTTTGAATATTGCAACACCCCCAAAAAAGTTTAGCATCACTTCAGAACTCCCATATTCCCATTGGATCTTTTCCATTTAGAATAATGGGACCTTCAACAAAATTGTTCACGACGATAAGTGCATTAGGCCGGACGTCAATTTAGCTCCCTGGGTGCCTTGGCCACCGGGTGGACATCCGGATGCTCCGGATTCTGGAACACGTGTGATGTCACAATTTAATAAATGCATTCATTCCAGCGAGATGCGGTTTTCATCATCTTTCGTAATCGCAATATGACAGGAAAATCAATGCTGACTGACGTTTGCTTGACCAGTTAGTGGTAGCCTCCCACTGATTCTCCGGGAGTTCCGGAACATCCGGTAAAGTGGTCAATTATTAATATTCGTCCCAGAAAGCTGCGATTTTTTCTAAACGGTTTGTGGAGGCATTGTGAGAGAAAAATCAATGAAAGCATTACTAATTGACCCCAGGTGGTCTCCCAGTATTCCTCCGGGAGATCCAGAATATCCGGTAAAGTGGTCAATTATTTAAATTCGTCCCAAAACGCTGCGATTTTTTCTAAACGGTTTGTGAAAGCATTGTCAGGGAAAAATCAATGAAGGCATAACTAATTGATCACAGGTGGTCTCCCAGTATTCCTCCGGAAGATCCGGAACATCCGGCAAAGTGGTCAATTATTAATATTCGTCCCAGAAAGCTGCGATTTTTTCTAAACGGTTTGGGGAAGCGTTGTGAGAGAAAAATCAATGCAAGCATCACTAATTGACCCCAGGTGGTCTCCCAGTATTCCTTCGGAAGATCCGGAACATCCGGAACATCCGGTAAAGTGGCCAATTATTTAAATTCGTCCCAGAAAGCTGCGATTTTTTCTAAACGGTTTGTGGAAGCATTGTCAGAGAAAAATCAATCCAAGCATCACCAATTGACCCCAGGTGGTCTCCCAGTATTCCTTCGGAAGATCCGGAACATCCGGTAAAGTGGCCAATTATTTAAATTCGTCCCAGAAAGCTGCGATTTTTTCTAAACGGTTTGTGGAAGCATTGTCAGAGAAAAATCAGAGCAAGCATCACTAATTGACCTTAAGTGGTCTCCCAGTGTTCTTCCGAAAGATCCGGAACATCCGGTAAAGTGGTCAATTTTTAAATTACGTCCCAGCAAGCTGCGAGTTTTTCTAAAACGTCTGTGGTAGCATTGTGAGAGCAAAATCAATGCAAGCACCACTCATTGACCAGTGGATAATCCAGTGAAGTGGTCATATTTAATGGTTTTATAATGCATCCCAGAAAACTGCGATTTTTCCTATACCGTTTGTACAGGCAAACCTCAATGAGTCGATAATGAAGACTCGTTTAAATATCGAGACGTGGAATAGAGAATCATTGAAAATCTGTTTGAAGGGACCATCACAGTAACTCCAGAATATTTTTTCAATATGGCATATTTTGCCTCCATGAGTCGATATCGAGTCATAGAACATCAACTCATAGAGGTTTGACTGTAATAGTAATGCCAGAGTTAAATCAATGCGAGCATCTCCCATTGACGCCTGGTGGCCACCTAGTAATCCTCCGGGAGCTTTAGAATATCCGGAGAAGTGGTAAATTTCTGTAATTCAACTCAGAAAGCTGCAACATTCTGAAAATCGCTTGTTGTAAAAATGTCAGAGCTAATTCAATATAACAACCAGTCGTTCTCCTCGGATGGTCCTCTAGAAATTCTGGAACATTCGGTGAAGTGGTCCATTTTTTTAAATTCGTCTTAGTAATCCGCCGATGGCTATTGTAGGCAGTAGGATTATGGATTTCGAACTTTTTTCCAAAAGAGCATTAACAGTAAAGTCAAGTTCAGTTTTCCAGTTTCGTCTAACTCCTGTCAGAAATACATATTTTCCACCATGTTCATATGACATTTTTCCACTTCTAATGATGCAGAATATAATCTCATTTCCGATATAGTTTATAAATCGGAATCACCCAAAATTATTTCAAACAATTTTGTAAAAAATTCTTCAGATTCAAATCAGGAATATCTTCGAGAATTTCTTAAGAACGTTGTTAAAAAATCCTTCAGGAATTTCGTTATGAATTCTTTTAGGAACTCCTTCAGATATTCGCATAAAAATTCTATCGTAAAATCTTTCTGGAAGGGGAATTTCCCGGAGCTATTCCTGGATTTTTCTTGAGAATACCTTGAGAAATTTTTGGGGGAATTTCGAAACGAATCTATAAAGGGATATCTGGAACAATTCTCCACGTAATTTCCGCAGAAATTCCTGGTCATTTTTTGGCAGAATTCCTTGTGGAATACAAGCCCCTTCTTGTGGAAGAAAAAGTGGGAGCATTTCTGGGAGTATTTTCAGGTTAACTTCTATAAAATATTGCAAGAGTATTTCCTGAAAATAAATCGTGAACGGTTTTCTGGGTGATTTCTTGGGAATTCCTGAAAGAACTTCTAAAAAATTTCCAAACGGTTTTCTGGCGGAATGCGGAATGCGAAATTTCAGGAAAAAATATCGGAGATCGGAGATAGGTGGGCTTAAAAGAATTCCATGTGTATTTAGAAACGAATTCAGAGGAAATTTCTGTATAGTTCTCAAAGTAATTTATGTAGAGATTTTGAGGGATTTCTGGAGTAGGTCCTAGTGGAATTTTCGGACTCCAGTGGAATTTCCGGAGGAATTTCTGCAAAAATTTCAAGGGGATATCTTGGAAGAACGGACGGAAAAACATTTGGAGGAATTCCTGGAGAAACTTCCGGTACACTTCCTGAAAAACTCCCGGAGGTATTCCTGGAGGAAATTCTTGAGTAGTTCATGGAGGAACTTCTTAAGGAATTTTCCGGAGGAATTCGGAGGGACTTCTGGAGGAATTCCTAGAGGAACTTCTTGAGGAATTCCTAGAGGAACTTCTTGAGGAATTCCTAGAGGAACTTCTTGAGGATTTCCTGGAGAAACTTTCGGAAGCAGTCCTGGAAGGTGAAGGATATTCCGGAAAAATTCCTGGAAAGAATTTCTGGAGGAACTTTCGAATGAATTTCTGGAGGAGCTTCCTGAGGAATTTCTGGAAGAACTTCCGGAGGAATTCCTGGAGGAACTTCCGAAGGAATTCCTGGAGGTCTTCCGAAGGAATTCCTGGGGGAACTTCCGAAGGAATTCCTGGAGGAACTTCCGAAGGAATTCCTGGAGGAACTTCCGAAGGAATTGGAGGAACTTCCAAAGGAATTCCTGGAGGAACTTCCGAAGGAAATCCTGGAGGAACTTCCGAAGGAATTCCTGGAGGAACTTCCGAAGGAATTCCTGGAGGAACTTCCGAAGGAGTTCCTGGAGGAACTTCCGAAGGAATTCCTGGAGGAACTTCCGAAGGAATTCCTGGAGGAACTTCCGAAGGAATTCCTGGAGGAACTTCCGAAGGAATTCCTGGAGGAACTTCCGAAGGAATTCCAGGAGGAACTTCCGAAGGAATTCCAGGAGGAACTTCCGAAGGAATTCCAGGAGGAACTTCCGAATGAATTCCTGGAATTCCTGGGAGGTCTTCCGAAGGAATTCCTGGAAGGTCTTCCGAAGGAATTCCTGGAAAGTCTTCCGCAAGAATTCCTAGAAGGACTTCCGGAGGAATTCCTACAATTTTACCACAATCGGCTTAGAAAAAGTCGCAGCTTTTTAGGACGAGATTCAAGAATTGGCCACTTCACCGGATGTCCCGGATCTTCCGGAGGAACAATACGAGGCCACTTGGGATCAATTAGTGATGCTTGCATTGATTTTTCTCTGGCAATGCTCCCTCAAACCGTTTAGAAAAAGTCGCAGCTTCCTGGAGCGAATTTTAAAAATTGACCACTTCATCGGATGTTCCGGAATTTGCGGAGGACCACTGGGAGGCCATCTAAGGTCAATGAGTGATGCTTGCATTGATTTTGCTCTGATAATTCAGCAACAATCGGCTTTGAAAAGTCGCAGCTTTCTGTGAAGAATTTCAAAATTTAACCACTTTACCGGATGTTCCGAAACTCCCGGAGGACCACTGGGAGGACGCCAAGGGTCAAGCAAGCGTCAATCAGCATTGATTTTTCTGTCATATTGCGATTACGAAAGATGATGAACATTTGGCATGTCGCTAGAATGAATAGATGTATTAAGCGGTGACTTCACACGTGGTTCAGAATCCGGATAATCCGCGGTCTACCTGGTGGCCAGGGCACTCCAAAGAGCTAAATTGTCCTCTTTCGCAATGCACTTATCGCCGTGATAAATTTTGTAGAAGGTTCCACCATTCTAAATGTAATGGATCCGACGATAAATCTTCACGAATATGTTAGTTCCGGAGTGATGCTAAACTTTTCGGAGTGTTGCAATATTCAAAGCAGGTGTTGCAATACTTATTTTTGCGCTTCCATACTTTTGGCGGGTAGTGTATGGCGAACACCTGGTCTGTGGTAGAGCGTTCACCCATAAATCCCGCCTGGTACTGCCCCACGAACTCTCTTGCAATTGGTGTTAGTCGGTGGCATAAAATTTGGGAGAGTACCTTGTAGGCGGCGTTCAGCAATGTGATTGTTCGGTAGTTGCTACAATCCAGCTTATCGCCCTTTTTGTAGATGGGACACACGACACCTTCCATCCACTCCTGGGGCAGAACCTCATCCTCCCAAACCTTGGTAATCACCCAGTGCAGCGCTCTAGCCAGTGCCTCGCCAGCGTGTTTAAACAGCTCTCCTGGTAGTTGCTCAACTCCAGGGGCTTTGTTGTTTTTCAGCCGGCCGATCTCCTCCTGGATTTCCTGGAGACTCGGAGCCGGAAGTCGCATGTCCTGCGCGCGTGCTCCTATGTTCACCGTTGTCTGCCATATCGCCATTCTGGTGCTCTTCGTAGTGCTGCCGCCACCTTTGGATCACCTCACGCTCGTTTGTAAGAAGGTTCCTGTTTATGTCCCTACACATATCGGGCTGTGGCATGTGGCCCTTACGTGAACGGTTTAACTTCTCATAGAACTTTCGTGCGTTATTAGCGCGGTACAGTTCCTCCGTCTCTTCACGGTCTCGATTCTCCCGCTGGCGCTTTTTCCTCCGGAAAATCGAGTTTTGTCTGTTCCGCGCCCGTTTGTATCGTGCCTCGTTCGCCCTCGTGCGGTGTTGCAGTAATCTCGCCCATGCTGCATTCTTCTCCTCATCTAACTGCTCACATTCGCCGTCATACCAGTGCCTAGTGTAGCGGTTTCGGTGCTTCCAATGGCGGATCGAATATCTCTCCAGCCATCTTCAAGAGATGCTGCGCCTACCTGCTCTTCCGTTGGGAGTGCCACTTCCAGCTGCTGCGCGTTGTCTTGGGCTAGTCTACCATCTTGTAGCCGCCCAATCCAATGTTCAGCCGCGGCGGACGACTCCGACGCGTGTTGATCATCGTCGAGAGTTTTGAGCGCAGACATACTGCAACGAGATAGTGGTCGGATTCAATATTCGCACTGCGGTAATTGCGTTCGTGATCTTCGGAGACGAGCCAGCCTCGGGCTGAAAGTCTCCTTAATAAAGACAAAAAAAAAACGTTCGTGATGTCGGAGAAAAATTTACCGTCGATTAGAACGTGGTCGATTTGGTTTTCCGTTACTTGATTAGGTGATTTCCATGTGGCCTTGTGGGTTCTCTTGCGGGGGGAGAAAGTGCTTCGGACTACCATTCCGCGGGAGGCTGCAAAGTTTATGCATCGTTGGCCGTGGCCGTTACGATATGCAGACTATCCGGTCCGATGACCGGTCTATACATTTCCTCCCTTCCTACCTGAGCGTTCATGTCACCGATGACGATTTTGACATCCCACAGTGGGCATCCATCGTATATCTGTTCCAGCTGCGCATAGAACGCTTCTTTCTCGTCGTCGGATCTCCCTTCGTGTGGGCAATGCACGTTGATGATGCTAGGGGAGACTGGGTAGACTTGATCCCCTTTTCTGATTTCGGATGTATCACATCCAAACATAAATAAACATACGCGATTTCCACACAGACCGTCTAAGGAATATAGTATTTAACTTTACTGATGTATGACAGTCCTTAAATTATTGTTGTTATTGATACACAATCGATTTTTTAGAGTGCTGTCAAAAATCTACTTTTGAAATATTCGGGAGAAATTGATCCCTCTCCAAGAACTTGCTTTGATAAAATTAGAAAGGTGCCCTCAGATTTTTTAAATATTTTTCCTTCAAAATACGCGCAATTTTCGAATTGCTGTACGCATAAATGAACGATTTTTGTTATTGAATTCGACAGCGCATGCAATTTTAAAATTTATGATATCTACGCAATAAATATTTTTTCCTGCCAACCCTTCATCAAATCTGTCAAATCTACACAAAATTAGAAGCCTGAGAAAAGATTTACATATTTTTGAATTTTTTCGCAAAATTTTTGTATGGATGACTAATGGGGGATCAAATGTCCCCATATTGAGGCAATAACTTCAAATCCAAATATCCTAAAACTTTGATGGAATGTTGACATTTTCATCAGTACAAATTATTAAGCACATTTATGGCTTTGTGCTGTGAAAAACGAAAGCATTTGGTCATTGTTATGAAAAGTTATTCAGATTTTGCGTGGCCAATAAAAAAATCTTTAGGAAGGTCAAAACATACAAACCGCCCTGCAGAATAAATAAGGTTGTCAATACAAAAAAATAACTCACCACATAAAGGTCATTTGTCTAGAGGATCTATACTAAAAAATATGCTAGAACAATACTACTTTAGTTCTCGATAAAACAGGGGGTGATCAAGTCTCCCCGGAGATCAAGTCTACCCACCTTCCCCTATAGTTGAAGAAACGGCCTTTTATCCTCAGCTTGCACATCCTTGCGTTGATTGGATGCCACCCAATCACGCGTTGGCGTATCTTTCCCAGCACTATGAAGCCGGTTCCCAGCTCGTTGGTGGTGCCACAGCATTGGTAGAAGGTAGCCGCTCGATGCCCGCTTTTCCACACTTTCTGTCCTGTCCAGCAGATTTCCTGCAGCGCTACAACATCGAAGTTGCGGGGGTGTAATTTATCGTAGATTATCCTGTCGCAACCTGCGAAGCCTAGCGACTTGCAGTTCCATGTTCCAAGCTTCCAATCGTGATCCTTTATTCGTCGCCTAGGTCGTTGCCAATTGTATCGAGTCGTATTATCTTCTATGTTGTTCGTAATAGTTGTTTTTAAAGTCGGCTTATTAGGCCTGCGCAAACCTTCTGTCTCGTCGGAGGGCCGTCGTGTGTGGGCTTGTGCGCTTTGAGCGACACACGGTCGCTTTGGCGGAGCCTACTTGCGGATTCATGCAGCTTTTTATAGAGGTTTAACAGGGCCCACTGTCAAACCCCATCACATCCTAGGCAGGCGCCACAACTCGCAGATGCCCTGGGGAGGGATCGTCAAGCCCTTGGACATAGTCCCTGCTGCCCCCAAATCCTCCAGCTGTATTCCTTCTTATTTTTTTGCGAATATTTCCAGCATTTTAATCCAAAACCAACAGAATTCGATCCGGCAGACCATATCCAATACAATTTGATGGCCAATGGGAGAACCAAAACAATATCGGTGGTTTTCCAAACATACTCTGTATTGGCCGTTTAAGCTCAAGCGAATAAGTCCGGTACTCTCACACAACACCTTCGAAATTAAAATTTGAATAGTTGCGTTCTGCTGACCCACATTAACGTTGCTTCGACGCGAACAATCAGCCCCTCTTCTACACAACCTTCACCATAACAATCCGATACTCTTCCAGAGCACAACACAAGCAGAAAACCGTTGAGAAAGAAAAATCATGTATTCCGAAAACAAATCATGTTTAGTCTAAACTGATAAAAACAACAAATTATTCAATCTGGCACCTTCGACATTACAAGTGGAAACCGATGAGAAAACGAATCATTTGCTTCGGTGCTACTACAGAATTCTTTCGGCAATTTAACTCGTTTAAGTCAAACCAATGAGAAAACAAATAACTTTTATCGGCGTTCTCCCAGAGCGTCTTCGACGTCACAAGCCAAAACATTCAATCCAGCGCTCTACCACAGCGACTTTGACATCACATGTCGAAACGGATGAGGAAACAAATCATTTATGCTGGCGCTTTCAACTTTTTTTAAGTCGAAACCGTTGAGAAACAACACATTTGTCAATCCAGCGTCTTCGACATCAGAAGTCGAAACCGATGTGAAAATAATCCGACGCTTTTCCAGAGTGTCTTCGACACTACAAGTCCACACCGATGAGCAAATCATTCAATCGACAATCGACATCACAAGTCGAATCCGATAGACAAATTATTCGATCCGACGCTCTTCCAGAGCGCCTTCGATATTACAAGTCGAAACCGATGAGCAAATCATCCAATCCGACGCTCTCCAGAGCGTCTTCGACATCACAAGTCGAAACCGATGTGCAAATCATTTAATCCGACGCTCTTCCAGAGCGTCTTCGGCATTACAAGTCGAAACCAATGAAAAAATGTCCCAATCACGCCCACAAGATACTTACATAACAATAATTTCCAACCAGGAACAACATGGCCGGATCGCCAAGTGTGCGGCCTAGTTCTGCCGAATGCCGAACGAGCCATCCGTCACGGGGTGTGCTGTCTTAAGAGCTGAGCAGAATGGATACGTTTGCGTGCGTTTTGACAGTTTTGCCATGGGAAAACTGTCAAAACGCACGCAAACGTATCCATTCTGCTCCGCTCTTTATTGCGCATGCGACTCCGTTCGTTGTCCTATGAGGAAAGAGACAAAGTCATGGCCTGCTGTTTACTAGTCAGTGTTGGCAACCAAACCATTATACGATATTTGCATATCTGTCATCAATTCACTCTAAAAGTGGATTGCCCAATTCCTAATATATCTTACCCTCACACAAACCTGTCGCGTCTTTCAAGTCCTCTGACTCAATAATCGCTCTACTCATGCGTAGAGGAGACGAATATCGCCAATTGTTACCTACGGTTTTCTTCCCTTCATGACGGATGGAGATCAGACGGACCAGTGGAAGCTGTTAGGGTAATTCGATCGCGGAATAAACGAAATAACTCGCGAAAAATACGGATTGCAAATATGTATAACTTTATTCAAACACGTCAGATCGGAAAACATGTTACAGTTCGAATGAAAAAATATGCTGATACAATCGGCAGCTGTTAAAAAGTTGTTCAAGGCTGAAGGCCAAAAAATGCGCACAATTGCGAGGTGCACTTGTGTTGTAGTTGCAGGATGGGGATCACGGTGAAGTACGCTAGGTGAGGAACAAGCAGTGCTCCCGTTCTACACTCTCCCTCAATGCGATGTCCTTACTGCACGATGCCTAGCCCCAGCATATCACGGCAGGTCTCTTGCTTCTGGGGGCCTAGCTGCTTCGTAAAGATGTTTGGCAACATTCAGTGCATAGGGCAGTATTTCAGAACCACTTCTTCGTTTACGCACAAAATGCTCCTGGATGTTGATGTTTGGAGCGTTGATTGCTTCGTTCGGTTCTCACAATCACAAACGCTAGACAACCTTGGTTGTCATTTTTAACCACGATTGTTGCTGAATAATTGCTGGAGCCTTATTGTTTCTTGGCACGCTTCGCTGAGGGTGTAGTATTCAGCATTCATTGAGGACAATATAACGCTGGATTGGCAACCGTTTGCCCAAGAAACTACACCACCAGCGTACACAAACCAAAATCCTGCTATTGATCTATGGGTGGCCAAATCACCGGTCCAATCAGCGTCGGAATAGCCGACTAACTCTTGATCAGGTTTACCACCAAGTTTAAGGTACCACTTCTTAATAGTCAAGAACTTTTAAGAAACGTAGAACCCGCATGGCAGCGGTCCAGTTGTTTTCTATAGGTTTCGTAAAGTTTCAACCGCCTCAGATGACACACCAGGTTCTCCTTTCCTCTCGCGTTGCCCAGGAGTTGCCGCTTAAAAACTTCTTCGTCGAGGCTACCGTAAAGGTAAGCTGTTTTAACGTCGAGATGACGATTTACCAAGTTCCGCTTCGAAGCAACTACAAAAAAGGTTCGCAACGTCGATTGTCGCGCCACGGGAGCGAAGACCTCTTCAAAGGCCTCGACAAAGCGTTGAGTGTAGCCCTGCGCAAAAATACGAGCCTTGTACTGTACGATTTCATCCTGCTCATTCCGTTTTAGTTTATAAACCCATCTTGATCCGACGGTTTTCCTCCCATTGCACAGTGTTTTCTAACCCAGGAATTCGTGATCGAAAATGTTTTGGCCATGATGAAAAGTTGATTTTAGAGGCTCAGTGACTTCGGAGAAATGTTTCAGTATGTTAAGCTCCATATTTCGGAAATTTTTTTTTGTCTAATCCCCCTAAAAGTGAGATGGAAATTCTCTTTCCTCCAATTATGAAGATACATCATTGGTGTCTTCGAGAAAGTTGTAGAAAATGTTTCTACGAAAAATTTTGCTATATAAACTTTATTTCTATCTGCTATAGAAGTCGAGATATGGGTCGTTATTTATGAACGACCACCAAAAATCAGGTTTTTCACGTCGTCAATATATTTTATAGATTTTTCAAATGTTTTACAAAGATCTCATTTTATTTTCAATATTGACGAAGTTATTGACGATTTTTTGTTCAAAAATGTTAGCTTGCCGAAAGTACTGTATGGATATTTCTTTTTCTTCTTCTTGTTAGATATAACAATGAATTGGTCTGTATTCCGCATAACTAAGAAACGGCTGGGTTCAAATTTCTTCATCACAATTTCCGATGGATTTACATAATATTTTCTTATGTAACTTAAACTTAAACTGAAAAACCCAGATTAATCCACTTAGCGGTGATGGCGCCTTTCTCGCGCAAAAAGGTAATAAATGTAGCCTTTACGCTTACACCTCGATGTTGTACAAGAAAGGCAAAACAGTTACACCGTCTAATGTTATGATAGAAAATTTACACTAGTAGACGACAGATGGCGCTGCCAAAAATTCTCGAATTTCCTATGTTCGAATTTTGACTTTCGGACAATTTCTTAGTACTATGAAACTGAACGAAGAGCATACTTACGCCTAAATGCGTGCAACACGAGCATCTTTATAGTACGATGAAACTCTTAATGGGAGCAAGCCACGGATAAACTTCAAAAATATTCATAGATGCAAGGCATTTTTCATAACACATTATTGTTCTATGTGACTATGTCTCATCACTATTTTAATATTATCTTTTTTATGCGATTCGCAATTATTATGAAATTCAATAGTGATCAACAGCGTTTTAGTCTCTGTCGGATGCAACTTGTTGCAAGAAAATCGGTTAAGAGTTACTATGTGAAAAATTGGCTAATGTTTTTATAGCATTTTGTGCACACACATACACACACACACACATACACACACACATACACACACACGGACAGACAGACATTTGTTCTGCTATTGTGCAGTAGTGACTCTCGACGTGAGGAATGCTTTCAATAGTGCCAGTTGGGCAGCTATTGCAGATGCGCTTCTGCGTCTTGGAATTCCCGAGTACCTGTACAAGATTCTCGGAAGCTACTTCCAGAATCGAGTACTGGTATACGACACGGAGGCGGGTCGGAAGTGCGTTGACATAACCTCAGGGGTTCCGCAAGGTTCCATACTGGGTCCGGTGTTATGGAACGTCATGTACGACGGTGTCTTGAGGTTGAAGTTCCCGGTGGGCGTGGTAATCGTCGGCTTCGCTGACGATATTACGCTGGAGGTCTACGGCGAATCGATCGAAGAGGTGGAGTTGACTGCAGCCCACTCGATCGCAATTGTGGAGGAGTGGATGAGTTCCAGGAAGTTAGAACTGGCTCACCACAAGACTGAGGTGGTTGTTGTTAACAACCGAAAGTCGGAGCAGCAAGCGGTGATAAGGGCAGGCAACTGCACGATCACCTCTGAACGCTCAATCAAACTCTTGGGGGTAATAATCGACGATAAGCTCACCTTTGGTAGCCACGTCAATTACGCCTGCAAGCGTGCCTCCACAGCTATAGTGGCATTGTCCCGGATGATTTCCAATAGCTCTGCGGTTTATGCCAGCAAGCGCAAGCTTCTGGCTAGCGTTGCTCTGTCCATACTGAGGTATGGGGGGGCCAGCTTGGAGCACGGCCCTGCGTATTAACTGCTACAGAACGAAGTTAGAAAGTACGTATAGGCTCATGTGCCTAAGAGTTGCGAGCGCGTACCGTACCGTGTCGCACGATGCACTCTGCGTCATCACCGGTATGATGCCTATTGACATCGTTATCGGTGAAGACATAGAGTGCTTTGAAATGCGCGGCACGAGAGGCATCCGCAGGACTGTCAGGTTGGCCTCAATGGTCAAATGGCAGCGTGCGTGGGACAGTTCCACTAAGGGTAGATGGACACATAGGTTGATACCGGAGATAGGTACGTTGGTCACTTTCCACCTGACCCTGGTCCTTACAGGCCATGGTTGCTTCAGACAGTACCTACACCGGTTCGGACACTCGGCCTCGCCCGAGTGTCCGGTGTGCGTTGGTTTAGAGGAAACGGCGGAACACGTGTTGTTCGTGTGCCCGCGTTTTCGCACAATGCGTGACCACATGCTTGCCACATGTGGTCTGGACACTACCCCGGACAACCTAGTTCGGAGGATGTGTAAAGATGAAGTTGGCTGGAACGCCGTTTTATCGGCTATCGTCCAAATCGTCTCGGAGCTACACAGAAGGTGGCGCGTGGACTCGAGGGATGGCTAGTTCAGGCGCAAATAAGAGGTGGTCCAAGGGTCCGCAGCGGGCTTCATGGGTCATACCGGTGCCCTGTGGTCGAACTCGATCCTTTATCGAACAAGCCGTAGGCACCGTGTCGGCAAGTCCCTCTGTGTGCTGGCGAATAGGCCCTATCGCAGAAAGGTCAATTTGGGGTGCACGCGGCATCATCATTCTTGATACCAGTCGTGCAGAGGGAAGCAGGCGCGAAGTCGACCCTGCCCACCTTCGAGGACATAGGGCGTGGTAAGGCCACCTGGAAAGCCGGCAACGCGCTGGCACGATACCATGGTGTTCTTCTAAAAAGCGAGTCACGATGTTCGATGCTGCAAGGACACGCAGCTAACCTCGAGGGTGCGTTATGCACTGGCCCCCCTTTGAAGCATTACTTTCTGGTTGTACCGAAGGGACGATGGGCTTGGCGGCAATGGAAACGGTTTAGCTGGTCGGGGATGCAGTCCTGCCCAGCACTTCCTGGTCAACCCAGGATGTCTGTTGAGCAGATTCCCCCTCCATTGTTTAGGAAGAAAAAAAAAAAAAAAAAGACATTTGTTCAGCTCGTCGAGCTGAATCGATTGGTATATAATACTATGGGTCTCCGGAACTCTTATCAAAAGTTCGTTTTCGGAGTGAAATGATAGCCTTTCGATACAACTTTGTTGTACGAGAAAGGCAAAAATATGAAAAAATTCAAATTAGAATTTGTATGGGTATTTTGTATAGCGGAACTGTACCGGTTTTGGCCATGTTCCTAATTTGGTAAATTTTGCGAATAACTCCAAAAATTTAGCAATTCGCAAGGGTTTTATTAGTTTCAACAAGAGATATATCCCTCACGCTTCAACGCTGCTTCCAACTGATCGATTATTTTGGAAAAATATTTATTTTTCATTGTTGGCAATTTTATTCGTAGGAACTTTATCTACAACTTTCTCGAAGACAACAATGATGTATCTTCATAATTAGGCACTTTTAGGGTGGTTATACAACAAAGCCACAAATCGGCCATCTTGGAAACCACGTGCTTTTTCTAGTGATTTTTCAAGAGCACAAATTGAGAGAACCACATCGACCATGGGGATGAAATATTCGTAAATCGTTTCCTTACTCATGCTAAACAATCGACTTAAATTTCAGCATTGTACGACAATTATTACGCTAGATTTGAATATTTGATAATAGGAGTAGAAACTCCTGTGGTGAATTTAAAATTCACCACATGGCTTGATTGTATAATCACCTTAGGGGGACTATTCAAAAAAAAAAATTTCTAAAATATGGAGCTTAACATACTAAAACTTTCCTCCGAAGTCACTGAGCCTCTAAAATCAACTTTTCGTGGCCAAAACATTTTCGATCACGAATTCTTGGGTTAGAAAACACTGTGATTGGGTAGAGGAAAGAGCTCCAATGTTCCATTTCGACGATGAGCCTCCAATTCTTCATTCATCGCAGAACGCCATTCCTGGTTCTAGACCGCTTGGTTGAAGTCGACTGGTTCCTCAATAACACAAGCTGCAACTTCGGCAGAATCTAGTTGGGAATCTTGCAAATGTCAAGGAGTACAGCCTTGATTCTGTATGCTCGATCGCCTCACATTTAGTTGTTGCTCGTCGTCAGCAGTAGGCGAATCATAAAACTCGTCCACGTCTGATTCGCCACCGATGGCTCATTCTTCCTTGCATTCAACTTCCTATTCCTCGTAATCTTCTGCCTTGAACGGAATCAACTCGATCTCTTTTTCTTCTTCTTTGCGTTAATCTGCATACTTATGGACATCCTTCATCGAGAACTCAACAGAGGAGGTGCCGTTACCAAGTTCAAAAAACCGCTCCGGAGACGAGCCAGCCTCGGGCTGAAAGTCTCCCGAATAAAAAAATAAAAAAAATTAAAAAAAAAACAAAAAACCGCGCGTCACGGCTCACGACGATGTTGTCAGGTCCCGGAACTAGAAAGCGGTATCCCACTTTGGTTCATACAATGCCCGACAAACTTTAGTTTACAAGCCTTGCTATTTAGCTTTCCCCTCTTTACATCCCGCACGTGCACGAAGGCCTCAGCTCCGAAAACGCGAATGTACCCCAAGTCAGGCCCCAGTATAACTCGAATGGTGTTTCTGATGCGAACGCGAAGGCAATCTATTTTGCAAGCAAGGATTGCTTCCCCAAAACCTTTTATCCGACCCTGCATCGATGAGGATACACGTTGCCATCTCCGAAAGATCCCTGTTCTTCCGCTCAGCTACGCCGTTTTGGTGCGGCGAATACAGCGTAGTGAACTGGGGCTTTATTCCTTCGTCCTTATAGAAGCGTCGCAGATCGGTGTTATCAAATTCCCCGCCCCCATCAGAGCGAATCACCTGGTGTTTTGGTCCATCTCACGTACTCCTTTATACAACAGGCGGCCTCTGCCTTGCTTTTCAGCAGATAGTTCACCGTAAACCTGCTAAAATCATCAATAATGTTCATCACGTACCTGTTACCATTTGTGCCCGCTGCGTCCAACCGGTCGAAAAGCTCGTCCATCTCTTGCAGGTGCTTCTCAAGATCACCAGAATCCTAAAGATTGGCACCACAAATCTTTTTCAGCAGCGACACACAGCGCGATCCCGTTGTCTTCTCGTGATACTTCATCAAAGTATCGAACGACTCTGGCGCGTGGTCACAGTTCTTCACTAGAAGAAACAGTTTACTATCCTCTAGCAGTAGCACTAACGTCACTTTGGCCTTGCGATCATCGCGGCTCCAATCGTTCGTCTTCACTCGCGGAATGGGATCCTCCTCCACAATCCACAGATCATCGCAGGAAAGTAACATCCACGCCCTGACAAGACCGCTCTATGGCGGGAAAGGCCGGTCGCAGGTTCGCCTTGTCTATCACGCCCATTGTCAAGAATGTCTGTAGAATGTTCTTCAAGACCTACTTCCAACCAGACCAACACAGCAGAAAAGCGCAAGAATTTCCCTAAAAAGTGACGTCACTCTGAATAAAGTATTTTATTATTGCCGATTTCACCAATTTGAAGAGTTATGTGTAGATTGTGATTTGCCCGCTTCTTTTTCTCACACTCACTCTCATTTCGGGATGATCGATGTTTGCTACTGAAATTTACCCAATTATAACCCATTACTCGTTAGTCACATGTAATCGTGTACACTAAATCTATTTGTTTTCAGATTGAGCACTCACACACAAATATTATACACGGAAAATCAAACTTTTTTGAGTGTATTGAGTGTGAGAAAAAGATGACTGTGAGAAAAAAAATCTCGCAGAACTCTTATAAAGTGCAAAAAGCGCAATATATAGAGAACCTCTGTAGTAGCTAATACCTGGAGCCTAGCTAGACATTATTCGCTTTGTTCGAGTCCGCAGAAGGACAATCAGGCCTCGCCTTCTTAGGAACTAACACCCCCCCCCCTTCAGAACTTTAAAAGTGCATGTTTTCTGTATTAGCAACAGTCAAAAGCAAAGCTTTGTGAAATATTAGTAGCTAAGTGTTAAGATTTCATGTTCCTGCGAACGTCCTCAGCTATGGATTTGAAAGATCAACAACCCCGAGATCCCCAATACCTGAACTTGTGAGTTACATTCCTACTTACAAAATTAATGTAGCAGACATTATTATCATTTCAAGGATTCATTCAAAAATATTTACCAAAGTTTTTCAGCTTATACTACAGTCCTGATGCGCTGATTCAGTTAATACATGATGTTTAGTCATTGTCATGTCAAAGGGAGGGAAAGGGGAAATAGAAAGACAGTCTTCGACGGTAGGCCATTGAGGCTGAACACATTAACAAATAATCGTTGTGCCTTCGTTTATTCAATTCAATCTATTTCAACTTCTATTACGCTGATAAAATTCTTCATATTGACTATATTTGTCGCACACATAAATTATGCAATTTGGGAACACAAACATACTCAATATGAATTCACACATAAGTTCAATAGCCGCATATTAGAAATTACACATATATTTTATTTGATTATGAATTCTATTTGTACCTCACGTGAAGAGTGGTTATGTGTGCACTAATAAACATCATAAGTTAAGTTAATGGATTTTTGCCAATAAAAATATGTGGATTTTTTGCAGTGTAGATAACTTTAGGAAAACACGTCAGATTTGCACTTAAATATGGTATATTGAACCATTGCCAGCCTTGGGTGTTTGAGTTATCGACTAAATATTCAACACATCGGGGTGCAGAGAGGAATCCATCGTTCCTGAAACAAGACAAAAACACAATTAGAAATAGACCATTCTGTCGCGGCCTTCAAGCTGGTTGATACATAAACTGTCTGCATTCCAGCACAGGATACTCATGTTCGAAGCAGTATGTTTGTGCTTTGCTGTAGATCCACGCCACCGCATAGGAGAAAAACGTCGCCACATCGCGCAGGCAGGCGAAAAATTGAGCATCGCAACTGCATCGTTCCCTGTGCAGAGATTTGAGATATTCAAAGTATTATAGTCATCGACCATTGATGTACTGTTCTAAATAAGTAAATAAATGTAATTACTAATTAACATTAATATAACAAAAATTAGGTTCTGCAGCATGACGTCACGAATGAATTTGGTCCTCGTCAAATGAACTTTTTTGACAATTCAGTAGTACTTTCCACTGACTCCGACGAGGACTCGGACAAGGTTCGAGTTCGTGATTGGTTGGCTGCCCCCGAGTCCAACGCGAAGTACTACTAATCTGTCATCAGTTTGAGGTTAGATACAGACGCTGCAGAACCTAATAGTGGGTTAATAGGGTGTGTATGCAATAGGGTCAATAGGGTGGACGAGAACGGCTTTCACGGGAAGCTTACGTTAGTGGGCGGAGCTGAAGAACAAGGCCCACATGGAAAGCAGTGCTGTGAATAGACATGGAGGAGGTGGTTGAAGAATTTGTCCTTGGATCCTTGTAAATGGGATCATTTATGGAATTCGGGCCTACTACGGGCTCCAGATGAAACTCCAGTAAAAAAAATTACAACCGCACCAAATGCATCGTACAGAAAGTCTACAGGACCGGTCGTCCTCTACGGATATGGAAATTGGACTCGAGATTGACTTGCAAGCACTCGGGGTATTCGAGAGACGAGTGCTTAGGACTGTCTTTGGCAGTGTGCAAGAGAACGGTGTGTGGCGGGGAAGGATGAACCAGGAGCTCGCTCAACTCTACGACGAACCCAGTATCCAAACGGCAGCTAAAGCGGGGAAGTTACGATGGGCAGCGCATATTTTAAGAATGCCGAAAAGCAATCAACAGCAAACTAGGTGGGAAGATCAATAATACATCGATTTAGCGAGCGTAGGGTGCAACCAAGGATGAAGAGATGCGGCCTCATACCGTGTATTGTGGCGTCAAATTGTTGATTCAGTGTTATCTTTTCAGTAGTAAGCTAAGCAAATGAATGAATTGCGAGTAGCCAAGGAATAGTAGCTTGGATAAGAGTGCACTAGCATTGTTACATTGAGCCGATTACGTAAGTGATATGTAAATGTACAGATAATGCACATTTCTCTCCAAAGTTGAAAACTCATGTCACATATTTTTGTACATTCATGAAATACTACTAAAGAAAACACTTCATTAATAATCTGAAGTAGCAATAACACGCACCTAGACTTGTCCCGGTGATTTACCTTGTGAATATTTGCGCTTTATAAGGTAGCCCTGGATATCTCTCGTAATCACCTCTATTAACAATGTAATCAGGGCATTCATCGTGTTCCTTGCAGCATAAATCAATCTTGTGAAAATATGGATTTTGAGTTACTTCGCCATTAATGGACCAATTCCCCGGTCCACAGAAATTCGTCAACACTTTCGTATAACTTGAACCCTTCACTGGATCGTTCTGTGATTCAGTCTCATATGCTTCAGCAACAACGTTATTTAGCGAGTTCACCACTTCTCGGTCGAATGTTTCATACTCCGCACTACTCCAATGCTTTTCGGTGGATGCGTAGTCCTGCAAAAGGCTGTGTAGAATTTCCACATTTCCAAAGTAGTTTAACTGCTCTTCAAATTCGTCACTGGCTTCATAACTTTCTTCCGTCTTGAGAGCTCCAAAATACTCGAATATTAATATCCAACTAAACCACGCAAGAACTTGCATTCTAACAAATCAATGTAATACGCATCCACAACCTTTACCGCAAGTGATAACGAACTGATATGAATTATTACCTACTGGCGGCTTTTATAACATTGCACAAATCAGCTGTCTACGGAGCCACTCGAGCATCCGCGCCAAACTGTGGAAATGTCGCGCGCACAAAATTCATCATCACCCCAGACCGGCCTCTGCTGCGGGAAGACCTCGCACTTTTTATCATTTATTTATGAATTAATAACTATTTGGTGCGGTACCGAGTGCTCATCCTACTAACTGTAGGTGATCGGGGTGCGTCTGTTCTTCCCTATAGCGTCAACACAAGCCGGTAAGAACGTATTTCCTCTAGAGATATCTGTTTTTCTCATCCAATACAAATCCAGTAGCGTGCCAGCGCAGTGTATCGGTGATGCAGACGACATGGAACTTTTTTGTGCTTTTATTTTGGTGATACGAAGTGATGCGAGAAGACAGTTGAAGGTCTTTGCCAAGGTCGGGAAACATGTGGAACAGTTTATTATTTGTGTTTAATTGAACTATTTTTGAAAAAAGATCGGCCGAATTTCTTCAGCGAATTCAATAAAGACAGGGGAAGTGAATAATTAATCATTTACTTTATCTATGAAAGAGCTTAATGAACACTAAGCGGTAATGTCCTAGATGGGAAAGTGATATCAACAGAGAAGATAAAAACGATAATATCGTCTATTTGACTTCTAAATTTAAAATTCTAGTGTTATAAATTCGTGAGGGTATAAATAGTGCTCGGTTATGCACATCCTTTCATTCTCTTTATTGCTGTTGTTGTTGCATCAACAGGCTTCATTTAGCCCCAAGGATGTGGAGTACTTGATTAAAAGGTCACAAAAAGATGTTGTCAAAAAAAAAATTAAAAAGAATACAACTCTGTTAAAGACGCGCGTAGGCCACAAATAGCACCGTGCGTGCCTTAATTTGTACGCCAAAGAGGTAATCTCAAGCTCAACAAATGGCTGTTCCAAAGCGTACATGGTTGGACGTTCAAGTCTGTTTATTCCAACATAACTCCACAGTAAATTCATCCCTACAGGTTATCGGCGATCATCATGGCTTCATCGACATCTCTGCTGTGTGGCCCTAAATGGCCGATACAAAATATTATGGCAGCGGCTGCCCGTGGATACGTTTGCACGCCACGGAGATCTGGCAAGAAGAGGTCGGGTAATGGCATGCTGCTCGCCGGATTACACGTTGAGGTGTGAATCTATTAACACACGCTGAAGGTATCTTACTCAAACCCCACATTCCCCTTCTTCTCTAAAAAAAATCTTATGGCAAAGTATAAAATGCTTGGGTTATTTAAACAAGACGAAAGTGAACATTTGTTACGTTTGAGGAACCGATTAATCCTTTGAAAATTGAACACCAAAACAAAGTTGCCTTAGCATCTTGTTTTAATCCCAGAACAATGATATAGAAGTCAATAAACTTAAAGGTCTTATAGATTGAAATATAGAAATATCGAACAACTGGTAAGATTCATGTGTTATTGTGGATCGTAATTATCACAATTTTGCATGGTGGGACGCCCGCACTCAATAAATTATTCCTCTGCGATGGTCGGACGTTCGCATGAAGAACCCAACAAACATTGGGAGCTGATGAATTAGAAATGGACCTCTTCAGCTAAAGAACTAGCTTATTCAGACTAATTTGTTTGTTGGGAATGGTGTTATTGTTATTATTTGGGAATGGTGTTATTATTTGAGATTCTTCCATACGTTGGTGGGATGCTGACAAGAAAAATGGAAATGCTAATAGAATGTTGAAAAAGTTGAAAAGCAGGCCAAGTTCCAGTTGAAATGTAGAGCCATGAAAGAAGAAGAAACGTCACATAAAATGACATTATTATTACATAAAATGACATTCAGAAGAAAAAAAAACATTTTCCACGCTGAACGAAAACATCAGCCTGAAGACGACTAATTTGTAATTCCCTCTTTATGTGCAATAGCTCATCCTGTTGACGTATGGCAAACTAGATCGGATGATTCACCTTCGGAAATTCGAATGACAATCATCCGATGAACGCTAGATTTTCATATCATTACCGTATATGCCATCACCCTGTTATAGTCTTACCATATCGTCAATACCAAATTAATAATGCTGCAATACCAGAAAGAAGACACTTAAGAGGATTCAAAATAAAATTTTGAAAGTGATTCTGAAGTTGCCTCCGTGGTATAGTACCAATGAACTTCATAGAATTTCTAATATTGAGACATTGCAACAAATGTCCAACCAAATAATTTCCAATTTTAGACAAAAATCGTTGCAATCTTCTATGGCAACGATTAGCTCCTTGCACCCTTAGTATAAATTAGGTTAAGTTTATTTTAAGTTGAAAACATTGTAATGCAATTGCATGGTTCAATTCCAGAGGAAATTTCCTAACTGCCAGAGGCAATTGAAATGTATTAATAATAACTAAAAATGTAACATAGCAAATAAGGATGATAGTGTTAAGAAAACAGGGAACACCTAGTTTAAGAGATGAATGCATGTATTAGATAATTAGCAAATTAGTTAAAATTTAAAAAAATCGAAATCGAAATGTTTTGTAACCATTCAGTTACATATCTCATAGATTTTATTTCAATTTGTGTGTCTTGTCTTGAAACTGTTGAGTTGATTTTAGAAATTGTCTTAAATTTAGTAGGAATAGTAAAAATATGTTAATGTAAACCTTGTTTATGTAAAAGTTATTTATGTAAAAAAATGTAATTGGAAAATTTTATAATATAAAAGTTGTGTAAAGTTTAAATTGTTAATGTGAGAATGGTAAAATAAAATAATGGGCAAGTAGGAATGAATGAGTGATGATGATCAACTGTGGTATAAAGGTGGAGAAGGACATGTTGGTCGACATGCAAGGAGTGGATAAGGATAATGGAAGCATGAACGATTGGGCGGGAAAACTTGATGGAAGAGGAAAAGGTCTGCATACCTCTAGGGTACAGATTACTAATCATTAGGAAATTGGCGTCCGTGCAAGTAAGCCGTGAGTAAGAGTGCCTCTGTAGTGCCTCAGTGAATTTTAAATTGAAGTGAACGAAATCTTGTGGCCCCTAATAGTCCGTTCAGGTAACTTGAACTACCAGAAAAGCCCGGAGGAAGAGTTTTAAACCATTCTGGTCCATAGGACCTTTTGTTCGTATATTTCATTCGCTAGATTAGCGACCTCACGCAGCACGATCGACCAAGTCAACGTCCGCGTTGGATCTCGGTCTAACCATCAAGGATTTCTGGCACAGTTCCGCCGGAGAGAACCCTTCTAGGCGTGGCCAATACGGTCTCGTCCGTGGTCCGTCGATTGCGTCAACGTAGGGCACGCCAAAGTTTCCTCGAAAGCGTCCTTGCGAGTGGCAAGCTGCCATTTCGACCATTCAAGGCAACCTCCGACCTCGCCATTGCCCTGAGCCATTCACCAACCAACCCGCCATCTTCCTACCAAGACGCCGCCAACCACCAACTCACCTGCTGCTGCGAGCGCTCGCCAACGTCGTTCAATAGCACCACCGGTACGTACCGAACAACGAAAAACCAGAAATCCACCCAACATAGATTTGAAAGTGCAATAGCCCAATAAATTAGATTCCTACTAACTAGCTTCAAATAAACTGCCATAGTCATTTTACACAAAATTACAATAAATGAATTCCAAAGTTTGTACACCCGTTGTTCCGCGTAGCCCCTCCGAATTACCCAGTAGCATGCCGCCCCTGCGACACAGTTCAGGGGTCTCATGTTACTGAGCTATTGACCGGGAGTTGTTGATCCGCCTTGAGGCTTGAGAGCAAGCCCGTAAGTCTAAGATAGTCTCAGTTTTTTGGACTCTGCAATATTACAGCATTGACCGAGGTGAGTTGCATCATGCATCAATCAAAAACGGTTCGCGCAGAAGCAAAGTCGCCATGTTTGCTCAACTTGTAGAAAGAGGAGGAAATCGCAGAACTTTAGGGTAAGGTGGGTAGACTTGATCCCCGGGGAGACTTGATCACCCCCTGTTTTATCGAGAACTAGAGTAGTTTTTTAGTATAGATCCTCTAGACAAATGACCTTTATGTGGTGAGTTATTTTTTGGATTGACAACCTTATTTATTCTGCAGGGCGGTTTGTATGTTTTGACCTTCCTAAAGATTTTTTTATGGGCCACGCAAAATTTGAACAACTTTTCATACCAATGACCAAAGTCTTTCGTTTTTTCACAGCAACAAGCCATAAATATGCTTATTAATCTGTACTGATGAAAATGTCAACATTCCATTAATGTTATAGGGTATTTGGATTTGAAGCTATTGCTTCAATATGGGGACACTTGATCCCCCGTTAGTCACCTATACAAAAAATTTGGCAAAAAAATTCAAAAAAATATAAATCTGTTCTTAGGCTTCTAATTTTTTGTAGATTTGACGGATTTGATGAAGGGTTGGCAGGAAACTTTATTTTTTTTCGTAGATCTCATAGAAAGGGAATCAAGTCTCCCCAGATTTTAAAATTGCATGTGCTGTCGAATTCAATAACAAAAATCGCTCATGTATTGCTGTTCCAGAGAAAACTTTCCTCTTTACGGTTCAATTTTTAAACTACCGCAGCTGTCACTTCATACTTTTTCTCTACTGTTTGGCATGGCATTCTATGATGACAACGCCAAATATCAGATTTTTGTTTCAGTGTATTGAAGATTTTCAGGCTTGCGGTAGAACTTTGACAGCTGCGGAAGAACTTTACGGAATCCGCAAAATGGAAAATTTTGAAAAGATCCGCAATATATACGCACAGCAATTCGATAATTCCGCGTATTTTGAAGGGAACAAAGGGAGGACACCTTTCAAATTTTATCAAACACAACACAACACATTTATTTATAGGAAATGTATTTTATGTTTTTTCATCGCGGAAGCAATTCTGATGAGTGGTTACAGTAAGCTGCATGAAAAAAGATAGGAACTACATAATTTCAATAGTGCACCACCGAGTGATTGGCTAATTGCTTATTTTTTTAACGATGAGACGTCAAACACGACAGAAACGTTTCGCCGCCTCTTCACTAACCATAACAACTTCAGCACCACCCGTGGCTGCTTAGATCATTTTCATTATGTATATACTGCCGCTAACCGTAAGTCAGACTTATCTGGATATGGCGTCCATATACAGATAAGTCTGACTTGCGGTTAGCGGCAGTATATGTAAAAACATGATACGTGTTCAATCAAAGTTAATTGCCTATTTCCGGGGATTAAACCACCCGACCTGGACGTTAATTTACAATGTTATGGAAACTCATATGTGAATATGTACGTTATGTGGAAGATATTGATTTGAAAAATGTATTGGAGGTAACCACTTTCCCTTCGATGGGACTCGAACCCATGACCCTACAGTAGGGTCATGGGTTCGAGTCCCATCGAAGGGAAAGTGGTTACCTCCAATACATTTTTCAAATCAATATCTTCCACATAACGTACATATTCACATATGAGTTTCCATAACATGATACGTGTATAAAAATAAAACAATAAGAAATTAATAATGTGTTCAGTTTTTTAAGATTCCCCTCCATTTCAAATGTAATAAAAAATGCAAATGGGTTTTAAAAATAATTCTTTTATTAGTCAAATTATGTTCCTCAGAAAGACGTTTGCAGCAAAGTCAAAAACAGTTTTCCTTACCATACATTTGGGCAGTTTCAATAGGAAAATCTTATGACTGTATTATGAATGTATGTCATCCACCACCAAATCAAACGAATGATCATTATCCAGAAAGTGAATGACAATCGTTAAGGGGCGGAGGAAATACACCTTTCAGTCGTTTTTGAGTGGATATTTTGGGGAAAAAATATTTAAAGCTCTTTTTAATGGAAAGTATTCAATCGTCTAAGACGAGTTAAGTAACTCCATTTAATTCCACCAATTAATTGGATAATTGGTGGAATTAAATGGAGTTACTTAACTCGTCTTGATTGGATATTTTGGTTCAGTGCAGTTGCCCTCGGAAAACCTGGAACATCTCCGGTGCCCGTGGACCAATCTTAGATTTAAAATTGAAAAGGTACACTGGGGTAAGTGGAAAAAGGAGGTAAGTGTAAAAATCGACTCAAAAAATTGGAATTGTGCAAGAATTTACTTTGACGCCCACACTTATACTATATTAAAATTTGTATAATACATTCAATAACACGGTTAACCCACACAGGTGGTGCAAAATTGAGTTTTTTAAGCATTTAGATCATTTAAACTGGTTTTAAACTAATTCAAACATGCACTATCGATTCTTCCTTTTCCACTTCCCCCAGTGTCGATTTTATCAAAATCGGATTATTTTAGGCAAAAATTTCGCCAAAATTTGACCTTTTTTTCTTTTTGTTAGCCCACTGTATATGTATATCCAATTCCGTGGTCAAACTTACCAAATGTTTTTCAACTCATACATGTACACTGGATTCTGTTTTTACACGATTTACATTTTCTCAATTTTGCACTTATCCTAACTGTTTAACGCATAATAATTGTCATGTGATTTTTCTTTGATTTATTCAGGATTGTTTAAACATGTTGCAAAGGTAGTAAATTGAAGTCATACGTTTAAAAATACGAGCGAAAAAAATCGTGTAAACACAGAATCCTATTTACTCCCTACCACAAAATCTAACATTATACTTTCTATGCATTCTACTTAAGTTCTGTTCTTATTGAACGGCTGATTGATCAAAAACCTCATGAACTTGAAGCAGGTTGAAGTGGTTCAATAAACGTAAAAACGAATTCAAATGATTGCAATCCACTTCAAGCTCTCATTGAACAGCCTATGATACACCGTGAATCATATTCATATACGAAAGGTTATATGTATGTATATTTATTCGTTGATAACCGCTTGCCATCAAGATGCATATATGTATATCTGACAGTTTGAAGTCTTGATTTGATATTCACAAGTGTTTCTTAAAATTATCTATTATGTTGATTTCACTTATCACATGTTTGAAGTTGTATTGTTAACGTGTCTACAGAGCGAGCACCTGATATTTTTTTATATTTCAAATACATCATACAGTTTGCTTATATCAAGCCGGAAATACGTCTATTGAATATAATACAGAAACTTAAAAATAAACTGAAATTTCCATGAATCAATCATTCAGTCACATTTATATATTTTTTACTTAATAAGATTGATGTTATCTGCAGTACATTGAAGCACTTGAAGTCTACAATACCATTCTGAATGTCGATCTATAGACGTGCCTACGTCGCAAGCCACGCAGTCTACGATGAGTTTGCATATCTTTTAGCTAAAACTATGAAATTCCTGAGCTATAGCAAATGCTTTCTTATATTGTACTCTCGGAGTATGCAGTTTTCGCAGTTTTGCTGTGCTGCATAGACTTTTTTATACTAGGTATTTGTAGTTTTCAACGAAATTGTTTAACAACGAAACGAAAATTTAACATAATAAACTGTTTCATTAAAAACTTTAATACTTTATTAGGGTGATTTTACAATATTATTTTTACGTAAAACTTACTTAATTTTATTTTTACGAAAACTTATAGTAGTTATAAGCTTACATTATAACAATCGCAACTAAACTGATTCTAAGCAGCATTTCAAGTCACCACGCTTTCTTTGGATAGATGGTTGGCTACAGCGTCGATACACCTATGCCTGGCGTATTGTAGAGCTCCATAATCGTCGGTCTTGGGCGATGTTCCTCCAGTTACCCCGAACGTTCAGGGTCCGCCGCACAGTGTTTTATTTCGTCATTTTCACGATCGAAATTCAAAAACTCGAAAAGTGTTGATTTTGGATATAGGGTTTGTTCACAGAAGTTTCAAGATATTTAAGAGCGCATCTTTCGATAAAAACAGTTTGATGATTAATCGCCTTAAAAGGGTGTTGAGAAAAGTATTTTCCACCAGAATGAGATAGACACGTAGTGTCTTTCGCAAAGTTGTAGTAAATGTTGATACGAGCAACTTTGCTGAACATCCCGAGTTTCTATCTCTTATATATAACAAACTTAAGTCGTTTTATGTAAAAACCCCATTAAAATCTTATTTTCATTCTAACTCTTTCCAATGATTTTCCCATTTTCCGTCTCTTCTACAAAGTTGTTAAACAAGCAAAATTACATGTTTTCGCTGAACATTGTAACATTCCATCTCACATACAACAAAAGTTATCTCTAATTATACATATTTTTAGAAGTATTTCCACTTGTTATTACTCCCTTAATTGCAAATAGTGAAAGTCGCCCATTTCATCTTTCTACTGACATTGGAAACTTTTGTCGACAAGAGTCTTCTCGAATGCTGTGTTAAAAACTTGTAAACCTATGAAAAATCATAATATTTGAATAACTTTTGTTTTATAAGAGATTGAAAGTTACAATGTTCAGCAAAAACATGTAATTTTGCTGGTTTGACAACTTTGTAGAAGAGACGGAAAATGTGAAAAATCATTAGAGTTAGTTTAAATTAAAAGAATGATTTTAAGGGGATTTCCTCATAAACCATGTTAAGTTTGTTGTATCAATAATTAGAAACTAAGCTTCATCGCCGCATTTGTTATAACGTGAAATGAAAAGTTTGTTATACCAAAGGAAAAGTTGTTTCCAAATTCAACAGGATTTGTATTCGTTGTTCTCTTTGTCATCGCTTTCACACTTTCAATAAAATAGTTCAGTATCTTCTGGAAGCACCTTCCTTCGACTTCTTGGCTTTTGATACAACGGGATCCAACGATATCAGTGATCAATGCGTCAGTTCCTCGTTTGTCCTAAAATATATATATATTCATGAAAAATATAATTCAAAGAATTCAAATTTCTGTAAGTATTTGTGTGATGTCGAAAATACAATAAATGTACACAGCACACATGTCGAAGCTTTTCTATTTGATTAAACCAGCAGAAACATCTGCTGCAGATAATTTTTAGGACAAACGAGGAACTAACGCATTGATCACTGATATCGTTGGATCCCGTTGTATCAAAAGCCAAGAAGTCGAAGGACGGTGCTTCCGGAAGATACTAAACTATTTTATTGAAAGTGTGAAAGCGATGACAAAGAGAACAACGAATACAAATCCTGTTGAATTTGGAAACAACTTTTCCTTTGGTATTACAAACTTTACATTTCACGTTATAACAAATGCGGCGATGAAGCTTAGTTTCTAATTATTGATACAACAAACTTAACATGGTTTATGAGGAAATCCCCTTAAAATCATTCTTTTAATTTAAACTAACTCTAATGATTTTTCACATTTTCCGTCTCTTCTACAAAGTTGTCAAACCAGCAAAATTACATGTTTTTGCTGAACATTGTAACTTTCAATCTCTTATAAAACAAAAGTTATTCAAATATTATGATTTTTCATAGGTTTACAAGTTTTTAACACAGCATTCGAGAAGACTCTTGTCGACAAAAGATCTCAATGTCAGTATGAAAATGAAATAAGCGATTTTCAGCATATCGTGAAGGAATTTGCGACTTTTTGCAATTAAGGGAGTAATCACAAGTGGAAATACCTCTAAAAATATGTATAATTTAGAGATAACTTTTGTTGTATGTGAGATGGAATATTACAATGTTCAGCAAAAACATGTAATTTTGCTTGTTTAACAACTTTGTAGAAGAGACGGAAAATGGGAAAAATCAATGGAAAGAGTTAGAATGAAAAATAAGATTTTAATGGGGTTTTTACATAAAACGACTTAAGTTTGTTATATATAAGAGATAGAAACTCGGGATGTTCAGCAAAGTTGCTCGTATTAACATTTACTCCAACTTTGCGAAAGACACTACGTGTCTATCTTATTCTGGTGGAAAAATAATTTTCTCAACTCACTTTTAGGGGGATTAATCATCAAACTGTTTTTATCGAAAGATGCGCTCCTAAATATCTTGAAACTTCTGTGAACAAACCCTATATCCAAAATCAACACTTTTCGAGTTTTTGAATTTCGATCGTGAAAATGACGAAATAAAACACTGTGCGCCGGTCCGATTTCACCGCGTGCAGCCAGCGTGTTCGTGGCCTTCCAGTTGCCGGCCCCTATCTGGTTCTCTGTTGAATATTGTTTTCGCTATTCTTTTTTCCGACATTCGCACTAAGTGACCAGCCAATTGAAGTCTGCCGTATTTCACTATATATTTTTCTATCAAGTATACAATTGATACAGCTCATGATTCATGCGTCTGCGCCAAACACCATTTTCTGTTTTCCCTCCGAGTAAGCTCTCCGGTCCACTTCTTTTAATGTCCATGCTTCATGTCCATAAAGGGCCACTGGTAGAATCAGAGTTTTGTATAGAGCAAATTTCGTTTCCGTCTGCATGTTCCACTTCACGGGAAACGTCATTGTCACATGTCACAAGCGTTCCAAGATAAACAAATTCTTCAACAACTTCAAATACATCCCCATCAACGTACTACCTCTGCGCCTACACCACTAGGTCTTCCCCTACTCTACCTGCCACCATGTACTTTGTTTTGGCAGAGTTAATGGCTATGCCTATTCTCGCCGTCTCCCTCTTCAGTGGGACAAAAGCCTCCACTACTGCTCTGCAGTGCCGTTCTCTGCACGCCAGATCTCCTAATAGCGCCTTCGAGTGCAATGTTGAATAATAAATTCGAAAGTGCATCACCCTGCTTCAATCCGTCTAAGGTTGACACTTCGTCTGCAATATGAATACTTGATTTCGAGCCATCCAGTGTTGCACGTATCAGTCTAATCAGTTTCGCCGGAAAACCATGTTCGGACATTATCTACCACAGCTCATTTCACTTCACTGAATTATTCGTCGACGAAGGACCCCTCAAGCGGTCTCAGTCTGTTAAACAGGAAACACGACAGGATTTTGTACACCGAGTTCAGAAGGGTGATCCCTCTGTAATTGGCACACTCTAGTCTGTGCCCTTTCTTATAGATTGGGCATATGAGGCCATCCAACCAACCGGCAGGCAGGATTTTGTACTCCTCCCATATTTTCTGGATAATGTGGTGGATTGATTGATGCAGCTGCTCCCTTCCGTGTTTGAGAAGCTCGACCGGGATCTCGTCCTTCCCTGCAGCTTTACTATTTTTCAGCTCGTTTAGAGCCTTCTTTACCTCGTCCAGCGTTGGTGGCTCCACAGCTTGACCGTCGCCGGCTATGTCCCTCCTGCTCCTTGATACACCTTCATTTTCACCGTTCAACAAATCTTCGAAGTGCTCCTTCCACCTGGCTGCCACCATAGTCTTGTCTGTCAGCAAATTTCTCTCTCGGTCATTGCACATGGCGGGCACTGGCGCAGTATTATGCCGCGCGCCATTACTTGTTAACAACGCTATCGTTGCTACACTTATCTCTGAACTAAGAACCAGAGATGTATGTGCTGTCACAGTTGATGTAACTGGTGAAACCTCCGTCAGAAAATACGTCTATTGTTCGGTTTATTCACCTCATGATGAACCATCCCTACAGATGCTTTCAAACGAGTTGTGATGCTAATGCTCATCACATTATCTGGGATGGCTCGGATATCAATCTGAGAGGCCCCGGCATGATGGAATACCTAAATAGTACTGAACTTGGTTTACTTAACATAGGCAAAAAAAAATCACCTATATGGAAACTATATAACAATCTTTATCTTATATATAAAAATGAAATGGTCTGTGTTCGTATCCGCATAACTCGAAAATGGCTGGATGGATTTTCATCATTTCTTCAGCAAATATGTTCGTTACCCTTTCCGACGGGTTTATATGATATTTCCTCATGCGAAAATTACCCGTAAGGATATGCAAATTGTGAAAAACTAAAATTAGGATTCGTATGGGAATTTCACATTGGCATTTTCGCCTACTATGCAGGACAACGTCTGCCGGGTCGACTAGTGTATTATGTATCCGGTGTTCTCTAAATAACATCATTTACAATTGCCTATTCTTCGTTAGTCCTTAAAGACAAATAAGGTTTGTTGTATATGGCTGGGATAAGCTTTCAAATAGTAATTTTCATATATGGGTTTTTAAATGAACATATACCATTTTAGATTTCGTAGTTTTAAATTGCGACCAAATATAAATAATATTATATATCAACACGTGCTTAAAACATTCAACAAAAATGCGTTTGTTTGCTCCATTTTAACAATAAACTTGTTGTTTTGCCTGTGGCGTTTGTTTTCAATCCATATGGTTTTAACTCCTTTCTTAAGTCTCAAACTGAGGCCAAATAAGAATCGCAGTATGACCATGAGCTTGCTTCCATTCAAATGATCACCTCTATGGATTTACTTAAGCATTCTGCATTCTGAGCTACGCTTTCGACGTTCTTCAATTGATACCACTCTGGAACCTTTAGTCTTAAATCAAGGCTAAATAATAAAGCTATCTGCATATACCTTAGAAAAACTTATTGTTTCTTCCTCTGCGCGTTTGTGACACGCTTCTTTAGTACCGAGCTTAATATGCTTGAGCCTACATAATTGGCTTCCCTATAAATGGGAACTCATGTGCATCCCGAGCAGCACAAGACAAAATTGTTTCCAGCAACTTTATTGTGACTAAATCTTAAAAAACATCACATATGAGTTGAAGTAACTTATGTCGAACATGTGTGCTGCAAGGGATTATATTTTAATGAAGTACGTCTGATGGGTTTGAACTTTGGTAGTGGAATGAAAATTTTATTTAACAATAAAGTCATTTATTTTGAATGCAACGTTATTCGGTACTTCACAACTTCATGAAGATTATTTTTTGAATGTAGTGATCATCATTTTCTGAACCTATGGACTATGTGGATGCTAGAAAAATCTCTTAGAAATCATGAGATTTCTATCTGATTTATAGGATTCTCAACCAAAATTTCATTGAAATTTTGATATAAGGTACCTCGGGGCAAGTGAAAATACGGGGTAAGTGGGTACTATGACTGCAGATGAATCAATGAACGTTTTTAATGGTAACAATGTTCTAGAAAGATGAAGCAGAACTATAAACGAATTCACCCGATACAAAAATATTTGGAATCAAAACCATTTGTGGCACCATACTAATGCTATTGCTTGATCATGACTTTAGACTACCGGGAAAATCTATTACTTTTATTTTAATTCAATGGATTTCTACCTAAATAGTGGTTTCTAAATTCATCATTGATATGAAAAGTGAGGGGCCCTCCTTAGCCGTGCGGTAAGACGCGCGGCTACAAAGCAAGACCATGCTGAGGGTGGCTGGGTTCGATTCCCGGTGTCGGTCTAGGCAATTTTCGGATTGGAAATTGTCTCGACTTCCCTGGGCATAAAAGTATCATCGTGTTAGCCTCATGATATACGAATGCAAAAATGGTAACCTGGCTTAGAAACCTCGCAGTTAATAACTGTGGAAGTGCTTAATGAACACTAAGCTGCGAGGCGGCTCTGTCCCAGTGTGGGGACGTAATGCCAATAAGAAGAAGAAGAAGGAGAAGAAGATGAAAAGTGAATATTTTGAGCAACTAAATAATTGTGTGACATCGAAAACGATTTAAAATTCTTAATTAGAGCCAAAATCTGCCATTTTCATTTGCCCTTGACTTTTAACATACATGGGGCAAGTGGGACATATTTGAACAACATTTTCGATAAAGCTATTTTAATTGTTTTTAGATGGTTGTCTAGTGAAAAATAACTTCGTCATTCATATAGCATATGGATCTGAATCAGATGCAGTTTGATTTCGTTGTTAAAAAGTATTGTACAGTTATTTACCAAATGTGTATTTTAAATTCTGAAAATTATCTCCCGCATGAAGAAGAGCAATGGCTTTAACTATGCGATATTTTTCTGTTTACAGTGCAAATAATCTATTTATTCTACAATAGGTCAACAGGATTTGTCTTGCGTTTTGTTATTTTCAAACTTCGCATCAGATTTTCAGATAAATAAAGTGCTTAACACATAAATTGATTATTTTGCTCTGTTACAAATTAAAAACACTGCGCATCGCTGAATAAAAACGTTTCTTCTGAAGTATTGATTTATGTAATAATTTGTGTTCTAAAAAGAGAAATATTTATTCATACGAAAAGTGAATAAAGATTTGCTTATCCTTGTCACCTAAAACATTTGGTACAAAAGTAAGCTAATGGAGAACAAAACAACAGCCAAATAGACAGTTAATCGGCTGTTGTCTTGTTTTCATATCTGCTAACATTATAATCCCTTTCTAGTTGCAAAAATAAAGTCCGACATGCAACCAATCTCCATTCATGATTTGAAAATACTAATACTCAGAAGTAATATGATCAGTATATCTACATTCCTCAAATTAGTTTCGTTCGACAGTAGAAAACAGAATAGGTCCCACTTGCCCCGTTTGAAGGGGTAAGTGGGTCCTGAATGTAAATTTTGTTTCTAGCACTATCAATATTTTTGTAAGTGATTAAATGGCTTCCAACACCGCTACACTTCAACAATGGAAGCATTTAATGATGTATCCGTGGTTAATGTTCTTAAATACCCTGTTTTCTAAGTATGCGTTAACAATGTTGCTAAACTAGCGTTTTTTTAGGTCCCACTTGCCCCGGGGTACCTTATCCTAAAGCATATTAATTTGAAATCCTGAGAAAACGAATTTTCTTTTTTTAACATATTATTGCAAAATCATAGCTGGTTTCATGTTATATGTCAGGAGCTTGACTAAAATTGTCCTGAGGGATTATTAGGGTGAAATTTTTTGGTGACATCACAGAGAAACAGACGTCTCACTTAGAACAAAATGCAATCAAAATCATCCTAACGAAAACATTATCGGTCAATTCTAAATGAACTGTACAGTCAGATGAAATATGAATAGATAAATAAATAAATAAATAAATAAATATTACCTCCAGTAACCCTCATTGATGAAAGCTATAAAAATCACTCAAATAAAGTAAAAAAATATATTACACAATTACATCAATAATTGCGGCTGTGATATTTTGTAAACGAATAATTCTTAACACATGCTTTTATAATATTTTTTATAAATTCTTTGATGATTATTTATTTTTTAAAGTACATATACATAAATATACAAAACTGTAGTTTTTTTTTCAATTTATCAAACTACTTTAATCTTTCCACACATACGACAAATAAACTAATCTTGATGTGTGTGGTTTAGTCCATTTTAGTCGTTTGTTATAGCATTCTATCCTTAAGTGATGTGAATTGTATTATTATGCATTCAGCATAAATCCAAACAATCAGCGTTGTAAAACTAGCAATGGAATGAAAACCAAATTGATTTTTATGTCACATTACAGTACAACTCGATGAGTACTGAGCAAACTTCATTGTTTTTTCTTATTTATATCATCCCAGAATTATAAAAACCTCTAAAATACTTGTCTATTGTTTGATAAAATATTCGAAATCTTTTTTGCAAATCTTTACGTTGTCATAAGTTTATCATCAGACCCTTTTCAAATGTTACAAAAAGTATCGGAAGTAAAAAAAAATGTCGCTAGTCCGGGCGTCGCTATTCGAATTGGTGCTAGACCCCTAATATGTCACCTCGCATAATCGAAAATACATTATGTAAAACAGATAGTGGAATGTGGAATCCTAAATTCATCGGAGACGAGCCAGCCTAGGGCTGAAAGTCTCCTTAATAAAGACAAAAAAAAATCCTAAATTTACTAAAGATTCCAGTAACTATATGTCGCAGCTAATAATTTTTACCATAATCTCTGCTATTTCGTTCCACATAAACTTACATAGTATAGTTTTGCAAATTGTTTCACATGTCATATTCGCTTGACATATGTTAAATCATATGTTGTATGACCAAATTCGAATCATTCCTGGGAAGAAAAAAAATCGATGCTTGTCCTAAAACAACAGTTTGCACCATTTTCATGATATGAATTATCCATTGTGTGATTTTTGCTGCATGATGGGAATGTATTTCTCACTGGGACGGTATTTCCAGCGGGAGCACAGTTCATCTGCAACTGACTCGTTGAACCCGACTCTGAAAAAGGTAATATACGTTATGTAAGTTTCTGTACTTTAATAAAAAAAAATATAACAATTATTTTTGTAATATAAATTGATCCAAAACCTGGAAAAATCTACCGCTTGATATTAATAACAATAGAAGATTTCATTGCTCAACAGTAGACACCACCACCAGCAAGTTGATAGGAAAATAAAATTGAATTTGCTTACCATATGTGCTCCTTATCTTGATACCAAATTAATACCAGATACCTAAATTGCTTTCAATGTGAAAGATTAGTTAGTGTCTGTCTTGTATTGTTATAAAAGCCTGGAAGGAATGGTTGAACTGTTCGGTAGCTTATTTTAAAAATTGCAAATAACCGTTAAAAAGTATTATATTATCAATATTACAAAAATAGCTGTGGATGTGGATAAAACATCAAATTGGAAGGCGTTTTCTCCCATTTTTTGTACAACAAATTTCGTTTAGATTTTTTGAAACATTTTGAAAACTTATCCATACTATCCTGTACATTTTTGGTAAACCGTCATTATTCTTCTTCAGCACGACTAATAAATAGTCAAACAATAAATAATTCAAAATATTGTTATAGGGGTACTGTTCCGTTTTTCATCTCACTGAACATATATTCATCCCATCGCGAAGCAAATAAATACAGCATCAATTACGTTGCTTCTTTTTGCTAACATGCGTGCTCACTGCTGGAAAAAATCACAAAAATAAGAAACAAATCAAATTCTTTTTCATTGCTTTGTTTTTCTTGGGATGAAAATCGAAGCTATGAGGTGAAGTCCAGGAGCAGTAACCCTACTTTGTGGTGAATCAGTAACAACAAAAACAACAATGTTAATGCTTGCTTCGAAGGTTGCATAGCGCTAGGAGGAAAGCTATTCACCATACGAATCACCATAAAATAGATGGTGCAATGATTCGCCATACTATACAGATTATGGTAGATACCACACTGTATGCAATCGTTTCGTATTACGGTATTACGGTATTACGGTATTGCAGCGTGTTATTTCGCAAACAGAAGGTATGAGAGTTTTTCGTGGAAAACAAAATAAATAGACATTCTGAACTTTCGTCGAAATTCAAAAGAGTTTTCTGTGAAAACTAAAGAAAATTTCCCGTGAAAATTCAGAGGACTATCGGGTGGAACTTTAAGGTGAAACTGTTCAGAATCCAAAAAAATTTTACCTCGTATTTTCAAAGGCACCAATCTCAACAAAAAAGCAACAAATAACTGTCATTTTCTTATTTTAGCTTTGCAGCGTCGCAGCAAGCGTAAACTAAAAAGATGACAGTTGCTCTTTGCTTCAGTATTAAAAGTGGTGCCCTTGAAAACGCGAGGTATAAAATTGGATTCCGAAAAGTTTGTCCTTAAGGTGATTATACAATTAATGAATTTCAAATTCGCATTTTTTTTTTTCTCAGAAAAACTTTTCGCCCAAATCAGACGTAATAATTGTCGTACAGTGTTGAAACTTGAATCGATTGCTAAGAATATGTAAGCAAAGTTTCACCCATATACGCGCTTTGGTTCTCCCAACTCGTGCTCTTGAAAAATCACTGGAAAAAGCACGTGTAACCGAGTAAAACTTCCATGAGGAAAAAGAAGACGGTAACACAAATTTTACTCAGACATTTAATAGATGTAAGTAAATGTGTAGAATGTAGAATAACAGAAGTGATTTAAATCGTTCGGGGCTGTCAGTTTGAATATGACTTCTTCTTCTTCTTATTGGCATTACATCCCCACACTGGGACAGAGCCGCCTCGCAGCTTAGTGTTCATTAAGCACTTCACCAATTATTAACTGTGAGGTTTCTAAGCCAAGTTACCATTTGTGCATTCGTATATCATGAGGCTAGGACGATGATACTTTTATGGCCAGGGAAATCGAGACAATTTCCAATCCGAAAATTGCCTAGACCGGCACCGGGAATCGAACCCAGCCGATTATTCTAAGCAAAGAAATGATGATTTGAATTTCGAACAAAATTTGCCTATCTCAACTTTTTTGTCTAACCCCTGTATTTCTATTAAGGTTAGGATAATTTTCACTTCATATAAAAAAATTGCAAGTGTTTGAAATACTGGTTGGATGGATTGTTTTATTGACAGAGCGTCCCTATAGCTGGTTCTGTAAACTTATTCATGAAGTGAATTATAATAACGTAAGTAATATTTTATTTTATTATGCTCTTTTTATATTTAAACTTAATTACGTTTACTTACCTACAGACTAGAATTCCACTAATAGACTAAAATATCTCATTCATTATTTTAAAGGATCTAACGCAATCCAAACTACATTATATGACCCATGACAAAAGGTCGAAGGATAAAAGTTAAAAGGACAAAAGGTCGAACTCTGTAAAATAAATGGGTGCGTGACGTTACGCATAAGTACGTTAGCTGAAAAATCACTTACCCTTTCAGGCCCTAATTTTTCTAAACGGCATTTCTTAGTAAATTTGATATGATCCATTGGTTTTCGTTATTAATAATGGAGAATTGACCAAACAAGTTAAAAAATAATTTTTGGGATCTTTCAAATCGTCCTTGAGTCCAGAACATGCGATCTACAGTTACCATGCTTGTTTTTTCGTCATACCAAGCTCGAATGTGTATGGGACTATGTTAATAATATAGTCGTGAAGATCAAGAGACATGGTCAGATGATTTTGGGATATCCTGGGTCACCCAAATCGTTCTTGTGTTCAGAACTTGCGATCTACAGCCAGTGTCGTGGCTTTCTTCCTCACTAGAAGCTTGGATATGTATTCGACTATATCCATAACATATTCCAGAAGACCAGGAGGCACGGTAAGATGGTTTTGGAATATCTTGGGTTATCCAAACCGTGCTTAAGCTCAGAGCCTGCGATCTATCTTGCGATAGCTGGCGATATATGTTACACTTATTTTGTGTAAGGAGCAAAGCTACTGTCAACTGTTGATCGCAGGTCACTAACTCAAGAACAGTTTGGATTCCCAGGAAAATTTAGCGGTATTTTCTACCTTCTAATAGATGTGATGAACAGGTTTGAACATATTTTTTGACATTGAGTGACAAGAAACGCTACTTTGAAGGCCTAAGATAGTAGATTCTTTGCTAAAAGACGGTTTGGATGACCTAAAAAATTCTAAAACTGTCTTACGGTGCCTGTTGTCTTTCCAGGATATGTAATACTCATGGTTGAATATATTTAGAAATTTTGAGTGACGAGAGAGCTACTTTAGCATCTGTAGAATATCTCAAAACTATCTTACGATATTTGTTAAACCTCCCAGGAGGTGAAATGGATATAATTGAATGCATATTGAAGCTATGAGCACTAAAAGGTTTTCTTGCAGATCTATATCTTAAGACCAAAACTCAAGAATAGTTGGGATGACCCAGAATATCTCAAAACTACCTTACGATATCTGTTGGCCACCCAGGAGATGTAATTGGTATAATTGAATGCATATCGAAGATTTGGGTTAAATAGCTTCTCATCAGTTGTACATCTCAAGTCCCGAGTTCAAGGACAGTTTGGATAACCCTAAATATCCCAGAACGGTCTTACGATATTTGTTGACCTCCCAGGAGGTGTAATGGATGTAATTGAATGCATATCGAAGCTTTGAGTACCGAAAAAAAATTCTTGCAGCTGTAGATCTTAAGTCCAGAACTCAAAGACAGTTTTGATGACCCGAGATATCTCAGAACGATCTTACAATATCTGTTGACATCCCAGGAGGTATAATGGATGTAATTGAATGCATATTGAAGCTTTCAGTACTGAAAAACGATTTTTTTGAAGCTGTAGGTTTCAAGTTCCGAACTCAAGAACAGTTTGGATATCCCAGAATACCCCAGATCTACCTTGCGGTATATTTCTCACTTTATATAAGATGTAATGAACAAGGTGAAATACTCAAATGAACTTTGAGTAACGAAAAAACAGCTTTTTTGCAGCAGTAGATTTCATCTCCTGAGCTCAAGGACAGTTTGGATGGCCTAGGACGTCCACGGAAGATTAAAAATAGTTTATTGTATATTGCGGTAGCTTTGCGGATACGTTTGAATAAAAATCTTATTTTGAAACAGTACAATCCGCTGCCAATATACCAAATATTTTGTTTTTCATAGCTTCGCCATGTTTATGACGTTCTAGGTTGCCGTAAGGCCTTGATCGCCTATGCCTGATATTTTTGCCTAATAGAGGAGTAGATTTCAAGCAACTTTGCTGAAGACACTTTTATCTATCGCGCGATCTTATACATCCCTTTTTCTGTTGGGGTCATATATGACCCCGTGGGCCTGAAAGGGTCGAAAAAAAAGTACGTTGGACATAAATACGTCAGGCATAACGTACGATAGGCATAATGTACGTCAGGCATAACGGACATTGGACATATTGCACGCTAGACATAATGGACATTAGGCCAAATTCAATTTCCTGATTATCATATTAGGATCTTTGGGATTGTACAGTCCCCAAATTGAAATAACATTTTTCGAAAATAATATTTCTTCCAAAATATTGGCCAGTCGCAATATAAAAAACCACATACACTTACATATCGCATATTGGGCACTCGAATCAACACTTGAATGCAACTAAACATGCTACTAATATTTGTTCTGGGATTTTTTCATTCTGGGAAACATTCTAGTTCTCGGCAAAATTACATTTAGGGAATTGGTTTTCTTATAATTGAGTGTCCAGAAACCTTTGAAATAGGTTATGAACTAAATTTTCCTCAGAAGCGTGTTGCATATATTATTCACAAGATACAGAATTTTGTTCGACCTTTTGTATTATAAGTATACATAAATGAAGAAGAAAACGATGTTCTTAATTTGATCTGGTCGTGTAATGTAGAATAAAAATGTAAGGAACAATTTTCATATTTAAATATATCCGAGTGACAGCAGATTATGCGGCAGTGGAATCAATCACAGAAACTTTTTACTCATTAAATGCGTTACAGGGTAGCTATTTTAGTTTTCATCCCGTACTTCCCATATTCTTTATCATCTTCTTCTCATTTAGGATAAAAATGTTACATATGAAGTTTCTAAAACAAATTATTCATGTATAGATAGGTATCATACAGATATAAAGCAATTTAATTTACGATTTTTTCAGCATGTTTACTTTAGATTGCTTGTATTAGCACGCATGTTAACCAGAAAAAAAAAACATACAAAAAAGTGATAATTCTTTGATTTCGAGATAATGAATATGGGAGCATTACTGTGAGATGCCTGACCTCAGAAGGGTCATATTGATGACCCTGTTGTTAATTACATACATAATACTGATTGATTGTAAAATAATAATACGATAATCATCAAAATCAAATCTCTGATGGCAATGCTGATTGAGAAGTCAACCCAATGATGCTCAACAGCTGCTAAAACTCAAAACGGATGAGTTTACTACTTGCGGGTTCGTAAACGTATCGAATCGACTGTTGACCTCAACCATAGACGACGGACTTGGCAGTGAGAT
Organism: Armigeres subalbatus; assembly: GCF_024139115.2. Taxonomy (NCBI): domain Eukaryota; kingdom Metazoa; phylum Arthropoda; class Insecta; order Diptera; family Culicidae; genus Armigeres; species Armigeres subalbatus. Next base: position 210,655,291 of record NC_085141.1, on the reverse strand, counting down.
AGTACTTGATAAAGCCATTTATCGGCCGTATGACGACGTCTTTTACAAAGCTTCTCGAGATCAAGTTCAACGATTCCTTCTTCAGTTGCTGTCTGTTAACGTTCTCGTAGAAACTTTTGTCAAATGATCGCTTGACCGAGTTTCTCTGATAGTAATAGCCTGGCTGAAGATAAGGTGGCACATAGTAATCGGAAGGGGCAAACTGCAACGAACAAGACTCCACCAGGTGGTTCCCAGCGCTGAAAGACAGTTGTAAAAGGATGGTTAGGTTGGGCGATTGATACGCTCTGTCAATGACACGTGTTGTGACCATGAAGATGCCGATATCTAAAGATGTTTTCGAGTCAACCCATCTGATTTCCCTATGATCGAAAAAGGATAATTTTAACATTCCTAACGTGTTTGGGTCAATATGACTCGAATCGCACTTTCAAAGTGCAATATCTTTCAAACGCAATAATGTGAAGGTTTGAAACTTCTTGAGTTTTCCTACCTATTTCGTGGAAAACTATGTTCGTAAACGTTAACCTACTTTGTAGGGCGTTCCTGAAGGGCTCCAAAAAAACTCACACTTACGGTTTTCACGGGTCATATTGACCTGGATTTGACTTAGCAATATCTCCGGCATTTCTTTGCCAAATTTACATATTTATATACCCAAAATAATCGTCGACTCATAAATTACCCTCAGAGTGATGATCAGGCACATCCAAATTCTGTAATCGCCAGTGGAAGAATCGACAAATGGCCCCCTTTACATGAACGAAAATTTCACAATAATACGGAGAATGTGATGCTGTCAATATTCCTGCATGTTCTAGGTTCTCCAAGTCATTCGGAAGTTCAGACCTAAAGGATCTACCACGTCAACCACCCTCGGTACAAAACAAATAGCACTCCATTATGTCCAAATAGGTCCTCAGAGGACATTCGTACGATTTAAGATTTAGATATGTCCAACTCGTATGTTGTAAGTTCTCCAAATCATTCTGGAGTTCAGACCTAAATTGTCTACCCCGTCAACTACGCTCGGTACAATACCAATAGCACCCCATTGCATTGTGTCTATATAGGTAATAGGTATTGTGTCCATTAGAGTGGTCCAACAAATCGATTTTGCTCCACAACGCTCATCTAATTCTGTCTCATGTTCTGAGTGTCCTCCGAAAGTTTGAGCTGATTTGGGTGAAAATTGATTTAACATAAGCCATTTCAAATTTGCATGAAAATTAGTATGGGGAAATTACATTCTTTATTATACTGATTACTTCGCTTGCCAATTAAGTGAAGGCCAAAAGAAAACTTACATAGCTGAAGGAAATAATCAAAAGCTTTCACTCAACGAAAATGGCATCTTGATTAGTCGTCCCAATCATTAGTAATCGATTTTAATACAGATTGCAAATGATTAGTCATGATTTGGGTCATCATCCCAGGTCATGATCATTCAATTTCTTTGAGGGCATCACTGAAACGTGCAGCACAACATATTAGTCTGAATTTGTCTGTGCTATCTTTTGATCCAGGAGCAGCAATGTTACCTGTTGAGTAGTTACGCAGTTAGATCCAGAAAACTACGATATAGACTGAAATCGATTACTACTAATTATTGTGATGAAACATCAAGATGCGGTTCTCTATGCCATGTTCTCATTTGCTATTAGTGGGGAAACGCTATAATTAGTATAAAGAAAATTTGAATCTTGTACAAATCCTGTACAAACTTGAAACGGTTTGTTCTAAATCAGTTTTCATCCAAATCAGCTCAAACAAGCTCACACAGAATCAGATAAATGTTGTGAGCAAAATCGATTTTTTTTAACCACCAAACCCTAGTAACATTTTGGTTCTATCACACTCTTGAAGAGTAAATTATGGACTTCAAGAGCGTTATAAAATTGAAAATGTTACTTGGGTAGTGTCCATAAAAACACTTAGAGGTCATAACAGTTTTTCAAGTCAAAATTGGAATCTCTAAGTCCTCCAAATCAATCTGAAATGCAGACCTAAAGCGTCTACCAAGTCAACTGTGCTCGTGACAGAACTAATTACAATCCATAGCGTACATATGTGTACGCATATGATCTACGACTTAGATATGTCCAAATCGAATGTTCTATGTTCTTCAAATGTATCTAAACTTCGGACTATAAAGGTCTATACTATATCAACTGCGTTGAGTACATAACAGACAACAACTTATTGTGTCCAAATACACTAAGCGCAAAATTATGGAAGCGCAAAAATAAGTATTGCAACACCTACTTTGAATATTGCAACATCCCTCAAAAAGTTTAGCATCACTCCAGAACTCCTATATTCGTGATGATCGTATCATCGGATCTCTTCCATTTTGAATGATGGAGCCTTCAACAAAATTGTTCACGACGATAACTACATTAGGAAGGAGAACAATTTAGCTCCCTGGATTGCATTGGCCACCGGGTGGACATCCGGATGATCCGTATTTAGGAACACGTTCGAAATCACCATTTCATACATCCATTCATTCCAGTGAGATGCGAAATTTTCATCATCTTTCGTAATCGCAGTAATCGATGCTGAGTGACGCTTGCTCGATCCCTGGCGGTCACCTATTGATCCTCCGGGAATTCCGGAACATCCGGTGAAGTGGTCAATTTTAGCAATTCGTCCCAGAATGCTGTGACTTTTTTTTTAACTGTAAGCCAAATTAATGCAAACACCACTTATTGCGCCCTGATGCCCTCCCATTGGTCCTGCATGAGTTCCTGAATATCCGGTGAAGTGGTCAATTTCAGTATTTCGTCCCAGAAGGCTGCGACTTTTTCTATATCCGTTTGTTGCAGCAATTGTAGAGCAAAATTAATGCAAAGACCATTCATTAAGCCTGGAAAACCATCCAATGGTCCTTGGGAATTTATAAATCATCCGAAGAGATTCGTTTTAGAAAACTATGACTTCTCATTGTTTGTTTTAGCATTGTAAGATCCAAAGCAACGCAAAGACCACGACCACGACCAAGACCATCGCCGTGAACAATTTTGTTGAAGGTTCTATCATTCAAAATGGAAAAGATCCGATGATACATCATCACGAATATAGGAGTGAGGGGTGTTGCAATATTCGAAGTAGGTGTTGCAATATTTATTTTTGCGCTTCCATACTTTTGGCGGGTAGTGTATGTAGCGCCAGGTCTCGTGTCCATAGAGAACTACCGGTGTAATAAGCGTTCTGTAGATAGTCAGTTTGGTACAGCGGCGAACTCTATTCGATCGGAGCGTTTTGCGGAGTCCAAAGTACGTACGATTTCCAGCCATGATGCGTCTCCGAATTTCTCTGCTGGTATCGTTATTAACCACCTCGAATTCGTCACCACCGATACACCTCTCTTCCTTTGAGCCTCTTACTATCATGTACCTCGTTTTCGACGTGTTGATGGCTAGTCCAATCCGTTTAGCTTCCCTTTTCAGTCTGATGTAGGCTTCCTCCATCTTCTCAAAGTTACGTGCCATAATATCAATGTTGTCGGCGACGGTGTTCGTAAAAATAGTACTACTCGTGTCAATCCCCGCCCTTGGTATTACTTCCTCCAAAGCGATGTTAAATAGCAGGCCCGAAAGATCATGACCTTGCCGTAACCCTCTGTGCGTTTCGAAGGGACTTAAGAGTGCCCCTGAAACTCGAACTACGCACATTACCCGATCCATCGTCGCTTTGATTAGCCGTATCATATGCGGATTTGAAGTCGATGAATAGATTATGTGTGGGCACGTTGTATTCGTAGCATTTCTGCAATATCTTACATACAGCGCCTGGTACTGCCCCACGAACTCTCTTGCAGTTGGTGTTAGCCGGCGGCATAAACCTTGGCAGAGTACCTTGTTTGTAGGCGGCATTAAGCAATGTGATTGCGCGGTAGTTGCTACAATCCAGCATATCGCCTTTTTTTGTAGATGGGAGACACGACTCCTTCCATCCACTCCTGCGGCAACAACCTCATCCTCCCAAACCTTGGTAATCACCCAGTGCAGCGCTCTAGCCAGTGCCTCACCACCGTGTTTAAACAGCTCTCCTGGTAGTCGGTCAACCCAGGGCCTTTGTTGTTTTTCAGCCGACCGATCTCCTCCTGGATTTCCTGGAGATTCGGAGCCGGAAGTCGCATGTCCTGCGCGCGTGCTCCTAGGTTCATTACCATACCGCCACCGTTGTCTGCCACATCGCCATTCAGGTGTTCTTCGTAGTGCTGCCGCCACCTTTGGATCACCTCTCGCTCGTTCGTAAGAAGGTCCCCGTTTATGTCCTTACACATATCAGGCTGTGGCACGTGGCCCTTACGTGAACGGTTAACTTCTCATAGAAATTTCGTGTGTTATTAGCTCGTTACAGTTGCTCCGTCTCTTCACGGTCTCGATCTTCCTGCTGGCGCTTTTCCTCCGGAAAATCGAGTTTTGTCTGTTCCGCACCCGTTTGTATCGTGCCTTGTTCGCCCTCGTGTGGTGTTGCAGCAATCTCGCCCATGCTGCATTCTTCTCCTCAACTAACTGCTCACATTCGCCGTCATACCAGTCGTTTCTCTGATCCGGAGCCACCGTGCCTAGTGCAGCGGTTGCGGTGCTTCCAATGGCGGATCGAATATCTCTCCAGCCATCTTCAAGAGACGCTGCGCCTAGCTGCTCTTCCGTTGGTTGTGACACTTCCAGCTACTACGCGTAGTCTTGGTCTAGTCTACCATCTTGTAGCCGCCCAATGTTCAGCTGCGGCGGACGGCGGACGACTGAATTTTGAGCGCAGACATACTGCAACGAGGTAGTGGTCGGATTCAATATTCGCAATGCGGTAAGTGCGGACGTTCGTGATGTCGGATAAGAATTTGCCGTCGATTAGAAAGTGGTCGATTTGGTTTTCCGTTACTTGATTAGGTGGTTTCCATTGATTTGTGGATATTCTTGCGTGGAAAGAAAGTGCTTCGGACTACCATTTCGCGGGAGGCTGCAAAGTTTAGGCATCGTTGGCCGTTGTCGTTCGATACGGTATGCAGACTATCCGGTCCGATGACCGGTCTATACATTTCCTCCCTTCTTACCTGAGCGTTCATGTCACCGATGACGATTTTGACGTCCCGCAGTGGGCATCCATCGTATGCTCCAGCTGTGCATGGAACGCTTCTTTCTCGTCGTCGGGTCTCCCTTCATGTGGGCAGTGCACGTTGATGATGCTTTAGTTGAAGAAACGGCCTTTTATCCTCAGCTTGCACATCCCTGCTACCATACAACAGTAGTTATATACTTAAATTGCATTATGTGCAGTTGCAGATGACTGGTGGTGTAGCTAATCGCTTCAATCAATATAATCATGATATTTTGACAATTTAATTCAATTTCGTCTCATTGTAGTTAATTGATTATGGTATGATATCAAATATAGTTAGAAAAACAAACTTTTTATTTTCGAAGTATTTGTTTTTTCATAGAAGAACAAATGTAATAATCAAAATACCGGGGGAAATGTGTGACAGTGAAATAACACTTGTTGTTTACTATATAAAGCGAATATTCAATAAATTCAAAACCATCTAAGTAGGCCTTATGCGAACCACAACTGACAGCCACAGTATTAGCAATCAAAGCAATCGGAGATGAAACATCAGTCACACGTAGTGAACTATCAGTGGGAAAAGGTATTCCTAGAGGCTCCCGCTTGCCTACAGCTAGAATAAACTCCACAATATTTAAATCGTACACATGGCCTCTAAGGGCCTATAGGAGCACAATGGGGAGCTATTGGTATTGTACCAAACGTAGTTGACGGGGTATACTTGTTAGGTCTGAGCTGAAGAATAATTAGGAGAACTTACAGCATACGAGTTGGACATATCGAAATCGTAAATAATACGATTGGCGTCTAAGGACCTATATGGACACAATGGATTGCTAATGGTTTTGTACCGAAAGTAGTTTGCATGTAGACCTTTTAGGTCTGAACAGGAATATTGACAGCATCACATTCCCCATCTTTAAAATAATTGAAATAATTTGTAGGATATTTTCGTGAAAAACAAAATAATAAAGTCGATGTTGCGCCGTATTATTGTGAAAATTTCGTCCATAAAAAAGTGGGCAACTGTTAATCCTTCCACTGGTGTTTACAGAATTTGGGTGTGACCGATCATCAATCTGAGGTCAGTTTCGAAAAAATGGCTTATGAGTTGGCTTTTATTTCGGGTATAAAAACAAGTTTTGTGAGTTTTTTAGCACTGTAGGAAGGCTAAAGGTGTCCGAGGGCGTTCGACAAAATCAATCACTTTCAAAAATGTCAATTAGGCCGATACAAATATTTAAAATCCATTTTGTCTCCCCCCCCCCTCGGATTTTTTTTGCCAAAAAATGATATTTTGAGGGGGCAACAAAATAAAATTCGGATAATTTTGAGGATTTTCAAAACATTCTTTAACAAATCCGAGGAGTTTTTTGATTTTTTTCATTTTAATATTTATTATTTATTATTCCCCCCCCCCCCCTTGACCTTTCGGAGATTAGTAGGACAAAAAGTCAATTAAATATTTGTAACGGCCTTATGGCATGAATAAAAAATAATTTACTAATCGAAAATAAAATCAACTCTTGTAGATTAATGTAGTATTTTATCATACAAAACATCATAGCCGTTAGAAGTGATAAACTTATTCCTTGATAAAAAATCACATTAATAAAAAACGATTGGTTTATAACACTATGGGTCTCCGGACCTTCTATCACAAAATCGTCTTAAAAGTGAATATATAGCCTTTTCGTTACACCATGGTCTACAAGAAAGGCAAAAAATGGCCGTTAGCACATACATATAAGTTGATCAACCTCTCGTTTTTGCAGGTTTCTTACTTTATCAATAAATTCATTGATAGTTCTCTCGAAACAACAAAGCAGCAAGAGATGAAAACATAGATAAAAAATATATTTTAAATGACTATAAAACATCTCAATAACATGCAAACAATATCATTCCAAAAAACATGTTCCCATGAAAATAAGAATGCAGAATCAAATTGATGTGACTCAATTGGACAGCGCAAGCTCGCAATCCATCAACCAACAAACGCGGATTTATAGCCATAAAATTACGTCAAAAGTGCAGGCTCGATTGAAAAGAGCTTAAAATTAAGCCAACAAGAACATCTCGTGATCCAAGTTCAAACGCCACTCTAAATTGCACCCTCTTTTCTTCCCACGTCATTGTACCCGAGGACGGGGCTTCGTCTCTCTTGTTGGTTGAAACCTTTGAGCATCGATCGATTAGATATCCGTTGGCACTCGACCTACGACAATAGGAACCGGAGAACATCGCACACAAGTTTGTATCACGGTTGGCTCTTTAGCACCTGATCGTATCTTTACAATTGGCACCTAAGCTCCTTCAAGAGTGTACGATGCGATTATGTCGTTCCACGTGAGCGATAAACTGCTAACCGAATGCCAAACGTGCATACTGACCTCTGCCAAATTGAACATGGTCGCCTCTCAGTGAAACAGGTCACCTGTATCACGTTGAAGAAAACGGCTCCTAAAGTGTTGGCGGTTTCTGTGGAAAGAGAGAAAGCGGGGGTTTAGTATCGAATCACGCTAACGAAATATGTAAGGTTTAGATCGTGGGTTGTTATTTCAATTTCATGTTTAATAGATACTTTTTAGAGCTTTCTAGTGAAATTTCTTCACTTGTCTAAAGACATGAACTAGACATTAATTACATATTTCGGCTTAAGTCGAACTAACTCATCTTACGACAAGTGATGTCAACTTCTATTCTCTTGGTTGTATTCGATCGTTACCCTGAGCAAAATCTATGCAAGGTTCAATGGGATTTAACTATCTTAGTAACAAGCTTGAAGTCGACTCCCAATCAAAAGATACTCCATGACCATGAAGATCACCCTTGTTGATTAATGATGTTCAGTGGTGGAACTGACAGTCAGCCAGATGACGGTGGCGCTCGGCTGGGCTAATCATAACATTTGGATGCAATATTTGTGTAACAACCTTCACTGCTGACTGAAGTTGTGTGACCTTCATAGCGATGGATTTAAACACGATATGTGTATTTGTTAAGAACATATTGTAGGGGATTGACTGACAGAAAAATTAATTAAACATTCATGGGATTATGTTTAGATTAAGCTAAGAAAGAGCATGCGTATATATTTTAGCCCAACTTATGAATATATTTAGAGCTGCAAAAGGCAAAAGGATTTTTTCGAACGTTAGGAATTAAACGGAATGAAAGGGTAAAAATATTGCAAATAAATAGAGATAATGTTAATTTATTGTGGAACAGTTAACTACACTTGAATGAATTAGGTTTCGGCAAATTCAATAATCGACTATTTGATGTAGATAATGCATTTGGTTTTAAAATTTAAGTAAACACAGTTTTTCGATTCTAACGAATACAACAAATGTTAAAAAAAATTGCTTCTCTAAGCATTGGCAGTAATAACACAAACAGATCAGTAGTGCAGAATAAAAAACACAAAAGAATCTACTCTGTCCGTGCTTCTTCAAGTGGACTATGGGGTACGCTGAACCTAAGCAGCAAGTGCGTCATTGACTGAGTGTCAATTGATATTGCAACGTCAAGTGTTTAGAGAGCCTGCCATTGGATACTCACCGGTATTGATGTTTTGTAAACATCTTCTAAATCTTGCATCACAGTCGCAGTGTGATCTTGTGAAGGCACCACGGTTACAAAGCCCTCGCCGGCACTCTCCTGGCAGCAGAATGTTCGGACACATATCGTGCTCGCGGCAGCACCGGTCCTCGTCAGCGTATCTGCCAACGTCCGAGTGGTTGGCCGCGATACTTCCTACAGGTGGGACATAAAGCAACAGAACATTGATTTAATACGACATGACATGAAGAGTTTAATTGCATCTTGAACTTGAACCATTTATGCACATAATAAATGCATCGCCAGTTTCAGAACCCCAAATATTGCAGGTGACTTATTGTGTCAAGCGCATTGTATCCAAGGCAATAATGGCTGGTATTAAACCAAACCTACTAAAAGCTCATACTCGTCGATATAAACGGTTGATTTTAACTATTTCCCGTACAAGATTCCAGTGGAGCGGTAAGATGAGTGTTTTCAGTTCAGTAGAATCACATGTGATAAGCATGTCTATGCAATGAGCACATTAATCAGAGGTAATCATTCCCTATTTTTATTACCGGAACTAATTCTAAACTAGACTTTACACATCATTCAAACCTTAGGCGAATAGAGTTCGTCTCAAGGTTGCGAGATCCTATTTTGGAAGTCCATGTACACCTTAACAAAATATCAGTAACTACTTTGGGCAAGTGTCATGTTACCCTCAGCACTGAATAGACCCCCGGAAGGTCGCAACAAGCTTGTTACCGACCAATCGGAACCAATTTAATTAAACCCACGTTAGGGGGGTCAATTGACAATAGATGGTCAGTGTTGATGGACAGGAGTTTTGTAATAAGGTAATTAAATTTGAAATTTTCCGTGTAAAATCGTCTGTGATTAAAATTAGTACGTCTCAAATCCTTAAACAATTATAACACATTTATCTAAAAGAGGGGCAACCGTGCCTCCAATGACAATTCCAGGAATAGAGTAGAGTGGGGCAAGAGTGCGCGTGGGGTAAGAGTACGTTTTCGATTTTTTAAAGTAATAAAAAAAGATAAACTAGCAGCACTGCATCAGTTTGACAGGTATTCTGGCCAACTATTATCATGTGTAATTGTAAACGATTTGAATAAATAACAAGGGAGATATGGAGTTAGATAACTTTTTGGTCATTTTGCTAAAAATAGTTGGATTTCCGCAACTAGTATTTCATTACCAAATATACGTTCAATCAGGTGAACATTATACCATTTCGATAACCTATTGTATAGAGTACTTTATGGTACAGAACACCAATCCGGTTGGTTTTCCAAGAAGTCAAAACCATTACTTGAATAATTTTTGGGACTGTGGGGTAAAAGTACGCAGGAACCGGTGGGGCAAGAGTACGCATATGAATCTTCAAGTTATGATGTCAAACCCGTATCTCCGGCCGAAATAAGACTTCTTCCAAAGCGTAAAGATCCACAACTAAGAAAAAAGGGACAGAATTTGAAATTATCACAAGTTTTTAGGATAAGTTGAAGTAAATTGGTGTTAGAAAGGACTTAGCGGACAAAGCACTGAAGCGAAATAATGAAATTGTATTAGGACTTTTTGTACACCTAAACATAGCACGAAAACACAATTTCATCTAAATGATAATTTCATTTAATCAAAAGAAACATTCATAAATTACGCAACGTGTAGCTGGGAGGGGTTGTGAGATGTGTGACGATCCATATAATTTTTAGAGGATTCATACAAATAGTGTAAGATAGAGGGAGGGGTGATGAAATAGACAAATTTTACGTTACGTGATTGGTGGACTTTCTTTAAGGAAAATGCCTTTGTATACGCCACGCGAAACCTGATATATATTTTTACCTCTGTAGTTTTTTGTATATATAAAAAACAATGGTTTTTCGTATGAAAGTGCACATTTTAGGACCCCCTCGCCCTTTAAGAGTTACGTAATCTTTAAACATTCCCTAATATATGCTCATTAAACATCAATTGAATGTTATTAACTCTTATTTGTGTTAATATATACTTAAAGCACATGATTGGGTAAATGCGTACTCTTACCCCACCCGATGCGCACTTTTACCCCACCGGTGGGGTAAGAGTGCGTTTTTCACTTGTCTTGCAATAAGGGTTCTACTAAAACGAATCTCAATAATTTCAATATTTTTTCCACTGGGTAACATAAAAGAAGAGTATATGAATCATCGACACTGATTTGATATGCAGAAGCTTGCTTCATAAGGGCCACATGATCGATTGAAAACTAAGTGCGTACTCTTGCCCCACTCTACTCTAAGGTAGAGAGAGAGGAGTGAAGAGGAGGAGGAGGTTTAGGAGAGAGGAAAAACGGGAAGAGAAAAGGAGTGAGGAGTGGACTGGGCAAAAAAAGGCAGAAAGTGTCTGATCCTCGACGGCTACGGTGTTCAATCCTCAATTGACTTTTCCCGTCAAAAATTGTATCAGGTTTTATTGTCTCAGTCGATTCTTTGGCTTATTTAAGGTCAATTTACCAAAGAACCCATATGTTTTGAAGCCTCTAACTATTTTTAAAGTCGAAAGCAAACACCGATAAAGTGCTGCACGTGTGAACCGGCCTGAAAAATTCACCCGATGTTCTTTCAAAATCGAGCCAATCTCTAAAAAATAGCCCTTTTTGATTTTAGTTTTTTATATAAATTTAAAAAAAACTTAGAGGCGTCAAAAAATATAGGTTCTTTGGAAAAGTTGACCTTAAATAAGCCAAAGAATCGATTGAACGAATAAAAATGTTTGACGGGAAAGGTCAATTAGAAAAAGAAAAGAGAAGAGACAAGTTTGGAAGCCGGAAAGGGACTCGCTTCGAGGCAAACGTACAGCGAGTTTGATTGCCTGAATTCACGGCGAACCGCGAGAGTGTTCCGGCGAAGGAAAAAAACGGTTGGTGAAGCAGATGGTCCTCGATAAAGCCGAGCATTACCGCGTGATAGTGTCTCTTCGGTGGAATTAGCCAGTTGGCGAAGAAGGCGGAACTCAACAAAGCCGAGAAGAAAAGCGTGGTAGTGTCCCTTCGGTGGAAATTTCCTGGTGGCGGAGAAGACGGATTCTTCAAACACCGGCAAGGAACCGTGGATAGTTGTGGAGCGGATGTCATCAGCCACCATTCTCTAAAAGCCGTCATTAGGGAGGTCGGCGAGCTCAGTACCGGTGATCCGGTGAGTAACGCTATCGCTGAATCACACGCCACGAGGGAACGGTGACGAACTTTTTGGCGGTGAGGTCCTGCTTCCCGCCGCCCAACATTCTATGAGTCACCACCCCATCTGCGGGCGCTGAGACGTCGACGACAGCACAACGCCCTGTAACGAACCACCAGTGAACTCGGAACAGCCAATGGTCATCAATGATCCAGGGGGACTACCCGACGGAGTGCTTCAAGGTGCGATTGTGGATCAGGTGTGTGAAGCAGACCGTTGGGCAAGTAACCTATTCGTTCCTCTCCTTCTCTATCATTATGCACGTGCACGGCCGCAACGATTTTTTTCCTACATTGGATTACTTTTATAAATTTCTTGTATGGAGAATGTTGATAAAGGCGTGCGGAATTGACACTACCACTGATAACAATGTGCCTGAACGCAGAACAATGGAAGGCGGTTTCAAGAGTGACAACCAGAATGGCCAACATCCTACAACAGGATCAGATAACCGATCAGTGTTGGAGTTCATCGTCGCGGAAGGTATGTAGATGTTGATAATAGACGGGCGCGCAAATGCCAGCTACCAAAGACACATCTGCCGTTAGCTTGCGGTGAGCGCATATCTAAAGAATGTGGTTTCACGGTCGGTTGCAGGGGACCTCCTGCTGTCGGGGAACCTCTTGACGGAGTAGGATAATTCGCGAATGAGGCAGAAGCTGAATTGCTCAATGATTAAGCCGGGAGTCGATTGGCTCAAGGGCAGTTGAAATTGATTATCTAACTAAGTAAGTCATGCTTGTCGCCTGCTGCTCGGCACGTCAGATTCTCTGCAGACTTTAGGCAACCTAAGCGGTTGCAATCGAAACTGCGTTCCACTCCTCCACCGCTTGACACTTCTTCTTCTTCTTCTTCTTATTGGAATTACATCCCCACATTGGGACAGAGCCGCCTCGCAGCTTAGTGTTCATTAAGCACTTTTACAGTTATTAACTGCGAGGTTTCTAAGCCAGGTTACCATTTTTGCATTCGTATATCATGAATGAACCGTGCGGTAAGACGCGCGGCTACAAAGCAAGACCATGCTGAGGGTGGCTGGGTTCGATTTTCGGATTGGAAATTGTCTCGACTTCCCTGGGCATAAAAGTATCATCGTGCTAGCCTCATGATATCATCTTCTTCTTCTTCTTCTTCTTATTCTATCTTATTATGAATCGTCTGACCGGCATCGGTCTCGGATAATAGAACACGGTTCTGAAAATAGATTTTAAAGATCCGGTACAGGCCCACCGGTAGGCTAAACCGACGTAACGAGAGCGCGATGGCATTCCAGCTTGCGCTGTTGAATGCATTTTTCACAACAAGTGCCACTAACGCACAGTATCGAATACCTCATCTTTTCTGTTGGATCGCTATCTTAACAGTCTTTACCACTGAGTTGATAGCGTCCAACGTGGACTTACCCTTACGAAACCTAAACTAGTTACTTGACAGGCCGTCCGTACCATCTGAGTACGGGGTCAGCCTATTGAAGATGATCCTCTTCGGCAACTTTTGCGCCTTGTCAATTAGACAGATTGGTCTGTACGCCGAGGGGTTGCCCGCTCAGTTAGGCCCTGAAACTTTTTTCGTTGGCATGGAACTGGTTACCGGGAGTAACTCTTCATTCGTCGGAGCCACCGGCTGATGGGAACACAATCAGGCCCTGGAACTTTGTTCGTTGTCATGGAACTAGCCACCACGAGTAACTCTTCATTCGTCACCGGAGCCACCGTTTCGACCGCACCCATAACGCCGAGCAGTGGCTTTCCTCGGCATGGTGGCGTCGCACGCGCGTAATATAATAGCTACCAGTGCATCCCGCTTAGACTGTCAGTGTTGGCTTGCAGACCAAGGGCCGCGGTGAAAACTTCGCTGTCGAAGTGATTAGTCCTCCACCCACGGGCCTGACGAGGATCATCTACCCTCGGATCACTATGGATATAACCCTCGTCAACCCTCCAGCCCAAGTCTAGTGCCAGACTAGGACTGACAAAAGTTATGGCAATCCATGACCCAACTAGTGCTAGTGTTAGTGGAACCATCATTGACTAGCACTGCGTCGAGCTTCGCTAGCGCCTCTAGTCGTCTGCATCCGTGAACTCTTCCGGATATTTACACTGGAGGGTCACTTCCGCAACCAATGACCTCACCTCAACGCCGTCATCCCTGACGCTTCGCACGCCGTCTTTCAGAGCCGAAAGACTTTCGGCCTCGCGCATCGACTTTGGTGCCCTTTTCGTTTTAACCAACAAGGCCTCGCCTCTGTCCTTAATTTTCTTCGCAGGTCGGGATGCGTTCAGCTTCCCCTTTGTCCTACTAACCAGCTGCCAGGATTTTTGGTCCCTTGTGTCGATTTCACAGGCTGACTGGTACCCTCTTGAGAACTAGCGACTTGCGTCGTGTTGTTGCCTTCTCGTGTTGACGCCTTTCCCCGATCTCCTCTATCCAAACGACGTTTGGCCTTTATGGCCGCAACTCGTGTGGCTCTGCGTTCAACACCTTCATCGGATTGCTGCCTTAGTCGATTAGGATCATAGGTGCAGTCCGTTCTTCGCTGGACGTCAGAGCGAAATTCGCCAATCGCCTCTTAGGTCATCGTAGCACCTCCAAGGAAGGAGAAGACCTCGGTCTGGGTACCTTAGTGGGCATTCTCGCCTCCCGCCAGCCGCCTAATAACGCGTCATGTTCTTGTCTTGCGACTTTTTGCAAAGGGGTTCACCACCAAACAAGCTACCGCTGCATTGAAAGAAGAATTTGTATTTTGCTTATGGCCCCTCTTGTGGTGACAGTCCAATTCTACTGGAGTAGTCGTCTTTAATGATCCCATGGTTGTGCATGCCTTGCGGTATGCAGGGTGGCCATGCGAAGGTCGACACGAACGTTTTCAGAGACTGATCAGCGCAAATCTGGAAAGGACATCTGAGCTTACTCCCACCCAGTAGGCAAAACTGGGTGGCAGGATTAGACAGCATACTAATTCGCCAATGGGCACTCGCTGGCTCCTGCGCGCTTTGAGTGGCACACGGTCGCTTTGATAGGGCCTACGGACACATGCAGCCTTATGTAGGGGTTTAACAGAGCTCACTGCCAAATCTCACCACGTCCTAGGCAGGTCCCCTGACTCGCAGAGGTTGTGTGGAGGAGTTGTAAAGCCCTTGAACACAGTCCCTGCTGCCTCTTCCATGTACCATCTTCCAACTGTACCCCACCATAAGTGGTACGCAACACTTTCCTCTTGAAAACTCCAAGTACGCGTTGATCCTCCATGGAGGATTGTCCAGGTCTCACATCTTTAGAGGATTACCGGTCTAATGAGCGTTTTGTAAATAGTCAGTTTGGTATCGCTGCAAACTGCAAAAGAGCGTTTTACGGAGTCCAAAGTACGTACGATTTACTGTCACGATGTGTCCCAAGTACACGAATTCTTCAACCGCCTTGATTTCGTCACCACCTCTCCCTATTTTGTACTTCGTTTTCGACGTGTAGATGACCAGTCCGATCTGCTTAGCTTCCCTCATCAGTCTGATGTAGGCTTCCTCCGTCTCCTCAAAGATACATTCTATTATGTGAATGTCGTCGGTGGAAACAAAGAGCTGAACGGACTTCATGAAAATCGACCAATCGTGCGAATTCCAGAATTCGAATTTCCCTCCAAAGTAAAACTCGAACTACGCAAATCTCCGGATCCATCGTCAAATGTGTTTATGCAACATATGACGTTACAAATTGTTAGTGCAAATCTTTAAAAAATATTTAAGCATATAGAAAAGCCATATCAAAGTTTAAAATAAGAAAAAATAAGCGATGAAACTTTTTATAGCTGTTTATTCAGCTTTTGAAAATTCCTATTTCCTAGCCCAACTAATGGAGAAATTAACGGATATGAAGCACTACTTTACTTAACATTTAGTGTTCTGAGGCGATTCCAAATCGCCATGGCTGAGCAGAGGAAACTGATTATATTAAATTATTCTACATAAATTGATTCAAATTAAAATCGATACATTCTGCATACCTGGTCCGCACCACTTGGTCCCCGGATAGATGAATCCGAGCCCGCCCTGCAATTCGCCCGAAATTCCACTAGCCTCGTTGCACACTTCCTCGAGGGCTATCACTGATTCACGTGGCACCTGTCGCACCTTCTTCGCATCGAAGGCCAGCAGCATCCGTTGTATGTCGCCTCTTCGCACGAATAAATATGCACCGGAAAAAATGAGCATGCAGGAAGAAACAAAGCACTTTTTTATCATTGTCGTACTACTTTTCGCAGTTATGTGACCTTGCACCGGCTATGCGAGATGCGATGTAGGAACGTAGACAAAGGATGCACAACGAAAGAAAGATGGCAAAAATAGTGCCCCCGGTGATCTTGTGTCATAGTCGCCTCTTAACGTTCAATGAACTTATCGTGCGCTCAATGGTCATGGGTGCTCAAGCTGAAATAGATGCGATGGTAAACAAACACGTCGCATATTGAACCCCTGAGGGCGTTCCATCGACCAATTGATCGCTTGTGGCTGGTCCAATGATTTATAGCCGGTATCACAACAGTCACAAGATTATGAGGAAGCTTTAGAGAATGCCATATGAAGAAAACCGGACTACACCGAAACTTACCGATCGGAATGAATCTTGCAGTACGGCGGTCGACTGCTAAGCTCAACCATTCGTGTCATTCTGAAATCCGCGACAAGTACTGAACTTCCAATGACTTCCGCTATGAGTATTGCGAATAATAACGTTAAAGATGCTTCAGCGTTCATCTGGAAATGGAGAAAAGTTATCGTCAGACTTCTGAATAAATTACAAATCGATTTTTATGTAATTATGGGTCTGTTCTTTTGTCAGTTGTTATTCAAGATGAAAATTGCGTTTTAACATCCAAATTAGATATAGATATAGAAATTCATTATCTATGTTGCAATTATCCCGAATACCTCGGCTTTTTTAATCTGTACAATATTTATTGTCACTGTGATGACTTGTTCATTATACAGTTTATGCAAAACTATAAGGTTACTAATATCGCTTCTGCTTGTGTGACCAACGTTTATCATCCTTTTCCTTCCAAGCTTTTAATCCAAACTACCGATACTAGATTTATCAATATTGGTGATATAACAAAGCATTCGCTAAACCTCGTTCGTTAGAGGACAGCCATCTTTAGCTTATTGATCTATATTTCAGACAACAGAGCCATCATCGTTCTAACGAGCTTCTACTATTGAAAAGGCCATGCCCTTTTTTCTTCAGTCGGTAAATCCCCACTATGAGTAGACAGTTTCCTCGCTGATAAGAATCCGACGATCATCTGATGAGATGTAAGTGCTTGAAGGTTCACCAGCTTTGTATGAATTGCCCTCTCTAACTTGTTGGGCTCCAATTTGAAAAAGCCCATGAGAGTCAAGTTGTAGAATGTATTCATAAACTGGATACCACCCCACTTAAACTCCGTTGAAAGAAAATATATTTGATAATTTTCCTGGTTGATGAATAACCATTATCAAAAAATCGCACTAAATATTTGAGGGAGACAAACGCTAAGGGGTGTAAGTGACAAAAAGTTAGTTTTTGGAAAAAATGAGGGCAAATTTTTCAATATTTTTTCGCTTCATAGAAATTGTATGGAAGTTTAAAAAATTAATAATTTTCTAAGAATTTTCACATTTTTTATAAACATTGTACAAACTATATCAACATATTGCCGCAAAGCTCAAGAATCAAAGTAATTTTTGCTGTAGCCAACTCAATTTTGATTAAAATGTCACTTACATCCCTATGCTTCTAACCCCCTCATTTTGTATTGAATGAGTTCGTAGATATTTGTGCTACAACTTCTTAGAATGATGTTATTATTGAAAATGTTTCACGTTTGATCGTCAGTCTTAGTATTTACCCGCTTACCCTATATTATTACTTTCCCGAGGTACTTGCCGCTCCATATTGATCAATTATCAAATTACCATTCATGCAGCTTGTTTTTTTAAGACGTGAAAAACAGTTAAATAATAAATAAAATCATACAATGCAGAACACCACAGTATGATGTAGGGGAACGGTTCGCCACTTCATCTCATAGCTCCTATTTCCATCCCATCAAAAACAAAGCAACGGAAAGGAATTTGGTTTGTTTATTATTTTTGTGTTTTTTTCAGCAGTGAGCACGCATGGTGCCGTATTTCTTTGTTTAGCGGTGAGATGGATATATGTACAGTGAGATGGAGATCGGAACATTTCCCCTATGTATCCTTGAATAAAAACAGTCCAAGGTATATCTGAATGACTTGACCAATCTTTGAACCACAGATTAAAGTTAGCTGATAAATTAATGGAATTGTCTTGTGTCAAATGATTTATTATTACGGCGGTAATGCTGATGAAATTAGCAATAGCTGTTCGCCCAACAAAAACGGATGGACAAAATAATTATCGCTGCACAAATCGCATGGTAGAGTTTACGATCACCAAAAAAAGAAAATATGTAAACAAAACAAAATTACAACACCATGTCCGCCATGAAAACTGCGACGATCTGAACGCTAACGCATCGCTTTCATTAGAATAGATCGAATCGCTAGACCGGCTGACTGGCGGCATCTCGTGTTGGATTATAGCCATTATAACCGCCCCAGATGTACATAGTCACTACGCTCTGCGGACGAGTGCAACAGTTCCGTACGGCGGCAATCAGTCGGTTGGCGCGCAAAAATCAGTCCAAATGGTGCACGCTCTTTTGTGGTGAAATATTTGCGCGCCAACTACAATGCTGCTCACTGGCTGACCGGATCACAAGCGGCACGGCGCAGACGAATTCCATTCGCGCATGGATCCCGCCTCCATTCATCGTGGATGTCTCTCGAATGAATGGAAATGTTGCAATAACAAATCTCATTTGTGTCACTTTCGAGCTGCTATAATCCAAACCAAATTATTCACTTGTCGGAATGAACTTGGCGTTAACAACGGTCGTATAGGAATAAATTCTGTCGAAACGCGACTGATTTCTTTAGAATCGCGTAAGTGCGAACTGAGTGTGCCAGTGAACTTGACTCGAATGAAACGAATTTCAGTCCACACTATCGTTTGATGATTATAAGCTTTGAATCGTACGCATACCTATATGCATGCGATTTGACTTTCCGAATTTGAAAAAGGTTGGCAATTGAAAAATCAAATTAGTTTTATAGAGACGAACAAGCCTCAGACTGAAAGGTTTTTTTTTGTAATGTGTGTGTGTGTCATCCTCTATTCCTCACCCAACTGGGGGCGGTGATCAAGTAGTACTACGAATAATTTGATCAGATCTCATGCTCCGTAATGGTGCCCTTTTTGTTACGAAGACCAGTACGTTAAAAAGGAATCACTTCTGAAGCAAGAAAGGTTTCTTCAGAAAGTGTGGGGAATGGGATGTACTAGTTGTTCGTAACAGGTACAGCAAAACTTCACAAGGACGCCCTTATTCGTACTAACTACTCAGGAAGTAGAAGGTCGAGAAGAGCCACCGTTGTCAACTAAAGCGTGAACTATCTGGGACTCCCACAATATCCGCGGCAATAGCAGCGAACGATGCCCTGTACGTATTTAGTGTTAAATTTTACGATTTTTTTTTAAATTTATTAAGCAATGAAGAACGGATAGATAAAGAACAGTAATGTGCTAGCAGCTAGGGAAACAAAAATATTTTTAAAAAATATAATGAATAATACAGTCAAGTTTGGAAGTGTTAAATTATGGTATCATCCATTTATGCAAATATCGCTATTTGGAATAGAAATAATGTAAGGAATGTAACAAATACAAACGGTGAATAATAAAAATACAATATTAACAATAAATATAATGCATATTATGCCATGCCTTGTTTGCAAAGACATAGGATTGCAAATCAAAAGATGTTGAATTATATTTTTGATCCGTTGCATGAGGATTGTTGACAGGAAGCATTGTAGACCGTGGGGTTAGAATTTATATGAAGACATTTCAAACATGCAATATACAAAATTTAATAAACAAGAGGAATAATTGGTCAACTGTAATGGATCGGAGTCATCGAATATATGATATAAACAAAAATTATAAAAAATATATCTCGGGTACTTATTCAAAAGGACGTATGTGATTTTGTAAACAAAGATTCAAACGTCGATTTGTCCAATCTGATGGCACCGCCACGCAAACCAACACCACCAACAGGTAGCCGAAGGCTTCCCCTACCTGTTTGTGGTAATGGTTTGCGTGGGAGTGCTATCAGATTGGACAAATCGACGTTTGAATCTTTGTTTACAAAATCACATACGTCCTTTTGAATAAGTACCCGAGATATATTCTTCATATCAGGAAGCATCGTGTCAGAAAATATTCAAAGTTACGGAGTGTACGATGAGTTAAAGTTTCCTGTTCTTCTTATTGGCATTACATCCCCACACTGGGACAGAGCCGCCTCGCAGCTTAGTGTTCATTAAGCACTTCCACAGTTATTAACTGCGAGGTTTCTAAGCCAGGTTACCATTTTTGCATTCGTATATCATGAGGCTAACACGATGATACTTTTATGCCCAGGGAAGTCGAGACAATTTCCAATCCGAAAATTGCCTAGACCGACACCGGGAATCGAACCCAGCCACCCTCAGCATGGTCTTGCTTTGTAGCCGCGCGTCTTACCGCACGGCTAAGGAGGGCCCCTGTGTTTCCTGTATGAAATATATAGAATAGTCCTAGATATTTAAATATTTTTTATAAAATTAATTTGTTTGTTATATATGTAAACTACCCTCCATCCTGGTTCAATTCTCACTCGTCATACGGCTCACCTCAATTGTGTAGCCAAATCGCGTTCTTATTCTACTTTCGATATACTACTGTATACATGAAAAAAAGAATGGTGGCTACAGAGTAACTTTACGAAATCCGGGAATTACAGAGAATCTGCTTATAATAATGAAATCCAGCATGCTAATAATAAAATTAGCAACACTTCTTGCTTTCGGGAATCAAATTCAGTACAATTGTGACGAAAAGTATCCATCTACATAAATCAATAAATCATATTTATGAACAATATAATATAAAATGTAACTATATGTATTTATCGATGAACTAAATGTCATAAATAAAGAAATGAATAAATTATCGCCGCAGCTATTATTCCCTTTCATCAATGCCGGATACCTACAGCTAATGATAATTATGATTTAAAAAAAAGATATTTCAGTTACCAGATAAAGATTGTCGCTGTCGTCGCTGTCCGGAACATCTTTTGCTGGCGAGGATAGGGGAGCTAAATGTCAAAGAAGAAACATCCATACGATTTGACAGTTTGGTACCCAACATGTTCCGGACAACAGAACAAAGGGAACTTAAGCGACAATCTCCATCTAGCAACTTAAATATCTTTTCTTTTAAATGATGATTATGTATGATAATATTTTGAGGAAAGAATGTGATGTGTATGAAAAATGTTTTCAATGTCACGAATAGATTTGCAAACCAGAATCTAATTTTTTCCGACTAGATATGCTGAGTTAGGTCCTAGATCCAGTCATAAAATGAAACGATGAGATGAAAATAAATAATTTGATAAATATAAACAATGCCATAAGGCATTACTAAAATGAACTAAATAAATTTATTATATGTAAAGAGTATAATGAAGTTAAAATGAATATAAAGGTATTAATTAGTTTAATGTGTTTTTAATCGATAGAGAGGATGAATAAACAAAAGAGAGGATGAATAAACAAAATTCGAGTAATGAGTGAATTGACATATGTTATATCGGGTCATCGGTACTGTAATGAATATAATAATGTAGAAATATTAGTTGTAGATATAATCATGTCAATCAAAATGGTAGATTTCCCACTAAATATACTTTTTTGTTGATTTTATCCTTCCATACATCTATTCGTTTGTCTACAATTTTTTTCATATTGTAAATGATCTAGGTATGATTTATTTGCGAGGGCGATCGCATCTAAAACAAATGATGGGTTTCGTGGCCGTGCGGTTAGCTACGTAAGAAAACCCGTAGTGTAAAGTTCGTAGGTGTAAAGTGTTCAGTCTGGACCACTGGACGATGCATGGATGTTATGGGATTGTGAAAAAGGCTTTGAAATTTTTACAAAACGCCTTGAAATAGAAAGCATGAAACGAGCTCACCATATATTCCATCGGAGTGCATAGTATATATATGAATTCCATGATCTTCTTCGTTCCCCTTGCTTGTTTTGTTGGATATCTGAATGGGGTCAATTCACTGATGACGGGCGAAAATCAGAGTGCAATTTGCAAAAATCACTAACATGCACCACTGAAAGCCTCAGGAAATCAACGAAACTCGCAATGTCAAACTAAAATTAACTCGCGAAGCTGTGCTCATCGAGATTTAATGGATTCCGATTGTATCACTTGGTATTTAAGGACCATAAAATCACTTTCGGATGAAATTCCCCACGCGAAAACATAATATTAAAGATTATTATTGTTTGACGTAACGGAACATTTTTTTCCACGTCCACTCGCGACCGCGGCACTCTTCGATGAAAGGGTTTTTTTTTGTAACGAAGAATAAAAAAAAGTAGTTTTAACTGATTTGTTGTTTTTTAAATTTATTTTTTATCATTTCGAATGCCATCAGTAGAAAACGACTTTATATTCCAAAAAACGAGCAATGGGTAATGTTTTAACATAACCGCGAGTTGACGTAGGACTTACATAAACGTAACGTATTTACATTTAACCTCTAACTTTTGGATCTATGGAGTTTGATTATAGTTATTGATATTGGAAACGAAAACTTCCATGCTGTGTAGAATTATTTGTAATTTGTTTATTCAAAACTTCTGGAAATAAAACTAATAGTTGAATACATAATTAGAATTGCTTTGTTTCGAACTATTAAGCCCTTATTTACTCAAGAAATGTGGGCATTTATAGATTTCTTATTGATGATAGTATTTGAAGTTTAAAAGTTCTAATAATAAAATTTTCAGACTTGGGCAAAATTTGCTATTTTAGGGGAACTGTCCCGCTTTCCATAAAAGAAATACAGTACCAATTTCATTGCTTCTTTTTGCTAACATGCGCAGAGCATAAAACAATCACCTTCACGAGGCAGCTTCGGGCCGAATATTGCCAAACGTCGCATGACTATTCAAAACATAGAATGACTTACTCAGTTTTCTTCTTCACACATTCATTCATTTGATTGGTACTGAGAATGGTCACTGCGTTAAAAGAAAACATAATTGGCTTTGATTATGTTGACTTTTGGCACTAAAATTGTCCATCAGTTCAACGTCGGGGTCAGATTTATGTGACTAATTGTTGAAATCATCATTTAAGTATTTAGTTTAACAATAATTTATTAATTAACGAAATCTAAATAAATACTCACTGACTGATATTTGATCGGAAATTGTCAATGTTCAGTCGAATATGAATATGTACGAAGTGAGGGTGACAAAGAAGGCCGATGGGCTTCACCAAAAATATTCGATTATTTCAAGCTCTGAACATGCGTACTTACTGCTGAAAAAATCACAAAAATAAGAAACAAGTCAAGGAGCAGTAACCCCTTCTAAAATAGAGGAGATACTGCTAATACGTCAACAAAAAATGATTTAATGTTTTGATTCCAAACTCCGAGTCTACGTCAAGTTTAACAATATAATTTCTCAGAAAATGAAAAACAATGAATAAGAAAATAGCCGCCAGACATTCTAAATACTCACGCTCCTCTAATGTGAAAGTGTACTATACACATGTGGAAGTGTTGGCTTGAGAAATGGATTCGCGAAGTCGAAGCAAAATTCTTCACACAAACAATGATAGTTCTTTATGGGTTTTTACAGTAGAGCAACAAAGAGGAGGAGATGGCGGCCATGTTTAACTCAAACTCTGACAGATAGCAATGGGATTTCCCATAGGAGGGAAAAGCAGAATTTGCTTCGACTTCGCGAATTGCGAGTGATTTGACTATGCGTCCAATTTGGGAATCTCGAGTGAACGAGCCGTTAGGTTGCGAAGGCCGACGGAGGTCCTTCGTAGCTTAGTTGGTTAAAGCACCAGTCTAGCGTACTGTAGGGTCATGGGTTCGAGTCCCATCGAAGGGAAAGGGGTTACCTCCAATACATTTTCCAAATCAATATCTTCCACATAACGTACATATTCACATATGAGTTTTCACAACATTGTAAATAAGATATTGTTTATTTAAATATTCTTCTTCAAGTTATTTTTTGCGAACTTTTTCAAAACATTAACATGTAATACAGCGAAATTTTCTACACCCAAAAAAATCTGCACGTTGTTATTTTTTCCACCTGAAATTCACGTAACTTTTACCTGATTTTCCGGTAGAATTCTCATTCTACGTGATAATCAGGTAAGTTCTACCTGAGTTAGCAGATAGAATTCACTGGACACGTAACTTTCACCTGAATTTTCTGAAGCATTTTCCGTTACGTGTGCACGTAAAATGTACCTGAAAATTCAGGTGGAAACAACGTTCAGATTATTTGGAGTGTAATTTAAAATGGATATTAACACTATTTCTGATTGTGCATCTTTAATTGCTAATGCCTTCTGCGAATAAATGATAGTCATTATTTTAATCAAATTTTTATTTTCATCAGTGTAGTTGATTTTTTTTGCTGGGGAAAACTGTTAAAGTATAACCATGTTTTAATGTACGTGTCGGGGTATAGAAAAAAGTACCAAGCACAACTTGACATATGGTCAGTCATATGCCATGACTTGTACCCATCCATCCCGGGATCATGTGGATTATGAAACCAATCACTTTTCGTGGATGAGCAGACCAAATCTCTCTAATTTTATTCTTCTTCAACCACCACAGCTGCCTTCGCTGCCTCAGCCATCATCGGCCTCTAACCGCGAACTCCGAGCGATGCGATGGGCGTTTGCATCCATCGCAATCGACACCACTGCATCCGACCATCATCAAGCAAGATTGACAAAATATGCGCCCACTTCTTTCATGCATATTCTTGCAGTTCTACCGCTGGCGACTGCATGATGTGTAGGTAAACACAACGAACGAACGAATGCAACGAAAAATGCTCGAGCAAAATGAACGTTAGTACGCGCTGCTGTCACAAATTGTAATGAATCGCACACGGCAGGAACTGCTTCTTTTATGCACAAAGAAAATCTTCCGGTGGACCCGAAGACCCGTGACATACCGCATTTTGATGTCCGTGTTGGGAATGCACAGGATTGATTACATATGAATTTTTTGCTGGCTTTGACAAGAATTGAAATTTTCAATAGCTTATCGTTAATAATTTTAAGTTTTAATGAAATAGGCAAACTGCTGGAGAGTGTCCGAGTCGATTGATATATGAAGCTTAAAAATCCATCGAATGATAAAGGCGCTAGTAACGTTCGAAATCTTCCCTTTCAGCGCAACGCTCTCGATTTCCAAAAATCTAAATGACACCCAGTATAGTAAAGAAAGACGTAAGTCCTACGTCAAAATCCGTTTGACTTATGCTGTGAACCATTCCACCGATTCGTTTAACTTTTAGTTAATGCTACAGGTTATATACCCTAGTACATATTGTACCATGCTTTTCCACGTTGTACCAGCACGGTACAAGGTGACACACTTGTGGTACAACTTGTACCATGGTACAAATACCACCAGTGTGTCATTAGTAAAAAAATGACTGTTCGATGGTTATTTTTCCGTGGTTAAAATTACCCTGCTCTGGAGCATGGTTAGATTTTACAGTTCGATAGCTAAACTTTGTTCGCGGGTTCGCCCAGGGTGTCGAGAATGTTTCTAACCCGAAAACATTCTAGACCGGAAAACATTCGAACTCGACATCTCAGTATGAAAGTACGTTAAATTTCCAATGTAAAAGGTATACGGTGTTTTTTTTCTAAGTGCTACCGTTTCTGAGATATAGCGGTATAAGATCAAATATACCAATTTTTGAAATTTTTAGTCGTTTTCGAATGTTTTTTGATTCAATTCAACCTAGAATTAAATTTTACGGAGTCATTCATATTTATTGACAAATGCTAGTAATGGAGCAGTGGTTGGTCATTTTCATGGTATGAGATTGTGGAAAAAATACTTTACATATAAAAACAAAAACAAATAATTTGCTTTTTGAAATTCAACCTTGAAGTGAACCATCTTGGGAAAGAATCTTTCAACTATACTAATTTTTGATATATGTTATAGCAAAAACTAGTAGGTCAAGGTGGGCAAAAATTCATGAAACTAAAAAAATTACAAAAAGACGGGCACGTATAACAGAAATGACATTTTTTTAAGTGACAACGACAAGCAGATAACAAGCTTAAGGATTAATAAACAATAAATTGCTTTCTCTTTCTTTCAACTGGACTTTGAATTAAATTCCCCTTTCCCTGAAGAATCATTACCCCTCGGGTCGGCTCTTCCTTTTCCGAACCACTCAGACCCCAATATCAACATTTCCTTTCAAGTTAATATTGGTAAGAACAAAATCATGTTCTCTCTGTTTTTCATACTGGGCAACAAACCCCTTTATATCAATACACCTGTATACGTGTATGTAGATTCAATGAAGACTCTTATTGTCTCTATCATTTTGATTATTATTCCGCGCTCCTCACCCAAACAAATTCTTTCCTTAGTGTCCTATACATATGCGCCAATGCATCATCATCAATGACGATCGCGGCTATGTACCGCTAAATCGTACACTGTCCAATATGTGAGCACGTTTGAACATGTCGATCCACCGCGCTCCAGTTAAGTAAATCTGACTAAGCTGTTTTCGACGGTTTCGCCAAACCGTGATAAGGGTATGCGATATTCCACATAACTTTTAAATTGATGAAAGTAAATTAACCCAACAATTCCTACATGCAACATTTTAAATTTATGTTGATTGCTTAAATTACTTTGCGTTGAGTAATTGAATATATTTGGCCTTGTTTTTACAATATCTCACTGCCATCAGTATTTAAAATTGTTTTAGGAAGGTGTCGGCACATAAGGCTATGCACTAGCAAGGACATTGCTATTGATAACGATTGATCGTCACATGCCTGTACAAACATGCCACTGTCTGCATCACTTTTTATACACCATGCACTATACATTACGCATTTTTGTTACATTTGTTTCGACAGCGGTCACTGCTTCGATTCCATTGTTCTACTTTTTGTGCGAAACACCGCACCGAAATGAGACTCTTGGGGACAAGAAAAGAGGGTACTGCCAAAATGATCCGATACCCCATTTTAACGTTCATAATCCAAAGTTTCAATATAACTGACAAATTGGTAGAGAATTTCCGAGTCGATTGATATATAAATCTCAAAAATCCATCGGAAGATAAAGGCGCTATTAACGTTCAAAATCTTACATGATTTCGTGACGGTTCTCAATTTTGAAATTTTCATTTGTCACCCTGTATCCGAGCCTTCCCCACAGACGTAGTTTATATTAAAAAATAGATAATGACTGAAAATTTGAAAAATCGGTGTATTTTATCTTATAGCCGCTGTATCTCAGAAACGGTAGCACTTAGAAAAAAAATACCGTATACCTTTTCGACCATTTTAAAAAAAATACTTTTGTGTCCATCATTTCTCCATTATGACTCATAGTGCAAAAAATACATATAGCTATTATCTGCTACAATTTTGCCGAATACATCAAAACGATCGGACAAGCTGCTTACAATTTTTTTTTAAATTGTTCAATGTGTTTTTACTTAGGCTCTTGTCAAAAATTAGGCTAGAGTCAAAATGGCAAACCTCCGTCACTCATTCGATCTGGAAATTGGTTCTGATTGTTCGATTGAGCTCAGAGTTGCAAAAAGGGCAGTTGGTATGTTACAGAACAATTTCACAGAACATTGTATGATGATTAAATGAACTGCCCCGTAGAATTCGACAACTTTTTTTTCCTGGGCCAGTCTAATCCCCAAATAGGCTCCGCCAAAGTGACTGTGTGCCGCTCAAAGCGCTTAAGCCAAAGTGTGTTCGCCGTACGTCAGGTATTGCAGAAATGCCGCGACTACAACGGGCCCACACATCATCTATTTATCGACTTCAAAGCCGCATATGATACAATTGATCGGGACCAGCTATGGCAGCTAATGTACGAAAACGGATTTCTGGATAAATTAGTACGGTTGATCAAGGCGATGATGGATCGGGTGATGTGCCTAGTTCGAGTTTCAGGGGCATTCTCGTGTCCCTTCGAAACGCGTAGAGGGTTACGGCAAAGTGATGGTCTTTCGTATCCGCTATTGACATCGCTTTGGAGGGAGTAATACGAAGGGCAGGGATTGACACGAGTGGTACTATTTTTACGAAGTCCGTCCAGTTTTTTGGTTTCGCCGACGACATTGATATAATGGCACGTAACTTTGAGAGGATAGAGGAGGCCTAAATCAGGCTGAAAAGTGAAGAGACGGATTGGACTAGTCATCAACACGTCGAAAACGAAGTACATGATAGGAAGAGGTTCAAGAGAGGTCAATGTAAGCCACCCACCATGAGTTTCTATCGGTGGTGACGAAATCGAGGTGGTTGAAGAATTCGTGTACTTGGGCTCACTGGTGACCGCCGATAACGATACCAGCAGAGCAATTCGGAGACGCATCATGGCAGGAAATCGTACGTACTTTGGACTCCGCACAACGCTGCGATCGAATAGAGTTCGCCGCCGTACCAAACTTACTATCTACAAAACGCTCATTAGACCTGTTCTCTACGAACACGAGACCTGGACGATGCTCATGGAGGACCAACGCGCACTCGGAGTTTTCGAAAGGAAAGTGCTGCGTACCATCTATGGTGGGGTGCAGATGGCGGACAGTACGTGGAAGAGGCAGATGAACCACGAGTTGCATCAGCTGTTGGGAGAACCATCCATCATTCACCGCGAAAACCTGAAGACTGCGGTGGGCCGGGCACGTAGCCAGAATGTCGGACAATAAACCATAATGGTTCTCGACAACGATCCGACGGTAACAAGAAGGCGAGGTGCACAGCGAGAAAGGGGGATCGATCAAGTGGACAATGATTTGTGGACCCTCCGCAGACTGCGTGATTGGCAACGTGCAGCCATGGACTGAACTGAATGGAGAAGACTTTCATGCACTGTACAGCTGATCTTTGCTGATCTTTGATTACTCGTGTAGATCAGAAAGCCTTACTCCAGGGATTTCTTGGATGACCGAGAACCTTTCTTGTTGACCCATTCTACTCTATACATCAAAGAGCATGTACCATATTTGAAACAGTCTATTTTATCTTTGGTCGTGTAGATCTTTAGACTTTAGTCCAGGGATTTCTTGGATGACCAAAAATCTATGTTGAAAAAAAAAACTCTATTCTGAATAGTTTCCACACTATTCACTTTTCGTGTTTAATTTCTTTAATTTCATTTTCAATTTTACTCCTTACTTAATTTTTTCAAACCTTCGTTATTCAATTTCAAGGCCCTCTAGGCCGCCCAAGTTCCCCTTTTTCTTCTGATTTTTTTTAACTATCATTGGAAGGCTCATTCTCCGTGAAGCATTATGGAGCCGGAATCATATTTTTCAAACCAGTTTTTCATGATTCTTGTACACTAATGTTAGTTTTGGGGAACTTACGGTTTGGTCGAGGTTACGGAATATAATTATACAGTAGGAAAGGTAGGGAATTATGGGTGCTTAATTAATTACAATATAGTTGATATCCTTGACGATGTTTCACACCTGTAACGGGACAAACATTTTTTAGGAGACAGTAACGAGAGGAAGACATACGAATGGGATTTAACGGTAGACAACAATAGGAAGACATTCTTAAGGGATTATGACAGCAAAAGGGATGGGTGAACGATTACAATTTCCAAAAATTGGTGGACATGGGACATGTTTTCGAGATCAAGACCCGCCAACACTTCCCCAATAAGATTTGGTTGCTTTCCTCGGATCCGGAGATCTGGGACCACGATGCTCCTCGCACACCCACACGACATGGTCAATGTCCTGGTAAAGTATCCCCCCGCTTATCCGGACCTCGCTAGTCCGACTACTCGCTAGTCCGGATCTCGCTAATTCGGAATTTTCCGGATTAAAAATTATCAACACCCATTGAATACATTATGCTGTCAGTTTTCAGATTTCTGCTGTGATTTTGTTTTGGTTCATTTGTATGGATTTGACAGTCGGATTAACGAGAGAAACCCCGATAATCCGGCCATACATTTGTCGGATCAGCGGGGGTATACTGTAATATGCGCCGCAAACACGAAGATTGCCTTCTGAGAGCCCCACTTGAAAAAGATGTGCATTTAAAGAGTAGTGATTGGATATTAGACGACACATGGTTCGAATGATGTCTCGACCCAAATTAATTTTTTTTGACAATGGCCGCTTCGACACATGTTGGCGAATTGAATCCAATCATCTACCCATCTCCCCATTTGATTATTTTTGTTGCCAGCTGATCAAGATTTTCTAACGGATTGATGAGAAAAATTCATCGAAGGTGATTTGTCGATCGTAAATATCACTTCCATAGCGCCTACCTTAGGCAGAGAGTACGCTTTCTCAGTTCCTGATGGGATCGAGCAAGAAGAAGGGACCCAAGCCATGGTTGTGCTTGTGAATGAGCTTTCTGTATCCCATTCAGAAGATACGCTGAATGCTTAACCAGTTTCATAGACCGAGCCTACAAGGAACTTGGACTGTCGGTGGAGATAAAAAAGTGGTCAGGAGGTAAAAATGCAATTTGCTCGAGAGAATAGTGTTTAGCTGCTAGTTCAGTAGAATACACGGAGCTAGGCTCTTTGAGCTTAAAGTAGCCGCTACCTGAGTAGCGCACAATCAAGTTGCCGTAACCAGATTTGATTGAAATGTGCTGCTAGGGTATCAAAAACGCCGAAAACACCGAAACCAGAGTTCATCTGATTTTGACCTATCTGTAAAAAAGCTTCTCTCCTTACTGGCGTGCCCGTATTTGCTTGTAAATACTGGAGGTATGACCTCCGGACGAAGGAAGTCTGGTATTCCATGAACTTCCTGCTTCATGGACAAATCAATAGTTACAGAGGAACTGTAGGAGTCTAAGTTTTTCTTCTGATTATTCGGATTCATTTCATAACTTCTTGTCATCCTATTTCCTAGGGATTCCATAGATTCTTTTGATTTTCCAGTTTCATAATGAAATGCGGGATGTTTGCCTTGCCTGGCAATACGGGACAACGAGATTAAATCCGGGACGTCTGGTCACATTATTATAACAGCATCTTTGGCATATTGCTGATTATAATATTGCCCATTCATAAATTACGTTACGCTATATAAGGAGGAAGGGGTCAGACCAATCGTAACGGTTTATACAAGTAAACTTTTTCATCTATGCAAAACGTGTTACGAGGGGGTGGGATGGGATCTAAAATTGCTTAAAATTGCGTTACGTATTTTGTGAACGGCCCTTAAGATCAAATAAAGAAAAGATCCATTATTCATCCTCTTTTCTAATAAAATTCGTGCTTTGTAAGGATAAGTTTAGTATCCCACTACATATTTGGAATATTTAGGAAACTGAAAATAAATAATCACGCATTCACAACCAAATCAAATAGCGTAGCAAAAACTTGGTGTTACATATTATCCACAAGTCATCAAAATAGACCATAAACAGTTTCTATGCTCATAGTCTGACCCATCTATAGTATCGAGGTGTAGTGACGTGATAATTCTCATTGTCTTCTTTCGAGCGGTGGTGACTGGCGACGAGACGAGTTACGAAAATTTCAAACAATGCTGATCAAACAAACCAGTTCTGCAGCGCCGTTGGAGTTCGAACCTTCAGTCACGTTCAATCGAGTGGGACCTATAGCAATACCGGTCTCTTCAGATTCAAAACAAATGGCCAAATTACCGACAGCTGGCGCAGCGCGGACCACAGAGATGATATATGCTTAGCACTTTTGTGAACACGGCCGAAAAGCGTCGATCGTTGAACATTCAAAATTATGCCGCCACGTAAATTTATTGATATCTTCCGAGATAGAAATCCAATGGCAAGGCGAAGCTGCGCTGTGACATCGGCCGCTTTCAAGGTCATTGTCAACATTTTGGCTGCTGCGGTCAATAGCTGATTAGCGGAGTGTAAATTTCTATTTCCTTCTTCATCGGGTTAGGTCGAAGGTGTTAATTGAATGACAAGCATAGAAGGTGTTCAGCATTATTGAATAGAATATGTTTGATTGACCATTCTTCAGATTATTCTGAAGTCTGTGTTTTGTAACTTTAAATGCACAACTATGCTTACATATTTATGTAACCCGGTTTTCCTTTATTACCTATGCCATGCAAAAGTGCATAAAAGGCTAACAAAGTTTTCAACATTCATTAGTAGGATTGTAACTCCAATGATATTACTAAGAATTTGACAAAAGAAATCACCTCATATCCTCGATAAAGGCTTGGTGGGTCTACTCAAAGATCGAGATAAGTTGTAAACGTCTGACCCAAACAACAAGAGGTTCTCCAAAACCGAATCATATAATGCAATAGAAACCACCTTCACCTTAACCGGCAACAACTTTTCGTTATAAACCTGCTCATGTCGTGCAGCATGTGCGAGTGGCCGCGGTTTTGTTTTGATTTTCGTATTCGCCGAATCTTGCCTGTCTGGTGGCTTCTTCGATATCCACGGCATGGCATGGCACACATGTGCACTAGAGTGAGCAATTGAAATCGAAAGTGTATTTATTAAAGATGCTGATCGAACCGAGGACGATCGTTGTTTATTTTTTTCCTTTGCTGCCATATAACGTCACTAGCGAAGGTGAAGATCAGCTTGGATAATGGGCAGACAACAGATAGTTCCGAATTCGGAATGATCGCAACATTGGAAGCGCAACAGGAAAAGACACCAAACTGGTTAGAAATTAATTTTTATTGCCAGTCTGTTTGATTTCCTATACAGCCGGACAATACGCTTAAATATCAAACATGTAATGCCGAAGCCTTGCTGGAGCAAGATTTTCAAAGGTAAGCCTTTTAGAATACCTGACTGCATTATAGATTAACATATTTGTGAACTATTTCTACGCATTAGTGGATTGAATAGTAAGGACAAACTAGCGGATTGGATGTTCGCGTCAAACTTCAATCAGTTTATTTTAGTGTTTTATAGTTTCGGCGGTCCCATTCAGAGGCCGCTTATTATAACGAACACATTACCGTCATAAAAAGGGGCCTTCCTTAGCCAAGCGGCAAGATGCGCGGCTACAAAGCAAAACCATGCTGAAGACAGAAAATTGTCTTGACTTTGCATTGTGTATGTATTATTTTTATTACTCAAAAACTGATCTACGATCTTGGAGTTTATACCAATATGTAAGTTGTAACGTAAGCATTAATAAAGACGTGTGCGTTTCTGTTTGATTGTGTGTTCGAAAAAGTTCAATTATCAAATAAAGTTATTATTACTTTTTTGGGGATTTCGACTGGATTAGATGCTAATTTTCAGGATTTTCGGCTTTCAATCACATGAAAATGTTGATAATTCCAAATCATTGCCAACGTTTCGATCCGGGGGTTTGGATCTTTATCAGGGCCTGTCATTTATTGGCGATACGTTAATAAATTGCAATGGTACATAAGTGAACTATTGTGTGACTTACTCGAGATTAATCAACCTGTCGATTGAAGTGTGGGTCACACGATGGACTGTCAGGTGGGTTGGGGTAAACTGCACTAGCTTCACTATTGTTCATTTTAAATTTAGAAAATCGAGTTTAGTATACTAAGTGTTTGGGGGGGATGCATGATATCATCTTACTTTGTCCCAGCACCATGTATCGTGTATCGTAGTGACTTACTGTGTAGTGCCCATCCTGTTCTTCACCACCCGCCCATCTTGTTTATGGTGCTGGGACAAAGTAAGATGATATCATGCATCCCCCCCCCCCCCAAACACTTAGTATTCCATCCGAGCATCAAAATAGCGGAACCAAACATGCAATTCATGGAGGCACTTTCCGATATGATTGCCGAGACCCTCAAACCATCAATCGGAAATGCTGTTCAACAGGCAGCCTACCAGAATTCGGATCCAGCCGTGCCTACACCGAAAATTCCTCCTTTTTCTTCTTCTTCTTCTTCTTCTTATTGGCATTACATCTCCATACTGGGACAGAGCCGCCTCGCAGCTTAGTTTTCATTAAGCACTTCCACAGTTATTAACTGCGAGGTGTCTAAGCCAGGTTACCATTTATGCATTCGTATATCATGAGGCTAACACGATGATACTTTTATGCCCAGGGAAGTCGAGACAATTTCTAATTCGAAAATTGACAAGACCGGCACCGGAAATCGAACCCAGCCACCCTCAGCATGGTCTTACTTTGTAGCCGCGCGTCTTACCGCATGGCTAAGGAGTTCCTCCTTTTACCATGTCCGAATACAGCTTTTCGGAAGAATCTTCTGTGTTGGACTATTTTAAACGTTTCGAATGGGCACTATAGCTGAGCCGTATCCCCGCCTATCAGTACGCAAACTTACCAGAGTGCACATGGGGGCTGAACTCAATAATGCACTAAAGTTCTTGGTGAGCCCCAATGATCCCGCACTGACTACGTACAACGTACAAGGAGCTAAATAATTTTCTTACGTACAACGACCTACGCACTCATTGAACATTTCGACCGCGTCAAAATCAAATTTGTCGAGAGCATCAAGTTCGGCACATATTTAGTACAACAAAAAGGCGAATCCGTCCTTCGATTGAAGCAGGGTGCCGCTTATTTCGAATACGGCGCGTTTTTGGACCGGATGCTCATAGAGCAGTTTCTACACGGACGCGAGGCACTTGCGACGAAATAATCTCGAAGAATCCACCAACGTTCAAAACTACATACGAAATTGCACACGCGCTAGATGCAACCCGTAACACTGTGCGGAAGGTCAATGCCGGCCATCCCTTGCAAATGGAGTTAGATACCGAAGCCCCATGCGATATCATATCTGAGATGAAGCTGAAAGAAATCAAACCAAGAACTGCTCTACTACCATATGACAGGCGATTTGCAAGCTACTCTGATAACCGTCTTAATAATCTTGGTCGTGTGCCAGTGAATGTATCCGTTGGAGCATAATCTCGCAGGCTAAATTTGTACGTGGTGTCTGGTAAATCCGACTCTCTTTTCGAACGCGAGTGGATTGCACAGTTTGTTGCACAAATCGAAATAAACCTTATGTTCACGGAAAACTAGTTGGTCCACCAGCCAAAGTCCATTTGAAGCCAGAAGCAACTCCAATATTTGCTAAAGCTCGAGATGTGCCTCTAGCTTTACGAGATCGAAACGCAGCCGAGTTGAAAGGAAACTCAACGCCGGTTTCAACGAGAAAGTGAATTATTCAGAGTGGGCATCGCCGACACACATAGTGGTGAAGAAAAACGGTAGCATTCGAATCACGGGCAACTATAAACCGACCGTTAGTCCTAGGATGATAATCGATGAGCATCCAATACCGAAAGTCAAATATATTTTCAATATTTCACAGACAGTTTTTCAATGCCCACAGTCAACACCCCGACGCATGGACTCATCATACCAACGAGGTGTATAATGCGGCGAATATTCCGGCTATTTGGCAGCGGCGCATAGAAACCATTTTCAAGGCTTGGACAACGTTGTTAATTAAAATGGCGACATTATAGTAGCTGTTACGGTGTAATTCGTAGATTGGACACTAGTGATACTCATGTTTTACTTTTGAGATCCTTATCTAGAATGCTATCAGAAATCAAGAAGGGGAGTGGTCCTTGATTCTAGTCTTAAACAAAAATAACAAAAGCATGAGGATTACTACTCCTGGCCACGCCCATCTTCACCGTAACTAGGGAGAGGAAGGAAGTGTTGATGTAGTACTTACTTAACGAGAGGCCACCGACTTAGCGATACCCTCATAAGTACCACGGAGTTGGATAATGAGGAAGGTAATCGTTGGGTTAGGATTTGCCTGTAGCTGGCAATGTAACCGTGGTAGATCTTACCCCGTAACACACCACGTAAAGGTGTCTACCCAGCATTACGGGTCGGACTATAGAGCCAGTCAAAGCCTACACAAATTTAAAGGAGATTCTAATTGCACCTCAACTACCTCGACTAAACCGCGAGAAATGTATTGTTAAACTTGATTTCGGCTCCGCAACCCTTAACGGCAAATGAGCCTTCCAAATAAACGAAAGATTAAAAAAAAGTTTCAACTCTATCGCTTGTATTGCCCACATATGCCTGCAAAATCAGCCTAGGAGCTGTACTTTCACACTGGCTGCACAAAGTCTAAAACGGAGCAACAGTATCCACAGATCGACGAATAAGCCCTAGGGATAGTGTGGGCGGTGAAGAAGTTTTTTTCATTATTTGTATTCCCGTAAGTTTATCTTGATTACGCATCACAGCGTGGCTTGTTACAGGATTTTAAGTCAACCGGCGATTCAGATTCAGATTTCCAGAGTTAGTTGAAAATTCCCAGTTTAAATCATTTAACAGTTTTCGGTGAGATCTCAACAGCAGAATTGTTCGGTAATTTTTTCACCGATTTTCTGTGTTTTTTGTAGTTTGTTCAACTGTCAAAACCACCGAAAATCTGTAAAATTTAAAAATTTTCCGAACAGTTAAGATTTCAGTGAAATTTTACAAGCATTCTGCTATTTGCTAAGTGCTAAGTGCTAAAATTCTGTTTAAAAACTTTCTTGTAAGTTGCAGACATTCATTTTTAATTGTGAGGATACCATATTGAATTCCGTTTTTGTTTTCGATTTACACAGAAGAATAAACTTATGTCCACTTTCCCATGTTTGATTTCACTCACAATTTACCGCCCATAAAAATGGCAGTTATGCTCTTCGTGGTACTGACCACTTCCCCTATGCTATTAGAATATCAAATCGTAGCACATTACAGTTCGTTTTCCCTTTCGCTTTGTAATAACGTTCATAGCAAAACATTAACCCAAATTTAATCTGCACGAGAAGGGAGAGTGCGCGCACTCGATGAAAGATAAACCCCAAAATTGTGGGAGTCAAATACCTACCACCTGCTTGAGTCACATTTTGTGTTCTGTTCTCCATATTTCTTCTATTCGAGGTTCGTTCTGATCAATTTGGCACAGTTTCCGGATGATCAACTTTAAAATTTCTTTGATTTTTGAATATAGTGATAAAAAGAGAACTTGGGTGGTTCCAAGTCATCTGAATTCTGTTACTGCCGATTTTTTGAAGCCTTTCAAAATCTTTCTATGTAACGGCGGTCGGACAAATATCATAAAAGACTGTACACGCACGTCTGTGGTACACGTATGTGAATTTATCGACGGTTTCGTGCAATACTGGCACCACCAAAAATTGTTTTTGGCATTCAGATGGCAAAGCACGGAAAATGGTATGATGTTTCACCTGAAAAAGACCCAGGTCGAAATTAATTTTATCAAAAGTGTATTTTAAAATTTATCGATTTTTCGAAAGGTTCATATAAATCCATAAATTTGTCGATTTTTGCAGTTTTCTCGCTGAAACACACAAAACTAATTCATTTGTATCAACACATGAAGAAGAATTCGCGAAATTAAAAAAAATTACAAAATTATATAAATTAATTATTTTTTTGAGTCAAAAACATAAAACGTAGTTTCTGAAATTTTGCAGATTTTGAGTTGTGTCTGTATTGCACGAAGCTTCGATATATTGACTGATAAGTTTATTTGAAGCATTCACAAGCTCGGTTCGGGAGTTCTGCAATTGTGAAGAAACGTAATAGGTACAGAAAGATATGTAAAATCATTCATAGAATCAGAACACTAAAATTAGTTCAACATATCTATTTGACATACCACATAATGATATTCGAAGACTTTCAAAATGAACTGAAATTCGACTCATTAGGTTTTTGCTGTACCCTACCTGGTACCTGGTTGGCTACAGCGTCGTTACACCTATGCCTGGCTTATTGTAGTGCTCCATAATCGTCGGTCTTGGACGATGTTCCTCCAGTTTCCCCGAACTGCCACGAAGTTGCCGGTCCCTATCTGGTTCTCTGTTGAATATTGTTTTCGCTATTCTTTCTTCCGACATTCGCACTAAGTGACCAGCCCACTGAAGTCTGCCGTATTTTATACGATTCACAATATTTTCTAAGTAGTTTTGTTCTAGCGCATGGTTTCCCAAACTGTGGGTCCCGACCCCCAGGGGGGTCGCGAGCGGATTGTTGGTGGGTCGCGCAGAACAAATAATAATTGCAGCTCGAATGCTGAACCTTTTGATCATTTTTTTCAGGAACATTATTTCAAGTTCAAACCGCATTTTATTTTAAATATCCATCACCACGCTATTTTATTTAAACATTTATGCCTAAAAGCTGTCTCCTTAACGAAGTAAAATAAAAACGCTAACATTTTGACAAACAATACCATGTTCGTCGTTTTTTGCATTTGTACATGTAAGGTAACGTGAATATTTTTTATGTGGAAGAAGCCGAAACAGATGACATTCTGATTCAATTAATGCTTAATACTACTTGGTAAAATGCATTTTTTCATAGGTGGGTCGCGAGACATATAGAATTTTGCTAGGTGGGTCGCATACCCAAAGGTTTGGGAAGCTCTGTTCTAGCGTATTTTTTAGTATAGATCCTCTAGACAAATGACCTATATATAGTGATTTTAGATTGATTGACAACCTTATTTATTCTGCGGGGCGGTTTGTATGTTTTGACCTTCCTGAAGATTTTTTTATTGGCCACGCAAAATTTGAACAATTTTTCATATCAATGATCAAATGCTTTCGTTTTTTCACAGCACAAAGCCATAAATATGCATAATGATCTGTACTGATGAAAATGTCAACATGCCATCAAAGTTTTAGGATATTAGGATTTGAAGTTATTGCCTCAATATGGGGACACTGGATCGCTCATTAGTCACCCATACAAAAATTCGGCGAAAAAATTCAATAAAATATAAATCTGTTCTCAGGCTTCTTATTTTTTTGTAGATTTGACACATTTGATGAAGGAAAAATTTGATTTGATGGCAGGAAAAATTATTTGTTGCGTAGATATCATAGAAAGGGGATCAAGTCTCCCCAAATTTCAAAATTATACGTGCTGTCCAATTCAATAACAAAAATCGTTCATGCATACGCACAGCAATTCGAAAATTCTGCGTATTTTAAAGGAAAAATATTTTTAAAAAAATCTGAGGACACCTTTCTAATTTTATCAAAGCAAGTTCTTGGAGAGGGTTCAATTTCCCCCGAATATTTCAAAAGTTGATTTGCTGTCAAACTCCAAAAAATCGATTGTGTATCAAAAACAACAATAATTTAAGGACCTAAGGACCCAGAAGCTCTGCACTCCAAATCTCCTAATAGCGCCTTCGAGTGCAATGTTGAACAATAAATTCGAAAGTGCATCACCCTGCTTCAATCCATCTAAGGTCACAAACGAGGTTGACACTTCGTCTGCAATCCGAATACTTGATTTCGAGCCATCCAGCGTTGCACGTATCAGTTTAATCAGTTTCGCCGAAAAACCATGTTCGGACATTATCTGCCACAGCTCATTTCAAATCAATGAACAGATGGTGAGTCTGCAAGTTGTATTCCCGGAATTTATCAAAGATCATCCGTAGGCTACACATCTGATTCGTCGTTGATCGGCCCTCACGAAAACCTGCCTGGTATTCGCCGACGAAGGACTCCTCAAGCAGTCTCAATCTGTTAAACTCTAGTTTGTGCCCTTTCTAATAAATTGAGCATATGAGGCAATCCAACCAGCCGGCAGGCAGTTCTTCATCCTTCCATATTTTCTGGATAATGTGGTGGATTGATTGATGCAGCAGGTCACTTCCGTGTTTATGAAGCTCGACCGGGATCTCGCCCTTCTCAGCAGCTTAACTGATTTTCAGCTCGTTTTGAGCCTTCTAAACCTCGCCAACGTCGGTGGTTCCACAGCTTGACCGTCGTCGACTATGTCCATCCTGCTCCTTAATACACATTCATTTTCACCGTTAACAAATCTTCGAAGTGCTCCTTCCACCTGGCGGCCACCTTGTCTTGTCTGTCAGCCAATTTCCCTCTCGTTTCTATCCATGTCCTCCAGCGCTTCAGCTATCACACTCTCTTCGTGTTGCCTTTTTTTCTGTGGTGGATTCGTTTCTCTTCTGCCCTTGCTACACTGTACCGCTCTCTGTTGGAACGGGTACGAGCCACTAGCATTCGACTCCTAGCAACATTTTTCTCGTCCGTAACTCGCTGGCACTCCTCATCAAACCAACCATTTCGTTGGCGTCGCTGTGCAGTGCCTAACACTTCCTGCGCTGTTGTAGTCACAGCTTCGTGGATATTTTCCCACAATCTGTTGACGTCGCCAGATCCGGTGGCATCTCCTATCCGGTCGTCCAGCTTCTGGTGGTACTGTTCAGCAACTCCTTCAACTGACAAGCGTTGGATATTGAAACGCATCGTTCTGTTGTTTCGTAAATTCGTGACGCTGGAAAGTCGCGCCCGAATTTTTGCAAGGTACTGCTTATTGCCATCCATCTAGCAGCAGCAAATGTTACAAGTCGCAGACCATTATCGTTGGTAGCTGAATGAAGGCTTTTCGTACCAATGACAGGGCGAAAGAAACATTCGATGACAATCATTACATCGTGTGTTGGGCACCCTCCGTAGGCCTTATCAAGGCTCTCATAGAACTCATCCTTCACGTCATCAGGCTTTTGGAGTAACGGGTTTTAAAATCAAATTAGTCATGTTTTGTGAGCCAATTCATTATATGTTTGAACGCCTCTAATATTATCCAAAATATTATATTCTTGAGTTCAGGTTATCATATCATCAGTAGATCTGACGACTTAAACTCAAGGATTGTTTAGATGGGCTCTATGCATTAAAATGAAGCAGCATGAGCAAGATAAGTATCACATATCTTGTCACACAGAAAAAAATAATGAAAACTAACCAGCGCGTAAAAAATACAGACGCGGAAAATTACACTATTCTGAGCATACATCAATCTTTTCCATCAATTTTACCCTAAATGTATGCAATTTGTATAGCATTATACCACTTAATCAAATAAATAGTGGCATAATGCAATACAAATTGCATACATCCAAGCGAAAATATCGTTCAAAATTACGCTCTTTTTGGCATTCCCTTTATGTTCATTACTTTCGTGTAAATTTCAACAACTTTTTCTATCTGTGCAGGTATCTAAGAATCTGTTGGAAAAAGTAATGATAGATACCGAAACCATTTTGGAGGCCAATACTGCATAGGTCTTAAGACCTAAACTTCAGCATGTTTCGCAAATTGTTAAATAACACCACTATCAGGACTGCCATTTTTTCACATAAATCATCTGGTATCTTTGGCCTGAGCAGGATGACCTCAACTAGCTTAGAGTCTTACGCTCCTACATGATTGTAGATCTGATAAATGTTTTGGATTGCCTTCGGAATATGGAAATGCGGAAAAATTGGTATCATCTTGACAGAGATCTAGGGAACTGTTTTTTGATAGAAGGCATGCACTTTCTGAAAGCTGTTACTTGATACACTTACGACCAAAACTTGAAAATGTCTTGCGACTTCTAGAATGTCAGTACCGTCTGATATATTTGAACTCAGCAGGATGACCTGAGCTGCCTCGCAGCTTAGTGCTCATTAAGCACTTCCACAGTTATTAACTGCGAGGTTTCTAAGCCAAGTTACCATTTTTGCATTCGTAAATAAATAAATAAATAAATCCGAAAATTGTCTAGACCGGCACCGGGAATCGAACCCAGCCACCCTCAGCATGGTCTTGCTTTGTAGCCGCGCGTCTTACCGAATGGCTAAGAAGGGCCCTTAGTTTGAAACCCTTCTTCTTCTTCAATAGCTCTTCATTCCAACTGGAACTTGACCTGCTTTTCAACTTAGTATTCTATTAGCATTTCCTCCGTTATTAATTGAAAGCTTTTCTATGCCCGCCATTGCATTAGTATGAATCTTGTGTGGCAAGTACAATGGATACACTATGCCCAGTGTGTCGAGAAAGTTTCCAACCCAAAAACATCCTAAACCGAACCGAGAAACGAACTAACCATCTCCGAATTGGCAATCCTGTGCCTTTGCTCGCAAAGCTACTGGAGACCCAGTTTGAAACCCAACATATGCTTTTTCATGACTGTAGATTTTTTGCGAGAACGTGGATGGGCTTCGGTGTATTCAAATGCAGCAAAATTAATGCCACGTATCTTGTCAGGTGTCTTAGCATCTGTTGGGAAAAGTTTTAATAGATCTTGAAAGAATTTTTGAAGTCAGCACTGCATATGTCTTGTGACATAAACTTTAAGAATTTTTCGCGAATTCCAGAATGTCACTATGAGAAGCAGTCGTGTAAAATGTCATCTGCAAATCATTTGACTAATTTTGTTCAAAACAAAATAATGTTTTGTTTGACAAAGTTGTAAACACATTTAAGCGCTATAAACTTGTCATTCCTTATAAATTCTAGCTTCTGAAAACAGTTCTGAGTACCCAGTCAACATTTTGATACGTATAGCTTTTGATATAAGTTGTCATATACAAGAAAGATAACTTGTATATAATGCACTGAAACGCTATATACCTACTAAAGTAGAGGCCATATACGTACTAAACAACGACTTTCTCGAGTTTTTGTAAGCATTATTACGATCTAGTAAACATTGAAAAAAAAGTAGACAACCACGTCTCGAACTTTTGGCCTTGGGATCTAAAGGCTAATGCTCTACCGTTGCGCTATACAGCAACTCTCGAAATTCAGCAACTTTTTGACAATCAGAATCTAGATGAAGCTCTAGTGTACGATGTTACAGTATATGATGTCTATTACATTTATACGATTCGAGTATCATGTTGTTGTATACGTACAAATGTTGAGTCGTATATGGAAACTGTTTGTAATTGGTCCGATAATGTTCGTACATAAAACGATTACGCAACATTCAAAACGATTCTATAAGCGATGGTGAAAAGTCAACATCAGTGATATTTTGTTTCGTCATATTTACCACTTTGTTATTTTCATTTGGTTGAAGTTTAGTTATTTTGGTTAATGTTTGGCAGTGGTACGGAGTACACATCGGCAGGATTTATGGAATTGAATAAAATAACAGCATTTGTGGAATGAAATTGAATCGCATCGGATGGAGTGAATTAAGTAGAAATGAAATTTATTTTATCGCTGAACTACAGTGGGAAAAAGAAAAATCTATATACGTGCAACGCACATCCGTATACGATGTTCATGGCAATACGTATGTGGATATACGGTATTTGCGATTCAATCAGATTAACTGGATATTGTTTATATTGTTTTAAGACTTTTTTGAACACAATCGTAAATATTCCATATGCAGATATTACATACGATAGTAATCATATTTG
This sequence comes from Armigeres subalbatus, assembly GCF_024139115.2. NCBI lineage: Eukaryota > Metazoa > Arthropoda > Insecta > Diptera > Culicidae > Armigeres > Armigeres subalbatus. The sequence goes on along the minus strand of NC_085141.1, from coordinate 210,611,979 downwards.
GGCTATCTTTATAAGTAATCTGCAATATATGCGATCAAATATATACATTCATAAACGATCTGTGGTTGACTGGGTAAATTTTTCAAATGAATACCTGACATTTTACATACATTAAAGACATTTTACATTAATGACATTTTACAACACTGATGAGGATTGCCAAAACACCCTACAACTGTTATCATTGAACTAAGCAGAATGTCCTGAGCATGGCTTGAAACACGATCACGCTTCTACATGGTTATAGATCTGAAGACCCGAACTCAAGAACGTTTTTCATGACCTTCAGTGTGATGGAATGCAGCAATATCACATATCTTGACAGACATTTTAGGACAATCATCTCGGAATCCAAAACAGCATCGCACAACTGTCATTTTTATTATTTCACGCATGCTGCGACGCAGCAAAGCTGAAATAATAAAAGAAAAAGTTGTCCGCTGCCTCCGTATTGCCCTTGAAAACGCGAGTGAATTTAGTTTTGGATTCTGTGATGCTTGTCCTTAAGGATCTGTTGGGAAGATTTTTGACAGAGAACATGAACTTTTTGGTGGCCGCTACTACATATGCCTTACGACCTAAACTGCTGAACGTTTTCCGACTTTTAGAATGTCACAGAATACTTTCGCAAAATCTTCTGATATTGTTAAATTCAGTGAATGACCTGAGCCCCGGGATAGTTTCATACATGATTGAAGATTTGACGACCTGAACTCAAGAACATATTGGAAGGCCTTGAGTGTGTTGAAATGCAGCAAGATTGGTATAACATATCTTCATAGACATCCAAAGACTTGTTGGAAATAGTTTTGATATACATCATGAACTTTTTGAAAGCCGTTACTGTGTTTACCTTATAACATAAAGTTCAGAATGTTTTTCGAATTCTATCATTTATAATCTTGGGACGTTGTGGCATGTCAAACTTTTTCACGCTTCTACATGATTGTAGATCTGACGACCTGAACTCAAGAACGTTTTGGATGGTCTTGCATGTGCTGAATTGTAGGATAACATATCTTACTTATCTTGACATGCGTCTAAGGGTCTGTTGACAAGAAGTTTGATTGAAGCCGAATATATTTTGGAGACTGTTCCTGCATAGGCCTTACAACCTGAACTCCAGAACCTTTTACGACTTCTAGAATGCCGTTATGCGACAGGCAGAATATTGTGCTAAATCGCCTGATATCTTTGAATTCAACAGGATGACCGGAGCGTGGCTAGAAACACGGCATACATACGCTTCCATAGGGTTGTAGTTCTGACGCCCTAATCTCGAGAACGTTTTGCATGGTCTTCGGTGTGCTGGAATACAGCAAGATTGGTATAACACATCTTCACAGAGATCTAAGGATTTGTTGGTAAGAGTTTTGATAGATGCCATAAACTTTTTGAAGGCTGTCACCGCATAGGGCTTACGACCTACTGACCGACACTTCAGAACGATTCGCTATTACTTTTCTCATGTATGGTAGAATTCAAGACCTTAACTCATGAATGTTTTGGATGAATTAGAATGTCCCCAATAGTATTCTCAACAAATAAATTTCATCTCCACATTTGTATGTGATGTTTCACTCTCCTGTCTGACACAATTTGGTAATTTACGTAACAAGATTTCAAGAAATATGACCAGAGGTATGATCAATAATAAATAAGGAATATATGGCTTTCAATATCGGTAACTACAGTAATAAGATAAATGGGAAACATTCAAACTCACATCTACTTGATAATGATAGGAATTTTGTTATCATTTAGTCTATGTTACTGAAACTATAGCTATAACAAGTTACTAGTGGAATTCAAACAACGAGCCATTAGGCAGTATCTTCGCACCAAAAGTCGGTTTTAATACTAAAAATTTAAGCTACTTGTAAATGACAAAATTGTGCGTTTTATAATAAAATTGTATTTAAAACTATCAAAATTGTATACAAATGAAGTTTATATGCAGAACTTTAATAAAATTTGGCATCCGCTGGTTGAGCAGCCTTTTGCAATGCAGTCCAGGAAGTCAAGAAAATGTTCATACGAGAGATTCCCTTCATGAAACATGAGACCAATCTATCACGCGGTCCTGAAAATCGTTATAAATGCCAATTAAGAGATCCATTGCGCACACTCTAAAGACAAGCAGAGTTGATTGAAACATAACTCATAGTGCTAATAGAACGGAAATTTAGATCCTAAAATGTAAATAAACTGAATAGTAACATAAGAAATAAATACCTTTATGACGCAAATCCCCAACAATCAATCAGTTCAAGGCTTTTCACAATAGAATTTGAATTTCAGGAACTCCAAAAATCAAATCAATCAGTTTCGGTCCTCTTCGCACAGCAGCATACAATTCGCATCACACATTCACGTTCCTTTGATCGCCTTTTCACTGTGATTTACGCCACTATGTGGTTTGATTTAGCATGCACTCAATTGTCACACAATGAACGGCCCTCTGCCCGAACGATTAGAATGGTACGCGGACGAGCACCAGAACGGACTGCAGTTGAAGATCACCCGCGAGCAACGCAGAACATAAGCGCGCAAAACTAGTTCGAATTTCCAAAATCTCGACCGAACCGTTCTGAAGTCAAATGTCAACTGATCATACAGAAACGGGCGAACGCTCGCGCGCGGCCGACATTATCTCCGATGCGATCCGCGGCTGAAGCTGACCACCACGACGCAGCTTCGACGATGCGATCGATGGCGCGATTGTGGAGCAAAATAAAACAGAGTTGAAGAGGAACTACAAATAGTGATCTTCTCCGACCGGATCTGTTGGCTGTGTTCTGTGTGGAAATTTTAAGGGTAGTAACAGCAACTGATGATCATGTCCAGCGTTGAACTAAGGTCAGACTACGGAGTGTATTCAAAGCGAAATGATATCTAGAAATTTCAGTTCAATGTAATATATCCGAGCTTAAGAACAACTCCCAAATTATTTCACCTAGTGGAGGTACTGACGCTCTCGTAATTATCTAAGCAACTAACTATTCTGATTCGATTCACAAATTTCTGCATCACTTTTGAACCCTATGGCCGATTGTTGAAATTATTTTTAATTGTTATTTTAAAATCCAGAATTAAAGTCGAGCTTCCGAAATTATTTCATAATATATACATATTTTTCTAAATATGTGGTTCCGATTGTTAATAAATTCATATTCATTCATGTTCATACTTCAACGACACGTTGTTTCATCGTTTTGAAAAATAAGTAGGGGTCAGCGGAACGGGCAGCCCATCAATGTTTTGATTTGTTTTCTTGATGATGCAGCACTACAGCCAGCGGTTTGATGCTCTCTCTCCGCGCTCAAAACAGCTGATGCAAACACGACGACGTCCTGATCAAGCGCGAGTCGGCATACGCGAACGTGATTTCATTCGAAGCGGCCGGCATCAACCATCCCACCACGTGTTTGGTGCCGATGCGATGATGACGATTATCTTTCAAGTCGCGCAGTGCGCGCGCGTTTGAAATATTTCAATCGAAGAGGGCTAGCAACAAGAGAAAATCACCTGCACGCTAAGTTTTAATAAAACTTTAATCAGCACTCAGTCCTGTTAGTGGTTAGATAGCTGGCTGAATACTAAACCGCATTATTAACACTTCACTTGATTTCCATGTTCCATTTTGAGATGTTTTTTTCATCCCTATTATAAATCCACAAAATTGTTATTCCTGTTAACAATTTAAACTCCAACTGTTTTTCCCTTTGGAAATAATCATGCAAAAGGGATCAAAACGTCTGAAGGTGTATTCAGCTTTTCCTGATGAAATTTTTATTAGTTTTGTTATGTTCTTAAATGTGTGACATATTGGTAGAATGTGACAGCACTTCGGACGTCAACAGTTACATATTTTAAACCAACCAAAGACATGCACCGTCATCGACTATTACAGACTGAACACCTAGTATGAGACAACGGACACACATGCGTCTAAACGATTGAGGTCGCTAACCGTACGACGAAAAGAGAAAAGGTAAAACGATAAGATATTGCATTACGAATTTATATCTCGTCTTATGACAGGTCAAAACACTTATTAAATAGACGACACATACTAATAAGTGGTGCGTTATATCTTAAGTTGGTCCTGGTTATTGGAACATTTAGAAATGTGCTGGTGCACAGATTATGGCTTCTGATACGGATGTTTTACGGAGTATTTCAGGACAGTCAATATGGAAGGTGATAAGATCCAGGGCAAATGAGAGACCAGCAGGGACTATGTCCAAGGGCTGAACACCTCCCCACGGCTTCTGCGAGTTAGGGGGCCTGCTTAGGACGTGGTGGTGCTTGGCAGCGGGCTCTGATAAACCTTTACAAAAAGCTTCATGTTTCCGCAAGCAGGCCCTTTCAAAGCGACCCTTGCATGGCCTCCCTGCATGCCGTCAGGCATGCAAAGGTAACCATGGGGTCATGAAAGGTGACTACTCCAGTAGGATTCGATGGCAGCCACAAGGGGGACCCAAATACAATGAGTGAAGCTAAAAATATTTCTTTTAAGATGCGTTAGGCATGGTGGTGGTAAACCCCTTTGCCAAGGGGGGTTTGCCGAGGTCTCCTTCCAGGGAGGCGTAGAGCGGAGTGACGGAGGCTGCAACTAGCAGCACCGGAGTCTCCCCAGCAGTGACGGGGTATAGCCCTATCAGCACGCTCGGCGGACCACTACCCGGGATGCGGGTGGTCGCCGAGCAACTCGATGATATCATCGAGTTCACGAACGCAAGGCAGAACATCAGTAAGGAACTGAAACAGAACCAAAACCGTAGAAATGATCTTGGTACTGAAACGCGCGGCACGGCAAATGCTGGGTAAAGCGTATCATTGGTACTTAGCGTACCTGAAGGAATAAAATAGACCCCATTTAGCGGTCCTTAGCCTCTCACCCAGCAACTACTGTCCTTACCTACCTAACTACCTAGCCTATTTTAGAGAAGATCGGGTAACTAACCCCGGTGGGAACTATGATCGATGCTGACAGGGAAGGGAAATTTGCTCCTCTCCGGAGGTGCAAATCTGATCAAGCGTCTGTTCCCCATGTTAGGGGCGGCTGATCATCGTCCGAGTGCCAGCGAAGGACTCTAAACTAAACTGTGCACATCATGCTGCATCGTGTCAGTATCGAGAAGGCAGCCCCTTCAACGCGATGCAGGTAGCACAACCCTGGTAAGGTAGCCAACCGAAAATTCTACAGCTACCAAGAAAGGCAAACGGATTGATTCAATGGCAACAGACCCGGCAACGAATAAAGGAAAACGATTGGAAAGTCGGATCTTGGAATGTGAGAACTTTGAAAGAACCCGCGCGTGTTGGGCTCCTGGTTCGTGAGCTGCAGAAGGTCGACGTGAGTGTGGCAGCAATCCAGGAAATACGGTGACCCAGAACCAGTGTTGGTAAAAACTCAAAATCTCAAAACTCATGGATGATTCAAATCAAGCGTGAGTTGAAACGCACCCAACTCAGCACTTAAAAACTCATGGATGAGTTGAATCATCCATTTGGATCATCGTAGGTTTTCTTTTGTTCTCCTTCGTTAAAAACAGTGAATTGACGTTTGTCGCATAAAATATTAGACACTCTTTTATGTATAAGCAATAAATTGCCCCCTAATTAATTTCAAATGCGTTTTTAAACCGAAATGATTTTTTGGCAAATGAGTGAAATGATGCGTTTTAGCATGAAAAATTCAAGCGTGATGCATTCCATTAAAATCGCAGACGATTTCGTTCGCACGGGAGCGCTCGTTGATTGAGATTTATGAGTGATTTTACCAACACTGCCCAGAACTGGAGAACGTGAATTCCGGGCGGTGGATCCTATAGCGAACACTTCGTTCAAGTACCACATTTATTATAGCGGCGATGACAGAGCAGAACGAGGAGTTGGCTTCATGGCGATCGGGAAGCAAATGAAGCGTGTTATCCGGTGGAAGCCGATAAGCGACCTTATTTGCGTGTTGAGAATGAAGGGCAAATTCTTCAACTATAGCCTGATCAGCATCTGTGCCCCAACGAACGATAAGCCTGATGACGTGAAGGATGAATTCTATGAGAGCCTTGATAACCCGACTAGAAAAGCATAATAAAAATTTAACACAATTTTAACATATTGTGATATGTATAACTTATTTTGATACAATTTAGTTTTTAGTAGCTACTATCTTTCAAATGTTGTTAACAGGATTTTATCAAAATATGATTAAAAAAATGCCTTACACCGAATTGCCCAACAGTAGGTCATTAAAAAAGATGTATCAAAATCTCCCAGCCATAGATATCACAACGCTGATATAATTTGAAAAAGTTGCCTAATTTGTAATGTTGTTAGTTTCATGTTCTTGAAAAATATTCTTGCTCAGATAAAAAAATAATGTCTGATTGTTTATCACAATCTGGAGACCTATCACGGCCTGTAAAAATTTCCAACGGCACAGTAAACAATATATTTTGTATCGATTTTGTAAAACAAGTACACTGGAGTAAATTTTGGCGATTTCAGATCGAATTGACCACTCTCCGGGTACTTCCAGGGCCTGGTACCCTTGAGGAAGTGGCCAATTTTCACTCATTCTTACACCCAACCGGCGGTTGTTAGGTTTTCTAACAATTCTGTATAATAATCTAACAACACCGGTATAAGAACTGGGCATATGCGAAATTGTTAGGTTCTTATACAAAAAATGTAAGCTCTCAAACAAATATTGTTAGAAAAGCTTACAAAATTGTTAGATTCTTATACAATACTTGTATAAGAATCTAACAATTTCGCATATGCCCAGTTCTTATATAGGTTTTGGTAGATTCTTATACAGAATTGTTAGAAAATTTAACATCCGCCGGTTGGGTGTAGAACCCATCTTGCGACATGTCAAACTTCATGATTTTGCAAACCAAGTACACTGGAGTACATTTCGGCGACTTTCGATCGAATTGGCCACCCTCCGGGTGCTTCCAAGGCCTGGTTCCCTTGGGGAAGTGGCCAATTTTCATTCAATCTTGGAATCCACCTTGCGGCATATCAAACTTCATAATTTTGCAAAACAAGTACATTGGAGTCCATTTCGGTGATTTTTTATCGAATTGGCCACCCTCCGGGTACTTCCAGGGCCTGGTTCCCTTGGGGAAGTGGCCAATATCCGTTCAATTTTGGGACCCATTTTGCCATATGTCAAACTTCATGATTTTGCAAAACAAGTACACTGGAGTACGTTTCGGCGATTTTCGATCGAATTGACCACCCTCATTGCCCCGTTGGCTGGGGCAGCCAGTCTAGCAGCACAAAGAAAAGAAAATCGACACGATCAGAAGAAACATGTAAACGTAGTGTACTCGGAGGTAGACACAGGACCATATCGAATTTACATTGAACTGCGAAAAAACGATGGAGACCAGAGAGTGAACAAGTTCGCTGTTGGATCTACGCTGAGAAAATTGCCGCAATACAAGCAGTCTATATCAGACATGAAGCAGGTTGGGCGAAACCGAATTATGGTTTTCATCAGCAGCTACACGAAAGCCAACTCACTCGTCAACGAGATTAACAATAGTGCGACCAGTTTGTTCAAGGCATACGTACCGTCGTCGGGGGTGACAATGGGTCAAATGGGGGTGAGAATGGGTCACTGTTTCAACCATTTAGAATGCTTGTAGAATAGATTGAATGTATCTGAGGGCAAGAAGACTAAAATATAAGAGACCTTTTTGAACGATTTTGTTCTACGACCTCCAGACTGCCGGTGAGAGCGATGACCCATTCTCACCCCCAGACCCATTGTCACCCCCGATGGCGGTACCACTACACTTGGTTGACATCTGACATCTCAGAAGAGGAAATTATGGAAGATATTGTGAGCGAAGTACCAATCATCAGCGTGAAGCGCCTGCATCGGTTTGTGGAAGGAAACAGAATTCCGGCAAACCGCATCAGCGTAAGGTTTCGAGCAAACACTTTGCCGGATCGTATCCGGCTTTTCTTCTGCTGTAGTAGAGTACGGCCCTTCAATCAGAAGTTGATTGCATGCGGAAAGTGTCTCAGATTTAACCATAGTGAGTCGCGCTGTAAGGGGATTCGAAGGTGCAAAAAATGCTCCGGGCAACACGAGACTGAAGAGGAGTTTAAACACTGTAACAATAAGCCGAGATGCGCGCACTGCAAATCAGAAGAACACTCGATGGAAGATGAGAAGTGCCCGGAAAAAGTCAGACAGAAAAATATCAAAATGTTGATGGCGAAATCAGCAGTCACGTTTGCTGAAGCAAAAGAATGTTTCCCTCTACGAACGCAGAACACTTATGCTCCACTTGAGGACATCAGCGAATTCCCAGCATTGGGCGAATCGTATGCAGCAACACAACACGGAGATTCACTACGAACGCAATGGCAGAAAACAAACCTGGAAAGAGAGAAAATCAAACCTGCAGTGAAGACGTACCCGGACCAGCCGAAAAAACAGACGAAGGGAACCAAACGACCACGCCAAGAAGGTCAATCCGAAGAAACAACAAACGCGACGAAGACAACCAGCGAGCGAAATCGAATTATCAGCAACGTAACCGGTCAAACTATGGACGGCGCAGCGATGAACAACCAAAGGGACAACATCGAAAAGGAAAAGGGCGGCTAGCCAAATGGTGAAGGCAAAAATGATGACGTTCTACACCGACTTTCTCAGCCAGTTGGGAAATCAAGAAGAAATGAAGAGTAAGTTTAAACACTGCACTCAGAAATATTTTGACTTAGCAAATTCAGTAATAGATGTAATAAAAGATACAGATTAGTTCAGTAGTACAGCATTTAAGACTCAAATAGGCATATTTTTTAGCTCAGTTATAGTATTTCTCACAAAACTAGAAATAAAATTCAACCCGTTGAAAGTTATCTAGTGTAACACACAAAGCTTAGAAAAGCACAAAACAGACTTGAATCGCAATCTTGTGGAAGGAAGCTACGAAATTTCTTTGTTATCGGAGACTTGGACAAAACCAAACATGGAACAATGCAATCGATATAGACTACCGCGATACCACATTATCGCAAAGTCACGATCACGAGACGACAACTACGGGGGAGCAGCAATCATGCTACTAAATGAGTACAACTATACGGTCATCCCGATGCCTGCTACTTCCGATTGGACACAGGCAATTGGGATCAAAATATGTTCGGTCGATGTTGTAGTGGCATCGATTTATATTAGCCCAGACATACCAGCAAGTGCATTTGAAGACGATGTCAATAAAATACTGAGCAGTTTGGACCGATACAGGAAGGTAGTATTAGCTGGAGATATGAATGCTCATCACCACGCATGGGGAAACGAAAAGTGTGACCGAAAAGGAAATATTCTGATGGACGCGATCAACAGCAGCAGGTTCCTGATTACGAATGATGGTTCCAGTACTTTCATACCGGTGCAGCTGAACAAGAAAGCCACAGCGATTGATATAACGCTATGTACAACGGAGGTTTACACGGATACGCAGTGGAAAGTCTTGGACTTCAGTATAGGATCCCACCACATGGCCATCGAAATTACGCTACAAGCTAGGGACATATCTAAGATCAAGTACGTATACAACAACAGAAAAATTTGTGAAGAAATGTCGGAATTAGACCCAGAAAACATAAAAAAGGTTAATGACCTCATACCCGTAGTGAAAAGAACATGCAGAGCAAATAGAAAAAAAGATACGAGAGTACCAAAACATTGGTGGACAGAAGAGGTAGAAGTCGCTTGGTTGAAGAAAACAGAAGCTAGAAGACAATTTAACAGGATATCAAGTCAACAAAATCTCATAGAGTTCAAGAAGGCAGCAGCTGTTTTTCAGAGGCGGAAAAGAGAAGAGGTTAATAAAAAATTCAAGGAATTTCCAGGAGAAATAAATCCCTTCATTAGTTCCAAGGAATTATGGGGGAAAATTGGAAGACTAACAGGGAGACGAGTAAGGAGAAAGGAGAATAACGTTATGTACGACGATCAAGACACCGCAGAGGCTTTTTTGGACGAACATTTTGGTCGGCATAATCCGCAACCATGGCTGGAACCTGTAGCATGGGCTACGGGCAACATAATAGACAAAACAAAGTGGGATAGCATATTGGCAAAGAAAACTAAACCATCCGCGCCAGGCGAGGATCGGATTACTTATGAAATGCTACGGAGACTGAATCCAAAAGTTACAGAAAATCTACTGATAGACCTGAATGCAATGTGGATTAGAGGATACCCAGATGATGCGCTGAAAACGATTAGGATAGTGGCAATTCCGAAACCGGGGAGAGATCAGTCAACACCGGCCGGAAAAAGACCTATCAGCTTGGTACCAACCATAACAAAAATAGTTAACACGGCAATTGAGCTTGAGCTTGAGCTTGAGAGCTTGATTGACTGCTCGTAGTTGCTACTCCATTATGACCAGATCAGCTGTTCTTGCACAGGGAACCAACAGATGTTTGGTTGGGACTAGCACACATCTTCAATGTACAAGTACTGGTGATCTCATTTGTTAGGTCATACTGGCGCCTGCCACGTCAGAATGCAAGTCAATGCTGGGAAGCGGGAGGAAATGATGATGCAATCACTCGCCCACTGCAAGCCGAATATACCTCTGCACTTGCCACGAGTTCATGCGGAATTTGTTGGAGTTTCTGGGTTAGGTTGGAGAGGCAGAGGTCCGTCTTGGTTAACGAGCTGCCAATGTGATAGATAGGAGAAGGTAACTGATGGAATTTCTAGTTGGATGTAGGAAACGAGCTCTATAGATCATTTCCAATTCTAGCAGATTACTGCTAGAATACTCAAGTTGAAGGTATAGGAATAGTAATGGAAACGGTATGGAAGTCCATTTCCAGTTCTAGCGATTGCTAGAACATGAGAAATAAAGAGAAAGATACAAAGTAGGAGAATGGAACGGACCTGGGATTGAATTTACGACCTCCTGCGTATGAGGCAGAAGCAGTAGCCATATGACTACCAAGCCCGCTTCGAAACAAGAGAGACCACGCACTGAACTGATTAATTTTATTACCGGCCGCGCAATGCAGAACACAATAATTCGGCCGACCACGCGATCGTTCTGCTGTCCGAAACATGAGAGATCACGCACTGAACTAATTATTTTCATTACCGGCCGCGCAATGCAGAACACAATAATTCGGCCGACCGCGCGATCGTTCTGCTGTCCGAAACATGAGAGATCACGCACTGAACTGATTATTTTTATTACCGGCCGCGCAATGCAGAACACAATATTTCGTCCGACCACGCGATCGTTCTGCTGTCCGAAACAAGAGAGATCACGCACTGAACTGATTATTTTTATTACCGGCCGCGCAATGCAGAACACTATTCGGCCAACCGCGCGATCGTTCTGCTGTCCGAAACAAGAGAGATCACGCACTGCAAAAATAGTTAACACGGCAATTCTGGATAAACTGCAAGGATTTTTAGAAGATAATGACGTTCTACCAGCTACATCGTTTGGTTTTCGGAAGGGCCTTTCAACCAACACCTGCCTGGAATTCATAGTGAATTCGGTCAAGCAGTTCAAACGTCAAAAGTATAAGGTGGCCATTATATGCATAGATTTGAGTAACGCTTTCAATGCGGTCAATACGAGTATACTAACGGACAAACTTAGTGACCTGAAAGTACCCGCAGACATCTCAACATGGGTAACAAACTTTCTACACAACAGGCAATTGAAGTTACAAACGCGTGAGATAACTATCTCAAGAACAATAAACAGTGGGCTACCGCAAGGGGATATACTATCACCAACATTATTCAACCTCTACACCCTTGGTCTACATGAAATCACAGAAGAAGATGTCATCTTAGTCCAGTATGCGGATGACTTTGGCATCTTGGTGAAAGGAAGGACCTTAGAAAGTTTAAATGACACGGCCCAAAGATATGTTAACGCTTTTGTGGAGGTAGCAGAATCCTTAAATTTTAAAATAAATGCGGAAAAAACGAAAGGCATACTTTTTCACAACAGCACCAATACACTAACGATCAAAATAAACGGTACGGACTTGGAAACAGTTAGAGTACACCGTCATCTTGGAGTACAGTTAGACAGCTTCTTGAGTTTTGGTGCAAATACTAGAGAGGTCACAAGAAAAGTTACCGAAAGACTTAACATGCTGAAGGTGATCAGTGGAGTTAGGTCAGGGTCACATCCGCAGACGATGTCGAATATCTACCAAGCCCTAGTCAGAAGTGTATTAGAATACGGATGCACAGTGCAGAATAACGCCAGTGCCACTAACAAAAAGAAGATCGAAGTAGTGAATAATCAGTGTTTAAGGAAGATAACGGGCTGCACAAAAAGCACCCCGCTCAATGCTCTTACAGCGTTAGCAGGTCAGTATCCACTACACATACGACAGGAACACGTGACCAATAAAGAAATCGCTAGGTGTTTCAACAGAGATAATATCGTGGCAGCTCAACTGAGAGAGCTGGATATACCGGCGGAAACGGACTTGGATAAATACAGATAGAACCACGGCGAAAAAGGACACTAATCCCTTTAAATTGAAGCAGCTGGTACTGTTCACGATGAACCATAAATACCGCGGAAGAAGACGAATCTTTACAGACGCATCAAAGGATAGCAACCTATGTGCTGTAGGAATATATCTAGAGAAAACATTACAAATGAACAAATCTAAAAGCATATATGTTCTCTAAACAAATGTTGTAAAATGTGATTTGCATTCGTTCGTATAATTTTTATAGAACTTTTTCCCGAAGGTAGCTATCAATTCATGATGTATGGAGAACTTATAGAGCTTAAATGTGGCTACAACTTTGTCTAACAAGACATTGCTGTAAATATGTAATCTGGGGCGTGGGAGACAATATGTCATTCAAATGACATTATGTCAAATGACACGTGACATTTTGGAGAGTTTTCACTATCCAGCCTCAGATGTTATATTTAGTGCAATGTACCCTTGGACAAAAATATAGCCCTACTCAAGCGTTATGAGTACATCTAAAATTATGGAATAAATTTGGCTTCTAAAGAAAGTTATGAACAAATTAGTCAAATAACATGCAGATGACATTTTACAAGCATGGATAGAACTATATCTAGAGGTAACTGAATTTGTAAAACAAGCTAAATTAAAACCACGGCATACAAAAAACAAGGCATTCTCATCACGTATGTAAACATTCAGTTTAAATGTAAACATGTGACGTCACTGCTATCTTTGCACAAGCTGGACCGAGACGATGCTCTACGGTCGCAGCATGCTTACTTTTGTACTCCAACATGTGGCGATAAAACATGCGTCACATTTAGGGCTGTGCAAATATCGATAAAATCGATAATATCGATATTATCGGATGGAATTTATCGATACGATATCCGATATCATTGAACTCAGATATCGCCGATATCGATATTTTTTTGTAATCGATGTAATGATGATGCCCAATTAAATCAACTACATACACTGGCTCACTGACTACATCCAACATATGTAGCAAGCCAATCACATTTTTTAAATGTCCATTGTGTCTGGTGTTGAGAAATTGACGTACCCACTAAGACGAAAGGCAAAACGCATGAACGATAAAGCTTACAAAACCCTCGACAGGAAATCTAAAATCATTCATAATAAACCACAGGCGGTGAAAGTTATTTCATGAAAATTATTGTCGTTTGCGGTTTTTTTACCAAGATGAATAAGAGCGACTAAAATTTTCAAATTGTTTTGGAGTGACAAATTAGAGTTAGAAACGTGATAAAATCGGTAGTAGACAAACTCAGGTAAAAACTGTATTTTTTTTTATTTTATTGGATATCGATCCAATATCGGATATTTTCAAACCCGATATATCGCCGATACCGATATATCACCAAATGAATATCGTCGATATCGATAAACCTCCATTGTGCACAGCCCTAGTCACATTCGAAGTGTCATTTTTTTGACGAGCCTACCTTGTTTTCTGTATACCGTGAATTAAAACTATAAAAAAAAACCAAGTTGAAGAACGTAACGGCTAGCCGTCATACGTTCAAGCAAAACGAATCTTGAAAGCCTACAATTGCGGAGGCACATTCAGGGCTGGTAGCGAAAAATGTCGTTCAAAATAGTGACTTAGTGACCAACGATGACGAAAAAAGTGACCAAATAGTGACCTTCAGAAGCAGAAAAAGTGACCAAATAGTGACTTTTGTATGAAGTACCAACCAGGTAGTGAGCTGAGTTGCATTCGTATTGTTCATTGGTAACTCGTAGTAGATCGGAAACTAGGGATATCATGTTTTTTTTTAATCCTTATTAGAATGCTATCAGAAATCAAGAGAAGACAAAAATTAGAATATCATGAGGTTTACTACTGCTGGCCGTGTGCATCTTCATCGTAACTAGGGAGAGGATGGATCTTAGCAGGGGACAACCGACTTGGCGACACCATCATAAATACCACAGAGTTGGATATTGATTAAGGTATTCGTTGGGACATCCAGAGGCATATTGCTAGCCTTCATGGTAAACCTTATTCCGTAACACACAGGAGCAGGTAACGAATTACAAGTTGTTACACTAAACCAGGCTTATAATTTCAACAACGATTTTGAAGCAAGTTCTACAGCATTGTGGTAATAAAGTTTAACATGAGCTCGAAGTTTTTCGTGAAACTGCAGTTCGTGTATGAAAAAGGCAGAATGAAGTATAACAAATTTTGCGCTGTCTTTTACTATCGATCAAAAAATATTGTCTCGTCAAAATATATTCCCAAAAGTTTTACCATATATAGATGATTCAGCTGCAAGACAGTATGAAAAAGTGCTAGAACGATGTTTTGGATTGGGTTTTCGCTAATTTTTATGTAGTTAGACGTGTGAACATTCGTTTTGGCACGTTGAAAAATTAACACGGTTTTTCGGCAAAAAAGAAATAAAATGATCTAATCAATTACTAAACAGAGTAATCACAAAGTTTATGAATCTTTATAAGGAAAAATTGTTAAAAAAAACTTTAAGAATCCAAAATTATGATGACATTTTTAAAATACGATTTTTATTAATGAAAAATAACATTTTTAATTGAAACAAATTTAAATACATATAGAGTAGACTGGCCCAGCTTAGTATGGGGAGAAAAAAATGTTGTCTGACTCCATGGGGCACCCCCCAGGATTGTGCCTTTGGGTGAGAAAATCAATCTCTGAAAATTTCAGCTCAATCGCTTGTTGCATAAGCTGGCGCATTTGATTTGAAGTTTGTATGGGGATTTTAGCCAAAATGTATAGGAAAATACACCTCCATCACTCTTTCGATCTGGAAATTGGTTCTTATTGCTCGATTGACCTCAGAATTGTAAAAACGGCAGTTGGTATGCTACAGAACAATTTCACAGAACATTGTATGATGATTGAATGAACTTTTATATAGTATTCGGCTGATTTATTAGGAGCTAAATTGTGTATTTTTGGATTTATTGATCGAATCGCATTAGCCAAAACCTATATAAAAGTTCATTCAATCATCATATAATGTTCTGTGAAATTGTTCTGTAGCATACCAACTGCCGTTTTTGCAATTCTGAGGTCAATCGAGCAATCAGGACCAATTTCCAGATCGAAAGAGTGATGGAGATGTATTTTCCTATACATTTTGGCTGAAATCCCCATACAAACTTCAAATCAAATGCGCCAGCTTATGCAACAAGCGATTGAGCTGAAATTTTCAGAGATTGATTTTCTCACCCAAAGGCACAATCCTGGGGGGTGCCCCATGGAGTCAGACAACTTTTTGTTTCCTGGGCCAGTCTAATATAGAGTCCATTAGCCATTTGTTTTTTCGAGACCCTGATCTCGGGTTCATTAAAAACAATAAATCATATATAACATGAATTTTACCGAACCTAAGTTTCCTAAGTTTCAAGTTTCGTAAAATGTGAACCAAAATCTTGAATTTGATGCAGAAATTGCTTTGGAAAACTCTAAAAAAAATTCAGAAATTTCAGCGGAAGTTCATTCTCTGTGGAAAACCTTGTGAAAATTTCTAGGATTTTTTTTTCAGAAATTGTGCACAAAATACTTCAATCCTTATGAAATTTATCTCCAGGAGTTCAAATGGAAATTCTAACAGAAATCCGATGGCGAATATCAGCACAACAACTTCCGGAAATTCTTTCATACCATAAATTCAAGGCAGAATATTTTGTAGACATTCCTGCTGTCTTTCAGAAATTTCCGCGGAAACTGCACGTCAATTACTATATCTCCGCGAATCCCTGAAAAAAAATCTCCTTCAAATACAAGCGGATTATTTCATGAATTCCGGTAGAAATCTTTTTGAGAATTCCTTCAGATATTTTTTGGTGAATTCCTAAGAAAAACCTTCCGAAAATTATTTCCCAAATTAGAGGCGGAATTTTTACGGAATTTTACATAAAGATTTATGCGGTCATTGCTACAGAAATTACAGTGAAAGTTCCTATAAGAGAAACAAAGTTAGGAAGCTTTTTATAACGAAGGTGGATTTTTCTCTAGATACAGGCAACTTACCCAACTTGGGAAGTAGTGCGCTGGATTCGCATAAAGATGCGCTAAACAACGCATCAATTAGTTTGACAGATAAAACTTCGGAAGAAAGTTCGGTTCGGAAGTCCCGATGTCCGAATTCTAATGTGGTGCTACGCCGACAATATCATGCTGTGTGATTCGTCGTAGAGGGGTTAATCAATCAGAAACTAAAAAATATCTCGGAATTATGTCAAAATTGACGTGACAAAAAATGGATATTCAGAAACGATAAAAATGACAACAAGTGAAGTTCTTACCCTTAAAATGCTTATTAAACGAGTGCTCAAGCGTATTATGCATTCAATAATGGCTTGGAAATATCCAAACAATTGGGTAGGCATAGACTTCAAATGTGGGGTCCCTTCTCAACGACATTTTGCTATCGAAAACAAAACCCTACGCTCCTTATTTATTAAACTTCCACCCAAAACTAAATCCATTATGTAAATCCGCATCAAATCCGCGAGAATAGCAAAAACCGCGAAAATCGCGAAATCCTCGTACCGCCATCGGGGGTGACAATGGGTCTGGGGGTGAGAATGGGTCATCGGTCTCACCGGCCATCTGGAGGTAGTACAGCAAAATCGTTCAAAAAGGTCTCTTATATTTTGGTCTTCTTGCCCTCAGATATATTCAATCTATTCTACAAGCTTTTTAAGTAGTTGAAATAGTGACCCATTCTCACCCCCATTTGACCCATTGTCACCCCCGACGACGGTAGTCGTAACAATCCTGCGCTTTATATACGGTGCTGCCTAAACGTATGCCCAAGCTTCGCTGAGTGGTCTGTCTGTGTGTCTCTCGATCCCGAAGTCCATGGTTCGAACCCACTCTGCCTTTCATAAGACGGCCTTGGAGCAATTTTTCAAACTTTATATATTTTGCTAACAGATTTACATTTGATTTGGTTGATGATAATGGTAGATACAAATGATTTTTATTATGAACTTTTTTTTACAAACGGTGGTGCGAAAATAGTGACTTTAGTGACCATTTTCCGAAAAATAGTGACTTTAGTGACTTTTGGATGCAAATAGTGAATTTTTAGTGACTAGGCTCAAAATAGTGACCAAGTCACTAAAAAGTGACTTGCTACCAGCCCTGCACATTGCACGGGCCATGGTCGTTGCTGATACGCTCCAAGGCAGAATCGACTGCCCTGAAATTCTGGAATCAATAAACTTGAACGTTCGACCTAGGGCACTGCGAAATAACGGAATGCTGAGGATACCTTTTCGAAGAACGAATTACGGACAACGTGGAGCGATGGTGGGTCTACAGCGGGCATTCAACGAGGTTGCCCCATGTTTTGATTTTAATCTATCCCGACAGACGATTCGTCGTAATTTTACAAGGGCTTATTCTGCCATGTTTCATAATTAACGATGATTTTATTATAATTACTTTTATTAGTATTAATTAGGATAAGCATCATTAGGACCTAAGTTGTCTGTTGATGAATCAAACAATAAAGAAAGAAAGAATCAAATTGATGTCTGGCCAACTAGGCCAAAAACGACGAAGCTGTCAAAATAGCTTCGAACAGAGGAAAGAAGAAGAAGATAAAAGAGAAGAAGAAGAAGAAGAACAAAACCGATTCGCTTCGATTCTGATGAATAATCTGCATTTGAAACATGAGTAGCAAAGTCTAGAGCAGACTACAGGAAATCAGTAGTAAACTCTTCTTATATTCATACCGAATCAGTTGTTTGTAGTATGTTCGAAATGTGTAGAGTAGTAAAGTCTTTTTTATTCATACGAACATGTTCCACAAGTGACGTTTGCTACTCAAAATGTAGTAAACTCGAACTTACTACTTTTTATTCATACGACCCATTATGTTGCGTAAAGTTATCCTAAATTGGATACAGGAGATTATAGATACGACCCTCCGACGGCAGCAGGCCAGATTCCGTGGCAGAAGATCATGTGTTAACGCACCAAAATTTGAACTCAAACCTGAAATCTGTGTTATAATAAGTCAATGGGACATGGTGTGTATCAATTAAGAACACGCAGGTGCTACAAGTATTCATCAAAGGATGTTTTATAATTCACGGAGTATGATAAATCTATATTCGAAACTATGTGAGCAGACCGCGGTCAAGCTGGGAGCTAAATGACTTAAGGTCACAGGAGATCGTTTTCGGGCAACTTCTCGTCGGATTAAGCTAAGGATATGGTCGAAAAGATCGTAACGTGTAATATTATCGGTGTCGGGTTGTCTCAAGACGCCATCGAATCTGACGCTATGCTCCACTCGGAATTTCTGGGCCGACTATGGCACTCGAACGGTCATCCGTTGAAGCGAGAAAGTGCTTCCGATATGTATTGATTTGTGGAAATGCTAAACGGGCGAAAAAGTAGTGGTAAATGAAAATCAAAACTTTTTCATGTGGCTAAATTTCGAATAAGCATCTTAGCATGGTCAGACGACCAGTTTCTGCAGTGCAGGCTGAGTTTTTTAGTAGAGTAAAAACCAAATCGTTTCTACTTTTTAGACATATGTAGGTAGGGGGAAAGACGGCTTTGGCAGGTTTTGTTCTATTATTGGCAGGGGGGTTTTTTTCGACCAAATTTTATGAAATTTGGCCACAATATTCTTTGATATGCAAAGAATGCTTAGGCCAAATTTAAGCCTAGTCAGTCATAAAAAACCCCCTGCCAATAATAGAACAAAACCTGCCAAAGCCGTCATTCCCCCTACCCAAATGAAAAAGTTATTTTTATGGTAGGTAATCACACCAGGACGTCATCACTTTGACCCATATCTAAAATTAAGTAAATAGATAAGCTAATTTTAATTATTTCATATTTTATTCACTTAATGCTTAGATTTTGCATATCGTGTTAATATATACTTTTTTAGAAAAAGAAGGAAATAATTACAAACTAAAAAGAGGCCTAACACAAATTGTTATAATAATCATTAATCATTGATTCTCTCTGCCTTAAGACGCTCTAATTTCTTTCTGGTCTACCTAACTAAATTTATATTTTCAGCAATCAATGAACTGTTAGTTGTTTCTCTTTTTTTCTTTTAAGTAGTAACTTAAAATTTCATCAGAACTATAATGAACTTGACAATAATATAATTACATGCATTTTTATACTTTATAGAGAACATAACATACCACTTTTCTCTCTCATCTTCGGATTTTTAATTTTTTTTTCTTATTTTCTTGATGCAGTATGCGGTTTTACTTCCTTTGTGTTTATTTTATATTGTACAGCGCGGTAATCTCAGCAGTTTGGACTTAATTGGAACATTAGCTTCACTTGCTTCTCATATGCCTGCCCTGCACTGATCTTAACCAATACTACTAAAAAGTGTTTTTCTTTACTTGCTACTACAGGTGTGGTTCCTCTCTTTACAGTTTTTTTTTTGTTTTTCGGCTAACATTCTGAACTTCAAACCATGTTTCCCACCGCACGACCGAATTGCGAGCGGGGGAGTGTGTTTGAAACAGAACTTCTCTTTACTCTGAACATAGGGGAAAACAGAGAACATCGACAATGAGAACTCAAAACAGTCCTAGCGATGTTTTTCTTTTTACTTGCTGGTTTGTGTCATTCTCTCCCGGATTGGTTGGTTGACAAACTATTGTTATTTGTATTATTATTTATTTATTTGTTTGTTGCTAGCTTTCCCATACAAGCTCGGTACAAATAATCCGTCTTCTCTATGTTCTATGTTCGTGTCTGCGTTAAGCTTTCCTCTTTGCTTTCCATATTAACATATTTTACTTTCTCTACACATTGCGTTCCTTTGCTCAGTTTAACACATTAAAACGTTGTTGAAGGACTTTCGACAACCTTTAATCAGATTCAGATCTGACATTTGCCTGTTTCCCGTTTCTGGATTGAGGACCCAAAGTGTCTACCTCCCAAATCGATAATTCGCACGTGCTCTGTTTCTCCGCTTTTTCTCTAGCCGGGGGCGTCTCTTTAGAGGGGTTAAGCGCTTTAAACTCTGTTATATCTGTGTTTGAGAGTTCGTGTCTGGATAAGATTATTTTCTTTAGATTGTTTTCTAGGAAGTTAGATTGTTTTCCTGTGTAATGGAGTAGTTCGATAATCTTCACTCTATTCTCCTCTTTTTCTGGGTTGTGTTGTTTATTAATAATTCTCGTTGTATATCTCTAGCTGTTTTGCCTTCATTCAGTGTGAAAGTGTTCTTGCTTTTCTTTATGTTTTTTCTTCATACATGTTCACCTTTCCAAAGATAATTTTATTCATTCATACTTTAGTATTATTATCATATTTTGTATTATAATTAATATTTATAATAAATTACAAGTTTGCATGAGATAGAATTCATACTGAATGTGTACCCAACTTGTGTTGTTGTTCTATCATTTTCGTTATGCAACGGTACAGATGAGTTCTAGTCTTCATCGCTGAGTGCATCGTACTGAGCAGAAAGCAGCGGTTTGGGCTCAATTGAAGCGTTCGATGAAGACTGCCTGTCGTCGATCATGCCTCCGCCACTGGTTGGAGGTGGAATGCCGCTACTACTGCCAGCACCTCCCAGGGTTGGTACTATAAGGGTCGTCTTTGTTGGTGGTCCAGGAGGACCCAGGTTTCCTACCACAGGCCCTCCCGAAACCGTTAGAGCACTGTATGGGTAGTACGTAGGTGGAGCAAACGAAGAAGGTGGCGGCGGACCGGCTTGGTTTCCAAGGTAGGGTGATGAATGGATGGAATTGTGCAATCCTCCCTGAGGTTGCGAGTGAGGTGGCAGTAGCTGAGTTGGCGCCTGAGCCCTATGAGAGTTACTTCCGGAGGCAGGTCGACCGGTTTCTTCGTCGATCAACAAATCACCCGGAGTAGTACTACGGTCATGATCCTTGTTGTGATGGGCTTGATGTCCATGACCGTGCTGCGCAGGTGATTGATTCCTCGGTGACTGGTGGTCTCTTGCGTCATCAGCTCTTTTGTCGCCCTCTGTTCGCATTGCTTCCACAATTAGGTTCTTGACGTAACAATCAAGGGCGAAGTCATGAGAGCCGCGACTCAGCGGCGCTCCGGGAGGAAAGAACTGAGTATCGGGCGAGGCGGATTCGTGAAATTTGTTTCGCAGTGTTGGAGATTGTGCCATCCGGATGATGTGACGATCATCCGGGGTTGATCTACCGGGGCCTTTGCCACCCGGCTGTACATACTGATGTCCAGGGGGACCTTGCGGGGATCCCTGCACTTGTAATTGCACTGGCTGGCCGTGAGGAGACTGATCATCTTTGCCTGCGGGCATCCGTCGATATTTCCAAGCTTCCGACGAAGGAACCATGGGCGGATCCATTGCCATCATTGGACGCATTTGAAGGAACGGGTTGGGAGCCGGAGAATAGTCCTTAGTTATGATAGTATCGGTTAGCTCACCGAGAGTTATGTTTTTCCGGGTCGGATCCGAATCGACATCGATGTTTATCACATTGGGCGAATGGGATTTTCCATTGTTTTCACTCATCGCTGATTGGCGATGGTCACGAGGTGGATACTGCAAAGATACGAAAAATACGAAATTATTTATGAAATTTCGTTGTTTGGTTTTGTCGGCTTAGCGAATTAAAAAACTTAACTAATTTTAAAATAGAACGAATGGATGAGTAATCAAAAAACGAGAACGAAAATCAGGGTTAGTATTTCCAGTTTGCAATACTCACGTAAGCAGCACGATGTAGATCACGGCTGGGAGGCAACGGAGGTTCTGACGCCGTCTGGTTTATCTGATGGGTAATAATCGCATCTATCAGATTGGCAGCCGTTAACGGTCCCTCCGACGAAGGTCGCATTCCCATACCCGGCTCCATGGGCCTGTAACGAAATGGCGAACTGATAAATGAGATAACTAAACGCTACCTTCTGCGGTGCCACCCGCAAACTCACCTTTCCATTCGTTCGTTGATCATTTCGTAATGCTTACGGCGGCGTTCCTCTTCCTCTTGGTGAGCCATCCGTTCCCGATCACGCTGCTCACGCTGCTGCATGTCGCGCAATTCACGATCACGCTGATCTTTTTGTTCTCGTTCGCGTCTCTCACGGTCCCGTTCGCGCTCCAACTGTCGTTCCCTCTCGACCATGATGGACCGCTCTCGCTCGGCTTGCATGTTCCGTTCCCGCTCCATACGTTCGCGATAGTTTGCGAGCTCGCGCTCACGGTCTATCTGGTGCTCTCGTAGGACTCCTGCAACTGATACGTGCTGCAGTGACGGATGCAACTGAGGTTGCTGCCGACGTTGTAGGTCCAGCTACGAATAATGAAAAATCAAATGGTAAATACCGTAAACAAATAATAATGCAGGGGGAACCATACCTGTTGCTGTCTTTGTAAGTGCTGTTGCTGCTGAACTGCAGCAGCATGGTGTTGTTGAGCCGCAACAGCGGCTGCCTGATGTTGCTGTTGAGCCTGGTGTTGCTGCTGCTGTTGTTGCTGTTGGTGGTGGATCTGAATCATGCTCGGATGATAGCGCATATCATGATGCGTCGGCGGCGGAGGTGGAGGTTGCTGCTCGACGATCGATGGTCGCTTATCATCCTTGTGTGGAACCGTCATTGGCGGCTGCTGCACGGCCAGGTCAACCAGCGAAGCAAATGCTTCATGTCCTATTGAATGAGAAAACGATTTATAGCATTTTATCATCTAGAAAGATCAGAATTCGATCTAAGATCTGTTCGATTAATCAAGGTCGATACGATTGATTTAATTATTGATAATACTGTGGATGCATAATGTAAATGTCCTGTGCGTTGTCTAATGTTAGGTGTTAAGTTTTCAGTCTGTGCGACCTCTGGTCGAAGACGGTGATCCTGCCTTCTATAAAGCATGTATTATGAAAAGGTTGTTTTAATGATTGAGGAACATTTGAAGAAGGAAAATAAAGATTTTCTTCTTTTTATATTCTGAGACAATCCCCCCATAATGCGCTCATGCAGAAGCTCAATTTGCGCTAACAGGTAAAGGAACAAGTGTTTGAATATTCTATCAAAATAATCCAAACGTCATTATTACGTGAAAACATAGGTGGCTTTTTTCCATCACCTTTTCCACGTAACTGCTACGTGAAACGTAAGTAAACAAATAATGAACTCATGAACACTCACTTCACCAGAGTGTCATGTAACTCCTACGTGATTTTTTGGTGACTTACACGATATGATGCGGTAGCTTTTAGATGATGTGTCGGTGAATTCTATACATATTTTGATTAAAAAATAAGTTATTTTCTGTTGACTATTATTAGTCCAAATATTCTTTCGTGAGAAAAAGGAATGAAAACTTCTCAAGTTTTTAAGATAATTTAACTATATTTATTGAAGAGAGGTAACATAGATATGGCTTATGCTAGGGCGTTTATGTCTTTATTCATAACCTCATTGCAAAAAGTGTTTTGTGACATAACTTTGCATAGTGGAAAGGAATTCGTGGCGGCGATCTGAGTTGATTACACGATTCCTGCAAATATATAAACAATCATTTATGTACGATTTGATTATTGTGCAATTTGGAAAATAATCACTCACTGTCGTAGTTTTTTTGCATCACTAGTTCCGGTTACCTCACACTTGAAACATAAAAATTAACTCAGATCTTAGGCTACGACTTATTTACCTCAATTTTTAAAGTTGGTTTTTCACAATTAATAATAATGTTAGCTTAATATACTATGCTGTTTAACAACAAATCTTGTCGCTTCAGTACATTTTTTAGAATGAATGCAAACATTAGCTGTCAAAATGAACATCAGTCGCGTACATGATTTTCACGTAACAGTGACGAAGCTGTCACAGTAAAAGTGACATGATGTTCGTGTAACGTCTATCTTATGTCCGATAATAGCTACCGTCATCAGATAAAACTGCAAAGATGTTCATTTTCTGCTATCTACGTGATTTTCCACGTAGCATGGATGTGTGGATTATTTTGAGTGATACTGTGATACTGCCGCGATTCGCATAAGAATGCCATGACGGTTTCAGACGATTTTGATTTTCTTCTAGAAATAAACATAAAATGACCTCATCTTTAAGAAAACTGATAAAATCAATGGCGCCGAGAGTTTGTAGTGTTCTACGCTCGAATTTACCTCGATGGGACAGTCAAGGCATGATTCTGGTGTAAACCCAACTAACAATTTTGGTGCTAAAAGCTTCAACTTCTAGCCTTTAGCTGTATAATATTTGAATAAAAGCAGCCAATGCTGAATAAAAGAAAAGCCTCCGCAAATAATCCCTTGAACTTCAACTCGACTATATAACCCAAATATCTATCAGCTAGTCAGTTTGTGCCGAATATATTTCATCTTTTATCGTTTATTCAGCTTTCATATAGTCATAATAAGCAACAAAGCTTATCGGTTAAGAGCTCATGTATGTAATTGAGTTGCTTGTTAGCAACTTCCCATATTACGGTGAGAAGTATTCACAACGTTGCATTGAAGACGTTTCCACTATTGTTATACAGTCCCATCCCGATTTTGGCAACACCCGTTTTTGGCAACATTTTCTTCCCGATTTTGGCGACAAACTAGAAAATAGGATAGGATAAACAAAACCAAAAGTGAATGTCATTAAGGTTTACATGCCTATTATGGACTCTGTACGAATAGTGGGCACTTTCACTGAAATAATGAACCACCACTCGTATCACCGCTCATTGCAAACAATTTTCATTGAAACTTTTCTGCTCTTTTTTTTTACGTCTTCCATGTCCCTATTCACACTACCCTAATCTAACCAGCCCACCGTAGATTGTCGTGTTTTTGGCATTCTCACTGATTTTGTCCTATTAGGCGAAGCCCGCTGTTTACATCACAATCCAACCGAAACTGCATGAGTGATCCAGGAGCAAGCAGGTCCCAGTAGGTTTAATTGCTAGTGATTAGCACATTAGATTTTCTAAATGCACTATACTGCCGTTTTACGCATATTTGTCCCATGTTTGCTGGGATTTCCTATGTACATGGGACAGTTATGCGTATAACGGCAGTATATAGCCATCAAGTCGTTTTGCTCATTATGCTCCTTTTTCCTGGTATCAGCCGTGAAACTGTCATTTCATCATTTTATCCGTCTTTCTGCTGCATTCCCGTATAGATAATAAGCAACAATTTTATTTCAAAGAGTCTTATTGTTTAAAATTGACACAAAGCGTTTAATATCACTGATGGCTTTTCCAGTTTCCTGATGTATCAATTGCATAACGAGCCTTTTGATTCCAGCATATTTGCCAACAGTTCAAAAGTAATGGTAAGAGTTTGGTAATATGTAACCGTAAGGGTCTCGATCTCGAGTGTTCTGTTTGTGATGGCGAAGTATCATAAGTGGAGTACCTCCTGTGAAGTTCCCATGAGATCGCTGATGTAATTCAAGCTGCTTCGATAGGCGAGTGATGCGTCACATGTGGTTTTATTATTATTTATTCAGCCTAAGGCCGTAGTGACCTCTGTGGTACATAACAGTCATCTCTATCCACTGCTGTACGTCACCAGTCACGCAGTCTACGAAGGGTCTATAAATCGTCTTCCACCTGATCGATCCACCTTGATCGCTGCACACCTCCCTATCTTGTGCCTGTCGGATCGTTGTAGAGAACCATTTTTACTCCAAGTGCGCGTTGGTCCTCCACAAGCATTGTCCAGGTCTCTCGTCCAAAGAGGACTACCGTCACCGGTTTAATAAGGGAGTCTATTTGGTACGGCGGCGAACTCTATTCGATCGGAGTATTTTTGGAGTCTAAAGTACGTACGCTTTCCTGCCACGTCTCCGAATCCGTCTGCTGGTATCGTTATCGGAGGTTCTTCAACCACCTTGATTTTGCCATTGATACAAGTTCGAGGTGAATGGCCGTTGTCTTTTCTTGAGCCTACTTCGTCTTCATTGACTAGTCCGATCTGATTTGTTTCCTTCTCCAGTCTGATGTAGGATTCTTCCATATTTTCAAATTTATATTATGGAAGTAGTGCATGGAGACCAGGAGTGCGATGACCTGCAGCGAGCACCAGTTTGTCCGTAGGATGACTGCTGTCGAGTGTCAGAGGTGGCATGCCGCAAATGGTCTTCCAGCTTCCACTTGGCCACACTGTCACTCGTAGTGCGAGGTGCACATTATGCTCATGGATCAATCATTGCCGTCTGAAATATTCCTGGGTTGAGTGCTAAGAGACCGACTTGTGCAAAGGGATTTGGTTTTAGTGAGTCGAGTGTAGTTAACCCATACTCACATACGGATACGCTTGACCAATGTGCAGAAAGCAGATTTCCGTTACTATTTTCTAAAACAATGGAATGTCTTATATCTTGCGTTCATTTTTCCCATTTTTAGTTCACATTTAGTCATCTTGTATCCAAGGATGTTAACGATCATTCAGTTATTTGCGTTCGATCATTTAGTAGTTTGTCAATAACACATTCCAGAAGCTGAATTTCAAAATACGTTGTATGGTGGACTTCTAGTGCAAAGGATTTTCTACAACTCTGCCTAATGGTTCGTGGTTTGAATTCCACTAGTAACGGAGTTATAGCTATAGTTTCAGTAACTTAGACTAAATGATAACAAAATTCCAATCATTTAGTTTAAGTTGCTGCAACTAGCGCTCTAACTCCGTTATTAGTTGAATTCTAATAACAAACCATATAGCAAAGTTGTAGAAAAACCTTCGCACTAGAAGTCCACCATACATCATATTTTGAAATTTAGCTTCTGGACTGTGTTATTGACAAACTACTAAATGATCAAACGCAAATTACTGAATGATCGTTAACATCCTTGTATCCGTCGGATCGCTATTTGATTTATATAGTGAATGATGATCCATAATTTTCTTTATTATTCACATATGTCAAAAAGACGGTGATGGCAGAGCAGCGGTATCTAGGTATCAACAAAATTGATATTTCAGTTTTCACAAAAAAAAAAACAATAAATAAACTCCGACATTTACTCTCCTCTCAAATAATATTTAATCAAATTGAATTCAGTGGCTGTATAAAACTTATTTAACAGATTAAAAAAATCTGAATAAGCGCCATTGCACACTGTTTCCTTTTAGGGAAAACGTGATCGAAATTATTTTGGCGCGTTAAAAAGCATTTTAGACCTATACGTTCTTCAGCAAAGTGATTCCATTAAATATTCTTGATTTTTTTGATGTATCTGTTTTGTGATTAATCCACCTAGAAGTGAGAAACAAAATTTATTATTTTATTCATCATAGATTTTAAAAAATTCGTTTGTTAGGCAAAGTTGTAGAGAAAGTCATTTGCTGAAGACACTATAGGTCTATCTCTAAATTTCAATGATAAAAATTGATTTTTCAATAAAAATACACTGAAAATCTTAATTTAAATTAACTTTTGTATAGATTTTCTACAATTTTTAAATGTTCTACAATTTGAAGCGTTATAAAAAAATACACCGTTTGCTAAAAAAACATTATTTTTATCTCTTATATATAAAGAGATATTTGAGATTTCCTAGCAAAAAATGAAATTTTTCAGTATAAAAAATCTACAAAACGAGCAAAATCGTGCAAATCAAATTACCCCTATTCAAAACTATAAAGTTAACGCTATTGAATCATGGGAAAATCATTTGTCGCTCGTTGTCCCTTCCATGCTAAAACCTATGAGAAAAAATGAGTAATAAAACTAATGTACTATGAAAAATGCTTTCAACGGTGTATAATATTCCGGTGTTTAATATAAACGGCGGTTAATATAAAATCATGATTGGAACGAAAATGCCACAATTGAAAAAAAAATCCTAATTGATCCACCTTACGGTAAAAGTGTTTTTCTCGTGCAATTTTTGCGAGCAAATCTGTTTATTATACGCGCAAGAAACATGTGTAAGTTTTTTATGTACAGACATACATACACACATACACATATAAACACAACCTCAGCTTGTCAAGTTGAGTCGTTTGGTACTTATGGACTCGGAAACTACTGAATCGATCGGCGTGAAAAATTGCATGTAGAGATTTTTGGGGCCGGAGAAGGTTCTTAAGATGATTCGAAGCCCCTCCCTACTTTGGAAATAAATGAAATATCAATTTATTCATGATTTTAATCGAAACAAGTTCGTCGGGTCTGCTAGTGTAATATAAAATAAAATAATGAAATCATAAAAAATAAACAATGTAATACAGGTAAACTTCGATATAACGTACATATCGATTTCAAAGTTGTACGTTATATCGAAGCATGAGTAATCATCCTTATTTTACACTACTTAAATGTTGTACTATCATGTACTTTATGGGCGAATATTTTTTTTTATATAAGGCTCAGCTAGCAGTGTTAAACAGCTTTTCTTGCGAACAATTCCTACAAAATTGTTTGTTACCGTCAAACGGGGTGACTTGCAACACTTTTCAAGTTCTCTCTCAATAATTCTGAATTAAAAGGATTTATTAATTCTATTAGTATATGATACTTCTAATGTGTCCTAATATTAGTGATTAGACATATAATCAGATATACAACAGTAATAAAAATATGAAAATAATATCAAAATGATGGTTGTTGCAAGCCACCCCTACTGCGGGGTGACTTGCAACACTTCATCTAATTCAATCAGAACATGTTTTAGAACAACTTAATCATAGTGATTGTTCATCCTGGGTCATTCTTCACCACTGTCAAGGCAGGGGCCTTATTTGAGGGAATCCCCTCCTCCCCTTATTCCGCTTTTTTACGATTTTAACGGATAGATTGATATTTTCAATTCGTCGGTTTGAAAGTGCTTTATGTCGGTTTAAGAATGGTGTACACAATCGGTCATTCCCTGGATAGTTGTTTTTAAAACGGTTCTCCTTTATTTCCCTGCCATCCACATTTCCACGATTATTTTAGGACCTTTATTTTGAAAAGGCATTTCCCACTCCGCAGCAAGCAGCAAACCATCCACCAGTGTTGGATCTTCTTGGGGATTCAACACCGTTTTGACCACCGTGAGTCTTAGTTTTACTATTTTCTGTATTAAGATAATGTGAAATTGCTGTTGGGGTCAAATCGTACCGTCGAGCGGCTTCCCGGATAAACTATTTGTGTTTTTAACTTCTACCGCTGCCTTCATGAAAGTTTCCTTTGAAAAAATAGCATACATGCGACTTCCTGCAGGTTTCTTGTAGTTTCGCGGCATGGTACAAAAATTCTGTAACATCAAAATCAATTTCAGTTAAAAAAAATGTTTAAAAACTGAATTAGCAGTTTTTGAAAAATAAAACTATCGTGTATCAGCTGTTGCAAGTCACCCCGCATGGGGACAAATTTCAAAAAAGTTGATATTTCAAAAACAAACAATTTTATTATTTTATAGTTTTTGCGGAATTACAAACCTTATTAGATACTGTAACTGGAGAGGGGATCAATTTTGGTGAAATTATTTTCAATTTGATACACGGACTTACGATTTACGACGTTTGACTTTCAATTTACGAAACAGTTTCACAAAATAATATAAAAAAACAACAGTGAGTTATATTTTCACCTAAATACCAACTAGGCACAACAAATACAATGTAAACTAGGGACGCGTGATGATATAAGTCGATGTTTGGGTAGTGAACTCTCCCTAACTCGATATTGAAAGGACCATCGAGTTAGGGAGGTATCGAGATAGAGAACACATTTATATTTTTTTCCAAAAGTTTCCATAACGTGTAGAAATATGGTTTAGGGTCATTTGGTAGAATTTTTGGACGAAAGGGTCATTTGGTCGAACGCCGTTTGGCCGAATAGTTAAAATTCCTATTCACTTTTCATTTCTAACTTATCACATCTCAAATTTTTCACTTTTAACTGCTCACCTCTCACTTCATACTTCTTACTTCTCACTTTTCACTTCCCACTTTTCGCTTCTCATTTCACACTATTCACTTCGAATTTCTCACTTCTCACTTCTAACTACTCAAATCTTACTTCTCACTTCTTACTTTTCACTTCTCATTTTGAATTTCTCACTTCTCACTGCACAGTTCTCATTTCTCAAATTTCTCTCTTTTCACTTCTATTTCTCAATTCTTACCTCTCACTTCTCATTTTTCACTTCACACTTTTCTCTTCTCACGTCTCACTTATTACTTCTCACTTTTAAATCTCTATTCACTTCCTATTTGTCACGTCTTATTTCTTATGAGATGTGCGAAATCTAATTCTTACTACTCACTTCTCATTTATAACTTTTCACTACTCACAATATAAGTTTTTTAGCTTTTCGGACAAATGACATTCGACCAAACGGCATTCGTCCAAATGGCCCGACATCATATATGTTGTGCATGTGAACTAATTCTGACAACATCGAGTTAGCGAGGTGAAAATGCTTTGGGAAATTACTTCGACTTAGAGAATATCGAGTAAGGGAGGTATCGACTTACGGAGGTAACGCAGTATGTTAAATTCAAGGGACTTTGTATTTCATCGAGTAAGGGAAAATATCGAGTTACAGAACATCGAGTTAGGGAGAGTTCACCTTATTTTTATTGTAAAAAAACAAAACTTGTGGAAAACGCAAGTGTTGCAAGTCACGCTGTTGCAAGTCACCCCGTTTGACGGTACTTAGAAAAATGACCCGAGGAATTGAATTCTTCATTACATTTCTATATAAAGCACACGCTTAAAGGCACAGCAAACACAAGGCTTGCTTTTCGTTGCATCGCTTGCATGAATATTAATTTATTGAGAATCCGCGATCTTTAGTGGATTTAAACTAGGGCACGATGGGGCCAAATTGGATATGTTCACTGAAATTTAATTATATACGCCATTACATTATTCTAAAAAAAATCTAATATCAATTATTCCAAATTTCCGATGAAATTTGTAGAGAAATTCCAGAATAAAAGTCTGGAGAAATGTAGGATTTTTTCATCGGAAATTCCTTTGATATTTTTGTCAGAGATTCTTTTAGGAATTCCATTCTTCAATAAAACCATACAAAATACCTGAATTCTATCCGATATTTTGTTGGATGTATTCTTCCAGATATTTCAATACTGCCTTGAAGGTATTTCCAACAGAATGTTTGGAGGAATTTTTGATGGAATTTTCTATTTTGTTTTGTCGAAGATTTCTCATGAAATTCCAAATGCTATTTCCAAAGGAATTCCTAAAAAATCGAAAGAATTCTTCGAAGGATCTTCCGCTGGTATTACCGAAAATTTTTTTCTCAGGAATGTTTTAAGAAATTCTGGAAATTCTGAAGAAAATTCCAGAGGAATTTCCGAAGAAATTTCTGGAAAAGTTGCTGAAAAACTGAGGAATATCCTAAGTAATTTTCTGCAGAAAGTTTTGAAACATTTGCTGGAGAAAGTTCTAAAGGAATTTCTGGAGGACTTTTTAGAAAATCCTGTTTTTTTTTTTATTTTTATCACCGTCTTAGAAAAATTAAGTTCAAAGCTAACAAGAATTTCTGAAAGAATTCAAAATTCAAAAGAATTCAAATATCAAAAAGAAAAGGAATTTTCCGTAAGATATTTCTAAAGGAGTTCCGGAAAATATTTCCGGAGAATGTTTAAAAAGATTTCGTGAATATAGGGGTAGTAGGGGCAATATGAACATACGGGGCAATATGAGCCACCCTCATTTTGAGCTTATTGACAAGTTTTAGCATGTAAAAGTTATATGATCTTTAAGAGGATGCTACACATATGCATCAACGTGAAAACCGCATTAAAATTCAATTCAAACATGAAAATACACTTGAAAATGTAAATTTTTGCTGCATAGGCAAAATTATTATAAGATTTGAAGTTTATAAATAAGGTTTTGACACAAAACTGATTAAAATACAGGTCAAAAATACACCACAATCAAAAGATATATTAAAATTGAATATTGTACACACATGTTTGTATTGATACAAATCTGAATTTATCATAAAACTTTTTTTTCCAAAACCAGTCTCTATGGGGCAATATGGGCATACCTGCACAGAGCAAGATATCAGGCCTTAAAATACGAACAAGTTCAAATTTCAGTAGTCAAATACAAGAATATTATCATATAGGGGCAGTAGGGGCAATATGAACATACGGGGCAATATGAGCCACCCTCATTTTGAGCTTATTGACAAGTTTTATCATGTAAAAGTTATATGATCTTTAAGAGGATGCTCCACATATGCATCAACGTGAAAACCGCATTAAAATTCAATTCAAACATGAAAATACACTTGAAAATGTAAATTTTCGCTGCATAGGCAAAATTATTATAAGATTTGAAGTTTATAAATAAGGTTTTGACACAAAACTGATTAAAATACAGGTCAAAAATACACCACAATCAAAAGATATATTAAAATTGAATATTGTGCACACATGTTTGCATTGATACAAATCTGAATTTATCATAAAACTTTTTTTTTCCCAAAACCGGTCTCTATGGGGCACTATGGGCATACCTGCACAAAGCAAGATATCAGGCCTTAAAATGCGAACAAGTTCAAATTTCAGTAGTCAAATACAAGAATATTATCATATATGTAAGATTCATTACGGAAAAACTACAACAGCGCATCACTGCGATTGAAACAGAAAAAATGATCATTGACCAATTGAAATGTGGCTGTTCAAACGGTGAAGAGTGACAAATCGGTTCAGTCCGCTGTTGTGCGGTTTTTTAATTTTATTTGGTATGGAATACTCACAACTGTTGTAGGAATATCATATTCTTCCATATTACCATACTTTTTTCGCCTAAATAAACGTTGTGGATGGGTGGCCCATGCTGCCCCAAATGGTGGCTCATATTGCCCCGTATAGTCGGGAACCCACATTGAAATCAATACATTTTCAAAAGTGCATTCCAACAATTTCCAAACGCATTTTTCGCCATTCATCGACGTTATATGAAAGGTAACATTCTCTAGTATAAGTCAACTACATTTGAACGATGTTTTTTTGAGCTTTTCCGCGCTTTTCGGAACGATTTCCTTAGGTGGCCCATATTGCCCCGATCACCCCTATTTCAAAATGAATGATTCGAAGAATTTCCTAAAGAATTCCAGAGGAAGTTTTGAATTCCGAAGGAAATCCTGAATTAGATTCTGAAGTAATTCTTAAAATTTATTTTTTCAATTTTCGAAGAAATATATTTTAAAAATAATTTCTATATTTATTTCCGAAGTTGTTTCCGGAGGATTTTTCAAAGAAAATCCAACCAACAATTTAACTCATATTCTTATTGCACTGAACATCGTTTTACATAGTTTTTCTAAGAATTAAAAAACATTGAAATTTCGTATGTACAGACATAGTGCGGGTAAAATGAACACTTCCTGGTGGTAAAATGAACATCGAATCTAAAACCCTTTTGTAACATTCAATTTTCATTTTTTAAATTCCAGCGCCGTAAATATAACCAATTAATTATCAAAATAATGAAAAGAAGAAAAAAAGTTTTGGAATAGCTATCAATTATTTTGAAATTAAATTTAGATATTCAAAGTTTTATCTCGATTATTTGATATGGTTTGTTCCCTCTCCAGAGGTGAGCCAGCCTAGGGCTGCAAGCCTCTTTAATAAAGAAATAAAAAAAAAAAGATATGCAGTCGCCTCTCCACATCTCGATATTGAAAGGACCATCGAGATATAGAGAGATCGAGGAATGGGAGGAAAATTGAAATGGATACTAGATCCAAAAAAGCTCGTTGCTATGAAAAACGACAACAAAACAAATGTCGTTTCCTGTTGTTGATGTGTTTGTTATTGTCCAAAGATAGTCTAGTAGCCTAAAAATCTGACCATATCGACATAAGGAGAGAGAATCCTGAACAAAATATGATCAGAACCCATCGAGATATAGAGATATCGAGATAGGGAGGTTATCGAGATGTAGAAAGCCCAAAGGTATGTAGATTGAAGGGACTGAGGAAACCATCGACATAGGGAGAGATATCGAGATATAGAACATCGAGATGTGGTTTGTTTTTTGAACTTCCGCTTCACAATTGCACAACTTTCATCATAAATTTGTATAAGTTTGATACAAGTGTTCATTTTACCTGCATACATGCCATGTGATAAATAGCTCTTCCTATAACTATGCAAACCAAAAATTTTACTATTCACCCTTGCAACATCTTTGTGAAGGTTGTCCTATTTGCCGCTTTAGTTTGAACCAATTTTATGATGAATTTATTAAGAATTAATCGAGGCGTCCTTCAACGACACTCGCCGAATTGACAGAACAATCGTAAACAAGGCGAAGCTGGATCGGAAACTATCAGCTGCGAAAATTGCGAAACAGATTGAAAGCGAGTTTTTAATTCAACTGATATCACAATCCGTACGAAATCGTCTTCATGAGAAAGGTTTCAACGGTTGTCCGCAAAAAATATTAAAAAAAAAGATTCCATGGACCCGCGATAAGGTGATTTTATCGGACGAGACGAAAGTAATGCTATTTGGGCCTGATGCTATTAATACTCAAGTAAGTAAGCTATAACAAGAAAATGGCGGCGAACCGGTGAACGTTTGAAAAAGGAGTGTTATCGGCCTACAGTTAAGCATGGAGTTGGTGAGTTTTCATCCAACTGAGCATGACTTTGTTTTTTTTTATTCGATGAAGGTTATTAGAAGGAGCAAAATTGAATGGTGGGTTTGTAATGCTCACTCAATCTCATGAGCACAGGATGCTCCCTTACGGAAACTTTCAAACAAATTAAACAAATTAACTATTTGCACACCGAGCAGGAACACGATCAAACGCATATCAAATTGATTTACTTCTCGACCGCACATGCATGCCCGGTGCCATATGCACACTGTGGAGGATCGCGTTTTCGACGACCGAACCGACGCGCAGCATTCTGTACTTACTTTCCCGATAGCTACTGCAAACTATTATGAAAGATCGCATCATATCCCGATGACTTCCGCAAACTATGGAAGATCGCACTGGTCTCGACCAGAGCAAAGCGCAATACAAGCGAATGATGCACCGACTATGAAAAAGATAATTTTCCTCCCGCTCGCGACGAATAACAGTCCCATGTTTGCTTGATTTCCTACCTAAGTCGGACTATTATGAATTTATGGGCAGTTATACCATAAACAAAATAATTGACTGAATTTACTTTACTGCTCTATACGCCCCAACGCGATGGCCTCACATTAATCTACATCACAAAACCATTAAAGTCGAATCGTATCAATCCAATGCTTCATTATTATTCATATATTGTCGTCCTATAAAAAGGGTCTCAACACAAACCTTGCATGTAGTGGTGCGATGGCGGGACAAGATGCAGCCGGTTGGGCGCCGGACTAGGCGGTTTGGACCCAGCCCCACCGCTAGCGTTTCCACTGCCTCCAACCGTGTTGTGCCTCTGGATTACTCCTTGCCGTTGTGGCGGGGGCGGTGTTCTGTGTGGACTAGGAGTGCTGAAAACAGGAGATACCCTGAAAGGTCCGATATTAGATTTTTGCAAAAAGATTGAAAGGATTTGATTTTAGTTTACCTATTGACGTGATCGGCAGATGATGCCCGGTTCAGATACTCTGGCCTGGCATTGCCGTCCCGAGCGCCGACGGCATACACTAAAGCTGCCGACGGGTTTGACATGTTGGGAGGTCCGCTGCGTGGCGATGGAGATTCTTTTTCCGGGCGTCCACCCGATCCAACCGAGTTGCGTCCTTGCGCTTGGCCGTGCATTTGCTGCGACGTGATGTAATCGTTCATGATGATCTGTCGCGAGCTGAGCTGCTGGGGCGGTTCCAAACTGAATGCCGGCGCATTTCGGCTGTACGCAAACTGAGGTGCCTGGGGGCTTCCTTGAGTTGGCGCTTGCGATACCTGGGCAGGACTCTGTCGGTTGTTGTATGATTTGTACTCGTACGAGGCACGTTTATCCGGCAGCGTGTGCCCAGATACGTGCACCGGCGTTCCTTGGGTGATGGATCCAAGCTTGTCGTTGGACGAAGGCGGTGTTTGTCTAAGCATGTTGTCATAACGAGGGCTAAGCGTCGTTTGCCCTTGCACTAGGATTTGTTGACCGGCAGCATTTACTGGTGTACCATGGGTGATCGAACCTTTGGGTCCCATCGATTGCGCTGGTGGTTGCTGCATGGCCGATTGCACTTGATGCGTCACTTTGGGGCTCAGTTTAGGAGCGTTTTGCTTCTTCGAAGGAGGGGGTGTTAACGAGATGGGTTGTTGCGGCATTTGTCCTCGTACCACGATGGAAGGTGCAGCATTCGAGGGGCCGGCTGGACCTTGACTCATAGCCATCGGTGGACCGCCGGGCAATGTTGTCAAAAGGCCAGAAGGTGATTTTGAAGGGTGACCAATAGATTCGATGTAATATGATCGCGGATACTTTGGTGGATGCTGATGGCTCGGTGGTGGAAAGTCCGGGTGGGGCGGCCAATTGGGTGAGGACGATCTAGGCATTTTGCTGTTGTGCGCTGGGGGAGGAAGGTTGTCTCTTTGTGGCTTCTTTAGGCTGAGATCGAGCGATTGTGCTTGATTTATGTAGACTATGTGGGTACCGCTGTTTGGGCGATCCCGGTTACTGGAGCTGGTCAACGATTGCGACTGCGGCTGGGTGAGTTGAATAGGTTGAGTCTGCGGTTGCGACGTTTTCTGCTGCTGCAAAGGAGGTGGAATCTGCTGACTCGGAGCTAGTGATTGTGGAGGCTGTTGTTGTTGTTGCTGCTGCTGATGCTGCTGTTGCTGTTGCTGCTGCTGGGGAACAGGCGTTATAGTGGCCTGTATCTGGGAACTTATTGGATGGGAATAATCCGGCATTATTTGTTGCGGCTGATTGTGAGAATGGGAGTTCACCACTGAAAGTGTTGCCATTTCTCCAGAAGGAGGTCGATTAGGCAGCCCCTTTGACATATCTCGATAGTCTCGTGGTGGGAAATTCATTTGCTTTACTGACCCGGGCATATTATTAGATTTTAGAGATCTTTCTATCACATTCAGCATCATGTCTCGAACGTTCAGAGGTGAGTTAACGTCATTACCACGCGGTCCGTTTTGCAAGGGCGGATGATTGGCAGAGATTAATGGGTTCGTTCCGCTAAGCGGAATATAAACAACTTTGGGACTCTGCCGATTAGCTGGTGAGGTTTCATTTTCTTCGTCAGCTGTTTCTGTAGCTGAGCTATCGTACTCTTCCGTGAGCTTTTGTTTTCTAGGCGGCTGCCCTGGCGGCAGCAAACGGTCGTCATCGATACTCTTCGTTAGAGGTGGTGGTGCCAGTGTTTCAGGAACGGCGATGATCTCCTCTTTCGTAACATTCAGTGGCACTGAGTTGTTCGGGCTTTCGGCGGATGCAGTTGTATCGCTACTTCCGTCTCGTTCGTCCGAAGAAGAAGCGCTCATATCCGACTCATCACCATCGGTCATAGCAGGGCGACTATCTTCGCCAGGATGCTGTTTGTAGTATTCCGTCACTGCCATGTCAAACCCATACTTCTTCTTGTAATGGAAGTAAAAACTTTTCAGCGCGACGGGGGTCTTGTTCAGCGTTTCCGCCAGCTGATTCCATTTCGGGCCAGATTCCTGCAGGAGCTTTTTTAATCGGTTTACCTCTTCTTCGGTAAGATTCGTTCCTAACAGATGTGGACCCATTTTGCGCCGAATTCGTGTCAAACAGGCGGAACAACACTTCGTCACATTTGGTGGAATTTGCAATTCTTGTATAATCGGGTCGCGAATCTCCGGCGAAAGCTCGGAAAGACGTGGCGGAAGATTTCGGAATCGTTTCACCCTGTCTTTCGGATTGGGACAGGTCGGCAAGGGACAGTGCGTATATCTAGAATGGACGGATTGATCGTTCAATATTAAACCCTGTGCAAGAGCGGAGGGAGAATAATATTGCGAGTCGTACCTAGATTTCACCGACTTGCATTGGCACGTATTGCAAACACGTGCTCCCGGCGGTATCGCCTCTTCCGGTATGCCGTACTGCATACCCCGGCCTCGTTCCAGCGGCCGAGTACGAGGGCACATCTCAGTCTTGCAGACGAAACAAGAGTGCAGTGCGACACCCTTATCTGGAAAGAAAGTAAAAGAGATAAAACGATGTTTAATTATTCATATCCGAACGGTCAGCGGTAGGATAGTTAAATTGAAATCAACAACAGTAAGAGCCCACATTTTGTTAGGACAACTACAGCGAAATAGCATTAAAAATTCTTTCTGATGTATACACATTTGGATAAATGAATTCATGGTTTGTATATTTCACACCATAATGCCACGATTTTTTTCATAAATCGATCATTATATTGTTTACGGATATTATTATCCAATTTTAACTTGAACTTTAACGAAATCCTAGAGTAAATATAATATAATCTAATATAAAAGCATTATGATGCATTGAATATAATCATTTACAGATAACCTTAGAGAAGAATTCGGGTTTTCTAGATTAAGAAATGTTAAAATCAATTGAGAATGGTTAAACAAAAGTTAGCTTTTGATATTGAGTATGAATCGCTCTCAGAACAACATCTGACCGCTTAAAGTATTGTTTTTGATTTTCTATTCCAAAAACAAAATTAGGGTCCGCCACCATCCCGACTACACATGACTTCCCATGTTCGCAAAATTCTGTTCACTAGTCTGGTTGCTGCTAGTCCCCTAGGTGAGTGCGGTTGCCGAAAGTTAAACAGCGTAAAAGGCAAACAGAGTTAATTTAGACTGAAATCAGAAACCAAACAGAAACCAACCAACCGGCACAATTCGCAAGAGTCGTCAGAGATATGAATCCACCGTGGTGAAGGCAAATGACTTTGCGTCGCGCGCGCTATTCCTACGCCAGCAACGCTCCTCCCACGTTTTGTCTTCCGACGACGGGTCGGGACGACGAAGACGACGCGTTTCGCTGATACGCGAGAAATGTATGTCATTAGAATTGAGTGTGCCGCGTGCGAGAGTGGGGGCGCGCGCGCGATTTGTTTAATCAAAAATGAAAATGTAACCAATTGGAATGTCGAAACGAACTGCGAAGCAAAGTAACGACAGGGAATCACGTTCATTTAATAATCGTAATTTATTGACATTGGATACACCACCGTTTCGCCGTCAACGGGCCATGTCTTCTTCGTTTTGGCCGGAGAAGTGATGTAGGGTCTTTCGACAGGTGCGATCGAACCGCGCGGATGGATGCTGGATTTCAACTTTTGCTTTGCAACGAAATCAGAGTTTGACATTTTCGAGGAGGAACTTCGCTTCATTGTTTGAAAAACATTTTATGATTATTCAAGACCGCCGAAATAAATTTCGGCATGATAAAATATGACTAGTTTGCTGTTAGTTGTGTGAGGCAGACATAAAAGTTGCTAAATATTTAGAAACTACTAATAAAAACTAATTAAATGCAAATTATGAGACTGTAACGTAGTCAGATGGGGTTGTAATACAAAAGAAAAAAGTCGTATACCTGTTAGTCTGTAATAGCACTTTATCAAACCAGTACCATTAGATATGTGTGATACTACAGAAAAAAAGTGCGGAAAGAAAGCACTTCGCATCAAACATCGTCAGTTTGCGCGCGCGTGTTAATTAAATTGAATTAATTAAATTAGCAGCGAAACTTGCTGCTAAATTAAACATCTGTGCCAGCATTCAAATTTCTGATTAAATATCTTAATTTGACTGTCTGTTTTATTTGCCCTCGAGTTTTCCTTCCCCTTCAGGTATGGAGAAGGGGCGGCTGTGGTCGCGGTGGAACCGTTTGTTAGCTTCATCTATCGCGGTTGAATTGGTTTCACATTGTTTTCGGTTGTTTTTGGCTTACCGCCGTTGCTGCTGACGATTGTGGAAAAGGATGAGGCAAGAGAAGTTTTCCTTCGGCTCGGGGAAAGTGCATGGGTTGAAAAGTTGCTAATTGGTTCGAGATATCATGCTCAACACCTAACATACGTATAGAGGGCTGAAGCTGCAATTTTATTTTGCGGTGATACCTTTTTATGTCGATAAAAGGATGGTAGATATCATTTCTGGTCATTCACAAAACACGGAATTGAGAGAAAAGTAATAACCGCAAGCGGTTAGAAAAAAATGTTAATTAACTAGTTAGAAAAAAAAAATCGGAAAAATGACTTACATTCAAGGATCTATAAAAGTCTACAACTCACAGCAGAAATGACATTTTTCAAATTTGAAAAGGGATGCCAAGAGATTAGTAAATAAATTCATGAATTTTAGTTCGATTAACTCCATTCTTGGGACAAGCTTTGCACCCACTACGAGCAGAAAAGGGTTACGGTGCATTCCTTCGTTCGTTTGTGGATCGGTCGACCGTGATATTGAACAAGCTGGTGGAGACATCTGATGAGATGGTTAATGAGCTTGCTTCCGCCGATCACACTGATTTAGTGGAGCACATCTGGAAAGGATGGGCCCGTATACGCCAGCTAGTTGGTCTCAGGAAAAGGTTAAAAACGACAACCCTTAGCTCGTTGTTGTCGTTTCTAAGAAAACGAATGCAAACTTTGGAAACATGTTCAGCTTTTGCAAGGAAGGAATTGTTCTAAAGAGAAGCAATGCTTGTGAAAAACGAAAAAATAGTGAATGCGTTAAAATAAGGGACGTCTAACCAAACGTGTAAAAGTGTTCAGAGGACCATAATAAGTTTACATGCGACGATTTCAAACTCATGCTTTCATGGTGAGAACTATCGACGAGGGAGCCAAATTAGGCTATCCATGAGGACATTCAGCGATGGGACTGACAATTGAAATCAAAACAAAGTGTGTATGCAGTTGAACGAAACTCACTTCTGGTGTAAACCGCGCTTAACATTTTCCTTTGAATTGTTCTGTCAGTCCGGTCAGAATCTGTCAAAAAATCAAGGTAAACAAAAATCGTCAGCTGATCGCAGCTGTCTTATGGATTGCCTTATTCACTGCCGCCAACAACGGTGGTGGTAAATGTGTAGAAATTAGATGGAAAATTTTTGCAAGCAGAAATATTGATCGCAAATCATCGTAAGTTTCAGAAGAGTGGGTGGACAATGTGCCGATGAAAATCGAAAGTTTCATCTCCTCGAAAAAAGTCCCTATGCAAAATTTCAGCTCAATCGGACTTCGTTAAGTGCTTGACCAAAGCGGTCAAAGTTTGACTATTTTGAAACCGGAAAAAATCGAAATCGAAATTTTGTTTTTGATGCCGGATGTCTTAGAAATGCATAAAACGTCGAGATCTGGTGTAATCTTGAAAAAAAAAGACTTTCTGGGACTTAAAAAATTTTTGGAACTTAAAAAAAATTGATGCCAAATGTGTCAAAAATGCATGAAACGTCGAGATCTGGGGCTATCTAAAAAAAGAAATTGGAAAAATATTTTTTGGGACTTTTGGAACTCGAAAAATTTTTGGGAAAAATTTACCTTTTGAGACTTACAAAACTTTTCGAAATCGATTTTTTTATGCCAAATGTTTTAGAAATGCATGAAACGTCGAGATCTGGTGTTGACTCGACGTTTCATGCATTTGTAAGACATTTGGTGTAGAAAAAAAAACGATTTCGAAAAAATTTCCAAAAATTATCAAAGTTCGAAAAAGTCAATTCTTTCCAATTTTTTTTTGTAGATCGCACCAGATCTTGACGTTTCATGCATTTTTGACAAATTTGGCATCATTTTTTTATTTCGAAAAAAATCCAGGTTCCAAAAAGTCCAAAAAAGTCAATTTTTTCAAAAATGTTTTTTTAGATAACACCAGATCTCGACGTTTCATGCATTTCTAAGACATTTGGCATAAAAAAAATCGGTTTCGGATTTTTCCTGTACCCCCCTTGGGAAATTTTCGTGTTTCAAAATAGTCAAACTTTGACCGCTTTGGTCAAACACTTAACGAAGTCCGATTGAGCTGAAATTTTGCATAGGACTTTTTTTTAAATTCGATGGTCAAATTTTTCCCATACATTCCATTGGAACCTTAGTGGACATATTGGAATTGCCAAGGCGTAAAGGAAAGCTGTTAGAGCCGGTTGAGTGAGCTGATATCACAAAAGTTCCGCAAACTATAATCATTACTACCAATAACAGTGTTCTCGGTAAGTAGTAAAGTAAAAATAAGAAGAAGACAATCGACGGTGTTAACTGTGACAGATCCCACGGCTTAGTATGAGGAGATAATTTTAAAATGCTTATAATAAATTCAAGACAAAATGTAATGAAAATCTAAGCCAATTATCTGTCCACCATACAGCTTTATGCTTACCGTGCCTACGAATGAATGGTTAGGAGGGTCTAAAAAGAACCTAACCGCTCATGGAGCCTGTGAAGCAGCAGGACACCCCTCACAGTATTGAGCTAACCGGAGATATGGCGTAGCTGACTTTTTGTTTTTCCGAGATCATCGGCTACTCTTATTCAATCTCAATTTGGGGTTAAATAAGGGTGGGATTATGCAGCCCCCTGAAACGGCTGTCATCTGCATACAATGTGATTGAAGCCGAAAACTTGGTGCTAAACTTGGTGCTAGCTGTCAAGCGTTGGCTTTAAGCAAGGGACACAGTGACGCATGCGACAATATCGCTCGAAGGCAGATTTAATTCGAATAAAAAACAAAATGTTTATTTTTTTTTTTAGGCTCGATTTTAAGCTGTTGTTAAAAGAAAAAGCGCACCATCTAAAATATGTTTTAAAACTTTATTGCTATTATGTCTATAGCTGATTCGTTTATTTCAGATTTTTCGCTATAGCGCAAAAGTTATCAGCACTGTCTTTGTCACAATAACAATCAAATTAATTACAATAACAAATTTGTCAAGTCTGCCTGATACCTATTTGGATATCTCAACAGTTTGATAGATGTCTGAAATAATTTGACAAACATTTGGCATTGTGATAAAGAGTGGGCCTTTAATTCCTAATGCATCTTTCTGTTTGAAAACCAAATTTTTGCAAGCAGAAAAAATAAGACTGCAAAGCAATTAGGTGATTGATCAGCAGTGATTCATTTTTTCCTCTAATTTTAGAATACTATTTTCGTTGGAATCTGAAGCAAAATAATGTTTTAATTTTGTTTAAATAAATGAAAATTATCTTGCTGCTCAGAAACGCCGGGTAAAGTGCATTGATCCGAATTCCGTAGTTAAAATTACGCGTTAAATCGTCAAAACATAAAAGAAATATTTGAA
This sequence comes from Armigeres subalbatus, assembly GCF_024139115.2. Lineage (NCBI taxonomy): Eukaryota > Metazoa > Arthropoda > Insecta > Diptera > Culicidae > Armigeres > Armigeres subalbatus. The sequence continues at coordinate 210,568,294 of NC_085141.1, read as the reverse complement.
TCTCGTGATTCAATCTGCATAAAATAGAACGAAGCTGTGCAACAGTTTTTAGCTTTTGAATCTGAACTTAAACAAATCTAGGGCAGCTGCTAGGAGATGCATGTCTTAGATTCATATTAAAATTAAATACACCAATTTGAATCACTACTAAACTGATTTAATTCTTAGGTTACTTAGGATTCTTAAGATTAACAGTTAATTAATTATGAGTTACTCATAATCGGCACATTTGCGACATGGGCAGTATAGTTAGGTTTCTTGTCATCCGAAAAAACTTTTTCCGGTGCATGATAGTTATTATTTTTAATCTCCAGATGTTGACGCTAAGTCCATTACACTGTCAAAAATATCTATATAAGATATATGTGTCGCCGTTATAGATTTTTGCAATAGCTCCACCCTAAAATAATCGATGTAAAACCACATATAAATTAAATAATTGCTAATTCGGGACCACACATAAAATTTATTTGGATATATTTTTTAAAAGTAGATCGCGTGAAGAATGGTTATGTGTGCGCTGATATACATCATAAGTTAAATCTACGGATTTTTGCCAATAAATATGTGTGGATTTTTAGTAGTGTATGCTTCCAAAAACCATTATTCTAACATCACACAAATGGTCCAGAGTAAAGCAAAATTTTATCCACAATGTGACATCCACTTCCAGTTGGATCAGATCAAATGTAAAGGAAAAAGATTTCAATAGTGTTTCATAAAACACCTGTCGATGACACGTTCAATGACTAAGTAGATTAATTTATCTTAGTTTCGACGCCTATATTATAGTGAGCTCAAGTTTGTAACCAAAGAGTTTATGCGTTAAGATCAAATAGATGAATTGATTTCGTCAACTGGAAAGTAGGTGTGCTGTCGCATATCTCATAGTGGCAGTTCGATAATTATCGAATAACCCTGCTTGGAGAGCAAGATTACTTTTGATAGATTTATGTTTTAATGGTTTTGGAGGGTGCTCCAGCCTTTTTTAAGACTCTTTGAACTGGCACTTTCAATTTTAATTCGGTAAATGAGACGGATCTTAATGTGTGTTTTCATTCGGTTTCTGATAAACTTATTTTACAGAGAAAAAACGTGGATGCTCGAACAAAATTTCGTGGAAATCGTGTGTAAAGATTTAAATCGCGCCTACAGTGTGGTGCATAAACACTGTGGTGTTACCATCTAGGGCAATTTGGAATTAACACTAGCGCTAAAAAGTAAAACACGGCAAATTTGAACCATATTTATCAGCACACTAGCACTGCGCAACGGAGACATAACGACATAGTTCAAAATGATGAGTACAAACTTTTACACAACCACGCGATTGAAGATGAACGTCTGCTCTGTACTTATTTATCGGAGGACCTTAGCCGGCCCGGGGTCTCCAGTAGCCTTGCGAGCAAAGGCGTAGGATTGCCAATCCGGAGATGGCGAGTTCGATTCTCGGTCTGGTCTAGGATGTTTTCGGGTTGGAAACTTTCTCGACACCCTGGGCATAGTGTATCCATTGTACTTGCCACATAAGATACATACTCATGCAATGGCGGGCATAGAAAAGCTTTCAATTAATAACTGAGGAAAGTTGAAGCAGACCATGTTCCAGTTGGAATGTAAAGCCATTTAAGAAGAAGAAGAAGACCTTAACCAGCCCTGTACTGCCGCTAACCGCAAGTCGAGCACATCTGTATATGGGCCTCCATATACTTATGTGCTCGACTTGCGGTTATCGGCAGTGTAAACATACTGTGAAAAATATTAAATCTCCGGTTCAGGCATCCCTAAATTGTCAAAATCGGATGATTGTTAACAGAAGTACAATATATTTATACAATTTCTCTCAAAATTGGCTTATCCCAGTTAATTTGGTCATGTACAGCATTTTACGAGCGCTAATGGCCGCCTCAATTGAACTCAGTTTTAGGTAGAGTAGAGACAGTTTGAAGTTTGACTTGTGTGGTTTGACACAAAAACAATAGGTTTCCATAATCATGGACTAAACCAAGATGAATATACAGCTAGGTGTTACAATCTGCCCAGTTTATGGACGAGAAGAAGGCGGGGGTGAAAAATTCATTTCCGGTGCAAAACATAAACAAACCGGCTGGCTCTTCCATACTAAAATCCAAGATGGCTGAATCGTGAATTTGGCAGATTGGAATACCTAGTGGTGTATTCATCTTGGACTAAACCGCGATGTCGTTATGCCCCGATTTTCAGTAAGAAGAAAACATCCGCTGCGAGTAATGTTTACAAAAAATAAACCTCGACATGAACATCCGGTGAACTAAAATTCTCCGAGTTCACTTAAATATTCATCGACCCGCAGCGGATGTCACTTTTTCGACCGATAAGAAGAAAAATCGTGGAAAAAGAAGACGCTCGTGGTTAGGCGATTAAAAGTTGCAAGAAGAAAAAGAAGCCGAAGGATGACATTTGAAAAAAAAAATCACCGGGAGGCACACGGGAAATTTTTTAAAACTCTTCTTAAAAATTCTAGAAGTATACGAAAATTATTTGAAGCTCTTTTGGTGGAATGTCTAAAAGAAATTTGAAAACGGAAAGTAGTACGGGGTTGGACTTTTCTTATACTGTGTATCAAGTATGATATCACAGAATTAATTTTGAAATAGAAAAATTGCGTTTATTATGCAGTAGAAGGAAAGTACAGCTCCGTACTGCCAACCGTTCCTAATTAAATTGCTCCTAAAATTTCTGAGAAGAGTTTTAATAAACTGTCCGTATGCTTCCCCGTGCAATTTTTTTCAAATATAATCCTTCGACTTTTTCTTTTTCTTCATGCAACCTTTATTCGTCAATAATGATAAATTCATGAGGATTATGATGATCGCTGCGATGTCAAACGACACAAGACAATCGTCAAATAGATTGCACCTTACCAGAACATGTTAAATTGTGGCGGCTATCGAAATTAATTTATTGGCTTTTTTCGGTGATAATTTCGGCTGATTTCGATGATAATGTGGCGACTATTACCGCACGTAAAATGATGGATAAATAACGAAAACAGAAAAATATAACTTAAGTTAATGAAATTTAAATTTTCACAATCGAAAATCATTTTGCGATCATTAAATACCCGCGCGAAATTTAATCAGTGCAATATGAACGGAGCTTTAAACTTCAAGAACAGCACTAGCGCCACACAAACAAACGGTGGCTTCAAGAACTAGTGCTTGTTTCACGGGGTTGGGATTATGAGTATGTTTTTATTTAGTTTTTCAACAAATTGTCACATTGTCATAATCGCCACACATTGTACTCTGTGGTTTGTCTTTGACGTTCTTGATACGATACCAATTTTCATCGTTGCTGTTCATATTTCTGATTCGCAATGGCTACAGTTGGGATACATCTCAAATCAATCTTCAGCATAAAAGAACGTCAGCGATTAATCTTTGTAGACTTATGCAAAATGGCAAATCTCAAGTGGCTTTGGTGCAGGAACCCTATTTTCGCATGGGTAGCTTCTACCTAGGTAATCTAGTGAACCCGGTTTTTGCTGCTTTCATTAATGGAATGGGAAACTCTCGACTCGATCAATGCCCCGTGCATGTGTACTTGTTAACAACGCTATCGCTGCTACACTTATCTCTGAATTAACAACCAGAGATGTATGTGCTGTCACAATTGATCCAACTGGCGGAACCCACGTAATATTTCTATTGTTCGGTTTATTTACCACATGATGAGGCCTTTTGAAGTGCAATATATGACAACTCGTTTGAAACCATCCGTAGGAGTTGGGATGGTTTCAAACGAGTTGTCATATATTGCACTTCAAAAGGCCTTCCGCTAATTGTCGGCAGTGATGCAAATACTCTAACATAATCGGGGTAGCTCGGATATCAATCTGAGAGGCTCCAGCTTGATGGAATACTTAAGTAATACCGACCTTGGTTTTCAAACATAGGCAATCGTTCAACCTTTATGGTATCTAATAAAGTATTGTCAGATGAGGAATCTATACCAGAGCATCGCTACATCTATTTTGATCATTTAAATGTTACTTCGCAGACCTTGCGTTTTAGAAATCCTCATTTAGTCGACTGGGATCTTTATACAGAGTTGCCTTCCACCAAGTTTCATGGATATCTACCATCCATTGAAACTCCTACCGACTTGGATGATGTAGTTGATACTACAACGTTGCACATCGTGGAAGCTTTCGAAGAAGCTTGCCCTTTGCGTTCTGTGAAAACCTCCAGAAGAACTCCGTGATGGAATTTCGATTTACCTAAGTTCAGGAAGCTGTGTAGAAGGAGTTGGAGCAGACGCCATTCAGCAGGGGCGGATTCTTGCAAATTGACCCGGAAAGCATACAAGAAGGCTCTTCGATTTGCTGAGCGATTCGGCTGTAGTTGAGTGACGCCTGTCTATTAAATGAAATACATTTACTTACATTTACATTTCTTCCTATGAAGAAGCGTCAAAACACTTATTTGATACGCATTTTACCCTGGATATTTCGATATGGTATCTTGGGATGTTCCTGATGTCTTTACATGTAACTATGGGTCTTGGACTCAAGCTCGTAAAATCATAGCTATTGAATCGATTCAATGGGAACTTAAAAGTGTTGCCCCTTACAAATCTTCTGGAGATGATGAGATTTATTCCGTTGCTTCAGCGAGGTGTTATCAGCATATCAAACATGTTTTGGAAAAAAAAAACTTTTAGTTATGCATTAGCATTTGCTACTGGATACATTCTCATGTCCTGGCGGGATGTCACTGTAAAGTTTATCCCAAAAGGAGCACGTCCACGTTCGTATGAAGAAGCAAAGAGTTTTAGGCCCATCAGTCTGACCTCGTTTCTCCTGAAATGCTTAGAACGTATTATCGATCATCACATCCGTGATGACTGTTTGGCAAACAAGCCTCTTCATGTTAATCAACTTGTTTACCGATCTGGAAAGTCTACCGTGCCTCTTCGACATAAAGTTTTCAACGACATCGAGAAAGAATTCGCTCATACTTGGGTGCTTTCTTAGATATTGAGGGTGCTTTTGACAACGTGTCTTTTGATGCGATATTGGAAGCCACACGCTGCACGATGGCGGAAGCCCGGACAAAACCTCAAAAAAATTTGTTCGTTTCGTGAAACACGTTTTTTTTTAATTTTCACACATATATTATATGAACTGATTCCAAAATTAACATTTGACTAAAGTTTTTTCGAGAACGATTCGGAACGATATGGTATCATGTATCGGAACCTATTTTTGGTCTACTTTCCGGTGGTTAATGTGGTAATTTGCTCCTAATTGCTCCAAAGTTGGAAATTGACTGCTTCAATGTAGAATGAGGACGCTGTTAATGCTTCAGACCTTAAGGCTTGCGCCTCCAGAAGTACTCGAATAGCATAGTATATGTTGGATAACAATTCTAACTTCAAAATGAATGTATGGGGGCCTACCACTGTGCGCTGTCATGGCTACCTAATATAATAACCAAACGGATTCACCAGATGCTAAAAAACCGACATCTCTATTCGACATTACGTCAAGCAACGATAAGGAAAATAAGTGTCTGCGGATGCTCTCCACTTTTGTGGAATTTCGTTGCAGATACGCTATTGAGACTACTCAATAATGATGATTTTGATAATGAGTTTATGTATTACTACTTTATTCGACCTGATGCAAAACGCTCTTTATGAATACAAAAGTTGGTTTCCCAAATCTGGCTTATCGGTTAAACCGAAATATGAACCGGTACCAGCGAAAGTGGTACATGTTAAATTGAGTAAATTTTTCAGGAGACGCATTTTTCCAAAAACTTCGAAAATAAAATTCAAATTAGCAATTTTCTGCATCCCAACTGTACCAACGTGTTATGACTAATATGCCTAAAGGTAATAATGAGAAATATGCGGAGTTTCTTGACAAATTTCAAGTTTGTTGGAACAAAATGCACATGTACCACTATTAATGGGAACAAAATGCAACAGAAACCGAAAATCGTTGCCAGTAAAAGTGGTACATGTACATTTATAAAATTATTTTAAACGGCAGTAAACCATTTTGAAATTCAAAATAGGGTTGATATCTATTGCGGAAACATCCATGTTGTCAAAATTTCTTTTCAATAGGCTGATTTTAGTGGGTAGAACTGCACATGTACCACTTTTCCTGGCAACGAAATGGCCATTGTGATATATACCAGAAATTAAAAAGTGCATATCTTCAGATTTAGTTGTCAAAAATCACTTTTTCGTTATTCCCTTACTAGACCTTTGCTCACAGAAGCAGTTGGTGTAAAAAACACAAAATCGACAAAAATGGTTTATGTACCACTTTCGCTGGCACCGGTTCATATATCAAATGGATTTCCACAAAAAGTGTACGATCAATTTTGGGTTTTGGATGTCTTGTGTGGTAGCAAAAGGGTGAAGTGAGGACAATTCAGCCTAAATTAGGCAATTTTCGAAGGATGTGCCCAATCGCAATGACTGGTGCGTTCTCTTCGACCCCCACGGCTGCTCTCGAGGTTCTCGGGACATCTCAAACAAGAAGCATTTTCTTGAACTTGCCGATTACGGGTGCCGTAGTAAATCAAATTTCGGACGCTTCAATTCGTATGGGAAATTTTCTTAAATATTTCATCGAAATGTTTCGTCAAGCTGGATCGGAAGGACTAATAGTTTTAGCTTGTTTTAGTAGAGCTACATTTTTATAAGACACTAGTCGACCCGGCAGACGTTGTCCTGCATAGTAGGCGAAAATACGCGTTGTGAACCGCCTATGCGAAATTTCCATACGAATCTAAATTCTAGTTTTTCACAATTTATTCAACCCTACTCGTAATTTTTGCATGAGGAAATATCATATAAACCCGTCGGAAACGATAACGAACATATCTGCTGAAGAAATGGAGAAAATCCATCCAGCCGTTTTCGAGTTATGCGGATACGAACACAGACCATTTCATTTTTATATATATAGATGTTAGAATAAGGCGACGAAATGATTAAAAGACAGTCTGAGCTGTGTAGTGAGAATTGTTTTCAATTATTCTTCCTGGTACTGTGTTCAAATGTCCGAAATTTGAGTCTTTGTGTCCGAAATAAAAATCCAACCCCACCGGTGTCCAAGGATTGAATCAAACAGAAGCCAGACATTTTCATAAATTGCAAACATTCTTCGCAATATCTTGCACATATCAAATACGTAGTTCAAAGATGAATACTGTACTTAGTGATTGCAATGGTGATTTAAACGGTTTAAAAAGTGAGTAAACGGGATGATAACATTTCTCAACTAATCGAAGCTGTTCCGATCAACCCCTAATGCTTTCTACTACGGTGAAGACTCTAGGGTTGACTCCATCTCTAACAACTCATCTCTCTGACTCCATCTCTAAAAACTCATCATTTTTTTTGGAGTATCCAATGGCGAGTATCCTCTATTTTCTTCTGACATTTCGTCACCTGATGTTCCTACGTTGCAGAACACAATCTGAAGATCGTCACTTGCTGGTGTATTTTCAAAATGTGCGAGGGCTAAGAACGAAGATTAACACTATTTTTTGTAACACTCTTGACTGCACCTACGACATCATTAAGGTACACTGGGGGAAGTGGAAAAGGAAAAATCGATAGTGCATGTTTGAATTAGTGTAAAACCAGTTTGAATGATCTAAATGCGTTCAATCAAAATGTGCTATCAAAAACAGTCAATTTTGCACCAACTGTGCGATAATTCATACAATTTTGGTCGCTTGAAATTTATGGAAATAGATTTTAAAATTATGAGTTGTTTTTCCACTTAACCTAGTAGGATGGGGTAAGTGGAAAACCCATGTTACCTTGGCCTTTAATAGTGACGATTAGTTACGTTACGATTAGTTAGTTATTAGTTATAATGAATATCAATATGATAATTGCTCTGAGTATCTTTTGTGGAATAATATCATTACTTTAACGGAATAGATCCTCAAGGAATTCTAGTAATAACTAAGGGAGGGCTGGTTTTGCCTTCTCGAACACTAAGTGTACGTAAAATCTATATGTTCGCCCCAAAGATGAACTTTTTAAAGGAAAAATGGCACTTAATTGGGATGATGTCTGTATGTGCGTATTTGTATGTATGTGTGTGCGCAAAGCACGTACAAAATTATCAGCTATTCTTAAGCACTTGTCCTTAACCAATTTGTTCGCAAAAAAATTGCATTGAACGGTGAACTTGTTATGAATAAAAATTAATGTGAATTATAGAATATATTTACCTATCAGTGCCATTTTTAACTTTCTTATACATTTTTTTTACATTCAAAACATGTGAAAGGCATCAATACCGATAGGTGGATTAATCAGGCATTTTTCATTTATATTACTCCAATCACCACTGGAATCACAATGATAACAAAGAAGGAACATATTAAGATTCACAGCTATCGAAATAAACCCTGGAGGGAAGAAAAAAATTGCTTAATTAGAACATTATCCACTTCCCCCGTAGTGGTTGATACATGGGGTAAGTGTAAAATCTTTGAATAAATTGCTTTCTTGGTACAAACCACTACCAATTGAATGGGATTAGTTTAATTGTATTATAATGGTGATATACCTGTGATATAAATTCACTTGAAAAAAGGACAATTGCTGCAAATAAGAATTGAATTTATGAATGCAAAAATCAACTTTTGGCAAAACCTAAAATTACAGTTCAAGCGTTAGTGTATGTATTATAAAAATTTCAACATAGTATCAATGTGAACATCAAAGTATATTCTTGCATAATGTTATGATGTGGTAAAAACTGTAAAGTATGTACAGTTCCAATTCTTCGAGTCGATTTTTACACTTACCCCCTTTTTCCACTTCCCCCAGTGTACCTTATATTGACTGAGACGGGACTCGACGCATCTATCAACTTGACGCAGCTTTCTGGGGAAAACTTTATCGTTTTTCGTTGCGACCGAAGTGTGAGGAATAGTACGAAGTCATGCTTTGGAGGAGTTCTTATCGCCTTATATCGCCGTTCCGTCAGCTCGAGGATCGACATCACTAGTGGCGACGCTTAAGAGTAGGTTTGTGCCTCTGTGGTATTCGGTTCCAAACGATTGTTGCTCTGTACAATTTACATCCCTCCCGATAAGAGCAAGGATGTACACGTAATGAGCAAGCATATCGATACAGTTCATGAGTTATGTCACATAAGCACCGACGTGCTTGTGTGTGATGACTACAACCAACCAGGATTATCCTGGATTCAATGTAGCAACGAAGTTCGTTTGAATAACCCTGTTAGTTGTACGGCAGCTAGCGCGTTGCTTTTTGAAGGCATGGATTCTTCAAACCATCGTCAAACGAACACAGAATCTAGGACGCATACTCGATTTGACTTTTTGCTCTTCTGGTTTGGCTCCAGTAGTCACTCGTTGTTCCACGCCTCTCTTACCGATTGACAATCATCATCCGCCATTGGAGATCGCTCTGTCAAACCTTGTTGATTACAGCATTCCGCAACAAGATGATGCAATTGACGCTAGAGAAGATCGATTTTGATGCACCGCTGTATCGGTGCACTATCAGAGCCCCTTTCCAAGATGTTGTACCAATGTTTAATGACTAAAAATTTTCCTGCAATTTGGAAACAATCGTTCATGGTTCCGGTACATAAAAAAGGTGATAAGCGAAACGTGAAAAACATGGTTTCATGCCTGGCCGTTCTGTAACTACAAATCTGCTAGACTTCACTACGACCTGTTTTGAACAGCTAGAAGGCGGATACCAAGTGGACGTTATTTACACAGATCTCGCAGCTGCATTTGATTCAATCAATCATGATATTTTGATTGCAAAGCTTAAGAAGCTTGGAGCCTCTAATAGGTTGTCAAATTGATTATACTCATATCTGTCAGGAAGAATGCTGCGAGTTAAAATTACCAACTCTTCGGGTGTGCGCCAAGGAAGTAACCTAGGGCCACTTCTTTTTCTCCTGTTTTTCAACGACGTGTTACTACTGCTTGGTCCAACCTGTAAGCTTGACTATGCTGATGATTTGAAATTGTACATCGTTGTTCAAACCATCGAGGATTGTATTCGTCTGCAAACTTTGTTGGACATATTCGTCGATTGGTGTTGCACAAATAAGCTGACAGTGAGCGTTCCAAAGTGTATAGTGATGTCTAACTTTCGAATCAATAGGCCAATATTGTAGAAAGCTCTTTAACGAAGAAAGTGATTGTTCTAGGCTGTTATCATTATTGCACATCCGAGTTGCACCAAGAATGCTACGAAGTGGTTGTCTGCTGCAACCGAGGTTTTACCGAACTGGTTTTGGATACCATTAGCCGATGACTTCAAGGGGAACTCCACGATTTTGATGTGCCTTCTAATTGTTTCATGTCCAGATTGAAAAGATCCACGTGCGTATAGATTAAAAAAATAAAATTCATGTAAACAACAGTCAGATGAATATAGTTAACAAATAAAGAAATAAAGAAATCATTGTATGTATATCAGAAAGTGCTTAAGCGTCCGAAGTTTGATTTTGCACGGTACTCGATTTTTTCAATTTTTTATATACCAAGAGTAAGGCTCAAACCATTTTCCTAAGAAAATTATCAGCTCTATCGAGGCACAGTGCGAGGCCTTCTCTTGTGCTGCACAACGAGGTCTTATCCGACCCTATCCCACCGTAGCTGGTGTGAGGCAAGCATGAATCACCGCTACTGTTCCTCATCGTAATCCACGAGATTCTTGTAGGTGCGATTGATCGAAACTGCGGGCCCATAACCATGGAGCACCTAAACGACTTCGAATTGGCTGATGACGTTGCAGTCCTCAACGGTGCAGTGCTCAACGGTGCTATGATATTCAGAGTGAACTCAATGACTTTGCCGAGCGTTCATATTCGGCAGGTTTAGTCGTCAATGTCTTCTTCTTCTTCTTATTGGAATTACGTCCCCACACTGTGACAGAGCCGCCTCGCAGCTTAGTGTTCATTAAGCACCTTCCACAGTTATTAACTGCGAGGTTTCTAAGCCAGGTTAGCATTTTTGCATTCGTATATCATGAGGCTAACACGATGATACTTTTATGCCCAGGGAAGTCGAGACAATTTCCAATCCGAAAATTGCCTAGATTGGCACCGGGAATCGAACCCTGCCACCCTCAGCATGGTCTTGCTTTGTAGCCGCGCGTCTTACCACACGGCTAAGGCCAATGTCAACAAAGCTAAATCGTTGGATGACACGGCGATCCCGTGCCTTTGCGAGTTTACGAAATATCTGGAAAATCAGAGAAATAAGTAAACACACCATAATCCGTTTTTTTTATTCTAACGTGAAATCTGTGCTGTTAAACGCCTAAGAAACATGATGTGTATCAGTGGAGAACACTAATCTGTATCTCAAACAACGAGTTCCATCGTCGTTCACCCAGAGGCCGATAGCAACTGAAATTCGGGATCGGAAGTGGGGCTTCATCGGACACACCTTACGTAGGGGCGGAAACTAAATTAGTAAACATTATGATACTTTCATTCCAGGTCCATATCTCTTCAAAGTGCAGACCGGTGATTTGCATATAGAAATTGTGTTTTAGAAATTGTGCATTACGTAATAAATGAACCCGGGAGTAGCGAAATGTAAATAAAATAGTTTTAAAGTAGTCATTTTCACCAAAAACAAACACAAATACAGTTCATTGAGAAAAGGTGGATAAACAAGCAATATTGGAACAAGTCTACGCTCTGCTAAGGGCTCAACACAAAAAAATATCGAGATTGGAAAGCAGTGTACCAGCGTTCGGCCGGTCGGAGGGATGATGATATCGACTGACGACAGACGTTTTGTAAGAAAGATTTCCTCGCGGTATTTGCCATCGCCATCAGCCAAACCGCATTTTTCGATGGTTTTTCTTGTGTACATTCTTCCTCTGTGATTTAGATAAACAAAGCCAAAACTCAGAGAAATAGAGAGCGTCCGGGATGGTGTGGGAGAACAGTGTCTAACGCAGGTCCTATGAACGAACGACCAACAGAGGAAGAGGAAAGCCCAAACACAGCGAGGGAGTTGAAAAAATCGAATTATGTTGAAAGTATTTGTTTTTCAATTTAATTCGTCATTTTTTCTGCTGATGGTGGAGAGAAGCTGCGATTCATACCTACGGCGGAATCGCTGATGTTGCGGGAAAGATACACATTTTTTCCGGAGGGTTTTCAGAGCAAACGAAGTTTCTCTTTTTTAATGTAAGGAATGAAATTTGAAATAACTGCGCACAAGTTATCGTTCATTTCAATCAAGTATTTGACGGTACAATGTAAGAATCAACTGAGCGATTAATTTCTCGTCTTCGAAATAGTCCATTTGTCGAATTGGAAATATGATGACCGTTATTTGTATCCGTTATTAGTCATTACTCATCTTATTCATGAATAATAAAATTTTGAATGCATTAATTTAATGGGAATTGCATTTTAAATTGAGAAATGATAAAGTAAAATACGATTTACTTGACATATAATCTGCTGTTAATATTATCCCCAAGGTAAAGACATTATGCTCGTTATCACCTGGACGAATATCGACATCAAGACAACATGTACCCGACCCCTAACCAAACTTTTACCCTCGAAGAAGTATATCCCCAATCGTATGCACGTTGCGCTTGACTACGTTAAGGGGAAGTAGCCAAAATCCGTGGAGAAATTCACACAGATTCATTTAATGGTTTGCAAACAGCAAGCACCGGAAAATGTGGAAAATCGAGCGAAACCAGAAGAGCTGACGAGAGCAGTTAAAAAGAGTCCTTCAAGATATGCCAGCGTTTAAATATTTGATGTTTTTTCTGGTTCTTTTTCTTTGCGTTCTAAGCTTTTTTTTTCTTGTGTCCCTAAAGACTCTCCTCCTTTCTTCTACAATTGGCCGTATTTATCTTTCTGTGGTGACACGATCCGATTGCGGAAATATTTCATTTTCATTCAGGTTTTAAGCGATTGATGCATCGATGACTAACGATTGCCAGTCGAATGGATTATTTGTATGTAGACCGATAAGGTTTCATCAACATTTTCTGGATCTAATTAAAATTGAAGTTTCAATGTTTAAAAATAAAACTGTGCTGAAAATATTCATTAAATTCGGAATTTCAATAAAGCTACTTGCAAAACAAGGCTGATTTTGTTGTATAAAAACAATCAAATAGAAGAAGGAAAAACATCCCTAAGCAAATGTCCTACTAAAGTTGTTGACATCAGCGCTTTTCCGCTGATTCATCGGAAAAATAATGTTTGATATACACGTGGGCATTTTCCCTCACTGGCAGCAACAGTCAATACTCTGCCGGCAGGCAGCACGACATACGCATGTCGTTCAACCAATATCAAGCTTCGGCTGGTCGGCGAGTTTCAGATTTATTTCGTTGAGTAATTAATATTTACTTTTAATTAAAATTCAATTTTTATTTATCAAAAGCTCAGCATCGTACTTGGGGCGATTTTTTCCCCCGACCTGTTATGCACTATAAATGTGTGTATTATCCTGTTTTGCCCTCGGACTTGCTGTTTGTTTGCGTATGCCCAACTGCCGGTGGCGATGTAAATAAAGCCAGTTAAAAAAGATTGATGTACACCACAATGCGAGCGCCTATGATGGCAAGGACAACCGAAAATAACCACGTATCCAATCTGTTCTGATGGCTAATTTCGTTTAATGAGTATTCAGTCCAGGTCGGCCCTTCCTTTCGATGATGGTACAAAAGTAGAGCCGTCAGAAAACTAGCTGACACTCATGATGAAACTCTGTTTATCCTGATAAATCACGGTCTCTGGCACTACAACCTGCTCGCACCAGAGCAATCCACAAATTGAATCATAAAATATCACACTGCAAACAAATCAAAGTGCCACCTGTCACTGGACAGGACAAATTGATTAACACGTTGGAAGGCGTCCGGCCAACTCTTCTATACACCCGACTTCCAATAACCGACCGTCAAACCGGAAAGCAATGTACTCGATTCTCGGACCCAGCTAGTTAACAGAATGGGCGCCATACAGCGAGTGAATGAGAAAATTATGAATATTTAACGGAAAATTGACTTTCGCATGGGACAATGTGCATCTGTTTTCCGACCGTCGCCGCCGCGTAGCGTAAAAGCAAACCCGTAGTGCCAGTGGTGATGGTAACGAGAATGCAATTTCGGCATCTTTCCGCCCGCTGCCATGGACGTGTTTCGGGTTTTCACCAGAACCAGAATAAAGTTGAAAGTTATATTTTGATCTCATTGGCAAAGAACTATGGCAAAACAATTAAAATATGGTATCGTATATTGAGCTAGAAAACAAATTGTCGGTCCAAAAAATCGGGTTTTAGGCTAAATAAAAAATCCTGCTCTGGATTTACAAATAATTCGGAACTGAAAATTTTCGATTTGTTTTTACCGATTATGATTTTCGAAAAATCTTGTTCAAGATCTTTGAAGAATGAACTGTACAATTACTTATCCGAAATTCACAGATCCGACCGGCAAGTCTGAAGAATACTTTACAAGATATCTAACAGCAATTAGGTCATAAAAATTGTTCAGGCATTCAGTTTTAATTCGAAGAATATCGATTTTTCAATTTCAATTTCAGCCTTAGAATTTTTGCAAAAATCGAAATACTCCACTGAACAATGCAGTGTTTTGGACATACATTACTCTGCAACCTAATTGTAATAGCAAAAAAGGGACTAAAAGTCGAATGCATGTCGTTGCGATAAATCAAAGTACTCAAACGTGTGTCAACCTCAACGTCAACGTTAACAAGACCAGATCGTTGGTAGCCGGGCAAGCAGTGGAGAAGGTCGAAAACTTTCAATATCTTGGCAGCCAATTAGCGTCGGACGGTGGAACCATGATCGACATAGGAGCACGGATCAATAAGGCTAGGGTTGCTTTTGCGAGTTTGCGAAATGTATGGATATCCAATCAGATTAGTCAACGCACCAAATTTCGAATATTCAACTCAAACGTAAAATCTGTGTTGTTATACGCCAGTGAGACTTGATGTGTATCAGCAGAGATTACGCAGAAACTGCAAGTATTCATCAACCGATGTCTACGTTTTGTAATTCGGGCCTGGTAGCCTCACAATTGGATCTCGAATGCTGAGCTCCATCGACGATGCCATCGAAAACCGATATCGACAGAAATTCGAGAGCGTAAATGGAGCTGGGTCGGCCACATATTACGAAAGATCGGAGGCGAAATCTGCAAGCAAGCGCTGGACTGGAATCAAGCAGGACATCGCAGCAGAGGCATACCCAGGGGCTCGTGGCGGCGTAGTCTCAACGAGGAAATAAAGGAAGTCGACAGGAATAAATAATTCCGAGAAGCCAGTGCAGATCCCTCCAAGTTTAAACCTTTGAGTCCGTTTGGGCTTAATTACTTCTAGCAGCATGGAAATAAGGATTTATAGAAGTTAGGAAGTAATTAAAGGCGTGTACAAAGATTCAGGAAGTCTGATGAGCTCCTGGTATTCAGCATTCATTCTCAGCTCAGAATTCAGCACTGACCACATTGGCACCACATTGTGGAATCATCATCCAATCTGAAACAGGAATCGACCTCCAAACCTCAACGACTTGAACAAAACTTTGGAAACCATTCGGAAGTTCTCGTGATCTTTTTGGAAATCTGTTTGTTCTCTCATGACTTTTCAAAAACTTCCGAGAGAACTTGCGGACTTCTGGAGATCTTTACTATTCTGTCTAGAAATTCGTGCGGCTTTGCAGTACTCATCAAGGATTTCGAACTCAATAAGATCTCAGACATGCTTACAAGTTGAGAATTCGTATGAGCTCTCAGTAATGCGGTTGTAGGTCATTTGGCTTATGCCAAATCGTTTGGCCTAATGGCAGTTTGACATATGGATCAATGTTCAGTATCTGTTTTTTTTAAATTTATCTATAAATCGTACATAATCAATTGTATTACTGAAACCTTCACAGAAAAACAAGGAAGAATAATATAAAAAATTTGCGATAATTCAAAAATTAAAAAAAATCCCACGCTTAAGATTTATGTGTCCCGCATTTACAGGGCGGCACTCATCTCTAAAACAAAATTCTCTGAATTCCCATTTTTTTTCAGGTGCTTCAAAATAATTTCGAGGTAGAAACAAACGTGCCATATATAGATTTTTGTAGCAAAATATTCAATTCGAACAAGTGAATATTGCGAAAAACCTTTTTCAAAAGAAATTATTGGAGGCCTCACATTTTTTCTCGTAAATTACTTAAGAAATTCTTTAGGAAATACCTCCAGGATTTCCTTAGCAAGTACATCTGAAAATTGCTTAAACCATTAAATAAAAAAAAAATGCTTTGGTAATTCCATCAGAAATTCCACTTTCAAAAATTACTCCATGGATTCCTTCGAAAAATCCTCTGGAAATTAATTCAGAATTTTTTTAAATAGGGAATCCTAAGAATTGCTTCAAAATTTTCCTAAGAAATACCATCAGAACTCCCTACATCATTTCATTCAGAATTTCCATTAGGGACTCCTTCGAAATTTTCTCTAGAAAATCCCTCGCAAATATGTTCGTAAAATATTTTTTTTATTCTTTATTTATTAAAAAAATAAAAAAAATTAAAAAATATTATTTATTCTTTTGAATTATCTTCTAGAATTCCTTGAGAAGTTTCTTTGAAAATTTATTTAAAAATTCTTGTGGATATTTCTTAAGAAATTGCTTTGGCTTTTAATTCGGTAATTTCTTTAAGGAAACTTTACAGAAATTAGTTTGTAAAATTCTTCGGGTATTTCTTTACGAGTTCAGAAATTTCCTCGGAAATGTTTAAGGAATTCTTCCTTCAGAAGATCCTTTGAAAATTTCTTTAGAAACTCGTTCGGAAATACAGTTGATGAAAAGTATAAGATTCAAATGACGCGTTTGTACTGTCGCCAATTGAAGCACTAACAAAGTTTATTGTACTACAAATCAACCTAAATTTATGATAAATACGTTATCTAAAACGTCAGTCTTCGGTTTACTGTGAATATCATCTAGGCAGTTGGGATTATGGTTCTGATATTTATCGCCATAACATAAAACAATACATATCAGAGTTATTCAGCATTAAATTCACTAAGAATGTTACTATTAATACTAAAAAAGCAGGATGTCCATCGATGACTCTACATTTATGGAAGTGGATACGAATAAAAGAAAATTGCTTCAAAATTGTGCGTAGGCGTCCATTAGACAGTAATGCACGTGCGATGTACGTGAATTACTGTCTAATGGACGCCTACGCACAATGGGGCCCTCCTTAGCCGTGCGGTAAGACGCGCAGCTACAAAGCAAGACCATGCTGAGGGTGGCTGGGTTCGATTCCCGGTGCCGGTCTAGGCAATTTTCTAGGATTGGAAATTGTATCGACTTCCCTGGGCATAAAAGTATCATCGTGTTAGCCTTATGATATACGAATGCAAAAATGGTAAACTGGCTAAGAAACCTCGCAGTTAATAACTGTGGAAGTGCTTAATGAACACTAAGCTGCGAGGCGGCTCTGTCCCAGTATGGGGATGTAATGCCAATAAGAAAGAAAGAAAGAAAGCACGTGCGATGTTAGAACACGTTTCCAGTAAAGCACATAAGGAGAAGGAAATTGCAAAACGTAATTATTATGCTGCAGTATTATTTCATTGTAAACAAACATCAACGTGGAAAAACCTGGTAACATTCGACGGAGCAGCAGTAGCTTGTCAATTCAACCAGTTTTTTACATCTATCGGACCCCAGCTAGCCCCTTGTATAAGTAGCAACAAGGAAGTCAATAAGTTCAACACACTCAATCGTTTACCGAACTTTATCTTTGTCACTCCAACCACCGAGCAAGAAATAATTCTCAAAATCAAAGACCTCGCAATCAACAAAAGCCCCGGCTCTGCAACATTTGTGAAGAATCATCATCAATTATTTTCTGTATTACTCCGTGACACTTTTAATGGATATCTGGTAAATGGTACACACTCAGTTTTAAATTTCTGCAGCTCGGAAAAATCCACACAGCCGTTTGCCCAGCAAATAAAAAAACTGCTATCCCGGCAAAAATTACGTTTGTTAGCTGGTTTTCGGCAAATTATTTGCTGATTCCAGCAATTTTGACATAAATCTCGGCAAAAAACACCTTTGCTGGGGCTCGACTGTGCGAATCTCGGTAAAAGTTCAACAAATTGCTGAGATCCCGGTAAATAAATTTAAATTAATAAATTTAGACCGTTCCGATAATAATAAATACACTTTGTTTTTTGAAGAATTCCAATTTTTTCAAGTCATTTAATATTTTATGGTTATATAGGGGAAATGACGGCTTTGGCAGGTTTTGTTCTATTATTGTCAGGGGGGTTTTCTATAACCAATTATGCTCAAATTTGGCCTGAACATTCTTTGCATATCATGCATGTGTCCGAATTTCATAAAATTTGGTCAACAAAAACCCCCCTGACAATAATAGAACAAAACCTGCGAAAGCCGTCATTTCCCATATGTCCCGAAAATTTATTTACTTCCATATAGCATCGAGTATTCGAGAATGTTTTGAATATTTAAAATTGTCTATGAATTTTTAGTTCCCATTGTTTTAAGGATTTTGCATAACATGTTTTTCAGCTATTATTCAAAATTTTTCATAAATATTTCTGCTTACTCCATACAATCTGTTTTTAGCACTCAATTAACAATTAGCATTATGGATTTTGAAAATTAAATAATTACAATCGGATGAGAATTAGAACAATTTCAAATTAACAGCGACTAGCCTCAAAAAACATTAAAAACTATTTCAAGCTCTCATTTTTACTAATGCAACCAGTTTTTACTTTTTGGAGCAATGTTGTCTGTGTCATTAGTGTCCAGATCTAACCCCAAGATATACCGTATCTGAAAATCGCCTGATTATAAAGCCATATCCGTACTCATTTCATTTTCGAAATATTTTTTTAGGTTTTTTGGAAATTTTCAGGTAATTGAAATCATTTTTAAACCAGATCTCGTCGTTGATGCGACAAGACAGACATTTTTATGTATCTTTGTTGAAAATTATATTGATTTAACAGTTATACGTTAATTTGCCAAAAAACACGTTCCAAAAATAACTGATTTTGCACAAAATGAAGGTTTGATTTTTGGTCAAAAATCAAACCTTCATATTCTTCTAATTTTCAGCAAAATATTGGGAGCTAATATATCACGTGAAAGAGTAGGATGTAATCTATAAGAGGAATCGACATTTTCATGAAATATCAAGCGCCATTCCAATTACCGACTATTTCTTAGTGTATTTATAATTATCGGAACGGTCTATAAAGTCACCCCAATATTTAAGTCTGGCGATAAGACAATTGTTAATAATTATCGTCCAATATCGGTTCTCACGGTGCTCGGTAAAGTTTTAGAGAAAGTTCTTGTGGATAGGCTCACAGGATTCTTCCGGCTCGAGTACTTTGACAGCAGCCAATGACTTAGTAGATGACATCTACGACGCTATGGATACACGTAAGAATTGTCGGTGTGCTTTTTCTGGATCTAAAAAAAGCTACAGCGCCACTATCGTTGAAGTACTTATGCTTATGTTGAAAATACGTTCGAAAATTTCTTGAGATTTTTTTAGATTAGATTCATTCGGAAATTTCTTTACGTAAAACACATTAAAGAATGCTTTCAGATAATCATAAAAAAAATCCAGAAAATGTGGAAATTTCTAGGTAAATTTTAATAAATTTCTTCAGGAATTTCATCGGAAATTATTTCTGGAATTCCTGAAGGAGATTCTTCCAGCGCTTTCTTTGGAAATTGGCCATTCCTAGAGAATTTCTTTTAACAACTTTATTCAGAAATTTATTTGAAAACTAATTTTGGCAGAAATCCTTTTAAAATTCTTTTAGGATTTTTTTGTGAATACCTTTAGAAGTTCCTTGGAAAATTCCTCTTGGAAAATCCATTCGGAATTGATTCGTCAACTGTTTCAAAAATTCTCCATTTTTTTTTTTGAAAATCCTTTCAGGAATTTCATAAAGAATCCTTCGGAAATTCCTCCAGGAGCTCTTTCAGGGACTCATCTTGGACAATCCGCCAGGAATAATTCAGAAAATTATGCAGATAATTTTGAAAAATCCTTAGTTGTTTAGTATTTTTTAATACATTTTTTTAATACATACATCTTTTGCAGTGCATTCGGCTTGTGATCAGAACTAGGCATGCCAAGATAAAAGAAGGCCCGTTCCAGGCATCCAAAAGATCTCAAACAGTGCAGATTTATCTTAGTTACGTTTAGTCCTTATCATTTATTCAAATGAAGGCCGGAGCGGACTTCTTCCAAGGATCAAATCTACAAGGGTGTCGTCGTCAGTTGAAGGAGATTTTGTCTTTTGTCTGACTGTTGGTAATGCTACTTTTCGATTCTAAACTAAATTTTCTGTTGAGTAAGTGAGGTCTATATAATAATAAATAAATAAATAAATAAATAAATAAATTGATTTTGAAACATTTTCTATACAACTTCTTCTTCTTATGCCGCCTCGCAGCCTAATATTTATTCAACACTTTACAATTTTATCATTAACTGCGAGCTTTCTATACCAAGTTACCATTTTGTCATTCCTGTATCATGAGGCTAACATGATGATATTTTTATCCCCCAGGGGATAAAGACAAGCGAATTTCCTAGACCAAACCGGGAATCGAACCCAGCCACCTGCATCATGGTCTTGCTGAAGAAGGCTTAAGAAGGCCCCATGTTTCTATGAAACACACTTTAAATTGACTAATCTTTATAATAGCAACATTTATATTATTATACTTATATCATCGCCATTATTGTTATTATTTATTGACGTTCTAGTATTTTTTGGAAGGGAACGGAGTGACAATGACTTTCTTTGCTACTTGGTACGTCTTAAATATATTCTGCTATAACTTGCTTCTAGTGATGATTCCAAAACAACATCCCTCCAAACTTTGAGTCGCTATCTTCTTATCAAGAAGCTGTCATATTGTCAATTCCTTCCCTTTGCCTTGTAAAGGAGAAGGTGAACGTGGCCGGCAATGAAAGTGTTCATGCTTTGTCACTTTGAACCTTCAATTGAATTGCTATCAACTTTCAAATAGCTTTCCATAAGCAATTCGTGTAAGGTTGAAGAAGACATACATGTCAGCAACCTTTATGCAATCTACTAAATACTCCGTTTCCAACGCAACGCTAAGCTAAGCTATTAGACGGCAATGTTTTAGTTGGGGGTGTAATACCAGCGAAAAGAAAGCGATCTACTTGGACAGTTCAGACCTGATCGGAGCGTTTCGACGGCTTCTTGCTGAATGCTGCGGACGTCCCACGGAGTCCAGAAAATAGGATTCCTTCGAATGCAAAGCTAAGGAGAACATTTGGTGCTACGGACCGGTAAAAAGGATATGTTTTACAGTGTAAGTAGTTTTGTTTGAAGCCCTATTGTGTTTTTCAATTTTTCATTCAATATGGTGTAGCGTACATTAGATCTGTTCACTATTTTCAAAAGTATTTTAGATTCAAAGTGCCACCTCTCCATTTCAATAAGCAAAATGAATAAAGTTTCATGCCCATTTTCAACCAAACAAACAAGATTTGTATTATTTTTTTAAACTTTTACATAAAAATGTAGTTTGACGTTGTTGGGACTTCACTGACTACTGGAACTTGGCCTGCTTTTCAACTTAGTATTCTATTAGCATTTCCTCAGTTATTAATTGAAAGCTTTTTTATGCCCGCCATTGCATGAGTATGTATCTTGTGTGGCAAGTACAATGGATACACTATGCCCAGCCCAGGGAGTCGAGAAAGTTTCCAAACCGAAAACATCCTAGACCGAACCGACAATCGAACTCGGCATCTCAGGAGTGGCAATCCTACGCCTTTGCTCGCAAGGCTACTGGAGACCCCTGCCAATTTAAACCAGCGGCAGGATAGATTTTCAACAGCGGCACACGGATGCAAAAATATCGGCGACATGGCACCGCGCAATCAAAAACATTTGAGAAATTTCGAAGAATACCGTTTTTAACTTTCTAAGAATTTTGTATGAAATTTACGAACACTAACTTTCCCCCTTTCGGCCCCTTCTGCCTCCTGAAAACGTCCCTCGCCAATGCAAATGCCTCAAAACCATCACACGACGATCCGAAAATATGAACTGATGCTTTTCGCATTTTCGTAACTCCATTGTGTTCCATTAAATTTACGTGCAATTCAATCACACAAATCCATTTTAACCTTTTTTTTCGAGAGGCCTTACACGTAAAATCTACAAATTAGTATAATTGCATTAAATTTTAATATATTCAAATATCAGAGAAAAAATCCATCTGAATTTTTCTTGTGTCCTCCTCTCCGCTGCACCGACTGGTGGGTGCTCAGGCAAACGCAACGGGAGTTTTTCCTGCAGCTTCGCAATCCACTCCATCTGCTGCCAGGAGAACAAGGAAGCCACATTGACTGTGAGTGGGTGGGTTGTATCTCTTGCTCCCTTTCTCCCCCCTCCCGGCCAGTACCACAGAAGTTGGGATTGTGTCGTCTGAGCGGAGTCCCCGACGTATTACACATCTCGCGACCGATCCGAACCGAACCGATGGCAATATTTTCATTTACTTTGGCTTTGTGCTCTTTCATCGGGGAACCTTTCCGGCTTGCTGTAATCCTTAGTTCCGACAGATGATGGCTGGCTGCTTGAGCTTTGTAAAAACGGTGGGTTTCAACTGTTGGACACGTTAAACATCCTCTGAGATTTGGATACGCTCGATTTCGCAGCAGTAATAGTGGGGCGAACCATCCAATTTGTTTCGGCCACTGGGGACCGGTAGAAAGAGATGTTTCTCGTTCGGTGGAACCATGTGACAAGTGAAACGATTTACATGATCCGACTGATCAAAAGGCACAGGGTTCGCAAGGAAGATGGGCGTTTCGTTTTTGGGGTAATCGTTTTCATTGTTGGCACCAATCGTAAGGATTGGCGAGTTTGGAATTATTGGTTAATTGAGATGGGAATCGTAGGGTGGGATGATAGCATGAACTATGTTGCCTATTCTGCAAAATATCGAGAGAGCAAAATATTCGGAGAAGTTATTTAGCTATAAAGCCATAAATGAATGAATAAAATAGGCTTCACAAAAGAACTCCTGCTAACGGAACACGTTACTAGGCTCTTGGCAAATTGTTAATTTAATTATAAACCAATTGTCTCTATCTAGCTAGACGTACATCCTACACAAGTTTTTTCTTTGTTGTGTTGCACTCATTGGTCATGATGCTAGGACTGTAATTATGTGGAAGCGATATCAGCCGACTACACTATAATTGTAAGCTGTCTGATTGTCACGCGTTCCAATTGCACCTCGTAGGTATGATTCCAGCAGGATCGTAGATATAAAGGCGCCTTGGAGTGGCATGCAGGAGGCAATTTGCATCAATTATTTATTGTTTGATAACCATTGAAATTATTGTAATTATATTTGAATAATAAATTGATTTTTTTTCTCTCTGAACAGTAACCGAAGCGTGTCCCATTTTACAAAATGCAAATACCATATCTGATTAGATGGGTAGATACCTGCTTTCTGTGCAAACAACAATGGGACGCGAACGGACAGGATGAAAAGTAGCGTACGTCCCGGTAATCATCACTCGTTATGCAATTTTCACCAGCCGGATGCGATGGCCGGATTTTGGCAAAGCTATCCCGAAATAGGATTCGGTTCTGTCGATGCAGGCGCAATCAAATTGAAGTAAATAATGAACGCTAATCTCGATGTTTATTGAATTATCATCATGATGCGGTTTTGCCGCAACGATGCAAGCAAAATGAAACGGAACTGCACTGCTGTTTTCGCGAAAATGAGAAACAGTATGAATTTCGGCTGCAATAGGCAACGCAAAGGATATCCCTGCACCATCTGCATCCTGCCAATAGGACTCCAGTATTGATGATAATACAATTTTCGGCCTTCAATTTGGCATATTGCGATGAGTGATATGCCGAGGTATTAGCAGATGGGATCCCACATTGTTCTACGTGCGATTGAGGCTGCACGCACGTTTAGTTTCCACTTCCTGCCAGTAGGACGCCGACTGGGTAAATATTAACGAGCAAGGCCCACAACAACGTTCTGCAGCGTGTGGACAAATGCAATCCGAATCATCCTTGCTTTCCGGTGTAGGTTTTGCTGACAATTCGAAAAATTCCAATAGGAATTATCAATTTGTAAATAGAGACAGCTCTCGAAATCGGTAAAGCAAACTAATCAATTGATTATTTTATTTTACATGCGTTTGTGGTTATAATGATTTTGCCCATTTCGTAAAAAATTGTAAGTTGTACCGAATAGTTATGAATTCCCCAAAAAAAATCATAAAAGTTCGACGACTTGACATCTGTCAATATTATTTATCAACAGTTGCTCTCGGCTTGACATCAAATAACATTGAAATGATCTCACACAAGGTTATCGATCTCAAAGACAAACCACTTTGCAATGGCATCCGGTAGTTTCGAATTGCCTCTCTACGTGAGTAATTATTGCTCTTGTGCCGATACGAATGTTTGAGTATTCAAATTTTTCGTGTAAAAGCAATATCCGACAGAACTGTAAAGCTCGAAACAATACTATTCTATTCTTACTTCCGACATTCGCACTAAGTGTCCAGCCCACTGAAGTATGTCGTATTTTACCCCTCTTACTAGTTCTGCACCTGCTTCGCACGTAAGAATTGCTCACAGATAGACTACGTGCTGATCGACGGATGACATTTCTCGGATGTTATAGATGTAAGGTCCTTCAAAGGTCCACTACCTTATAGTTGCAAAAATTCGAGCGCGACTTTCCAGCGTCACGAATTTACGAAACAACAGAATGATGCGTTTCAATATCCAACGCTTGTCAGTTGAAGGAGTTGCTGAACAGTACCACCAGAAGCTGGACGAGCGGATAGGAGATGTCACCGGATCTGGTGATGTCAACAGATTGTTGAACAAATATTTTCGCTCGATAAACTCGATTTCTGCTCGATTTCCGAAAAGGAGCACTTCGAAGATTTGTTGAACGGTGAAAATGAAGTTGTATTAAGGAGCAGGATGGACAAGCTGTGGAATCACCAACGCTGGACGAGGTAAAGAAGGCTCTAAACGAGCTGAAAAACAGTAAAGATGCTGGGAAGGTCGAGATCCTGGTCGAGTTTTTCAAACACGGAAGTGAGCAGCTGCATCAATTGATCAACTGAAGGGAAAGTGGTTACCTCCAATACATTTTCCAAATCAATATCTTCCACATAACGTACATATTCACATATGAGTTTTCATAACATTGTAAATTAACGTCCAAGTTGGGTGGTTTAATCCCCGGAAATAGGCAATTACCTTTGATTGAACTGATCAACCATATTATCCAGAAAATATGGGAGGATGGAGAATGCCTGCCGGCAGGTTGGACGGCCTCATATGCTCAATCTATAAGAAAGAGCACAGTGCCAATTACAGAAGGATCAGCCTTCTGAACTCGACGTACAAAATTTTGTCGCGTATCCTGTTTAACAGACTGAGGCCGTTTGAGGAGTCCTTACATGTCGACGGATTAGATGTTTAGCCTGCGGATGATCCTTGATAAATTTCAGGAGTACAACTTGCAGACTCACCATCACCATGTTCATTGATTTGAAATGAGCTGTGGTTGATAATGTCCGAAACTGATTAGACTGATACGTGCAACGCTGGATGGCTCGAAATCAAGTATTCGGATTGCAGACGAAGTGTCAACCCCGTTTGTGACCTTAGATGGACTGAAGCAGGGTGATGCACTTTCGAATTTATTGTTCAACATTGCACTCGAGGGTGCTATTAGGAGGTCTAGCGTGCAGAGGAACGCACTATCATATGCTCCTGGACTTTGCGGACGACATCGACCTAATTGGAATCGATCGCAGAGCAGTAGTGGAGACTTTTGTCCCACTGAAGAAGGAGACGGCTTAACCATTAACCATTAACCGCAAATGCCTCCGACTCTCTGCATTGTGAATGAAAACGTGCTTCATAATCACCCTTCAAGAGTCCTGAAGGGTAGGGGGAGATCACGTTCTCATGCACAATGCAGAGAGTCGGAGGCATTTGTGGTCAGCGTCGGCGTGGCTACAAGGGCAACAAGGTTGAAGTTGTTCCTTGGACGCTGTAGCAAAAGCATCGGATTCTGGATAAAGTGTGGTCTCAGAGGATGAGTAAGAGCGAGCGAATAAGAGTGAGTGAGTAAGCGTTAATGAGTGAGTGAGAGTGAGTAAGAGTGAATTAACGAGTATTAGAGAATGAATGTGTGAGTAAACGTGAGTGAGCGAGTAAATAAGAGTGATTGAGTGAGCAAGAGTAAGTGAGTGAGTAAAAGTGAGTAAGCGAGTAAGAGGGAGCGAGTGATTAAATGAGTAAGATAAAACGACCGACTAAGAGTGAGTGAGTGAGTAAAAGTGAGTGAGTGGTATGAATGAGCAATTGAGTAGGAATGAGTCAGTGAGCAAGAGTAAGTTTTTTTTAAATCTTGGCAAGAGTGGCAAGTGAGGAGGCGGATGCAGCGAGCACGCACAGAAGAGGAGCGTGTTGAACGACGGGTGGCGTTCGTGGCTGCTAGAGCCGCTCTGAAGAGTGAGATTAGATCAAGCAAAAAAGCCTGCTTCGAGGGCCTGTGTCAAAATGCCAACGCGAATCCATGGGGTGACACCTATAGGGTCGTAATGGCCAAGACACGTGGGGCGATGGCCCCTACAGAGCGATCTCCAGAGATGCTGGAGAGGATCATCGCGTGGCTCTTCCCACGTCACGACTCAAGTCCCTGGCCTCCCTTTGTGGAGCTGCCAGGGGCCAGGGTGGCCGACGAGGGAAGAGTAACTGTGGTGGAACTTGCGGGGATTGCACAGCCCCTTAGTGTAGGTAAGGCGCCAGGACCGGATGGTATTCCGAACCTGGCCATCAAAGCGGTCATTACTGAGGCTCCCGAGATGTTCAGATCTGTCATGCAGAGATGCCTGGACGAGGGAGTCTTCCCTGAAGCATGGAGAAGGCAGAGCTTGGTCCTATTGCCAAATGCGGAAAAACCACCGGGGGATCCGTCGGCATATAGACCAATATGCCTGCTTGATACGGCGGGGAAGGTGCTCGAGAAGATCATGATCTATCGAGTAACCAGTTTGGCTTCCGAAAGGGTAAGTCGACCGTAGACGCTATCTTGTCGGTTACCAAATCCGCGGAGATAGGTATCCAGCGTAAGAGGAGGAGAGTTCGCTATTGTGCAGTAGTGACTCTCGACGTGAGGAATGCTTTCAATAGTGCCAGTTGGGCAGCTATTGCAGATGCGCTCCTGCGTCTTGGAATTCCCGAGTACCTGTACAAAATTCTCGGAAGCTACTTCCAGAATCGAGTACTGGTATACGACACAGGGGTGCCGCAAGGTTCCATACTGGGTACGGTGTTATGGAACGTCATGTACGACGGTGTCTTGAGGTTGAAGTTCCCGGTAGGCGTGGTAATCGTCGGCTTCGCAGACGATATTACGCTGGAGGTCTACGGCGAATCGATCGAAGAGGTGGAGTTGACTGCAGCCCACGCGATCGCAATTGTGGAGGAGTGGATGAGTTCCAGGAAGTTAAAACTGGTTCACCACAAGACTGGGGTGGTTGCAACAAGCGGTGATAAGGGCAGGCAACTGCACGGTCACCTCTGAACACTCCATCAAACTCTTGGGGGTAATGATCGACGATAAGCTCACCTCTGGTAGCCACGTCAATTACGCCTGCAAGCGTGCCTCCACAGTTATAGTGGCATTGTCCCGGATGATGTCCAATAGCTCTGCGGTTTATGCCAGCAAGCGCAAGCTTCTGGCTAGCGTTGCTCTGTCCATACTGAGGTATGGGGGCCAGCTTGAGGCACGGCCCTGCGTATTAACTGCTACAGAACTCGGCCTCGCCCGAGTGTCCGGTGTGCGCAGGTTTAGAGGAAACAACGGAACACGTGTTCTGCAACTTCAACTTCAACATCAACATCAACTTCAACAAGACCGAATCGTTTGATGTAAACACTAACAACCGCTCCAACTTTACGGTAGTTGAGCAAGAAGAGGAGAAGGTCGATAACTTTCAATATCTTGGCAGCCAGTTAGCGTCGAACGGTGGAACCAATCGACTTAGGAGCACGGATCAAGAAGGCTAGGGCTGCTTTGACGAGTTTGCGAAATGTATGGAGATCCAATCAGATTAGTCAACGCACAACAATATCCGTTTTAATAACCTCAGCTGATAGATATATTTATAAGGTTTCGTCCATATACAACTTATATGAAAAAATCTTATTTTTATTGTGTGAGAAGCAATTTTGGGGAAAACCGCCTATCATTGCTTTAGAGCAAGGTTTGCCACTCTTTCGGGCCCTGGAAATTAGTTGGTATCTAGGGATTTGGCCACCGCAAACAACTATTAGTTCGTCATCCGTGCCATTTCTGTCGTACTTGCGCTTTTGGTGTGCTAGAGACCAGGAACTTGAGACGGGAAGAGCACCTCGACAATGTACTTAAACCTCGCCGGGAACAATTCGGAGAGTCTCCTTTAATTTTTTGCATTACTGTCCTGTAGGCCTCGTCCTAAAGATTAGCATTGGCACTCTGACATAGGCTGCCGAAACACACTATTTTATTCCTACTAATGGCCTTGAGAAGGACCAGTTTCGCAGCTTTGAACGTTAAGTGCCGTTCATACCTGCCCACCTCTGTGCGATCTCTTTGATTCTTCGCCTAGCCCTACATACTAACTTTCGTCAAAGGTAGATTGTAAGGCAGGTTGAACGAAGGGACAAAGGGCCTAACGAGACGAGTGCCTCCAAATCCGCCTTCTGCCTTTCATGCGGTCTGATGGAGGCGAGACACTGTTATGACCAGGTTCGTTATCCTGTTATTATGCCACTCACTATGCGCGATCGGCGTTGGTCTGGTACAGAGTCTTCCTTCAAACAGTGGATAGAAATAGAAATTTAGTCCAATAATGTGCAAAACTTTCAAGAACATGCACCTCAGGATAAGCCCCGCTGTTATATGGACAAACGTAGCTAAATTTTATATTTAAATGCTTTGTTCCATTGCTTCCCAAAGATGATGGGTCGCGACCCTCCACTTTGGGAAACTATGCTTTGTTCAATAGATATTGCTGTTTAAAAAAAATTGCACATATTTTTTGGAGAGTTTGATACACTGCAATGAGAATAAAATAGAAATTCATTTGCTTGTCAATTACGGTAGGGTTTAGCAATGTGATGTCAATTCAGCTAAATCACCAACGATTTTAATTGCTTTTCTCGTATTTTTATTGAGAATCGGTTCGAAAACAAACTTCTAAAATAACATTGTTTTTATGCAGAAAAAACGGAACAATAACATAAACTAATCTTTCAAAAATCCCACCGAAACTGTGAACACATCAATTAGAACCAATTGCATCAATCTCCTCTTTCTGGTGTGAGCAGAGGGGACACCCATGCCCATCCAATACAATTTCCCAAATTGCCTTTTAATACCTCACTTCTCTAATTTCTTTGTTATGAGTGATCCGCATCAATCAACGATTCAATTGGTTCCGCGTCTGCATTCCATGAGGGACATAAAACCGCGCATCATCAGCATCATCCCACAAAAAGGATAAACAATTCAAATAACAGGAGCTATAGGATTGCAAAGCAAACGCTGGCTGCCGTTTGGGAGAGAACACAAGAGCGCAATAAAGGATCTACCGCGTACGACGATTTATGTGAGAGAGTTTTTCCTCCCTCGCATAAGTGCAGGAAACCGCACAGCAGAGCACGCGGGAAATTGGTCAGATCAACACCATGCTCCGACTGTTGGCAGCATGAAATATGATTCCGACTGCATTCATTCGCTTAAATAACGTTACACGATTCACACCGCTTTTGGCGCAACGGTGGGTGGACACCGAAAATCTGTGCAGTTACAAGTGCAGGAAGACTTGTTGGTAACGTGACCGAACATCTTAAGGGGCGACGCACAAGTCTATCGAAGGAGAAGAAAAGGGGCGGCTTCGAGCATCTATTGGATTGCTTGAA
Organism: Armigeres subalbatus; assembly: GCF_024139115.2. Classification (NCBI taxonomy): domain Eukaryota; kingdom Metazoa; phylum Arthropoda; class Insecta; order Diptera; family Culicidae; genus Armigeres; species Armigeres subalbatus. The sequence continues at coordinate 210,538,168 of NC_085141.1, read as the reverse complement.
ATTTGATTACACGTCAGGCAATTAGATTACACGGAATAATTAACAGATCGTCAATTTTGATTGCTTTGCGGCTTCGTTGGTTGATGCGAAGGATTTTCAAACGGATTATTTTTCATCATCGGATGGGATTGCAATTGATTGTGTAGTGCTGTGGCGTTGGTTGTGCAAGAATGACGTTGAAACATAATTTGTTTTAGATTCTATGAACAACAAGGCAACAACAACAGCAACGAAAAGTTCCCTAGCGCTGGATTTAGTGAACATGTGAAATTTAATTCAATTTACCCGATCGAACCCGCGCGCGCGAATAATAATTGTGGTTTGCATTCGATTTTGGTGACCTCAGGGAATTTGGATTCCGGAAAAACTGTGAACTCTGCCTGTTTGCGGCAGACCGATGGATAATTCGGTCGGTGGAAATCGCTGTGGCCGCGCTGAACAACGCTCATGCAAATATAATGGGTGTCCCTGAAACCAAGGTAAAGTTGGGCCAGAGGATAAAAAATGTGGTGCTTTACAATTAAATTAGCAGAAAATGGATCAGGATTTTAATTATTTGGAAATTCCACCACAAGGGGGGATAATTTTCAATTGAGGTGACACAAATTTAAGAACACTTAGACCGTATAAGCTCGAGAGTTGAGCGTAGTGCAGTTCAACGATATATGGTTTAATTAAAGTTAATTAATTGTAGCGCATAAAATCATATTGAAACGATAATACGAATAGGTTTTCAATTGAAAGTGCCTGAGCAGTAATCAATAGTTGGGAATCATCCACATTTTTTAATACCAATAGTTGTTAATAATAATGCATCATCTTCTTCTTCTTATTGGTATTACATCCCCACACTGGGACAGAGCCGCCTCGCAGCTTAGTGTTCATTAAGCACTTCCACAGTTATTAACTGCGAGGTGTCTAAGCCAGATTACCATTTTTGCATTCGTATATCATGAGGCTAACACGATGATACTTTTATGCCCAGGGAAGTTGAGACAATTTCCAATCCGAAAATTGCCTAGACCGGCACCGGGAATCGAACCCAGCCACCCTCAGCATGGTCTTGCTTTGTAGCCGCGCGTCTTACCGCACGGCTAAAGAGAGCCCCAATAATAATCGAAATAATGCATCATACCAAAAACTAAAAAATGAAAAGCAAAATGGCAGTGAAATAGAAAATCATACCAGTATCAAATAGGCCGTCGACTTATTTTAAAGGAAAAAGGTTTCGAATAAGAAATAGTTTCAATGAATTTGTATACCAAAGAAGCCGTAACTTAAACACATGAAGATACTGAGAACTCTTTAAAAACATATCTTTAGACTCAATTCTCAAAAAATATGAAATTTAATTTTTCCATCTCACTGAACATATATTCATCTCATCGCAAAACAAAGAAATACAGCACCAATCTCGTCGCTTCTTTTAGCTAACACGCGTGAAAAAAATACAAAAATAAGAAACAAACCAATTTTTTTTTCATTGCTTTGTTTTTGATGGGATGGAAATAGGACAAAAAATGGATCCATATATATAATGTATCAAAAAACGCACAAACCGATGAATTCATCATTATTCCTATTCTTTTCTATTTTTTCCTAGAACTGTCTGTAACGTTATGCGTTTTTAAAACTTGCAGTACATACACCTACAAAGCCCACAAAAGAACCATGATGTTCACAAACTGGTTAGCGCCTCCCACGACGAGCCTGCCGCCAGATACAATCATAGAAGTTGGCCCACCACCGTTCACACGGTATGCCGCACATAGTGCACTGGTTTCCGTCCACAGTGGCTATCTGCGGGCAGCCATTCGTTCGGACAGCTCAACAGGAAACGCAACGGTCGATACCATTCAAATATATGTCCCCAATGTGACCGCAGAACAATTCACCCCACTGCTTACCTACATGTACACCGGTTTTTTAGATTTGAATATTGAAAACATATTCGGCGTTCTGCTCGCCACTCATATACTTCACATGCCAAGGGCGCTGGAACTGTGCCGTTCGTTCTTATCCGCAACCCAAACGGAGAATTATTTCGGAGGACTCAATGCCCTACCTTCTGCGGTCAGCCCCTCCACAGGCCTCAAACTAAAGCCAGAACTACCCGAAACAGGAAAAGTAGTGCGACCAATCGCAAGCAAAGCCACCGGAATTGGACTCAATTTCATTGCACCTCCTACATCACACATCCTACTCCCCAGCACTCACACCCCATTTAAAAGTCTTTCGTCCGTTGTTGTTGGCACACCGACAGTAATAGTTGAGAATGCGGAAAATTCATCGCCACCTCCGGGGAATGCAAAAATAGCTGTGCTAACCGAAAATTCTGCTTTGGTCGCAGAACGAGGCCACCGTGCAGATGTGGACGACAAATCCCCAAAGGAATCAAACCAGAAGCGACAATCAAAATCACTAAAACGTAGTAGCTCCAATAAATCGGAATCTGTTGTTACGAATTCCAACAACACCGCCAAGGACTCCAAAGTCCAAACGGAGAGAGGTGTAATCATCGATATTGCAAGCTGCGATGGACCGGTTCGCTTCCGCAGAGTCCTCAATGACAGCTACGGATTAAACAGCAATAACAGCATCGCGCCCCCACCAGATGACTCGAAAGCACATTCCCGCTACATGAGCTCCTCATTCCACCAACAGGTAATTAAACCCGTTCGAAAATAACTCATATCCTTAATAAAATCGAATATCCTTTCGTTCCTTCCTGCAGATGGTGCGAAACATCAACGAGCGCAAGCAGAGCTTTACCACGCTGGGCGAAAGTTATTCCTGCGTTAGCAGCAACAAGGACGAAAACAGTCAGGACAACAACCAATCGCAAAGCTCGCAGCAAAGTACGATCTCGGCTACGGCAGCGGCGAGTGGTGGCGAAATGTACAACTGTGTCTACTGCAAGCACACCTTCAAGTCCCAGTATTGCTACCAGAAGCATGCCAAGCGCCACCTGATTCCTTTGAGCTTAGACTCGACCGGGGCTGCCAGTCAGTCGACAGCGGAATCAACAGTCGAAGGAGGCGATAAGGAGCTGGCAGGGCCGAGATTTGAAACGCCGGGACCGAAGCGGGAGGTCAAACCTCTGGATATGAATGTGCAGTACTATCCGTGTAAGACGTGCGGCAGCAAGTTCCCGAGCTATTACTTCGTTCACAAGCACAGGAAAATGTGCCACGCCGAAGAGGAGATTATCTAAACCAAAAATATCAAACTATTCCCAGCAAAATGACACAATCAAACAGGGTATAAATAATCAAAAGTTTATTAGCGCATGGAATTCGTGGAAATGGAAACAAAATATCGCTACATATCAAATAAACTGTGACACTCTATCTTCAAATCACTATAACAGAGCCGAGTTTCAATTTTGATGTCCAAACCATATCAAGCAGTTTTAAATATATCTGAACATTATCAAACATAAGTAACAACTTTTAGAGAATAAATACAATTGCTTGTTTGGTTGGTTATTTAAATATTATTTTTTTCATTTGTTTCCGCGCTGACGGTTAAATTCGGTCATTTGCGATCACTTGGCCAAATTTCAAGCATTAGCATTAGCATTAGCATTGTTACGGTGTAATTCGTAGATTGGACACTAGTGATACTCATGTTTTACTTTTGAGATCCTTATCTAGAATGCTATCAGAAATCAAGAAGGGGAGTGGTCCTTGATTCCAGTCTCAAACAAAAATAACAAAAGCATGAGGATTACTACTCCTGGCCACGCCCATCTTCACCGTAACTAGGGAGAGGAAGGAAGTGTTGATGTAGTACTTACTTAACGAGAGGCCACCGACTTAGCGACACCCTCATAAGTACCACGGAGTTGGATAATGAGGAAGGTAATCGTTGGGTCAGGATTTGCCTGTAGCTGGCAATGTAACCGTGGTAGATCTTACCCCGTAACACACCACGTAAAGGTGTCTACCCAGCATTACGGGCAAAATCACTTGGCCAAATTTCAAGTGACATGAACTTGGATTAAGGACTATATCATTGAATGCGGTTCTACTTTACATTTGCTGCTAATCACTAATTCTACGAAGAATAGAGATAAATGGCGAATGCATGTAGGTATATAGAATCGAACTAGAAGTTTGGGAATTGGGATCGAAGGAACCATGTGAAGCATCTCTGAACTCCACACTGCCGATGCAAATTGATCCTGAAACCACAAAACTAAGAATGAATTATCCTCACTATGTCAGTATTTAAGATCCGCCATAACAGCGGTCAAGACACATGGTTAATAAATCGTATTGGATCGCCATCCGATCCAATCTCAACGAGCTTCGCTCTGAGAAATTTGCGAAATCCAAAAATTTCTTGAACTCAAAATATGTATGACGATATGAGCAGGGAAGAAGTTGATTTCTTTATTAGCAATGTTCATAACATAAATTCAGCATGAAATTTGTGCTGAAAAGCTTGAAATCAAAGAAGTTGTAGGGCCGATGTCCACGAAGCGTTTTTTCAAGCTGCGTTTGACCGTTTGCCCTTGACTATACCGATAAATTTTCGTTCGATGATTCAAAGTCAGTCATAGTGGGTCTACTACGAAAGGCCGAATCACAAAAGGCCGAATCACGAATGGCCGAATTACAAAAGGCCGAAAGCAAAAAAGGCCGAATGCACAAAAGGCCGAAACCACAAAAGGCCGAAATCACATAAGGCCGAATCACTAAAGGCCGAAACCACAAAAGGCCGAATAAAATCGGCAGACCAACAAAGTGGACAAGAGCGCGCGCGCGCTCGCTCCGGTCCACTTTGTTGGTCTGCCGTTTTTATTCAGACTTTTTTTTATTCAAATACTTAATATAATTTAGAATATTCGGATTATTTTGTGATTTCTCAGTGAAGTCTTATTGTGAAGTCAGTTTCTTTTAAATTGGGAGAATATGATATGCATTGAGGAACACCGCGTTACTGCAAGTTATATTATGCTTTTGACCAATAGCTTGAAAAAAAGTCTATTTTGTTTATCTTCTGATGTCGCAATTAGATCATGAGTAGTGCGCATCATTAGCACAATGCACAACCATGCATCATGAAGCGTACAACTCCTACATTGATTAATTCGGCAATTCGATTCTGTGAGCCATGAATCCGGTGGAATTTAACTCGGGCTATTGCATTAGATTTGTGAATTTAACTTTTCCCAATACTAGGTACTGATAATGATTACTACGTCAGCAAAGGAAGAAAAAAGAGAGCTCTTGGATTACTCCGTTACTTTAAAGTGATAATATTTATCCGTATGTTCATGCTTTCATTACTGCAATGAAGATTGATCTATTATGCAATATATAAGGAATTAAATTGACTCTGTAAATACCGTCATACAACTTCTTTCAATTGAAATATTGAGCTTCGACGTTGAACTGACGTTAAATACCTCAACTGAATAAGATTGATTAGATCGCTGCTAGTAGTTGCAAAACACGTGGACAAGTTTTTCTTAATAAGGCAGCATAATATAAGTAAACGTAAATTTGTGAATATTCCAAGTTAATTGAAAGATTGAAACTTTTTGTAATGATTCGGCCTTTTGAGATTCGGCCTTTTGTATCATTCGGCCTTTCGTGGTTCGGCCTTCTGGGTTTTCGGCCTTTTGTGGTATGCTAGAACATTTTCGGCCTTTTGTGATTCGGCCTTCTGTGGTTCGGCCTTTTGTGATTCGGCCTTTTGTACTGATCCCGTCATAGTCGATTATTCAAAGTCATAGTTTGCATGGTTTGCTCGTTGCGACCCCAGGTTTAAGGCTCGTTGCTCGCGTAGCGTCCTTTTAACGCAGCGTGTACGCGATATTTAAAAGACGCTAGTGTACATCGGGAAAAAGCGGTAACGCAGTGTTGCCGCACCGATGCAGGCCGGCGCTATTTTAACGCTGCATGCACGTGGTGTTGAAAAGACGCTACGTGGGCATCGGGCCTAAAAATGAAAGCGACGATAAAATTTTAATTCAATTCAATTCAAAATATTGTAAAGTGTGATATTATAAGCAGCGGGAGAAGACTATTGCCGCAGATAACAGATATTTAAGCTATAACAAATTTTATTGAAAATCTTGTGAATTGATATTTGGGATTGAAAAATCACCGTTTTCATAATATGGACCCAGCCCAAGCCCCGCAAAAAGTTCTCGCTTCGAACACGTTGAAAAAAGTTTCGCGTTGGTTTCTAAAAATCAAAAAGTTGAGACGGAGGCGGACAAAAAAAATATCTTTTTGCGGAACAAACAACGCCAATTAGTCCTTTCGGATGAATACTCGTCTCGGTGAATTGAAGCTCTTGAAGTGCATGCACGCGGGTAAGATCTTCCGGAATTACAGATCCTCGTCGACTACGTTGCCGATACACAGGAGATGGAAAACAAGGAGCATTGCTTCATGAAGGATGTTAGCTACTAAAGATATTAACGGCAAGGGCACCTCAGCTGAGATTTGAAGCACATTCGAGACCACTTTCACCCGATAGGGAATCTCCGGACAGTTCTATAAGACCTTGATTCAGTCGGAATCAAGATGCACTCGCCTACTGAACGAGATAGTCAAGCAAGAATCAACGACGACAGTGGAGAACGTCAACGGGGCTACCCGTGGTGGCGTGAACACGTTTAAATCCTATGTGGCAATGGCCGAATCCCATTTCGACAGCAACATCAGCTTCGTGCGAGTCCGTATTACGGATTGAATGAACTTTACCCTATACCTACCGGTAGAAGGGCGTCAATGAGCGCCTAACCGCATCATTCTGTACAAAGCGCGTTCGATGATAGCTGACTCGGCTTTGAGCAAATGTCTGTGGAACAAATCTGGGCAACAGAAGTCCGACTTCGGCAGTGACGTCGAACAAAACAGTGTACGAGTTGTGGCCGGATGTGTCTCATAGGCGAATCTTCGGGAGATTATGGCTGTGAATATTATCCCGCAAGAGAAGTGCAGTAAGCTCGAACCTCGCAGCAAGACCAGCCATATTGTTGGACACAACCCAAACTGATATCGGCTATGGGATGGTAAGAACATATTCGTTCGTTACCCGTGATGGGGTGATCAAGGAACTGCCGTTACCTCGGCGAAGCCGTCTGCGGAGATTAGTCATTAGTGTTCGGAGTCAGGAGGGAAGTTCTTCGGGTGGTCCCGTGGGACACCGGTATAATGAACCGCCGACTTAAGGCAAGAAACTTTATCCTAGGCATTGGAAATAAAAGCGCCCAAGGAACTTTTCGTTGCTGACATCGAAGGAAAGCATGGCGCGGAGCATGAACTGGATCATCTGGTGGCTAACAGTCCATGTCGAACCGTGCGCAGCCGAAAACCACCCACGTCGCTGAATGACTACGATTCTATAACATTCCCCAGAAATCTATTCCTCAGAAAACCCTTTCCCAGAATGAAACATTTCCCCGAAAACCATTCCCCAGAATGCACCATATCCCAGAATTTTTTTTCATACCTTTAAAAAGATTCCTGCAATGAAGATAAAAGATTTTGGCAACTAAAAAACTGGAAGGAAAAGAATGGCTCAGGACAAAACTACAAAGAAGTACAATTCAATGTGATATAATATATTATGTTATACAAAGAGTTGTCCTTAGGCTTCAAATTTAGACTAATAAATATTAGCATATGGTCCATGGTTCGCCGTGCTGGTATGACATGACCGCTGGACGACTCTGCCACATCGATTTTCGGAATGCTGCGCTGCTTCTGATCCTGCTTATGAGTTGCTTCGTGACTTCGGCCTTACAATCACCTTTGCATACAATGGAGCTTAGTAAGATGACCAAAAAATGCTATGACAGTTTTCGAAACATTTTCACGCTTAAAATGTTCGACCGTGTACTTTTCCCATGATCTTGGTTCGCTTGATGTCAAATGCGCGCCGCAATACTTCCTGTTGCGACAGCATGTTATAAGCAATGTTAGAGTGGATATTGGTCCCATGTTTGCTGGGATTCCTATGTACATGGGACAGTTATGCGTGTATCAGCAGTATTTATAAATTTAATTAAATTTTATCCAATGAAACTGTGGATTTTTATTAGTGCGGGTAAATTCATATTTCAATAGAATGCATCTCCCACTTGTTTGTTGTACTTCGGGCAAACGCGTGATGTGAAAGAAGGCATATTTCAGGAAAATGTATGAGTCAAAAGAATGTATCATTCATTTGCCTTTCTCCAAGCAAATGCGTATTTCAAAAGAAGCAATCATTCGGTAACCTTATTTTGGGCAAATTCGTGGTTTTTAAGAAGGAATTATTCACTTATTTTTATATTCTTGTGCCTTATTTTGGACAAACGCGTGCGTAGCACACAAAAATTATAGACTGACTTACCCTATTTAGGAAAAATGCGCGTTTTAAAAGAAGGAATCATCGACTTAATTGCCTTATTCCGGGCAAATGCGTGGGTCCCTATTTGTTTCCTCAATCAAGGCGTGCTTCAAAACAAGATTTCTGTTTTGGGGTGAAGCCAGAATAGACGTGACCATATGCTATGCTATGCTAAGCCAGAATAGACGTGACCATGCGATGCGACGTGACGCGACAGTGCAGTTTGACAATTCATTGATTATAATTTTTATTCCTTTTTTTAATCTTTTTTAAGGAGACTTTCAGCCCAAGGCTGGCTCGTCTCCGTTTTTATTTCTGTGCGTGAATCGCGTCGCGTTGCGTCGCATCGCACGTCGCGTTTATTCTGGCGGGCATCATGGTCACTATGCCAAAAAGGCACATTGTATTTGAAACTATAGTTTCTAACAATTACCACATTCAACCTGGCCCTTGCACATTCAACTGATCACTACAAATGATTTTATGTATGTTCTTGCTAATGATATTTAAATCTATATTCTGTTTTCTGGGGAACGGTATATTCTGGCGATCGGTTTTCTGGGGAATGGTACATTCTAAGGAATGGAATTCTGGGGTATGGTTTTCTGGGGAACGATTTTCTGGGGAATAGTATAAAACCGCGGCCGACTTTCTCAACGGTACATTTAAGGAGGATATTTATATGCGACAGGAGAAGGCTTGAAACGACCACTTCATCGAATTCATTATCAAATGCGGGATCCGGAAATGCGAAGAAGTATTCCCATGGAGTCTCTAGTTGTAAGGTACCTGAAGGACGGTACTTTGGTCTACGGGGTGGTTTACAAACGGAACAAACCCGACCGCCAAATCGCTGGGCTCGCGGATGTTATCTGGGTATCTAGATGACGTCCAACGCAACTGTGCAACACTTTCGGCCGAGGCCTATTGTTACGTCCTACCGACGTTGTTTTTTGAGGTTCTATGGACAGGAAAGCTGTTTGCGCAGCTGAAGCTGTTGAACCTTAAGCCGATGAGGATTTTTGAGGACAGTCAGTCTGCGAGTAATTATATCAGAAGTAGATTTATAGCTTTTTCGCTTATTCTTTGTCACACATGGCTAAAATATGTTGTAAAAAAGAGGCCAAATAAAGTTAAAATAAAAAAAAGGCTCTTGAAAAAGTTGACATACACTGAGGTGAATCTGTCGTTTACCAAACAGTGTGTGCAAGAAGGTAATGTGGAAGTGAGTTACATACCAACCACTGAACAGACAGATATCTTTCCTAAGGGGCAGCAATTCGCAACTTTTGAGAAAAATCGTACAACAATAAGAGTGGTAATGTTATAAGTTTAGAGTTGGTTATAAACTGATCAACTTGAGATCGTGTAACCAAGAACATACATATTAAATATGAGTAGATATGTTATTAAATTTGAGAGGTGACAAGATCCCACTTTTGAGATGCGACGACAGTTAAAGAAATTACAAAAGCAAACATAATACACAGCTATATCGCAAAAAAGCCGACAATGGAATACCTACTAGCTAGGAAATATTGGACCCGTTCAATTTTTGTTTGTCGATCGGTTTGCTAACAATGTGGTGGTGGTGAGCTGGGCTCTGTAAAACTTCTATAGAAAGCTGCATAAATGCGAAACTAAGTCCTAAGCTAGTTGCTCAAAGTACACAAGCCAACTCCTAGTCGAGTAGGACTCTAAGCAAACCTGACTCGCTGATCAGCTGGCAATTATGGAGCTGGCGCAAATCCAATGAGCTTCAGATACGACACGATGCAACTGGTAGATGCAACAGAATAATCCATAATGCATAACACTTACAAAGCTTCGACGTTTGACGTTGACACTGCAGATAACCGACAACCGATGTCTACGTTTGATATTTCGGACCTAGGGGTCTCACACCAGGATCTCGAATGCCGAACTTAATCAACAACGTCATAGAAAACCGATATCAATAGAAATTCAAGACCGTAAATTACGAAAGAGAGGAGACCAAATCTGCAAGTATACGCTGGACTGAAATCCGGTTAGACATTGCAATCGAAGAAGAGCCAGGGACTCGTGGCGACCAAGCCTCAACAAAGCAAAATACGAACCTAACCTGTGCTCAGGTTAAGGCTGAAGCGAATAGCTTTTATCAAGAAATGTAGGTTTTCCTGTGCCTGGTCACACTTTAAATACTATACAACAAGCATAAGACAGGATTTGCTTCGCCGTTCTTTTTCTCGCTTTGGTTATACGGAGGGACGTTGTTGTACGACGAGGAAGATTGTTTGCAAACCCACCGTAGACTGCGTGATTGGTGACGTGCAACTATTGGACCGAGGAGATGACTTTTATGTACTACGAACTGCAGATCAGAATATGTTTTCAATTTGCTCTACATATTTATGATATCAGACTTTGCTCGGGAAACCTGAGGAGTGATAATTGATGTTCTTGCAAATAGTCCAACGAAAGAAAAACCATTCAAAAAATAGTTTTCTAATTTAGCCTATTTAGCCGCATTTTTTTATGTACTGTACATCAAATACGGTATTCAGGGGTTTTGTGTGGCTGAGATCCATTCTCACCGCCAATATCTACTGCCATTGACGACCGTTCATTAACTTCAACCAATGATTGCATTTGGATAATGAAGGATGTAATGCCAGTGGGGAATGTAATGCCAATAAGAAAAGGAAGATAATGAACGACAATAAACAAGGGGCATAAGCCTATCTTCATCGTGACATGTAAGCAAGTTTAACGCAATAAAAAAAACAGAATTTGAGAAGCATCGTTCTCGCTCAATTGAATTGACATTGGGGATCATGATATTTGACACAGCTTTGTAAAACAAGTTAAAATGCATCATCAGCACCGGCGTCCCCCAAAATTAGAGCTTTTTTTAAAAGAAATTTACCCCGAATCAGTTCAATATCGTGAAAACTTGCGAAATAAATCTTCCATACTATATCGTGAGTGTATACAGAGATGATAAGTGAAATATTTTTGTCATTTATATCTGGATTCCACAGTCACTGAAAAACTGATATTTTTTCAAGTGCGCTTTCCAAAATAATTTGAACCACTCTTGCTTGCTGATATCATGTAGGCAGAGCAAGACGTTTTTTTCTTGTTAGTTCATTGATATAATTTGTTGGGGCCAGTAGTATCAAAATTTCTTTCATGATTTCAAAGATTGTTGTAAGAAGCGAACGTAAAACAGTTCAAGTGACTTACCTTTGCCGTCATGTGCGATACCGTCGTCCCTTGCTCCATCCATATCGATTCGCCGTTTCTTCGCATCGCTGTAAATCAATGAAACACATTTATTTAAAATAAAACACCTCAGATTATCCGCCAGTATCTCACCTCGGCTCCAGATCATCCTTGAGAAAGTTGTCCTTCACACCAAGTTTACTGTTCACCACACTGGCCACCACGGATCCCAACGTGATATCCTTAATGATGATGGCGTCGTTGGGCGAGTTCTTCGGGGTGCTCGTGTTGTTAAACATCACTGCGTTCGGATGCGGCAGCGGTTGTAAATGCGTTGACTGCGGCTGCGAGCTGGGCGGCAACGTCGATGACGATATGATTCCACCGCCCGGAGCAGCTGCCGTAAGCGTAACTGGTACCGACCCGCCATGGGCCAAAGTGATTCCGCCGCCACTGACCCCTCCAGCGGCATTGGAACTAGGCATTGTGGAGATGATGCTATTTACACTGGCATTAACATTGTTATTACTGCTGTAGCTGTTGTTTAGCGGCGTTGGGACGGATGTCACCGTCGCCGTTGTTGAGTTTAGTACGTCCGTTTTTACACCGTTCAGCGGAATTGCAGTTATACTAGGGCTAGGGTTAGGTACAAATGACGTTTCCACGGCAGTCACATTCGACAGATTACCGCTTATGTTATTGTTGCTGACATTACCAGCACTACTACTACTGCTTGCACAATTACTACTGCTGCTGCTCACTGCAATACTCACTGCCGGAACCAAAATGCTACTGCTGTTGCTGCTACTGCTGCTGATGATACTCGACGAGACAGACGAAGACGTTGTGTTTACTGAGATACTAGGCAGCGTCACCGTCGGCGCACTTGTACTCGGTGGAGCCACCGATATGCTTGTTGTAACCGATGCAGACGAAGAAGAAGCAGGTGACGGAACTACGGTTGAAGGTGTTGCACTTCGCGATGGAGTTGCGCTTGCAGGTGCTGGACTCGCTGAAACAGGGGCAGTTGTCGACGTAGCGGTAGTACTGGTACTTTCCGCAGTAGCAACGGAAGTGACAGGTAGAGACGACGGAGACGATTCAGAACCAGCTGCTTCTTTCTCCCGATCATTCTCTTCTTTCGCGATCGCCTCAAGACCCTCAGGAGCAGGAAGCGTGGAATTTACATTCGATGTACTACTGCTGTTTTCATTTGTAGTGCTGTTGGTACTACCACTACTGCTACTGCTATTTGTAGTGCTAGTTATACTAGTCGCAGTTGTTGACGTCGTCGTGGCGGGGGTGCCGGAGGACACTGTAGCGGCCGGAGGAGATGCTGCAGATGTCGTTACCGTACTGGTTACTGGTGCTGTCGCTGCTACAGAAGATACCGCAACAGTTGTGCTAGTCGTCGATGCGCTACTACATACAGCCGTCTTAGTATTAATACTACCTGCACTACAACTGTTGCTTTTACTACTACTTTTATTGTTATTAGTATTATTTGAAGATGAATTTGTTGAGACATTAGATGCCGAACTATTTCCTATTGAACTATTTGTTGAATTCGCGGCACGATCACGGCCTACAGTCTTTTGTTGTTGTTCACGTTGTAGTCTGTAGGGTGAAGTGAAGACAAGATTTAAAATATTTCCTGAAAGAGATGGAGAAAAAAATTGTACCTTGTTGTAACACCAGTTGTTAGTGCATCTACTATGCACTGCGTCGGGTTTTGATTGGATTTCTGCATATTCTTCGAACTTCGCGTTCGCTGCCTAGACTTTCGTAACAACTGCTTATAGTTTTCCGCCTTTTTACTGAGGTAGTAATATCGCACACAATCCTAGAACGTAAAAAACAATCTTCATTGTAGGAGAACAAGTTTCTTTGTCATGAAAAATTTCAGTTACCTGCGCACTTTTCCTATCCAGGCTGGCTGCAATCATGCCAAAATTTTTCGGATGTTGCAAAAATTTCTCCCGGAACACTTCCTTCTCGCCAGCTGTCCACACATTTAAATTTAACCGTTCCTGAAAACATAGAAGAAATAATGCGGTTATCACAAATGTTATCGGACATAGAATCTTTTTGCCTTCTTCGAGCAGCAAAGTTGTACCGAAAGGCTATCATTTTTGTTTTATTAATTTACCGTCTTCAAATTTTTAAATAAAAACACTGATTGTTTGACTCAACCATAGGGTATTTGTTCTGTTGTTATTAACACGTTTCTGAGTATCAATAACAACATTCGAAAAACGGCTCAATCTTTTATTCACTGCTGTCATAAGTGCTCACTGCTGATAAAATCACAAAAATGAGAAACTGGGAAAATTGCGATCCAATTCTTTGTTTCCGATTGTTATTCATTTGGAGGCATGTTATGAATTCATGGAGCAGTAACCTTATTTTATAGAAGTCATTTGCTAACTGTCGACGAACGCAGGATGTAGTGAATACTCTCCCCTTGGTTAGGTCAAAAACGTTCCGGAACACCACGGTTCTCCTTCAGATCAAGAAGTGATACCCGTGACATTGGCCCCACATATGTGTTCTTCCCAATTTTACGACCAGTTGTCGTTGTCATCCATCCAAATTCTGGATTTTACGGATGATTCATCTTCGCTGCCACCCATACGTTTCATTGATTCTACAAACCTCGTCTAGTGCCTCGTCATACCATTTCGGTTGCCGACGGGTCACCGGCAAGTATTCTAACAGCCGCCTTTTCCAAAATACTCCTAGCAGGCGCTGAATTAGCTCCCAGGACCTACCCAGGATTTCATCGAGGACAAGTTCATTGAAATGAGCGCGAACAGCAGCAGTAGCTTCATTGCATCATTCTCAAAAAATGGTTTGGCGCAAACAGGGAATCATTTTTCTGGAATGCGCATGCGAAACAAACGACAAAAGAGAACCAACGAAAAAACTTTGTTTTTGTCGGAGATAATAATGACAAAGATCCGAAATTTTTTGTCAGCAACAAAAAAGAAGACAATCTTGTTGCTAACTTTTCATCCCGTTATTTTGCATTATTTCTAGAGCAAATTTCGGTTTTATGCTATCATAGTTTCTGCTGTTAATGGAAATATTCGAGAATCGAACAATGATTACAAAATTAGCATCGTATTTTCGGAAATATCAGAGCATGCAAGGCAAATGATTCTTGTCATGTTGTGTTCGGGTTCTGATAAAGGTTTGTCGCTAGGTGCGTTTGTCAGTAACAAACTCTGTTGATGACAAAGAGTATATTGTTAAGCGATGCTCGAATATTGATTCCCTGGGCGTAAAAGCCTTGGTCTCTTCAGAGTCATACGGTAGATAAATCAGAAGCCTTTAGTTCGGTTCCGCGACCTTAGGCATAGGTACGTTAGGCATAATGTACGTTAGGTATAACGTGCGTTTGACATAGTTCTGCCTTCCATGCCATGGGCTGTTTTTTTTTTGGGTAATTTTATGCCTAACGTCCATTATGCCTAACGTCTATTACGCCTATCGTACTTATGCTTAACATCCTTATGCCTAACGGGGTATACCGCTTTAGTTCACCATATTCTCCACGTCGTCTAGTTTCCTCTAAGCAGAGGCTTTACCAGGCGAAGCATTCATTTATTGCACTAACCGTTCCCGTACTCCGCTCATTTCATGGACAAATTGTACCGTCCCATCTTCACCAAAAGTGGACCGAAGTAGTCCAACTCCGTGTAGGCGAAGGCTCGCTCATGATGAACCAAGCAAGTGAATGTAAGAGGCGCTTTTAGTAGAATCACTAGGTGTGCTCTACGGATCATACAACTGAACGGAGTCTTGTAATTTTGAATAGTTGGCGGATTTCGGTACCGGCAGTCTCCAAATTACAGTGGTGGTATTAGCGGTGAAGCAATACAAGCAGCGTTATGTGATGATTTCTGCTGTGTTTCGCGACGAAGTCCTGTTCGGTTTCGTTTGCTGCTTCAGTGGATATATCTAAAGTGCGGCAATCTCGTTTGACAACCCTGAAGATCGTTACATCTGCTACTCGAAGTGCATATTGTTATAGTTGTCCAATTATTTTGGCGTCGCTCAGATTGTTTCCGCGCTTCGTCTGATATACCGCAAGACAGCCACTTGAGGCCATTAATTTTCCTGCTTTACTTCAACGATGTTCACCATGCAAACGATGGACCACGGCTATCCTTTGCGGACGATCTGAAGATATTTATTCGCATCTGCTCAATAGCCGACTGCCAATCCCTCCAAAACCAGATCACTGTGTTTGCCAACGGGTGTACTCTGAACCGAATTGTGGTCAACCCGGCGAAATGTTACATTTACTCAGCACATATTCTTTGTCGCCAGAACGCTTGGCTTTGTGTGCATTGCCTAAAGGCACTATACTGCTCTTTCGTTCGATCGATGTTGGAATATTGTTCAGCGGTCTGGTGTCCTTACTACAACAACGGATAGGAGCGCATTGAATCAATACAACGCCGCTTTGTTCGTTTTGCATTGCGCAAACTACCATGGATAGACCCTTTTCGCCTCCGCTGCCACCTGATCGATCTTCTTCCGTTGCGTATCTGTAGGGACGTAAGCAGGGCACTGACCGTCGCTGATATTATACAAGGATAGATCGATTGTCCAGACATTCTGCGACAAATTAACATTAATGTGAACATCGACCATTGCAAGATTACAAACAATTTGTTGGTGTACAACATAAACGAACGAAAAAAAAAACAAATAGACACAAAGCGGCGAGGCGGTAATGTCCCAGTGGAGGATGTAGTGCCAATGAAGAAGAAGAAGACGTCTTTCTGGAATCCATTCAGAACACTTTCTTCGAAACTGAAACACCAAAAGACAAATTTCGACAAAGACGCACCAGTCTCTGAAGCGACCAAGGTTTTAGCGGAGCGACTCTCAAGCTCTGATTTTTGATACCTACTTAGATTGGTGGGCGTTGTGGAAGTATCGTCACGGTATTTGTATGTACTCAATCATTCGTACCCAGCGCCGCCACTTTTCTAAAAGGTCTGTGCCTACTTGCTCGTCCTATCCAGTGTCTTCTCTCCATAGATTCTGAATGAGGACTTTGCCGTGCAAGAAGAACGACGAGAGTAATCCAAACAGCCTCTTCGGTCGTGTGGTGCTCTGAATCATCGCTTGTACTTCTTCACTCATCTGGGTGGGAAAGCTCATTGAAAGAGGTAACTGAACATTTGCTAGGATTGACAATCATCCGGTTCAATGTGCACCAAGCCGCAGGGTTTATATCTGGTTGTCGATTCATTGCGTCAGAAATAGACCGGATCAGTGCGAAGAGCTTCATATCATCCGCACACGACAGTCTCGGTACTGGGTGCACATTGTTGACATCGTTCAAATACAAAAGGAATATCAAATGACCGAGATGGTTTCCATGAGGAATGCCCAAGGTTGCCAAACTAGGACTAGGAATTACCTACCGTATCAGGTAGTTTCCGTCCAGTGAGATATGATTGGAACCAGCGCAAAAAAATAGTGACAATGTCTTTCCAATTTCGCAACCATGATGGTTGATTTTGTCGAAAGCTGCAGACAGATCAGTATAGCCGACGTCCGTTTATTATTCTGCACAAAGCTGTCGGAAATGACATAAAAGATTAGTAGTCGTTAATTCACCTGAAATAAACGCATGTTGATCGACACTCAGATGTTGCTAACAGAGAGATATGAGTAGTTCTGCCATCACTAGCTCGAACAATTGGAACACGGCGCACAAGAATGAGCTGCCGCAATAATTGTTGACATCTTTTCGTGCGCCCTTCTTGTGCACGGGAAACGTTGTAGCGGTTTTCCACATGAACGAAAAAAGACCACTAGAGGGCGGTTTGTTGAAAATCAGTTTACAGGGAACGACGAGCACATGAGCTGCCGCAATAATTGTTGACATCTTTTCGTGCGCCCTTCTTGTGCACGGGAAACGTTGTAGCGGTTTTCCACATGAACGAAAAAAGACCACTAGAGGGCGGTTTGTTGAAAATCAGTTTACAGGGAACGACGAGCACAACGAGGATGGAATGCCATCTGATCCAGGATTCATTGATGAGTTACCTTTATGGATCATTTCTGCATCTATGAAAAACGTGGCCCGCCCAAGTGATTCCGGCTAAGGGAACGTTGTTAACAGCCTTTGCGATTATGACACTTTTGAGATAACATCATTACAATAGGTGGGCGCAAATTTGTTGGCAAATGACAGATGACAGATAGATTGGAACGTATGGGGCCACTTCCTCGTCCAGAGTCACTGTTGTGAGGAGTCCAGACTGTTCCCTTTGTTCATTTACGTACTTCTACAACGTTTTTGGTCTGGTCCTCAAGTTTTGCTGAGATTGAGAAAAAAAAGGCGGCTAGCAATCTTGTATGCGGATTTTTTGTAGTGCTCACGCAACTAGAAAGCTCCGTATTTGGGATAGCGCTTGAGAGCAGCTCTTGACAACGTTCTTTCTACGAAGCTGACGGGTCTGTCAAGGACAATTGTTAGGGTCAACTGTGACGATATTTTTCGGCACGTGCCTTTCAATATCGTGTCCAATAAGCGATTAAGTTAATGTTACCTTGCAGACAGTTGAAAGACTCGAATTCCTCTTGTTTGAGACTAAACTTTATGCAGCGGAAGCAACTTTTCAAGCAATTAGTTAAAAATCTGACTGCTGGAAACATCTAGTTAGGGGTTTAAATTCGTACTAACTCTTTATGAACTGGTGAACAATGGTAGTGAGGGGAACACACGGAGGTTCTTATTACTAAACAAATTCTCTAGCTTGAAATGGTCTTGTAGACAGAGCTAGATCCCGAGTTTGTAGCTTTACTGGTGGTATTCTAGAAGCAAGACAAGGATGTGGCTAGGGCTCCGATGCATGACCAAAAACAGTATTACTGTTTTGTTTTCTCAAGAAAGGATTGATTTCCTATTGACAAGGGACGCGCCTTCAATGGGATTGCTCTCTGTGAAGGGTCTAAATAGCGGGACCTTGTCATGGTGCTCTTGAGAAAGCAAAACAACAACTGTATAGAAGCCGATACTGCATTGCTTCTTAATAGTAATGGAGTAATTCGACATGCTCTTAAATACTAAGGATACGGGTAACGCTATACAATAGATCTAATAACTGGTCGCAGTGGCATACCCGAATAGAAAAAAAAGCGATAAAGTCATATCTGCATAGCAACCTTCAAGAATACCCAGTCCACTGTAGCAAAGAACTAAACAATGCAAAGATGATCGGCATTACGGAAATTGTAGATTACGGGCTTGATCGATGCAACATCATTAGCTTGTATGTTGTTCAGTAGGATTATTACAGAGGGGGAAGGGGTAACTATTTTAACCAATGGTAATGGAGCGAAGCAGCGTCTTGTGTGCTAACAAAACACAGATCCATGCTGCGATCATTTCTGTTAGCAACGTGATTTATTTGACGTAACGTGGCTGTGCTGTAATCATCGAAGAGTTTGGAAGCATGACTATGTAATAAAGAACGTTTCATATATAAATGAATAAAAACCGTTGCAGGGGGAACTCCACGAAATTAAAGTCCCCAGTAATGATAATTTCGTCCAAATCATCTGCCATTTCGATCACTACCGCTTCTAGATGCAGTTCACGGTTTTTTTGGCATTCAGATTCTAAACGAAATGCGCCGAATCAGGTTACCCGGTTCACCGCTTCGTGAAGGATTTTATCGCAAGAGCATTCGTAGACAAGTTGGAGACGGAGTGCCTTTTACTTTTACGAGTGATGCAACAAATTATTTCTCTACCAATGTGAGATCAGAATCCTCGTCAAAAAAAGCGAAGGTGTGAATCGAACCTTCGCCCGCTGAAAGGGTCACGGGAATAATGCAAAATAGCATAAATTGCTTTCCCATCTCAATGTGCACAGTCCGAGAACTCTAGACATTTCAATGGTCAATTACGGTGCCGGCCACGTCCTTACGGTCTAATGGGGATAGGGAGAAAATGATGATGCAGTCACTCGCCCACTGTCCGATCACGCACATTGGGTTAGATGCATGGGCCAACTTCTTCCTCCTGAAGGAGTGCCAGCGGGAACAACAGCAAACAATAGCTCGACAGTAAGAAAATTATTCCAACTCTAGCTTTGAGAAAGGCTGTTCGGGGAGAATTCCACGCTAAGAAGAAAAAGGTACGGTTCAACTTCTTAATTAAATGGTGTATTTACCAAAAGAAAGTTACAAACTGAATGAATAAAAAAACACTCCTCTTATATAATGCAAAATACAGTATCGGATGCTGTTGATGATATAGGGGCGTGACTTCGATTGAATGATGCTTGAATGTGTTGATAGACGGTTGATATAAGGAAGCCAAATAAACAACGGTGTTTGTGAGAAAAAGAGCGATATCACTCTTTTCGTGCAATACTGGCACAACTCAATTTTTTCGTTTTTGACTTTTTGAGGAAAAGCACGAAAAATGTAAAGTGTAAAGTGTGTAAAGTTTCACCTGACAAAGACCCTGGTCGAAATTCATAATATATTTAAAGTTATGAATATTTCAAAATTCGACAATTTTTCAATAATTTTCTTTAAATTGCTTAAACACAAAACTAATCTTTATTGTTGTTGCATCAACAGGCTACATTTGGCCCCAATGATGAAGAGTATTTGAAAAAAAAGTGTACATGAAAAGATGTTGTCAAGAGATAATACAAAGTAGGTATAAAACATTTAAACAAGCATTGTCATTGTCTTCATCTGTTTATGCCTGCCAAGAACGATGAAAATCTTCGGCGTAATATGCTCCGTGTGACGTGGAAATCGAAGAGTGATGCGACTCTGTTGAAGGCACGCTGTAGGCCACAAATAGCTCCGTGCATGCCATAATTTGTACGAAAGAGCAGCCTCAACATATGGCTGTTACGGAGCATGCCTAAAGATCCTAAAGATCAGTGGTTCTAGATGACTCCCTCTTGCTATACCGGATGGTACATGAAAACTTTTAGAGGTGCATTCCCCAAAAGCTACAGTCAGAAAAATACAAATCAAACAAGTTCAGCAGACTGCCGCTGACTCCGAATCGGTTCATTTTTCACATGCAGAAAAATCAGTAAAAATCAGTGGCGTCGCGTAACCTCACTTTTACCTGTGCACTGACCCAAAAAGTGAAAATTTTGATATTTTGACAGCCCAAATGGAAAAGAAAAATATCAGAGTCGTTCATAATAATCAAAATCTAGTTATTCTAGGTATTTTCGAACACCAATTCCTTAAATTTAAACTCAGTGCACAGGTAGATTGAGGTTAGGGAAACGCCACTGGTAAAAATCGAATCTTTACTTCTACTGTTGTAGCCAGGGCTGACAATAGTCATTCTCGTCGCATGAAGAAAGCGAAAAAAAATTAGTATTCGTCGTAACATTGCACGACGCAATACCTATTCGTTTTCTTCGCACCGCATGCGTACCAGACGATAGTCGCGCAGCCAAAAGTTATGACGATTTTCGTCGTCACTTTTTCACACAATTGATTGCACGTCATTATAGACGGACTGGTTAAAAACATAACAGCGTCTCAAATAAATAAAAAGTAGGAACTTTGGTAACATAAATGTATCGATAACATTCATAACGCTTTCATATGTTGCTTCAAATTCATTATTACAAAGGATTAGTAAAAATCTTCGCATGGCAGCTGCCGCTCTTCGCTCTTCGATGTCGTCATGACGATTTGGTTACACGACATACGCTAACGTCGTGCGCGTCATTGACGATGTGTAGAGTAGCAATGAAGACACTGCATCTCGTCGCTACTGTGCCATTTCGTGCTATGACGATGACTATTGTCAGCCCTGGTTGTAGCAATTGCTAGAAGTATAGAAAAAAAGATACAAAGTAGGAGAAAAATGAAACGGGTTGAATTCACGACCTTCTGCGTATGAAGCAGAAGCCATTTGATCACCAAGCCCGTCACACGGGAATAATGCGAAATAGCATCGAAGAAGTCAATGGATATGTTTTTCTGGCATTTGCAGCTTGTATTCCAATGGAGTTCAGTGCGTGATCTCTCATGTGTCGGACAGCAGAACGATCGTGTGGTCGGGCGAATTATTGTGTTCTGCATTGCGCGGCCGGTAATAAAATTAATCAGTTCAGTGCGTGATCTCTCATGTTTCGGACAGCAGAACGATCGCGCGGTCGGGCGAATTATTGTGTTCTGCATTGCGCGGCCGGTAATAAAATTAATCAGTTCAGTGCGTGATCTCTCATGTTTCGGACAGCAGAACGATCGTGCGGTCGGCCGAATTATTGTGTTCTGCATTGCGCGGCCGGTAATAAAATTAATCAGTTCAGTGCGTGATCTCTCATGTTTCGGACAGCAGAACGATCGCGCGGTCGGGCGAATTATTGTGTTCTGCATTGCGCGGCCGGTAATAAAATTAATCAGTTCAGTGCGTGATCTCTCATGTTTCGGACAGCAGAACGATCGCGCGGTCGGCCGAATTATTGTGTTCTGCATTGCGCGGCCGGTAATAAAGTTAATCAGTTCAGTGCGTGATCTCTCATGTGTCGGACAGCAGAACGATCGTGTGGTCGGGCGAATTATTGTGTTCTGCATTGCGCGGCCGGTAATAAAATTAATCAGTTCAGTGCGTGATCTCTCATGTTTCGGACAGCAGAACGATCGCGCGGTCGGGCGAATTATTGTGTTCTGCATTGCGCGGCCGGTAATAAAATTAATCAGTTCAGTGCGTGATCTCTCATGTTTCGGACAGCAGAACGATCGCGCGGTCGGCCGAATTATTGTGTTCTGCATTGCGCGGCCGGTAATAAAATTAATCAGTTCAGTGCGTGATCTCTCATCTTTCGGACAGCAGAACGATCGTGCGGTCGGGCGAATTATTGTGTTCTGCATTGCGCGGCCGGTAATAAAATTAATCAGTTCAGTGCGTGATCTCTCATGTTTCGGACAGCAGAACGATCGTGCGGTCGACCGAATTATTGTGTTCTGCATTGCGCGGCCGGTAATAAAGTTAATCAGTTCAGTGCGTGATCTCTCATGTTTCGGACAGCAGAACGATCGTGCGGTCGGGCGAATTATTGTGTTCTGCATTGCGCGGCCGGTAATAAAATTAATCAGTTCAGTGCGTGATCTCTCATGTTTCGGACAGCAGAACGATCGTGCGGTCGGGCGAATTATTGTGTTCTGCATTGCGCGGCCGGTAATAAAATTAATTAGTTCAGTGCGTGATCTCTCATGTTTCGGACAGCAGAACGATCGTGCGGTCGGGCGAATTATTGTGTTCTGCATTGCGCGGCCGACAATAAAATTAATCAGTTCAGTGCGTGATACTTGTTTCGAAGCGGGCTTGGTAGTCATATGGCTACTGCTTCTGCCTCATACGCAGGAGGTCGTGGGTTAAATCCCAGGTCCGTTCAATTCTCCTACTTTGTATCTTTCTCTTTCTCTTTTTTTTCTCATGTTCTAACAATCGCTAGAACTGGAAATGGACTTCCATACCGTTTCCATTACTATTCCTATACCTTCAACTTGAGTATTCTAACAGTAATCTGCTAGAATCGGAAATGAACTTATATAGCTCGTTTCCTACATCCAATTAGAAATTCCATCAGTTACCTTCTCCTATCTATCACATTGGCAGCTCGTTAACCAAGACGGACCTCTGCCTCTCCAACCTAACCCATAAATTCCAACAAATTCCGCATGAACTCGTGGCAAGTGCAGAGGTATATTCGGCTTACAGTGGACGAGTGATTGCATCATCATTTCCTCCCCTTCCCTACATTGACTTGCATTCTGACGTGGCAGGCGCCAGTATGACCTAACAAATGAGATCACCAGTACTTGCACATTGAAGATGTGAGTTAGTCCCAAGCAAACATCTGTTGGTTCCCTGTGCAAGAACACCTGATCTGGTCATAATGGAGTAGCAACTACGAGCAGTCAATCAAGCTCAAGCTCAAGCTATTTGCAGCTTGTATTCCAATGGCTTTGAAGGACCCCTAGAGAAGTGGAGGAGCGAATGATGACGAAACTGCCGGCCTTCAATGTCACAGGTTTTCCGACCACGATATGCACACTCCATAACTAAATAGACATTTTTGACAATGGCCCAATGAACGAATTCTTCTCTAGCAATCGTCAACGTGTAATTGTTTGAACGCTCTGCAATCGCGCATTCGGTGCTCGCCTTTATGGCATTAAGCACAATCGAACTGCTTCTGTGCTTCCTTCGACAATATCGATGAAACTGACGGATGACTGGATGCTTCCACCACGTGGGAATTCACTAACCTCTCAAATCCACTTGTGGAAATTTTCGTATGTAATCCGCCCACAACTACAAGTTTTGTAACGATTTCTTGAATGACTGAATGAGCCCCTCCAGTTTGACAATTTTGGAATTAGAATAATATCTCGTACCATTAGAAGAGTCTCGATTACTTGTGGTAACGGTATACCGCTACTGGATGCATTGGCCACTGTTAACGTGGAATATTATTATCGTCCGAGAAACCGAGCTCCAGGTGTGTAGCGGTAGTTCGAGATGAATATTTGCCGTTCTGCTGGGTCGCCACTGAAGTGAAGAAGCTCCTTGGCCAGGGACTGCCGTGCTGCAAGTTGTTATTGCGTGGGTCGATACGGATCTGATTGAGGAGCCACTGTTGATGGATTTATGGCTGACGAGGCTGACAAGGGGACAGAGACAATTCAACCGTACGAGAGAGAGGGTTACGCGCTGGCGCTCCGGTAGAGTGGGATTATAGGACTGACTAACTATGACAAGGAAGAAAAACCAATCGATCCCCGAGTAGACGAAAATAGCTCAATAATATCAAATGTTGATAAGATAGCAAAATGAGATATGGACATGATTGATATAAGAGATAAAAGATCAGACGACAATATCAATATTTTACACTAAAATATCATAAGGATATCAAGATATGTTATTTGTAATAAGTGATCAATATCAAGTGCCATTAGTTTGTTCTTATCCATAGCATATCTTGATATTGAAATGATATTTCGGTGCAAATTTTTGATATTGTTGCCTGTTCTTTTATCTCTTATATCAATCTAGTCCATATCATGTTTTGTTATTCTGTTCATGATTTCTGCCCGGGTCGTTTAGCCAACTTCAAGTATACACGATAGAATTTAAGGGCAAAATTACTTCAGGAATTCAGAAACACAAAACTCAATACAAAAAACTCAAAGCTGCAACTCAATCGGGTTGCAGGCAAAGGTGTCGTAGCACTGCGTATTTTTTCTAGTAGCAGAACGGGTACTGCGTTTCTTCATACTGATTGGTAGCAAATGTTCGCTTACCGTGTTTAAATAGCCGATTTCTAGATTGTGTTCAATATGATTGTAATGAATTAACACATTCTCTATCCAAACGACTCAAACGCAAAGGACGAAATGTTGCAATTGCAATATCTGCAGTTGCCATGCAAGTGGGTCCCATGTACAAAGGGGGGAAATTTCGCACAAACCAGCTCTCTCTGGAAAAAGTACTGATCCTGAACAGATTTTGTTTTCAATGATGCGCCTTCTCTAATCTGGATCTCGTTTGACGGCGGTTGTAGAGGCGAATCCAGATTTGCCCCAAAGTAACAAATGGCGCCTTCATTGCGTCCACTCTGATTGTGAAAAAAAATTGAAGGTTCATCGAGAAACGGTTGAGATATTAATGCTCAAAATCTATCATATTTTCGTTATGCTCTTCCATTTTTGCAGTCGTAAAGTGTATCCCGGTAAAGAAAACACAGACCTAGTCCTCTGTTAAACAGAAACAATTTTTCCTTTGGTTCGTTGTTGCATTATGCTTGAAAAGTCTTACTTGCAGTTGTGTTGGGCTGTGCCTTTAAAAACGCTAGATGAGGAGTAGGTTGTTCTCGTCTTTAACGGTCGAAAACTTTCCTTTCATCGTCGTGAAATTACAACACCAGCACACTTATTGTATTCAACACTGGCGAGAATGACTCATGATAAAGTCCAATAACTTAGCAAGGGGACATGAGAGAATTCGCCAAAAAAGTTCTTAATTTGGCAGGTCATCTGTGACTTGCAACTAAATAAACCAACATTTAACGTGGAAATTTTTGTTTTTTCTTTCAGACGGGATATCCGGCATTAGGACAACAATATTGTTTTGAGAAGTGTTGTATTTGGTTAAAAAACTTTTACCCATCGTAAAAATAGGCTTCGGATCTGAAGAAACAGTGGATAAAAGTATCAAAAGAAGTCGGCACGCCATTATAAGAAACTTCAAAGTGATGCAATTGATAAAAGGGAGAAATGCGACAATAGGGATATGGCGAGAAAATCTATTAAAGCGATGAAGTTGGAACTATGCGACTTAGAATTAAATTTTGGCGGTAATTTTTTCGGCTACAACCATGGCTTAATTTTTTGAAGTGATAAATAAATAAAACAATGAACTAAATAAATCAGCCATCATATTACTTACCTTGAATTCTGTTTCCATATCTATTAGCGCTCCATTTTCATTATTAAACACTAGCCTTCTTTGTCTGGAGTCTAACATTAAAGGTGGAATCACAGCATATGAACGCATTTTTTTATCCTCCATCGCCTAAAATACAAAGCACAAATTCGTTACTCGTCACAATTACCGATCGAGAAGTTCATCAACAAACCTGCTCCTGAAGACCATCCATGATCTCTTCAAGATCGGCTTCGGATTTAATCCTAGAACCTACACGATTAAATCGCTCTTTATCCTCCCTCTGCTTCCGAAGCTCGGGGAACACCTTCTCGAAAAACTCCCGGTTTTTCGCTTCCTTCGCTTTACGCTTTGCACTAGCTTCCATCTTATCTACACGTTTGGACCAGTCTTGTGATAACTGCGCATATCGTTCAGTCAGTTCGATCTGTTTCGCCGCCCGTTCGGATTTAATCTTTTTGAAATGCAGTAGCAGATGCTGCCGGAACGTTTTGTGTCGCTCCTGGATATCGCGGCAACTTTCCGCATCGGACGGCTGATTGTACAGGGGCAGATCGGTGGCAGTGCCAAGCGCACTCAGTACAGCGTGAGCGTTCGACGCCCGTTTCCGGTTCTCGGCGTAGATTTGCTGCGCTAAGCTTCGGTGCTTGGGTTGAGCCTCAGCGGCACTCTCCTCGACGGCCGGTTTCGCTGAAGCCTCTTCCAGCGTTTCCTGCTTCTTTTTCAGCATGACGATCTTCTTCTCCGTCTTGTCGATCTCCATGTCCACCTTGGCGATCTGTTGTAGCAGATCGTCCTTGGTGGCACGCAGCTCCTCAGTCGGATCACTTGGCAGCGTTGGTGAGATCGCCTCCACCTGAGGATGATACGCACCGGAAGACACCGGTGGATCACGTGTATCAACATTCAGGAGGGATTGCGCAGGTTGACTGTTTTCGTTTAGGCGAATCTTTTTAAATGCAGGTGGTCCGGTATCCGACGGTGCCGGCGGGGGTTGCTGCACGGATCGTGTCTGCAGGTAGTCAGCATTGTGGGCTAGCAGGGACATTCGGGGTCGAGTTGATTGTTGTTGTACTGACTGCTCCATGGAATTTGCTATACTAATAGGTGCGGGTATACTACTCGATACCGATACCACCGGCACCTGTCGATGGTACTCCGGAACCTGTGGTACCTACGAGTAAAGGGGAAACAACAGTTTTGATAAGAATCTTTGTATTTAGGCGCAGTAATACGAACTACTAACCTGTGACACGCGGGTGTATGGGTTCTCACGGTAATATGAGTTGGTTTGCACATATCTGAGCGGGGCCTCGCGCGCTGGTGCTCCTGCAAATGGTGGATAATTCGCAGCTCCCGCTCCCGGACCGGGTCGGGGTGGCGAGAGAGGACTAGCTGCCGATCTAGGGGCGGATTGCGATGGGGTGGGGCCTCCTTTGCTATAGCTTTGGGCCGCGTCAATAGATCTGCAAGAATAAAGGAAAGAAAAATTTTGTTATTGTAATTGTTAGAACAGTTTCATTACTATTAAATTTAAAAATGTCAGTAAATGTCAAAATATTTCCTGTCATTGATGGGAATGATTAGCACTATTTATAAGTTATTCACGATTTTGATATTTTTTGTATTACATCTGACTCTTAAATTAAACATTCCGGAGTGTTTTAGTTTGTTTATGATACAAACACTGTCAGTAAAAAAGCACGAAAATAGAATAAAATATGAAATCACGGTATGTACACAATAGAACAAATATTATCTGGACATCTGATTACATTTAGAGAGCGATGTAAACAATGCTATAAGCAGTCAATCCAAAAAGGCTGGCTCAGGCTCAATCGTGTATGACACTTTGCGGAGCCGCATTTCTTCAGCATTTTCCAGTTGATATCATCTTATCATTACCAGTTAGTAGGGAAGGGACATAGACCTTAATACTCGTGGCGGCTCCAGACGGCGTAATTGCGACGGAAATAGTTGAGATATAGGTTTAAAGTACATTATTTAGCTGCTAATGAGGTGGTTCCTCAGGTAGCATTTTTCGAATGCTCAGAGCTTTGTGGTACACGAAACAAAAATTCAATGGTTGTGTTTATGTATGCATGTTTTTAGGACGGGTAAACGGAAATCTTGTAGTGTGTAAATTGGATGTCTTGACTGATCGTACCCGGCCCACTACTGCAGCTGTTGTTATTGCTATTGCTCAGTATAGTACAACTTTGACATGATCTAGTGTTGGAGAGGTGACTATTACAGTCAACTGCCCAAGCTTAAAACTCTCCCGCTATGATCATTGGTTTGGAAAACTGCTATATTTTTATTTTATTTTTTAATTTAAACCAAAAGTCAATGTTGTCAACATGTTGAACTAATCTGCGATCAAACTGTCGTTCCCGGCAGACTTGCGGTACGGATCGGAGAGCAAGACTACATAAGTCTTTCATTCCATGACCGGCTGTTGCAGTAGCTGTTGGGCTACCTCACAATGATTTAAGTTCGTTACTTGCATGCTCGGGTTCGTCAGGCTCGTCTTAAGACTGGACAGACCTGTCCACTGGTGGTGGCGTCGATAGCGTGACGCAGAATAAGCACTTCGGGCAAAATAAACATCCTCCCTTCAACTGCTTTACCCAGCGCCTTCGTGGCTTCCACCAGAAGTACGTGGAATCAGGCTACTTGCGTGCTCGCATAGCTCATACATAACCGAATTGCGGTGTCTCGGGTCTCGATTCTACACTGACTTCTAAATGCGTGAATCAGGTAGCCGGCTTCAGTCACTTCATTCAATCCTTTACATTGATGACTTCAACTGGGCATAGGGCTCTGATATGAACCCCACCTCCTAGCACTTCTTCAGTCAATTGTTTGTACGGAATGCTTTTCTGCGCATCATCCCGTTTCAGGACGACAATCATTTCGCCCTTCTGCGTCTTACGAATGTATTCCGTCTTCCCCAGACCAAAGAGTTTTTGCTCGCCTTTGTGCCATGTGCCACGACTTTTAGAAGACGCATCCTTACTTCTACTAGCACTTTCTTTCTTCGTCGCAGATACCTCCCCTCTGCTGCCTGTTTTGCGGCTCTCTTCGTTTACCTTTTCGCATTTTTAAGACAACCTCCCTCTAGAAACAGCTTTTTTTTGTGTAAACAATAGGAAACAATAGAATAAGATTCTCTGTTAAATGCAACTTTCTGCGAGCAAATCGGCCAAGGATAAGGTGTCTGAAAAATTGGCGAGGCATTCTTCTTAAACGTTTTTTTGCGTAAAAAATGTATTTTGGCCATAACTTTTCATCCCATTGTCCATTTCAACAAATTTTCAATAGGAAACAATGGGACAGAATTCTCCATCGAATGCACTTTATTGCGCAAATCGGTAAAAGACAAGTGCCTTCTATAAAAAGTTTGTTTTTGGAGCGAATATACTCGTACTTAGTGTATGAGAAAGGCACAACAACAAGTGAATTTTACATTCATTAGGTGAGGTCGTACACTTATTACGTAAGCAATTTTTCTGGGTTTTTCGACCCCCACTCCCCCCATGTAAGATTTTTCCCATACAAATTATTTTTTATTTATATGGCGCGTAAGAAAACAACTGACCCCCCCTCCTCCCAAAAGTGCCCCAAAAAAATTAGTTGTGTGATGTTGAGCACAAGTACCACATACGCGTCCATACATCATGTAGCAAGCACATATGTACATGTTGCATATTCCTATTATATTTTGTACAGAAGTGGACAACATTTTGAAAACATCCTAGCAAACACACGATCGGATCAAAACACCGCCGATCTTGCCATTGGGTTAAGATAAAGATTAAGTTCCAAGAAAATGTAAATATGTATGTTGACCCATTGATAATTTTCTTCCATACCACAAAACAAGCATTCACTGCAAATTCTTAGTCGACAGCACCTGTTTTGTTGTTTACCATTCCACAAGTTCATGCAAATTACAATCGAAAAAAAAACGAAATCCCACATTAATTATTAAAGCCGTACAATGCTACACAAAGAGTAATTTCAACGTTTCCCCTCTGCCATCCGTAACAAACGAACTCACCAAGCTCGAATGAGTTAAAAGCGGAAGAAGGGTTAGGTATAGCTCGATGAGTCACTCGGTTGCGCAAATATTTTACGTCGAATAGTGACATTGATTTTTTTCTACTTCTCTACGGCCAACAACGACAGCCGCCCCGAAAGATACGATGTGGAGGCAACGCAGCAACGGGGATAAACCTGCAGTCGAAATAAAGCACAGCCGAGTAATTGAATTAAAATAGTTATGGTGTATTATTTACAAACAACGGACAGAAGTATACGAACGAATAATGGCCGGCTCTAGAGCTGCGCTGCGGAAGTAAAGGACGGGATCACACCGCGCCAATGGAGGGCACAAAAAAGTGGAACGACGGCGGCGGTCGGTGGCACTGAGCAAAGATACGGTGCACGAGGGTACCTACATACATATTTTCCATAAATTTACGTCACGCTCGTGCCCGATAAGGAGAAAATGTTCAACAACTATACTACGACAGTAGTGGGGGAGGCCCCTGAACAAAGTTGAAAGTCGTCGCCCAGCCATGGCGTGGAACTGTTATTTATTTTTCATGCCAGCACTGGTGCCGTCACTCCAGTGTATTAAAGGTTCACCAATTACCGTCCCAAATCCCACACCCGGAGCGTAAGGTGCTTCATAATGAGAACCAAGGGTGGTTATAGGTGGACGATATATTTTTGATCCGATCTAAAATTTGCAAAAGCACTTCATGGAAAATAAAACAGTGAATTACTAGTTGACACTAAATCAAATTTCAAGTTGACAAAACTACATAAGAAATTGTATGTAATTATCGTTGAAAAATAATAAATAACTGATGAGTGATGATTAACAACTGTTCGAAGTAATGTTGTATTGTTTGGCAAAAAATGTAAACAATAAGATAGAAGATAATTTAACATATTTTAAAATTTAGTTCATGAAATTATAACGCCAGAAATGAATTGAATGCTCTTAAAATTATCGTAGTTCGGTAAAAAAAAAATACGTGTAATGAAAAAGTGCTAACGAAGGCAGAGAAAATATTTGCCACGAACGTGGCACGGAAGTTCCACAAAACGATCAACAACATGCGTAAGAAAAGCGCACCGGCGCCAATCGTGATCAAATGACAGCTTTGTTGACGGACCAAAAAGGAATGGCTGGTATGTGGAAGGAGCACTTCAAGTTGTTTTTGAATGATTTTCGAGTAGAGAGTGTACAAGCAGAATCAGGATTGAGTATGATGGACAAGCGCTATACGAAGTGAGAAAGGCTGTCCAAGAGCTAACGGTATTACGGTATTGCCACTGGGAAGGACGGAATCTCGGCCAAGCTTTTGAAAATGGGAAACGACCGGCTGAACGAAAAAATCCACCAAAAAGATTGAAATGAGCTGAGTGGAAGAAGAAATGCCTTCAAGCTTGCTAAATGACCCTATACTATTATTTTATTTATTTTTGTATTATGATTTAATTGTCAACTGTGGTGAAATGGTCACTCCATTGACTGTTATATCTTTCGTCTTTCGAGAAGGAAACAAAGACCAGAGGAGCCAAAGTCTCAGCCCGTCAACGATACGCGGCTCTTGAGAAGGAAGTAAAACGCTCATGTCGATGGGACAAGCGAGCGTGGGCAGACTCTCTGGCCAACGAAGGAGAGAGAGCCGCCGCAACCGGGGACATTCGCCTCCTCTACGATATCTCACGACGCTTAAGCGGGGCGAAGATGAATGCAACGATGCCTGTGAAAGACGCTAATGATCAGTTATTGACCGATCCAACTGACCAGCTGAAACGCTGGTTCGAGCACTTCGAACAACTTTTTCAAGTGCCAGCCAGGCCATCACCACCTCGGCATGATCTGCCTAGGATCCGACGTATAACACGCGTCAATACCGAAGCTCCATCACTGCTAGAGATTCAAACAGCAATGCAAAGCATGAAATCGAATAAAGCTCCAGGGGTCGACCGCATATCAGCCGAGATGCTCAAAGCTGACCCCATGACATCCGCTCAACTACTGCATCGTTTATTTCGTAATATCTGGGACACCGCAACTTTCCCGGTCGACTGAATGCAAGGTGTCTTAGTGAAGGTGCCCAAAAAGGGTGACCTGACTGTATGCGATAACTGGCGAGGCATTATGTTGCTGTGGACCGTTCTCAAAGTTCTGTGCAAAATTATCCTAGCCCGGATTCAGGAGAAGATCGATGCGACTCTCCGGCGGCAGCAAGCCAGATTCTGTGCCGGAAGATCCTGTATGGACCATATTGTCACGCTCCGCATCATTCTGGAGCAGGTCAACGAATTCCAAGAGTCCCTTTACTTGGTATTCATTGACTACGAAAAAGCTTTCGACCGTCTCAATCACGAGAATATGTGGGGCGCCCTGAGACGCAAGGGGGTTCCTGAGAAAATCATCAGCCTCATCGAAGCACAGTACGAGGCCTTTTCGTGTAGAGTGCTGCACAATGGGGTCCTGTCCGACCCTATCCGGTCGTAGCTGGTGTGAGGCAAGGATGTATTCTATCACCGTTACTGTTCCTCATCGTAATCGATGAGATTCTGGTAGATGCGATTGACCGTGAACCAAACCGCGGGCTGTTATGGCAGCC
This sequence comes from Armigeres subalbatus, assembly GCF_024139115.2. NCBI lineage: Eukaryota > Metazoa > Arthropoda > Insecta > Diptera > Culicidae > Armigeres > Armigeres subalbatus. The sequence goes on along the minus strand of NC_085141.1, from coordinate 210,505,469 downwards.
TATAACCATGGAGCACCTAAACGACTTCGGCGCTCTGATATGCAGAGTAAGCTCAACGACCTTGCCGAGCGCTCCTCCTCGGCAGGTTTGATCATCAACGTCAACAAAACCAAATCGTTGGATGTAAACACGGTGACGCCTTCCAGTTTCACAGTAGCCGGGCAACCAATGGAGAATGTTGAAAGCTTCCAATATCTTGGTAGCCAAATGGCGTCAGACGGCGGTACCAAGATCGACATAGGCGCACGGATCAAGAAAGCAAGGGCTGCCTTTGCGAGTGAAATATCTGGAAAACAGGCAGATAAGTGAACACACCAAAATACGAATTTTCAACTGTAACGTGAAATCTGTGCTGTTATACACTAGCGAATATGGTGTGTATCAGTGGAGAACACTCAACGGCTGCAGGTGTTCATCAACAGATGCCTGCGGTATATAATTCGGGCATGGTGGCCTCAAAACTGGATCTCAAATAACGAGCTCCATCGTCGTTGTCACCAGAGGCCGATAGCAACAGAAATTCGGAATCGGAAGTGGGGCTGGGTCGGCCACACTCTACGTAGGGGCGGAAACGAAATCTGTAAACAAGCATTAGACTGGAACCCAGCAGGACATCGCAGCAGAGGCAGACCCAGAGGCTCATGGCGGCGAAGCCTCACTAAAGAAATAAAAGAAGTCGACCGAAATCTAACCTGGCAACAGGTTAAAGCGATAGTCGGGCAACGCTCAGGATGGAGATCTTTCAAGTCGACCCTTTGCACCACCGGAGGTGTACAGGACCCTTAAGTAAGTCTACAAGCAAATCATTCTCCCCGTGATCGAATATGGCATGCTGCTCTAGGAAAGTTTGACTATACCATGATTATCAACACCCCGCCCAGGGCATATCATCGGCGGAGGAGGCGTGGTGATCACTTTTGCCTTGACGGCGGCGCCCCGTTGACTTTTATCGGCAGCGGTGTGAACCGGCGTGGATGAAAAAATCAATGGCTGAAAAAATCAATTTAAACGCGTATTTTTGGATTCGTGCGGTTTTGATTCACGGGGTAGGAATCGCTCGTATAAAAATCGATTAAAATTGCAATATTTTACGTATGTCGATCATCAAACAGCACATTCAAAATAGTCAATTGTCGGCGGCACTAATCAATACCTGATTTCAAAATGTTATTTAAATAAACACTATTTTGATGAATCAAATTCTAACAAATACTGGTTCACTTTTCGTGACCAATCGTGGGAAATCCCTTTAGTAAAACCATGCAATATTCCTGCAGGAATACATTCGAAAATTTATCGAAGAATGAACTAGTTTCCGATGGAATACCTAAGTGAATTTTCTATACAACTTTCCGAGGGAATTCCTGAAGTCAACCTTCAAAACTTTTGAAGGAATTTCGGGAAGAAATTTGGAAACTGAAGGAATTCCCGAAGAAAATCAGTAGGAACTTTAAGAGAAAATTTCGAAAAAATCGCCCCAGCATTTTCAAAGGAATTCCCAACAGAATTTCCGAATGCATCCAATAATCAATTTTAGAAGGAATGTTAAGATAAATTAAGAATGTTGTGAAGGAATTCCTGAGGGAAATGTTCAAGATTTTCTTCCTAAAGTTGCCTATATTTGTGTCTGTTTGTCTGTGGTATAGGTATAAACAACTTTAGGTGTCCGGAGCAAAATTCGTGTTGTCCGGAGCAAAACCGAATATAAGGTCTTGTTCCTGGTGGCTCGTTCTTGGACCGCTAGTCGCCAATCTCCCAGCACGCCGCCAGCGAGTGCGGGGTCTACCCCGGAGCCCACGTCTTCTTCCAGGTTCTTTGCTAAACATGACTTTTGCAGGTCTCTCTTCCGGCATACGCACTACATGGCCAGCCCAGTGTAATCTGTAGTATTTTATCAGGCTTCCGATGTCTGCATTTTTGTACACTTGCTACAACCATTCACCATTTTCTACCACACCGCCAAGTATTGAGCGCTGTATTTTCCACGCAAACACTCCGAGAATTCTATAGTCTGCATCTTTTACGTCTATGCATCATTACCGTACAGGGCTTCTGGAAGAATGAACGATGTGAGCAGATCTAGTTTTGTCAGTATCTGTAGGTAGCTTCCTAAAGTTACCAAAGAATTTTCTGGAGGAATTGCTTAAGGTAGTTTTGAAAGAATTCCTATGTAAATTTCAGGAAAATTATCAAGGAACTTGCAAAGGAATTCTTAGAGGATTTAGAAATAACGAAGGAATTCCTAAAAAAATCTTACATCCTTCGTGATTTTTTTTTTTTCGAAGAAATTACTAAGCAAATTTTCAAAGCTTAAAGAACTTTCCGAAATAGTCCGTAAATGAATTTCTTAAGGAGTTTTTAGAGTTCTGAGTTTAGGAATTCTGAAACAATTTCTGAAGAAACTCCTAAAACATTTTCCGTAGATTTGCAAAGCAATTTGCGAAGATTTTTTAGAAAGTATATCCGAATTTCTGAACGAAGTTTTGGCGGAATGTCCAAAGGAATTTTCAAAGAAATCCAAGACTGTCGGAAGTTTCTTCAGGAGTTACTTTGAAAAATCTTTCGGGAATTTCTTCGGACATTCCTTCAGAAATTTGTTCTTGTTCTGGATTTCTTAAGAAAATTTTGTCCTAGAATTTTGCAAAAAAAAAAACCCAAAAGAGTTTTTAAAAGCTTTCTGAAGGAATTTTCGGAAGAGTACCCTAATGATTTTTCCAAGGTTTTCATAAACAAATTTTTGAAGGAACGCGTGGAGGAAATTCCAAACTAATTCCCGAAAGAATACACGAAAGAATCCAAAAGTTTTTCTGGAATTCTTTTCCGAAAGAGTTTTTGTAGAACTCCTTGAGGAAATTTCCGAGGGAGATCTTGGACGAATCTCCAAAGGAATTTATGGAGGAAATTGCAAATCAATTTCTGGGAAAAATATGAAGGAAATCTTGGTGAAATCTAGGAATTACTTAAAAATACCAATAGGCATTTCCCCTGAAATTAAAAAAATAATTCCTTTGGGAATTCTTCCTGAAAATCCTTCCAAAAATCCTTAAATACCTTTAGAAAGTATTTCAGAAATACCTTCACAAACTGTTTTATCAATTCCAACATGAATTACAGTCGCCTCTCTACATCTCGATATTGAAGGGACCATCGAGATAGGGAGAGATCGAGGAATGGAAGGTAAATTGAAATGGGTACCTACTAGATTCTGTGCCTGTTACTATGAAAACGACAACAAAAAAAGCTGCTTTCTTGTTATTGATGTGTTTATATTGTCTAGAGATGGTCTAGTAGCCTAAAATTCCAGGATATCAACATAAGGAGAGTGAATCCTGTGCAAAATATGATTAGAACACATCGAGATAGAGGGATATTGAGATAGGGAGGTTATCGAGATGTAGAAAGCTCAAATGTATGTAGATTGAAGGGACTGAGAAAACCATCGACATAGGGAGAGATATCGAGATATAGAACATCGAGATGTAGAGAGTCGACTGTATTTTCAAAAATCCATTCAGTCTCTTCAGCAATGTCTTCAAAGATTAATTTGAGCACTCCTAAAGATTTTTTTTCCTTGAGCAATCAAAAAAAATCGACAAGAATTTCTTCGGACATTTCCGTATGGAATTCTTCGAAAAGTCTCCGAGATTCCTTCGTACATTTCTTCAGAAATTCTTCTGGATTTTCTTCCAGGAAATAATTTGAAAATAAATTAGATAATGAAATAGTTACCGAAGAAGTTACACACTCAGTTTTCATTTCTGCAGCTCGGCAAAATCCGCACAGCCGTGTGCCCAGCAAAATAAAAAAAAACTAATATCCCGTCAAAAATGAGGTTTGTCAGCTGGGCTTCGGCAAATTATTTGCAACTTTGACGGATATCTCGGCGAAAAACATGTTTGCTTGGGCTCAGCTGTACAAATCTCTGTAAAAGTTGTGCAAATTGCTGAGATCCCGGTAAAAAAAATAAGTGTGTACTGATATAATTTTCAAAGAATAAAACAAAACAATAAACAACAAACACTAAAAAATTTCGAAGGTATTACTGAAAGAAACTATTTCATTATCTAATAATTTTAAATTATTTCCTGAAGAAAATCCAATTTGAAGAAATCTACGAAGAATCTCGGAGACTTTTCGAAGAATCTTTTAAAGAAATCCCTAGGGAAATGTCCGAAGAAATTCTTGTCGATTTTTTTTATTGCTCAAGGAAAACAATCTTTAGGAGTTCTCAAATTAATCTTTGGAGAAATTGTTGGAGAGGCTGAATGGATTTTCGAAAATAATTCATGTTGGAATTAATAAAACAGTTTTTGAAGGTATTTTTAAAATACTTTCTAAAGAAATTTAAGGATTTTGGGAAGGAATTTCCGGAGGAATCCTCAAAGGAATTATTTTTTTTAATTTCAGAGGCAATGCCTATTGATATTTCTTAAGTAATTCCTATATTTCGCCAGGAATTCCTTCATATTTTCCCAGAAATTGATTCGCAATTTTCCATTAACCTTTGAGATTCGTTCAAGATCTCCCTGAAATTTACAAGGAGTTCTACAAAAACTCTTTCGGAAAAGAATTCCAGAAAAACTTTTGGATTCTTTCGGAATTAGTTCGAATTTCCTCCACGCGTTCCTTTACAAATTTGTTTATGAAAATCTTGGAAAATATTAGGTACGCTTCCGAAAATTCCTTCAGAAAGCTTTTAAAAACTCTTTGTTTTTTTTTTGCAAAATTCTAGGACAAAATTCTTTTAGAAATCCTGAACAAGTTCCTGAAGGAAGTCTCAAGAAATTCCCGAAAGATTTTCAAAGTAACTCTGAAGAAACTTCCGAAGTCTTGGATTTCTTTGAAAATTCCTTTGGAATTGCCAAAACTTCGTCTAGAAATTCGGATATACTTTCTAAAAATCTTCGCAAATTGCTTTGCAAATCTACGGAAAATGTTTTAGGAGTTTCTTCAGAAATTGTTTTGAATTCCTAAACTCAGAACTCTAAAAACTCCTTAAGAAATTCATTTACGGACTATTTCGGAAAGTTCTTTAAGCTTTGAAAATTTGCTTAGTACTTGAAAAAAAAATCACGAAGGATGTAAGATTTTTTTAGGAATTCCTTCGTTATTTTTAAATCCTCTAAGGGTTCCTATGTAAGTTCCTTGATAGTTTTCCTGAAATTTCCATAGGAATTCTTTCAAAACTGCCTTAAGCAATTCCTCCAGTTAATTCTTTAGTAACTTTAAGAAGCTACCTACATATACTGACAAAACTAGTTCTGTTCACAGTTCATTCTTCCAGAAGCCCTGTACGGTAATGAAGCATAGACGTAAAAGATGCAGACTATAGAATTCTCGGAGTGTTGGCGTGGAAAATACTGCGCTCAATACTTGTCGGTGTGGTAGAAAATGGTGAATGGTTGTACCAAGTGTACAGAAATGCAGACATCGGCAGGCTGATAAAATATGGCAGATTACACTGGGCTGGCCATGTAGTGCGTATGCCGGAAGAAGTCATGTTTAGCAAAGAACTTGGAAGAAGACGTGGGCTTCGGGGTAGACCTCGCACTCGCTGGCGGCGTGCTGGGAGATTGGCGACATGCGGTCCAAGAACGAGCCACCAGGAACAAGACCTTATATTCGGTTTTGTCCGGACACGGATTTTGCTCCGACACCCAAGTTGTTTTACTATACCACAGACAAACAGCACAAATATAGGCAACTTTAGGAAGAAAATCTGAACATTCCTCAGGAATTTCTTCACAACATTCTTAATTTATTTTAACATTCCTTCTAAAATTGATTATTGGATGCATTCGGAAATTCTGTTGGAATTCCTTTGAAAATGCTGCGATTTTTTCGAAATTTTCTCTTAAAGTTCCTACTGATTTTCTGGAATTCCTTCTCTAAATTTCTTCCGAAATTCCTTCAAAAGTTTTGAAGGTTGACTTCAGGAATTCCTCGGAAAGTTGTATAGAAAATTCACTTAGGTATTCCATCGGAAACTAGTTCATTCTTTGATAAACTTTACAATGTATTCCTGCAGGAATATTGCATGGTTTTACTAAAGGGATTTCCCACGATTGGTCACGAAAAGTGAACCAGGATTTGTTAGAATTTGATTAATCAAAATCAGAGAATAACAAAATAGTGTTTATTTAAATAACATTTTGAATTCAGGTATTGATTAGTGCCGCCGACAATTGACTATTTTGAATGTGCTGTTTGATGATCGACATACGTAATATATTGCATTAATCGATTTCTATTCGAGCGATTCCTACCCCGTGAATCAAAACCGCACGAATCCAAAAATACGTGTTTAAATTGATTTTTTCAGCCATTGATTTTTTTCATCCACGCCGGTTCACACCGCCGCCGTCAAGGCAAAAGTGATCACCACGCCTCCTCCGCCGATGATATGCCCTGGGCGGGTGCTTATAATCATGGTATAGTCAAACTTTCCTAGAGCAGCATGCCATATTCGATCACGGGAGAATGATTTGTTGTAGACTTACTTAGGTCCTGTACACCTCCGGTGGCAAAGGGTCGACTTGAAAGATCTCCATCCGAGCGTTGCCCGACTATCGCTTTAACCTGTTGCCAGGTTAGATTTCGGTCGACTTCTTTTATTTCTTTAGTGAGGCTTCGCCGCCATGAGCCTCTGGGTCTGCCTCTGCTGCGATGTCCTGCTGGGTTCCAGTCTAATGCTTGTTTACAGATTTCGTTTCCGCCCCTACGTAGAGTGTGGCCGACCCAGCCCCACCGATTCCGAATTTCTGTTTATCGGCCTCTGGTGACAACGACGATGGAGCTCGTTGTTTGAGATCCAGTTGTGAGGCACCAGGCCGAATTATATACCGCAGGCATCTGTTAATGAAACCTGCAGCCTGAGTGTTCTCCACGACACACCATGTTTCGCTAGCGTATAACAGCACAGATTCTCAGAGTTGAAAATTCGTATTTTGGTGCGTTCACTTATCTGCCTGTTTTCCAGATATTTCTTAAACTCGCCAAGGCAGCCCTTGCTTTCTTGATCCGTGCGCCTATGTCGATCTTGGTACCGCGTCTGACGCCATTTGGCTACCAAGATAGTGGAAGCTTTCAACATTCTCCATTGGTTGCCCGGCTACTGTGAAACTGGGAGGCGTCACCGTGTTTACATCCAACGAGGTTTTGTTGACGTTGATGATCAAACCTGCCGAGGAGGAGCGCTGGCAAGGTCGTTGAGCTTACTCTGCATATCAGAGCGCGAAGTCGTTTAGGTGCTCCAGGTTATAGGCCATAACAGCCCGCGGTTTGGTTCACGGTCAATCGATCTACCAGAATCTCATCGATTATGAGAACAGTAACGATAGAATACATCCTTGCCTACCAGCTACGACCCGGATAGGGTCGGACAGGATCCCATTGTGCAGCACTCTACGAAAAGGCCTCGTACTGTACTTCGATGAGGCTGATGATTTTCTCAGGAACCCCTTGCGTCTCAGGGCGCCCACATATTCTCGTGATTGAGACGGTCGAAAGCTTTTTCGTGATCAATGATACCAAGTAAAGGGACTCTTGGAATTCGTTGACCTGCTCCAGAATGATGCGGAGCGTGACAATATGGTCCATATGGGATCTTCCGGCACAGAATCTGGCTTGCTGCCGCCGGAGAGTCGCATCGATCTTCTCCTGAATCCGGCTGATAATTTGCACAGAATTTTGAGAACGGTCCACAGCAACATAATGCCTCGCCAGTTATCGCATACAGTCAGGTCACCCTTTTGGGCACTTCACTAAGACACCTTGCATTCAGTCGACCGGGAAAGTTGGGTGTCCGATATTACGAAATAAACGATGCAGTAGTTGAGCGGATGTCAGGGGTCAGCTTTGAGCATCTCGGCTGATATGCGGTCGACCCTGAGCTTTATTCGATTTCATGCTATTGCTGTTTGAATCTCAGAGTGATGGAGCTTGGTATTGACGCGTGTTATACGTCGGATCCTAGGCAGATCATGCCGAGGTGGTGATGGCCTGGCTACTTGAAAAGTTGTTCGAAGTGCTCGAACCAGCGTTTCAGCTGGTCAGTTGGATCAATAACTGATCATTAGCATCTTTACAGGCATCGTGCATTCATCTTCGCCCCGCTTAAGCGTCGTGAGATATCGTAGAGGAGGCGAATGTCCCCGGTTGCGGCGGCTCTCTCTCCTTCGTCGGCCAGAGAGTCTGCCCACGCCTGCTTGTCCCGTCGACATGAGCGTTTTACTTCCTTCTCAAGAGCCGCGTATCGTTGACGGGCTGAGACTTTGGCTCCTCTGGTCTTTGTTTCCTTCTCGAAAGACGAAAGATATAACAGTCAATGGAGCCTTTCACCACAGTTGACAATTAAATCATAAACAAAATAATAGTATAGGGTCATTTAGCAAGCTTGAAGGCATTTCTTCTTCCACTCAGCTCATTTCAATCTTTTGATGATTTTTCGTTCAGCCGGTCGTTTCCATTTTCAAAAGCTTGGCCGAGATTCCGTCCTTCCCAGTGGCAATACCGTAATACCGTTAGCTCTTGGACAGCCTTCTCACTTCGTATAGCGCTTGTCCATCATACTCAATCCTGATTCTGCTTGTACATCTCTACTCGAAAATCATTCAAAAACAACTTGAAGTGCTCCTTCCACATACCAGCCATTCCTTTTTGGTCCCAACAAAGCTGTCATTTGATCACGATTGGCGCCGGTGCGCTTTTCTTACGCATGTTGTTGATCGTTTTGTGGAATTCCGTGCCACGTTCGTGGAAATATTTCTCTGCCTTCGTTAGCACTTTTCATTAAGTACTTTTTTACCGAACTACGATAATTTTAAGAGCATTCAATTCATTTCTGGCGTTATAATTTCATGAACTAAATTTTAAAATATGTTAAATTATCTTCTATCTTATTGTTTACATTTTTGCCAAACAATACAACATTGCTTCGAACAGTTGGTAATCATCACTCATCAGTTATTTATTATTTTCAACGATAATTATATATAATTTCTTATGTAGTTTTGTCAACTTGAAATTTGATTTAGTGTCAACTAGTAATTCACTGTTTTATTTTCCATGAAGTGCTTTTGAAATTTTAGATCGGATCAAAATATATCGTCCACCTATAACCACCCTTGGTTCTCATTATGAAGCACCTTACGCTCCGGGTGTGGGATTTGGGACGGTAATTGGTGAACCTTTAATACACTGGAGTGACGGCACCGGTGCTGGATGAAAAAATAACAGCCACGCCATGGCTGGGCGACGACTTTCAACTTTGTTCAGGGGCCTCCCATACTGTAGTAGTATAGTTGTTGAACATTTTCTCCTTATCGGGCACGAGCGTGACGTAAATTTATGGAATATGTATGTAGGTACCCTCGTGCACCGTATCTTTGCTCAGTGCCACGACCGCCGCCGTCGTTCCACTCTTTTGTGCCCTCCATCGGCGCGGTGTGACCCGTCCTCTACTTCCGCAGCGTCTAGAGCCGCCATTATTCGTTCGTATACTTCTGTCCGTTGTTTGTAAATAATACACCATAATATTTTAATTCAATTACTCGGCTGTGCTTTATTTTCGACTGCAGGTTTATCCCCGTGCTGCGTTGCCTCCACATCGTATCTTTCGGGCGGCTGTCGTTGCCGTAGAGAAGTAGAAAAAATCAATGTCACTATTCGACGTAAAATATTTGGCAACCGAGTGACTCATCGAGCTATACCTAACCCTTCTTCCGCTTTTAACTCATTGAGCTTGGTGAGTAAGTTCGTTTGTTACGGATGGCAGAGGGAAACGTTGAAATTACTCTTTGTGTAGCATTGTTCGGCTTTAATAATTAATGTGATTTCGTTTTTTTCGATGTAATTTGCATGAACTTGTGGAATGGTAAACAACAAAACAGGTGCTGTCGACTAAGAATTTGCAGTGAATGCTTGTTTTGTGGTATAGAAGAAAATTATCAATGGGTCAACATACATATTTTACTTTTCTTGGAACTTATCTTAACCAATGGCAAGATCGGCGGTGTTTTGATCCGATCGTGTGTCTAGAGGTTTTCAAATGTTGTCCACTTCGCAAAATATAATAGGAATATGCAACATGTACATATGTGCTTTACATGATGTATGGATGCGTATGGTACTTGTGCTCAACATCACACAACTAATTACGTATGCCCTTTGTGGGGAAGGGTGGTGGGAATGTCAGTTGTTTTCTTACGCGCCATATAAATAAAAAATAATTTGTATGGGAAAAATCTTACATGGGGGGAGTGGGGGTCGAAAAACCCAGAAACATTGCTTACGTAATAAGTGTGACCTCACTAATGAATGTAAAATTCACTTGTTGTTGTGCCTTCTTTATACACTAAGTAAGAGTATTTTCGCCCAAAACAAACTTTTATAGAAGGCACTTGTCTTTTACCGATTTGCAATAAAGTGATCTGATGGAGAATTCTGTCCCATTGTCTTTTGAAAATTTGTTGAAATGGACAATGGGATGAAAAGTTATGCCAAAATCATTTTTACGCAAAAAAAACGTTTAAGAAGAACTGCCAATTTTTCAGACACCTTCTCCTTGGCGATTTGCTCGCAGAAAGTTGCATTTAACAGAGAATCTTATCTATTGTTTCCTATTGTTTATACAAAAAAGCTGTTTCTAGAGGAGGTTGACTTAAAAATACGAAAAGGTAAACGAAGAGAGCGCAAAACAGGCAGAGGGGAGGTATCTGCGACGAAGAAAGAAAGTGCTCGTAGAAGAAGGATGCGTCTTCTAAAAGTCGTGGCATAGGCACAAAGGCGAGCAAAAACTCTTTGGTCTGGGGAAGACGGAATACATTCGTAAGACGCAGAAGGGCGAAATAATTGTCGTCCTGAAACGGGATGATGCGCAGAAAAGAATTCCATACAAACAATTGACTGAAGAAGTGCTAGGAGGTGGGGTTCATATCAGAGCCCTATGCCCAGTTTAAGTCATCAATGTAAAGGATTGAATAAAGTGACTGAAGCCGGCTACCTGATTGACGCATTTAGAAGTCAGTGTAAAATCGAGACCCGAGACTCCGCAATTCGGTTATGTGAGCTATGCGAGACGCAAGTAGCCTGATTCCACGTACTTCTGGTGGAATCCACGAAGGTCTGGGTAAAAGGTTGAAGGAAGGATGTTTATTCTGCCCGAAGTGTTATTCTGCGTCACGCATCGACGCACCACCAGAGAACAGGCTCTGTCTTAAGACGAGCCTGACGAACCCGATACGCAAGTAACGAACTTAAATTATTGTGAGGTAGCCCAACAGCTACTGCAAAGCCGGTCATGGAATGAAAGACTTATGTAGTCTTGCTCTCGATCGTACCGCAAGTCTGCCGGAACGACAGTTTGATCGCAGATTAGTTCAACATGTTGACAACATTGACTTTTGGTTTAAATTAAAAATAAAATAAAATATAGCAGTTTTCCAAACCAATGATCTAGCGGAGAGTTTAAGCTGCAGTTGACTGTAATAGTCACCTCCAACGCTAGATTATGACAAAGTTGTAGCATACGAACATAACAAAGCGCAGTATGGGCCGGGTAGACAGTCAAGACATCCAATTTACACACTACAAGATTTCCGTTCACCCGTCCTAAAACATGCATACAAACACAACCATTGAATTTTTGTTTCGTGTACCACAAAGCTCTGAGCATTCGAAAATGCTACCTGAGGAACCACCTCATTAGCAGCTGAATAATGTACTTTAAACCTATATCTCAACTATTTCCGTCGCAATTACGCCGTATGGAGCTGCCACGAGTATCTATGTCACTTCCCTACTAACGGGTAATGATAAGATGATATCAACTGTAAAATATCATACTGAAGAAATGCGGCTCCACAAAGTGTCATTCACAACTGAGCTTGAGCCAGACTTTTTGGGTTGATTGCTCATACCATTTTTTACATCGCCTTCTAAATCTAAGATGTCCAGATAATATTTGTTCTATTGTGTACATATCGTGATTTTATATTTTATTTTATTTTCCTATTTTTTTTTACTGGCAGTGTTTGTATCATAAACAACTAAAACACTCCGGAATGTTTAATTTAAGAGTCAGATGTAATACAAAAATATCAAAATCGTGAATAACTTATAAATAGTGCTAATCATTCATCAATGAAGGAAATATTTTGACATTTACTGACATTTTAAATTTAATAGTAAAAACTGAAACAATTAAATAACAAAATTTGTCTTTCCTTTATTCTTGCAGATCTATTGACGCGGCCCAAAGCTATAGCAAAGGAGGCACCCCATCGCAATCCGCCCTAGATCGGCAGCTAGTCTCTCGCCACCCGACCCGGTCCGGGAGCGGAGCTGCGAATATTCCATTTGCAGGAGCACCAGCGCGAGGCCCCGCTCAGATATGTGCAAACCAACTCATATTACCGTGAGAACCCATACACCCGCGTGTCACAGGTTAGTAGTCTGTATTACTGCGCCTAAATACAAAGATTCTTATCAAAACTGTTGTTTCCTCACTCGTAGGTACCACAGGTTCCGAGTACCATCGACAGGTGCCGGTGGTATCGGTATCGAGTAGTATAACGCACCTATTAGTATAGCAAATTCCATGGAGCAGTCAGTAACAACAATCAACTCGACCCCGAATGTCCCTGCTAGCCCAATGCTGACTACCTGCAGACACGATCCGTGCAAACCCCGCCGGCACCGTCGGATACCGGACCACCTGCATTTAAAAAGATTCGCCCAAACGAAAACAGTCAACCTGCGCAATCCCTCCTGAATGTTGATACACGTGATCCACCGGTGTCTTCCGTGCGTATCATCCCCAGGTGGAGGCGATCTCACCAACGCTGCCAAGTGATCCGACTGAGGAGCTGCGTACCAAGGACGATCTGCACAAAGATCGCCAAGGTGGACATGGAGATCGATAAGACGGAGAAGAAGATCGTCATGCTGAAAAAGAAGCAGGAAACGCTGGAAGAGGCTTAGCGAAACCGGCCGTCGAGGAGAGTGCCGCTGAGGCTCAACCAAGCACCGAAGCTTAGCGCAGCAAATCTACGCCGAGAACCGGAAACGGGCGTCGAACGCTCACGCTGTACTGAGTGCGCGGCACTCACCGATCTGCCCCTGTCAATCAGCCGTCCGATGGAAAGTTGCCGCGATATCCAGGAGCGACACAAAACGTTCCGGCAGCATCTGCTACTGCATTTCAAAAGATTAAATCCGAAGGCGGCGAAACAGATCGAACTGACTGAACGATATGCGCAGTTATCACAAGACTGGTCCAAACGTGTAGATAAGATGGAAGCTAGTGCAAAGCAAAGCGAAGGGCGAAAACCGGGAGTTTTCGAGAAGGTGTTCCCGAGCTTCGGAAGCAGAGGGAGGATAAAGAGCGATTTAATCGTAGGAGTTCTAGGATTAAATCCGAAGCCGATCTTGAAGAGACTCGGATGGTCTTCAGGAGCAGGTTTGTTGATGAACGTCTCGATGGTATGTGACGAGTAAGAATTTGTGCTTTGTATTTTAGGCGATGGAGGATAAAAAATGCGTTCATATGTGTGATTCCACCTTTAATGTTAGACTCAGACAAAGAAGGCTAGTGTTTAATAATGAAAATGGAGCGCTAATAGATATGGAAACAGAATTCAAGGTAAGTAATAGATGGCTGTTTATTTAGTTCATTGTTTTATGTATTTATCACTAAAAATTAAGCCATGATTGTAGCCAAAAAATTACTAAAATTTAATTCTAAGTCGCATAGTTCCAACTTCATCGCTTTCATAGATTTTCTCGCCATATACCTATTGTCGCATTTCTCCTTTTATCAATCACTTTGAAGTTTCTTATAATGGCGTGCTGACTTCTTTGATACTTTTATTCACTGTTTCTTCAAACCGAAGCTCATTTTTACGATGAGTAAAAGTTGTTTAACCAAATACAACACTTCTCAAAACAATATTGTTGTCCTAATGCCGGATATCCCGTCTGAAAAGAAAAACAAAAATTTCCACGTTAAATGTTGGTTTATTTAGTTGCAAGTCACAGATGTCCTGCCAAATTAAGAACTTTTTGGCGAATCTCTCATGTCCCTTGCTGTTATTGGACTTTATCATGAGTCATTCTCGCCAGTGTTGAATACAATAAGTGTGCTGGTGTTGCAATTTCACGACGACGAAAGGAAAGTCGACCGTTAAAGACGAGAAACCACTCCTCATCTAGAGTTTTTAAAGGCACAGCCCAACACAACTGCAAGTAAGACTTTTCAGCATAATGCAACAACGAACCAAAGGAAAAATTGTTTCTGTTTACAGAGGACTAGGTCTGTGTTTCCTTTACGGATACACTTTACGACTGCAAAATGGAAGAGCATAACGAAAATATGATAGATTTTGAGCGTTAATATCTCAACCGTTTCTCGATGAACCTGCATTTTTTTTTACAATCAGAGTGGACGCAATGAAGGCGCCATTTGTTACTTTGGCAAATTTGATTCGCCTCTACAACCGCCGTCAACGAGACTGGATTAGAGAAGGCGCATCATTGAAAACAAAATCTGTTCAGGATCAGTACTTTTTCCAGAGAGAGCTGGTTTGTGCGAAATTTCCCTTGTCATGGGACCACCTTGCATGGCAACTGCAGATATTAATTGCAACATTTCGTCCTTTGCGTTTGAGTAGTTTGGATAGAGAATGTGTTAATTCATTACAATCATATTGAACACAATCTAGAAATCGGCTATTTAAACACGGTAAGCGAACATTTGCTACCAATCAGAATGAAGAAACGCAATCGTTCTGCTACTAGAAAAATTACGCAGTGCTACGATACCTTGCCTGCAACCCGATTGAGTTGCAGCTTTGAGTTTTTGTATCGAGTTTTGTGTTTTCGAATTCCTGAAGAACTTTGCCCTAAATTGTATCGTATACTTGAAATTGGCTAAACGACCCGGCAGAAATCATGAACAGAATAACAAAACATGATATGGACTAGATTGATATAAGAGATAAAAGGCAACAATATCTATTGCACCGAAATATCTTCAATATCAAGATATGCTATGGAAAGAACAAACTAATGGCACTTGATATTGATCACTTATTACAAATAAATATCTTGATATCCTTAGATATTTTAGTGTAAAATATTGATATTGTCGTCTGATTTATCTTTATATCAATCATGTCCATGTTTCATTTGCTATCTTATCAACATTTGATATTATTGAGCTATTTTCGTCTACTCGGGGATCGATTGTTTTTCTTCCTTGTCATAGGTCAGTCCTATAATCCCACTCTACCGGAGCGCCAGCGCGTAACCTCTATCGCTGGTTGAATTGTCTATGTCCTCTTGTCAGCCTCGTCAGTCATAAATCCATCAACAGTGGCTCCTCAATCAGATCCGTATCGACCCACGCAATAACAACTTGCAGCATGGCAGTCCCTGGCCAAGGAGCTTCTTCACTTCAGTGGCGACCCAGCAGAACGGCAAATTTGTATCTCGAACTACCGCTACACAACCGAGCCTGGTTTCGGACGATAATAATATACCACGTTAACAGTGGCCAATGCTTCTAGTAGCGGTATACCGTTACCACAAGTAATCGAGACTCTTCTAATGGTACGAGATATTATTCTAATTCCAAAATTGTCAAAATGAGGGGCTCATTCAGTCATTCAAGAAATCGTTAAAAACTTGTAGTTGTGGGCGGTTAATACGAAAATTTCCACAAGTGGATTTGAGAGGTTAGTGAATTTCACGTGGTGGAAGCATCCAGTCATCCGTCAATTTCATCGATATTGTCAGGAAGCACAGAAGAGTTCGATTGTGCTTAATGCCAAGTGCGAGCACCGAATGCGCGATTGCGTGCGTTCAAACAATTACATGTTGACGATTGCTAGAGAAGAATTCGTTCATTGGGCCATTGTCAAAATGTCTATTTAGCTATGGAGTGTGCATATCGTGGTCGGAAAACCTGTGACAATGAAGGGAGCTTCGTCACTATCGTCCTCCACTTCTCTAGGGGTCCTTCAAAGCCATTGAATACAAGCTGCAAATAGCTTGAGTTTGCTTGATTGACTGCTCGTAGTTGCTATCTATGACAGATCAGCTGTTCTTGCATGGCAACAGATGTTTGCTTGACTAGCTCACATCTTCAATGTGCAAGTACTGGTGATCTCATTTGTTAGGTCATACTGGCGCCTGCCACGTCAGAATGCAAGTCAATGTAGGGAAGGGGAGAAATGATGATGAATCACTGCCCACTGCAAGCCGAATATACCTCTGCACTTGCCACGAGTTCATGCGGAATTTGTTGGAATTTATGGGTTAGGTTGAGAGGCAGAGGTCCGTCTTGGACGAGCTGCCAATGTGATAGATAGGAGAAGGTAACTGATGGAATTTCTAATTGGATGTAGGAAACGAGCTATATAGTTCATTTCGATTCTAGCAGATTACTGTTAGAATACTCTGAAGGTATAGGAAAGTAGTAAACGGTATGGAAGTCCATTTCCAGTTCTAGCGATTGTTAGAACATGAGAAAAAAAGAAAGAGAAAGATACAAAGTAGGAGAATTGAACGGACCTGGATTTAACCCAGACCTCCTGCGTATGAGGCAGAAGCAGTAGCCATAGACTACTTCAAGCCCGCTTCGAAACAAGTATCACGCACTGAACTGATTAACTTTATTGTCGGCGCGCAATGCAGAAACAATAATCGCCCGACCGCACGATCGTTCTGCTGTCCGAAACATGAGAGATCACGCACTGAACTGATTAACTTTATTACCGGCCGCGCAATGCAGAACACAATAATTCGCCGACCGCACGATCGTTCTGCTGTCCGAAACATGAGAGATCACGCACTGAACCGATTAATTTTATTACCGGCCGCGCAATGCAGAACACAATAATTCGCCCGACCGCACGATCGTCTCGCAAACGAGAGATCACGCACTGAACGAAGCACAATGAT